>NC_137920.1:52341276-52941276 GCF_963457725.1 Sprattus sprattus | reverse complement strand
TTTAGGTCAGAAGGTTTGCCTATCAGCTGGCAAATGATTACAACATAAAGCATCCACAAACCTGGGACGAAAAGAAAATGGCTGGACCTGATTGGTTCAGCTACTTCATGAAGCGGAACCCCAGGCTGTCAGTAAGAAGCCCTCAAGCAACTAGCCTCTCAAGGGCCACTAGCTTCAATCGGGCAAATGTGGGGCGTTTTTTCGATCGACTGGGGGAGGTTATTGAAAAAAAACGGGTTTGATGGCAGTGACATCTGGAATGTCGATGAAACTGGCGTCACAACTGTCCAGGCACCATCCCGAGTTGTAGCACGCCGGGGTGTGAAGCAGGTTGGTGCCATGACATCAGGGGAGAGGGGCACCCTTGTGTCTGTAGCATGTGCTATGCAAGCTCTGGGGAATACTATTCCTCCATTTTTTGTGTTCCCCCGAAAAAGATTTAAAGATCACTTCATTCAGAGCGCGCCATTGGGGAGTGCAGGAAGTGGTAATGCATCGGGCTGGATGCAGGAAGAGGATTTTTTATTATTCCTCGTTCACTTTGTGAAGCACACCAAAGCCAGTCCGGAAAGAAAGGCGTTACTCCTCCTGGACAACCACTCGTCCCACATCTCTGTGAGAGCTGTGGATTTTTGCAAAGGCCAGGGAATTGTTCTTCTTACGTTCCCCCCACATTGCAGCCATAAGCTCCAGCCACTTGACCGCAGTGTGTTTGGTCCGTTCAAAAGGTTTGTGAATTCGGCAAGCGACGACTGGATGAGGGGGAATCCTGCTCGAACGATGACCATCTATGACATTCCAGGCATTGTGAAGCTCGCCCTGCCTGCAGCCGCAACACAGAAGAACGTACAGGCGGGCTTCCAATGTACAGGCATATGGCCTTTTAATCGCAACATTTTTCAGGACTGCGACTTTGCGCCTTCTCAAATCACAGATCGTCCTGATCCGTCTGGGGCTCTTAACTCCTCTCCAGCTCACCTTCCTTCAGGGTCCTCTCCTCCTCACCTATCGCCTGGTTGCTCTCCTCCTCACCTGCCGCCTGGTTCCTCTCCTCCTTACCTGCTGCCTGGTTGCTCTCCTCCTCACCTGCCACCTGGTTCCTCTCCTCCTTACCTGCTGCCTGGTTGCTCTCCTCCTCACCTGCCACCTGGTTCCTCTCCTCCTTACCTGCTGCCTGGTTGCTCTCCAGCTGACCTGCCACCTGGTTCCTCTCCTCCTCACCTGCCACCTGGTTCCTCTCCTCCTTACCTGCTGCCTAGTTGCTCTCCAGCTGACCTGCCACCTGGTTCCTCTCCTCCTCACCTGCCACCTGGTTCCTCTCCGCCTTACCTGCCTCCCGGTTCCTCTCCAGCCACTCATGCTGTCCATTTGCCTTTCGATGAGATGCCGAGCACCTCGTTGTTCAGTCCATTACTCGTTAGGCCATTTCCTAAAGCAGGCCCAAGGAAAGAGACAGGTAGGGGTAGGAAGAAGAGGCACTCGGAAATCCTGACTGATACACCAGTGAAGCTGGCATTGGAAGAGGAGGAGCGTCAAAGAGGGAAAAAAATCAGAAAAAAAATCTTGGGGAGTGATAAAGGCAAAAACAAGAAGGTAAAAAAACCTGCCGGAAAAAGGGTGAAGGCCGATGACTCCTCTTCCGAAGAAGAAGCTTTCTGTGTCTTCTGTATGGAGCCATTTACTAATTCACGATCCAAAGAAGTGTGGGTCAAGTGTATTCTATGTAGCTTGTGGGCCCACCAGGCATGCACTCCAGGCCTGCCCAATTTCATTTGCCAGCATTGTGACTCAGATTAACCATGCATTTCTTTTGTTTGCTCTTGTCACCATTGTGACTTAAGAATGAATTTAATTTGTTTGTTGTCATCACTATTGTGACTTACGAATGCCTTTTCTTTATGTATTTGTTGTCACCATTGTAAGAATGCATTTCATTTGTTTGTTCTTGTCACCATTGTGACTGTTAAAGAATATGTTTATGTTAATTTGCTCTCACACACACACACCCATATGAATGTGCACGTTTAGACATGCACACACAAACACACACTATGCACATACACTCCCAATATTTACACATATTGTATTGTTGACACCACATATTGTTAATAAAACTGTTGTTTTGGCATATCACTTGGAGTACCCTTAGTTTTTCTGCATTTTGTCTACCTGTTACAACTTACCCCAGTATGTGTTACAATCTACCCCGCTAGTGGGGTAGGTTGTAACAGAGGACCACCTTGTATTCGTCATCATCTCACAAAGTCTGTGATACAGTTATAGGAAATTAAATTGTTGCCATTTGAAGTAGACATATGTGGGTACTTTGCCTAAAAGTTTCAGACGTGTAGCTTGAAAAAAAGAGGTAGTTTTAGGTGCTGAAGCAAAAAGTGTTACAACTATCCCCAGTCTCCCCTACGGTATTATAGGAGTATAAATAGTTGTCGAGACAACTAACTCTTTAACTAAAGAGGTTAGCGCTGAAAACTTTAGCTAGAATACTTGAAGGCCAGGGCCCGCGGGCAGATCCGCCGGTTGAACTTGAATTGACGTTAATGTGGCCTGCATTGAAGTTAACGTGGCCTGCTACGTTAGACGCGAGTTTGGCATGAATACAAAAAATAATAAAAGGCTTCAGGCCACCGGGCAAATGCCCGCCATGCCCTATGCCCAGTCCAGCGGTGGGTGTTCGTGTTTTTTGGCTCAATGATTAATCATTTTAGTGACCATTTTATTTCTTTTCTAGCATTTGTTTTTGTTTTATCTCTTTACTCCCATAATAAATGTTGAGTTATCTTCAATATTTGTCTCAGTCTCTCTGTTACCCATCTCAAGCCAGTCTTTTGAAATGAAGAGTTTAAAATTGACTGTTGCAGGGGGAAACACTACTCAAAGCAAATCTAATACTGCAGCTCGAAAATGTATAAATGAACTAGTTCACCTCATATAGCGAGAAATAATGTGCCTCTGTGAGCACTGGGGGCTGGGCCCCCCTAAAGACCAGATCCTAAAATCGCCCCTGGATAGTGCCTTTTTTCAGACGCCTCCTAATTGTTCCTTCCACAAAATCGTCTGGTTTGAAATGGACACTGCAAACCTTTGTGTGTTTCGTTATTTGAAAGTTACTCCTTCTTATGTTAACTAACCATCTTTTCCTGATCTCTTCCTCCACCGGAAAGGAATGAAAGCTAATACAGGAGTTGTATCGTGAAGATACCGAACACAACGGGACACTACAGTGCTCCGACGCTACTTTCATCTGCTTTTGATGACGAAGAACAGTCGAATCCATTCATATAAACATATAAAAATATATATATAGAAATGTTGACGTTTCTTAGTTATGTTTTATAGGGGGCGTAACTCCTCCACAGCTGATTGTGTTTCTTAGTTACCAGGTAAACCGGAAGCGGCTCCGCCGGTATAAAGCATAAGCGGAAATACATCACGATTCCCGTTGCTTAGAGCCTATTGTGTTCCAATCTGGTTATCGGGGAACATTCGTCGAAATAGCAGGCTGGCATCTTCGAATGATTTAAAAGAATAATGCGACACATTACCTCCGCAGTTAGGACTTCGTTTTCGTTACAGAATGGGTTATCGACGCCTGCTTGGTAGCCAAGGAGTGTGACGTTCTGCTCGGCGTAGCCCTTGCTGTGCTGAGAAATTTAGCCAGGTTGCTGTAGCTTCGCTAGCAGCAGCGTTCTGTTTAACTCCTTTGGCATGGCTTGTTAATGGTTAATGCCGCCTCTTCCATGTTTGAAATGTCGAATGTTTTGCCACCACACAACCTACATTTTGCTCGTCCCGATTTTTAAACGGTTTGGTTTGATATAAACATCAGAGATGTAGTTATGACACTGTATACTGATGAATAATCATTTAATGTTCTAAACGATAGAATAATTATTCTAAGTAGGTACAATATACGACAATTCAGCATGACGTCACAATAACAAATATCTTACTTCCGGGTGGCAAACTTCGCCCCTGCCCATAGTAAACCTTAACAAACCAATAGGATTTTTCATGTAATTTAACAAAGGTACGAACACGTTTAATCATAATTATAAATATGATTACAACACGTTTTATGAGGACTAGTGCAGTGCCCGTAGGAATTATGCATTCTGTAGTGTTAGCAGACGTAGGTGTAGCTGTTGGGTAGTGTAATAGCAAGACATATTTGCACTCCACATAGGTACAGGTTACACTGAAGTATTATTGTG
Source organism: Sprattus sprattus (assembly GCF_963457725.1). NCBI lineage: Eukaryota > Metazoa > Chordata > Actinopteri > Clupeiformes > Clupeidae > Sprattus > Sprattus sprattus. Next base: position 52,937,047 of record NC_137920.1, on the reverse strand, counting down.
ATGAATGTTTCCTTTTCATAAAGAAATGTTTTAATGTTGTATAGCCTTTTTGGAGATACACCAACAAATAAAGTTTGAGATTATGAAGTGGATGCAGTTGAATATAGATGTCAAAGTTGCTGTCGCTCGGGTCCGCCCCTCTTTCTCTGAATTACTACACTACCCATAGTGCCTACGGCAAACGATAAAGAAATAGAAATATGTCGCTAACTATGAATTCAGAAATCTTCAAAATCAAGGATGCACAGGTTCATGACATGCGTAAGCTACATGCGAAATCTCATAACTAACGTCAGGGGGATCCCAGGTAGCAGTCTGACGTTGGCCCAACGTAATTTTGTCCATTGGCCCAACCATTTAATTAGACCATCAGCTGACCTTTTGCCAACCCTAACCCAACCATATGCCAATTTATAACGCCTGCCCAGCCAACCCCAAATACACCTTACCAACGCTTTGCCAACCCAAAACCTACCTTTTCTAACGTTGGCCCAACCATTTAATTAGACCTTCAGCAGACCTTTTGCCAACCCTAACCCAACCATATGCCAATTTATAACGCCTGCCCAGCCAACCCCAAATACACCTTACCAACGCTTTGCCAACCCAAAACCTACCTTTTCTAACGTTGGCCCAACCATTTAATTAGACCTTCAGCAGACCTTTTGCCAACCCTAACCCAACCATATGCCAATTTATAACGCCTGCCCAGCCAACCCCAAATACACCTTACCAACGCTTTGCCAACCCAAAACCTACCTTTTCTAACGTTGGCCCAACCATTTAATTAGACCTTCAGCAGACCTTTTGCCAACCCTAACCCAACCATATGCCAATTTATAACGCCTGCCCAGCCAACCCCAAATACACCTTACCAACGCTTTGCCAACCCAAAACCTACCTTTTCTAACGTTGGCCCAACCATTTAATTAGACCTTCAGCAGACCTTTTGCCAACCCTAAACCAACCATATGCCAACTTAAAAAGCAATACCAACACTATGTTAACCTTCTTATCTTAAGCTGACTGCTTATTTCAGCAGAACACTCATCTTGACATTTTTGCCACCTTTATGATTAGTACAGTAGGCCTAATTTAGATATGACTTACTTTGGATAGGTGCAATGTTGAGAAAGGACTTTTTATCCCCCTGCCCATCCAATTGAACCTTTCAGCCAAATCGTGGCTTAGAGTTTCTCGCATCATTCTGTTAACAATGTCCTTTGTGGTTGTCCCACCCAAACTCATGAGATGTTTTGCCTAACACGGGGGTGTTAATGGCTCTAGAGATGTGTGTGGAAAGTAGCAGCCAATATGTGTGCGTGTCAGGGAGGGAGGGGGAGAGAGTGTGTGTGTGTTTGGGGGGTTGATTTGCAAAAGGAACATGGCAATATATACTATAGTTATATACTTTGCTATGAGTTGTGGACAGGGAATAATAACTCTAATATTCTGCTTACCATTAAGCGACATTGAGGAGTTCACTGGAGACAATGGTGTTGGGACAGGACCTGGTGGATGGTGATCTTACACTGGTGTTGGTGCTGGCTTTAAAGGCTGTATAGCTGGCAGGGGCCTAGTGTCAGTTGCTTTGCTGCGTGTCTTGCTGGTAAGGTAGAACACAAGTGTCAAGCAGGTACCATTTTTTGCCCACATGATCTGAACCCTGAGCCTTGAGCTGTAATTAGTGGGGTTCTCCATTGATCAAGTTAAGCTATATCTATTACACTTTGTATGTGCATGGCAATATGCTTGCTTACTTTTTATCACGTTGCATATTTGCGTGAACACTTGATGAGGCCGTGTCAGGTAGTGTGGCAGATGTGTGGAACCTACTCGCTGGGCCATATCTTGAGGATGGTCTGTTGGACAAATATTCATATTTCAAAAACTTGAGGATAGCTATGTAGCTTTATGTGAATAAAGAGAATAGAAAAACATACTGTCTTATACGCCCACTGTCCTCGTCTGTGCTTAAGAGACCTCTTCCCTTCGGAAATTGGACAAGCTTTTGTCTTGCTTTCTCATAGGTCTCTTAACACACACACACACACACACACACACACACACACACATATATACATACCTGCAAACTCAGGAGGGTTGAAAAAGGTGACAAACTAATTGCGAGTTGCGACGACCCCCCCGACGCCCCCCTCGCCAAAAAAGGAAAAAAAAACACACTATTCTCTTTACTAAATTATTCAAATGTATTTATTTTTTTGCAATTTTGAACTTGCATCACACCAGGTTGTTCAAACTATTTACATAAAACATAAACAAGAGATTCATTTCTTAGATTTTTTGGCCTTAACAAGCCGTTCCAGGGCACATTTTCGCTGTGCTGCCATATGCCTCTTTCTCGCCATCCTCTCCTTCTCCACCACCTCTGCCCTTTTAGCAGCAGCACTAGTAGAGGGCTGGCACTCAAATTCAGCCCTCTTTTCCCTCAGTGCTGCCAAATTTGCCCGTCGCTGTGCCTTATCCCTGGTTCCAGCTCCACTGATATTGGCGCACAATCTCCTGTCTATCTCTCCAAATTTAAGGTCATCCCTCTTGAACATTTCCACCCCAGTCTGTTTCCTGTTCTGCAGCGTGTACTTCACAGTTTGGACAGCACTGAAGGTGGAGATCTTCATGGAGGTGGCCTTAGGGTCGATAATATTCCCCATCGCACTGAAGGACGACTCCACCAGGGCACCATGGAAGACCGAGAGTGCAGCCTTGACAGCCTGACTCAGGGCTGGATATTTTTCTGTTTTGAAAACTGCTGCCCACCACTGCACAACATCTATATATATAAATTATATACATACCTCAGCATTGGCAACCCTCTGGGATACAGGTACAGGTGGCCTAATTTTTTCCCTCATCAGCTCAGGACACTTGGGAACACTTTGTGTTGGGACTGGTGCAGGAGGGAGGACACTAGTGGTGGTGAGTATTGTGCTCACTTTTTGCTTGTGCACCTCTGTTTGACAGTGTGCCATCAGAGCATAGGAGCCCTTTTTGCCATAATTTATTTCCTTGCAGCAAAGACTGCATTTACAGCATCCCGCTTTGTCAATTTTTTTGAAATAATGTGACAGTGGGAAGCTGTGCTGAACTCCCTTCACCTCTGTCTTCACTTCCAGCTTCAGCCACGCCCAACTCCACTTACATTTCTGCCCTACTTCAAGCTGCTGCACATACAGCGCATCATCCTCACAAAGCTCTCTCATCTAGGGAAAATTATCCAGCATAAATTATTGGCTGATCGGGGTGCATGACATTACACATTACCTACATTACATAAGGGAGACACCTTTTTAGAAACCTATGACAAGCTTTTTAAACTTCGGAAAGTAAAGGTGAAGGTAGAGCTGAGATTTGTTTTTATTTTTTTCATTTGGTGTGACAGAGAGCAAATATTAACTACATTTAGTAATCTTATCTTTAGAGAGGCTATCGTGAGTAGGAATCCAAAATAAGCGACAGTACGCCTACGGTAATCTAATGCTACAAGCGACTTATGTCTGTAACCCAAACAAATGCCACGATCACCTAGCAACAGCCGGAACTTTAACTTAATCATCTCACGCCGTGCGCGACACACCAGAGAGAATTAACTTCTAACACGAACGAAGTTACAATGGACAACTAGAAAATGCATTTCCTGAAGGAAATACCAGTGCATGAAATGCAAAAGTTAGGAAAGGAAGAAGAAAAGAAAGAAGTAGGAAAGAAGAGTGGAAGAAGGAACAAAGAAAGGATAGAAGAGTGAAGAAAGGAGAGAAGAGAGGATGAAGGAAAGAAGAGTGAAGAAAGGAAAGAAGAGTGAAAGAAGGAAATAATAGTTGAAGAAGGAAAGAAGAGTGAAAGAAGAAAAGAAGAAAGGAGTGAAGAAAGGAAAGAAAAGTGAAAGAAGGAAAGAAGAGTGGAAGAAGGAAAGATGAGTGGAAGAAGGAAAGAAGAGTGAAAGAGAAAAAGAGAGTGAAAATATTGAAAAAAGGAGATAAAAATGGAGTGAAGAAGAGAGATTGATTGTGAGAGAAAGTAGACTGAGAGGGATAGAGAGAAAGATGGAGAGATGGAGAGAAAAAAAGTAGAGAATGGAAAGTGTCTTAATGTTCCTAGTTACAGTTAAATTGAGAGGGACAGAGAAGAGGTTCCTTTGATTTGGCGCAGGTGTCAGTGAAGCACAGGTGCAAGCCAGTTTAAAGACCCTATTATGATGTCATAATGGCCCAATGTAAGTCAATGGGAAAATTTCGATTTGTTTTTATTTAATATCTTAAAAAGTATAAAGTTTAGAAAAGTGAAAAATACATAGCATAAGTGTCCTTTACAAGACCTACGCGACAAAGTTTGAATGAAGTTTCTACGTTAAGCGGTTCGGGCTGAATTAATCGCAGAAAAAGGTAACAAGAAGAAGAAGAAGAAGAAGAAGAAGCCTAGGAATAACAATACAGGGCATTTCATGCACTGTAATAAATAAACATTGCTGTCTGAAGGACGGCATTTAAAAATGTTTGTAATAGTGATCAGTGACGTGCGGTGAAGTCAGTACGAGGGTAGGCACTGAGTTATGAAAGCCAGATTACCTTATTTATTGTTTAGGCTAATAGGCTACGTCACAACAGTAGGTACAAGTGAGGCACACTGGCACGGTCGATCGATTTATTAAAAAAAAAAAAAAAATCCAATCACGATAACATATCGTGTGGCCTAGGCTACTACTCTCAAGGTGTGTCTCATAGATCGCCCTTTACGAAGTACACTTTCATAAAGTGCACTTTCGTACAGTGCACTTTCATACGTAGTGCACTTTGTCGGTGATTAGGGCTGACTCAAATGGAACACTTACGTTTACCACTTGGCGGAAGTGACGGACGTGAATCTGCTCGCGACACCCGCAAATTAAATGCGGAAGTGACGGACGGAAATCTGCTTGCGAAACTTAACAGAAAAAATAATAATAAAATACAAATCTAAACCTGCCGACATGTCTGAAAATAAACGTGCTTCTTGTCCATTTACTGTCCCTAGTTTACCCCTTTCTCCACCCCATGTGGAATTTATGACACACTTCTGTTTTTTAATTTGTTTTGATGTGTTTTTGTGATTTCATTGTACAGCTCTTTGGTCAATGTGAGTTGTTTTTAAATGTGCTTTATAAAAACATTTCACTTGACCCCTGAAATCCTTACCTTCACAACCTAACCTTATGTGGTAGTTGCAATGACATTCTCAATTATCTGTCAGAAGCCTACTTCTTTGCAACTCACATACACACCATATGGAAATAAAACATGACAAATCTGTACATGTCCCTAGATTTCAATTAGTTTTAATAATTATCCACTGAAATCTTAGGCACAATCTGCTTGAATTTGCAAAGTAATAGGCCTACCTGGGCCCTGTTCGGCGTACGACTGAAGCTAAGATAATTAATTTAGCTCGCAACTGGAGATTAACTAGCTCGCTAAATGAGAACAGGCCAAACCGGTCTGGCGACGGGCGCTAATTTATTTTAACCTCAAGTTAATTTATCTCGTCAGCTAAATTGCGCGTGCACGTCTTGCTTCAAAAGGCAAGAAAGGTCGATCCCCAAAACCATGATTTTTTTGAAAGGTATAATGGTCTAAACTCAAAGAGAAAGACTATTTTTTTTCTCCGATAACGCAGGATATGATCATGAACGCGTTATGAAGAATTCAAGACCATAATCATGTCAAAATTCAACACTCCCGTGGCTACCACAGCAATAAAAGAAACTGTCTATAAGAGGTATAATACGTGACATCTTCTCCCTAAACGATATGGTACTATGGTGCAGCGGGTTAAGCGTCTGGCTTGCATGCTATGGATCGCTCGTTCGACTCCCCTCACCCTCGTAAGAATTGTAGTTTTAAATCGCTTTGAATAAAACCGTCTGCTAAATGACTAAATGTGAATGTATTAATAAGAGATTCAATACATTTAAGCAATGAAAAGAAATTGTGTCTATTTCTCTCTTCTTATCATGCACCCACCTCCACCACCATTCACTACCGCACAAACACTAGACACGTTTCCAAAACTAAACGTTTGCAATGATGTAAGTTAAAGTAGGTAAAACAACTTTAGCCAATATCTATTTGGGTTATGTGCTCAAATTTCCTGGGATCAAAGAAAACGTTAGTATTCATGTGCAAACTAAAAATCACGTCTCAGGCAGCCTGAGACGTGATTTTTAGTTTGCACATGAATACTAACGTTTACATGAAAGTTATTTCGGGTTTATCAACTGTATGTCTCAACTGTACTATCTACCACTGTCATATAATTATGAGTGCTTTGTTCTCCGCATCGCCGACATTACAAAAATGAAGGCTACCACTGGCAAGAAAGTGATGACATTCAATGTTTGACGGTGGTGTAGCCTATGCAATAAATGACTCGAGAAGGTCTTCTAAATTAATTATTCCTTGTCGGGTGGATCGGTAGCGCTCATACAAGAACTCATCATTATGGAAAAATGGATCTTCTTGGCGATCGCAAAGAACTCTTCCTACGCTAATCAAACTGACTCCTTGTCAATGGGATCCCTCCTTTTGGCGTGGGTATGGCAAGTTTAGCCAGCTAAACTTTGCTTAGCCTGCCCTGGAGCAGGCTAAGGCTAAGCGATTAATTACCATGGAAATTGAGCAAAAGTTGCTTCGCCGAATCCGTTAAAGTGGTGTTGTCTTTTTTTAGCCTGGAGTTTAGCTCGCTAAACCGCTTAGCGAGTGACGCCGAATAGTACCCTGGACTGACTGTACTTTTATACACATCTCTGTTGTAGTTAAGTTTACCCTGATACAGGAATCAATTAGCAATGGAACACAAAGGCATATGAATTGTTGTTACAAACATGCATAAATTGTAATATACATCAGAAAATGCAATAATAAAAACTACAAAACCTCAATGGCACAAGATTTTATTGATTAAAATACTTACATATTAATATATAAATGTAATCTTCCCTCCCCCTCCCCACATACTCTACAGCAGTCACCCTGCCCCAAGCGGCACTGCCAAATTAATCTCTCGATGCCACTGCTGGTATTGTACTTTGACGGCCACAGTGACCTGAGGGTCGACTTCAGGCTCTCCAGGGAGTCCTTCAATGTACTCATGTGCTGTGCTGGGCACTGAGTGGGACCACAGATGGTTTGCCAGCGGCACCTCCTATGGCCCTCCGTTCACCAGGTAGTGCACAGGGTGAGTGTGAAGATCCATGCACTCCTCTTCACAGTGGTCCAGCATCCAACTGCAGAGGAACTCCCATGCCTGGGTGCCCGCTTCGTCCATCTTGCTGGATCAGCAGCCTTCAACAGAGTGTTGGTTGGGGCTACCGTCAGGGTGAAGCCCCCCAGCAGAGGATGCAGCCTATTATTTTAACAGGAAGCTGTTCCACTCCATCCAGCTGCAGGCCAGCTGTGACGACACATGTATATTTCTGGCTGTGTTCGTGGGGTACACGGGGTCAGTGCACGATGCCAGGGTCCTGAGGAACAGCCCCATCCACTCCATGCACGTTTACCCTCCAACAGGCTACTGTATCCTTGGGGATGGTGGCTACCCCTGCCTGTCCAAACCCATCTCATAACCCCCTTCAGGCAGCCTGTCCGCAACCACCGCAAAGCTCGCTACAACAGCTGCCTGTCGGGATTCTCAAGACGTGATGCCGGTCCATTTTCCTAAAGGCTCTGGAGGTGGATGTGAAGTTTGTGCCAGAGGTCATTGTGTGCACTGTGCTCCACAACATCTGCTTGACCAACGGTGACCTGCTGGAGCCAGATGATGATGTCGGGAGGGCAGCAGCGGACCATCCAGCACCAGTACCTCCAGAAACCGTCTCTGGGGCAGAGAACACACAAAGAATAGCCATACAATGTTACACTTAAATTGATATATTAATTGTTTATATGTATATGTATGTTTATAGTACTTATTCAAGCCACATCCATACTTTACAGTACAATAGAAACATGTAAGCATGTATTAAATAAAATAGCTTGTTTTATTAAAGAAGTTCAACCACATTCATGATCATTTCACTTATTATATTAAACATCGCTTGTCTGGCTATACAATATGCTTGAATACAGGTGAAGGGACATCCAGAACCACATCAAGCGCTCACACTGCTGCCTGCAGACACCTCACCAGAGAACAGACAAAGAATAGCCATACAATGTTACACTTACATTTAATTGTTTAAATGGGGTTCTGATGTTTTTCAATCAATAGCCCTGTTTTTCGATTTCTCCACAAACTGCCAGTAGGAGAAAAAGCATTCTTGTTATTTTTCCTGGCAGCCCACAGTGACCTTAAACAATAGGGCTATGGGTCAAAAAACACCAGAATTCCCCTGTTATTGGCAAACAATCTATGAGTTCGGAAAAAAGCATTTTCTTAAACAGTTGATCAGTGATTACTTAGAAACATTACTTCTTGTGCAAACCACTTGTAATGATGCTAATCGCGGACGCGGTCTCTATGGAATTTCACATATAAGTTAGCATTACGCTAACGAAGCTTCTATCACAATTAAACATGCAATGCTAAGTGATTGTTTATAGAAACGAATGTTACAAGATAAGATAAAGATGTATTCTTTATGTCTGCTAAGTTTTACAGTGCTTCCTAAGTAAAGATATGAAAATAACTTCAAGCTTCAGACTTGGGGAAACACTTATCTATCTGCCAAGCCAATGTAGCAGGTTGTCATGTAAACCCATTATAAAAACTGAGCAAATCGATTGTTAAACCATTATTAAACTTAGCATTTCGATTGTTAAACAGAACAGCAGTTGTTTGACACCCTTCGATAACTGACAGCTATCTGGACTGCCCTTTGGAGCGAGCGCCTGGAGCCCTTCACTTGCCCCCTCTCGTCAAGCGAAACGTGTCCGAGAATAATGCACCTTCTTCGGTCTGACAGAGAGGGCCAAAGGCGTTTGTTCCATTGGTTTATAGCATAGTATAACTGCCATACAAATTCAATGGCATCTAATGCTACCTAGCTAGGTATACTAACTGTCGGTATCCATCGTAACTCAACCAAAAACTCATGTCGCTGGCTTTAATCTGAGTATGGCATGTTAGTAGTACATTTAATATCAGTACAGTGTTTAATTACCGCTGATACTTACATTTACATTCTGTAGCCTCGTCTGCTACTGCTACTTCCACCATAGCCATTTCGTCCGCCATTGTTTTAGAAAATAAATTCAAATGCTGCCGAACGTGCTCCTCCTCTTCCGCTACGTAGCCAAGATGGCGCCCGTATAGGGCGAGCAGTGTAGATGAGTTCCACACTGGATATTTTGACGTTTCAGGGGCGCATTCCGGGTAATTACAGTGCACTGAATTATTTAGTTTTTTTCCGTGTGAACGCCCTAAGCCCTCAAGTTGGGGCTCCAGGGGCACAAGTGTGATCTATGAGACACGGCCTCAGTCTCGCACACGCACGCACACACCAGTTAATGTCCATCATCAGAAATGCAACCATCTTTATCCGCACAGCGGCCAATTATGTACCGTAAATCCTCCAATTGTGGCCGGGGCTTTTATTTACTTAGGCTGCACAGCGCATCGGCCTTTATTTGGGGCAGGCTTGTATTAGGGGCAGGCCTTTATTTCTTACTTATCTTCTGTTATAGAATTGTATTATTTAAATAATGGGCATAATTGCAGTAGGCTAATCTAATTCATTGCATATGCGTTCAACACTTCCTGCACATCGCGTAGCGCTTTAGGTGCGGTGTGTCAACGTAAAAAAAATAAACATCGGAGTTATGGTCTCCACTGTCAGTCACGGAGAAAAAGATTCCCAAAGCCTTGATTTTAATCATTTTTCTAGACACTCTATTATGCTTATCGCGGACTGAAAAAATTTATTCAACGACCTGGTTTGATATCCAGCCTAACTTTCTTTCTACCTCCACCTGCTAGTCGTAGCCTATCGCATTCGTCTCGGGTCAATGTCAAACTTCTTTGCTGCTTTTTCTCCCGAATGTTCTTCAGCAATCAATCAGCATACACCATCTCTTTGAATTTAATATCAAAGTTACGTAAGTCTACAACTGTTTTATGATACCTTCTGGAAAAAGTAACCTAGCCAACTAAAACGTTACAGATAAACAACAGTAGGCTATACGATACGTGCATTTAGGCTAAACATTCGCCTAGTAGTCCTACGTGGGGAAAGGTCTTTTTTTATTGCAAACAGCCCATGAAATTAGCCAACAATATTACATATTATAATATTAAACATGAGGAGAACATCTATTTGTGAAATGCATTCAATTAAATTGTGATGCCTACTTTGAGCCGAAAGACTGATGCTGGTAGGCTACAGTAATAGGCTACTTTATTTTACCCCCGGCTTGTATTCGGGGCCCGGCCTTTATTTGTTCGTAAGGACCACGACCCCGGCTTCTAATTGAATCCCGGCCACAATTGGAGGATTTAGTATGTCAGTCAGCAGCAATGAGAACACACACTGCTCAATTGAATATGAAAGCAAATGGCTCGCAGTCGGCATTAATTCAACCCCACACTTATCATTTCAAAATTAAGCTCAAAATAGTTTCTAACTCACCTGACTAGCACAGCCACAATGCCAATCTTTTTTGTCATACCAGTCCGTTTGAAACGACAATTTTTGGTCCCTTTTTCTGCAGAAGTTAATTTCAGACAGGAAACTCTCAGAGTAAGTAAAAGATTTTATTAATGTAAGTACAAGGTAGTATGTTTGGTCATGGCGCCCTAGATCTGCTCAAGCTGCTGCTGCAAGATAAAGTTGCACATTGCAACTGCTGCAGCAAGATAAAGCTGCACATTGCAACTGCTGCTTAAACACAATTTACACTGTAAATTACTGCCACAATAAATACAAGCAGGATTTAACGAAAACCCCCTTTAACTATAAGCAGATCTAGACAGGTGGAGCTGGGGAGGAGGAGGGAGCAAATAAGCGGCGTCACTCAGACTGAGTGAGCCTGGAGACCGGAGGATTTAAACTAGCGCGGGCGTATGAGAGCGAAGGTGATTGGATAGGTTGTGTTGTCACTAATTAGTGGCGTCTCTCCCGTTTCCTGTATGAACTTGGTCATTTCAGACAGGAAACTCTCAGAGTAAGTAAAAGATTTTATTAATGTAAGTACAAGGTAGTATGTTTGGTCATGGCGCCCTAGATCTGCTCAAGCTGCTGCTGCAAGATAAAGTTGCACATTGCAACTGCTGCAGCAAGATAAAGCTGCACATTGCAACTGCTGCTTAAACACAATTTACACTGTAAATTACTGCCACAATAAATACAAGCAGGATTTAACGAAAACCCCAACATAGCAGATGGACGCCAGACATGTGTGCTGCTGCAACATGTTTCAGTTTCAGTGACCTATAAATGAAACCCAGCCTTGGTGAAAGCATGGGCAAGCTAAGTGAACTAAAATACCAGTGTCGATAACTAGTGACAATGTGTGTACCTCAGGTCGAAGACGGAGGTTGCTAATGACCTACCAGTGAATGTGATAAAAAGAAAGAAGAATAGAAAGAAGAATAGAATAAGAGAATGCCTGAACGATGACACACTTGGTCAATTCAGACAGGAACTCTCAGAATAAGTAACAGATTTTAATAATGTAAATACAAGGTAGTATGTTTGGTCATGGCGCCCTAGATCTGCTCAAGCTGCTGATGCAAGATAAAGCTGCACATTGCAACTGCTGCAGCAAGATTAAGCAGCAGCTTGAACACAATTTACACTGTAAATTGCTGCCACGATAAATACAAGCAGGATTTAACGAAAACCCCGACATGGCAGATGGACGCCAGACATGTGTGCTGCCGCAACATGTTTCAGTTTCAGTGACCTATAAATGAAACCCAGCCTTGGTGAAAGCATGGGCAAGCTAAGTGAACTAAAATACCAGTGTCGATAACTAGTGACAATGTGTGTACCTCAGGTCGAAGACGGAGGTTGCTAATGACCTACCAGTGACTGTGATAAATAGAAAGAAGAATAGAATAAGAATGCCTGAACAATGACAGCAGGCTGGAGTGACGCCCCCCAAGAGCAACAATGTGAAGAATAAACAACAGGTTAAGGGGTCCCAGCACCACCTGAGCATTACTCATAAGCTTTTGGCCATTGACAATGTCTTTGGCGTTAGGTCTGACATATTCAATTCAATTCAATTTAATTTAATTTGTATAGCGCCATAACAATACAATTGCCTCTAGGCGCTTAACAGGGCCCAGCCTGAACCCCCTTAGTGCATGCACAACGGCAACAGGGGCAAGAAAAAACTCCCTGTTGGGCAGGAAGAAACCTTAAGCAGAACCACGGCACATAAGGGGGGACCCATCTGCTTAAGGTCGGCCGGGTGGAGACATGAAGGTAGACGGGGAAGGGTTGTGTTCATAAGCTGAGATGACCAGCGGCCCATTCTTTAAGGGTGGCAGCCGGTACTTTAGGCGCAGCACTGTGGCAGCTCCGATCCTGAAGGAATGAGGCGTGTATGCTTTAGGATCCAAGCCGCAGCTGGCAAATGGACTCCAGCTTTTGAAGACCAGGCTCTGGTCATGGGCTTGCAGTCCAGTGTGAGGAACAGGGGCTCATCGGGGCAGTAGAACATCGGGAGGCGCGATATGGAAGATAAGGGACAGAAATCATTGTTAGAGGCAGAAATAATGATAGGCACACCCTTGCAAAATGTATCAGTTTGAGTTTTAAAATTAGAGTGAGTGGTCGTGATCTAGTAAGAGATCGGACATGGTAAGGTCCGAAGTGGGATTGAAAGCCCAACGTAACTTACAGCGAGAATCGTGGACTCCATAGCAACAGATGGGAAAGCAATGTAAAATCTGAAAGCTTCCGAGGCTTTATCAAGCTACCATTGTAGTGGTGTAGTACTCCACTCTTGCGTTGTGATTTTGATGGCACCCAGCCCTTTATTCATGCTTTGACAGGTTTAATGAACCCAGAGTAAGCGATCACACACAGTATCTTCCGAATGACAGCCTCTCCCAGCCAGGGAAAATGCAGACTGAGTTTATATTATTACAATATTGAGAAAACAAAGTACACACGAATTACAACAAATACATCGGGACACATCGGAACCTCTCTCATTGCGTCAGTTGATGCATGACGCATGGTTACTGGTCTAGCTAACCAGCAACGTTGAATAGAAAGCTCTTATACGAATACCTCAACTACAATATACTACTTAACATGGTAATGAGAGTTGGTTACATGCCGGGCCCATACGCATCAGCTGGGGTATCATCTATGACAACGACTGTTCTATGACTGACATCATTCACGTCGCATGGGTCCGCCCATAGTGCCTCACTACCCCTAGTGCCTAGCGCAACGGTAAAATACAAACATCTCGCGAACTATGAATTCAAATCAAGGATGCACAGGTTCACGATATGAGTAGCTACAAGCGAAATGTCACACTAACGTAAATACCGTCAGGGAGATACGCCTTAGACGGACACTCTGACACACAGAGATTCCTGGATTAATAGATAGATGCACAATGAAGGAGTTTATAATCGGAATGTTTAACAGCGTGAAAGCAGCACAGAAGGAGGTGAAGTGAGACTAAGCAGTCATAAGAATTCAGTGTGATTTGGCCATTCCCAACCTCATATAGTGTGCAGCTGAAAAGAGAAACGGCGGACTGAAGACTGAATCATTCCCCTATACGAAGTAATTTATCCTCGGGAAGGGAAGCCCGCATATCACGCTACCCAACAGAACAGTGGTGGACGAAGTACACTAACTACGTACTTAAGTGAAGTATAGATACTTGGTGTAATATATTACTCCAGTAAAGTAGAAGTATGCACTTTGAATTCCACTTAGGTAGAGGTATAAAAGTATTTGCCTTCAAATACTTAAGTATTAAAAGTAAAAGTACCTTAATGAATTATGGTTTTAATGGCCTTTTATCATTTCCACATCAAAGCTCGGGCTCAACCAACTGATATAAGATTAAAATACTAATGCCAATCTTTAAATAGTGTCTTACATTTGTCTATTTAAAGTGTATAAGCACAACATTGAAGCTATCTATTGCAATTAGGTAAGACAAAGTGGTTATGAAATAGAAGAGAACAATTATTTAATTTTACATTTATTTTTAACTTAGTTGCACATTTAGTTATAAAAATGTGGAGCTAAACATAAGCTCATTTACTATATCACATCTGTCTGTCTGTGTTACCCTTAAACTCATAAGTCCTGATTCATGTTTGAATAACAAATACCATTACAGGAACTAGTTCCACAAAATCAGAGACTGCATCTGGTGTTGTAATAGTTTGTGCTGAAGACTAGTAATAGCAGTGATATTCCCTACACAACTGTACAAAACAACAACACTTGACCTAGTTATACTAGTTTGTGCTGAAGACTAGTGTTAGCAGTGATATTCCCTACACAACCCTAGGTACAAAACAAACACTTGACCTCAGATCAAACGTGAAGAAAAAATGTCATTAGAGGAACTAGTCTTTCCATACATTGCACAACTACAGAGCATACCAGTCTGCACCGAAGGCTGTAAAGAGTATGTAGAGATACCTTTACCGAGGGAGTTTGCCAAGAACTGCATGATAAAGTTTGCGACATCTTGTGCCTTTATAAAGGCAAGCATTTTTAAATGTGAGCCTGAGCAAAACTCCGTTGATTGTGTATGTTTCTTCCATCATTTATGTAGCGTTACTGAGCATAACAGCCTCAACATGCTGCAGAATTCAACGTAGCTCACGCTCAACGGACGAACGAGCTGTAATAGCTTGCATGTGTTATGCCAACAAATTTCAGCAGACACAACTCAAACACCTCATTTGGCTTTCAACTTGTTATTGACAGTAATCTCAACCATTTCCACGATTTAACATCGTTAAGTGGAAGAGCTAAGTTAACAATACTTAATTGATCAAGTATCAAGCCAGAGTGAGAAGCTTGATGTTCGCGCATGCGCATTTGAGAAGCATGGTAAACATGACAAAGTTCCTGTTACAAGGTTGGATAAAGCATGTAAACCTAATTCATGTAGTCCATTATCATTCTTGTTATCAGTGTCATTTATCATTTGTCATCATGATTCATTTCCTGCTGATAGTAATGTTAGATAGTGCATGTAGAAATTAGGCTACTGGTTGTAGCTCGTATTGTTATTTGTGAATTGCTGCAGGAATTCATCTTTGTCATTAAAGTAACCTTACATTGAGGAGAGTATTTCTTCAGGCACAACAAATCTTAACAAGATTGACATCATTACCTGCGATTATCTGGCTGCGAAGCGCGTGTGTAATGGCTGCTGCAGAAGGAATGAAAGCTTCCGAGGCGGCCATTTGGCACAGCAGACGCATAGGCCCTGCGAGGCTAGATGCCCGCTGGTTTCCGTAAGCGGCATTAACTCTTGGAGCTGCTGCGGTCGCGGGGACTGAAGTGCTTTCCAGGGTGGAGATGCGGATACGTTGCGATTTAAGACATACAGCTCCGCTTCAGTTTGCCAATCCATTGAAATACACAATCCTTCGAATATCTAAACGTATCCAAATCACGATTCTTATCCATCGATGAGGAAAAGGTCTTACAGTGTGGAGGCTATCCTATAAGCCTCTGTGTGGACGGCAAGAGTTCTTAACGCGTAGCAAATCTTTGTCCGAGCATGAGCTCTCTTTGCGTGGTGTTCCCGTTAAATATAAGATACAGAAGTGTACATAATTAGTCCGTTTTACCAGGTTCTGTTTGCATATCAAAACAGGAGTCTTTCTGTGAAGTGGGTTTCGGGCTACGGTAAGACCGTGAGTTCCCCGCCATCCACACCTTTCCAGCAAATAAGCGGCGTCACTCAGACTGAGTGAGCCTGGAGACCGGAGGATTTAAACTAGCGCGGGCGTATGAGAGCGAAGGTGATTGGATAGGTTGTGTTGTCACTAATTAGTGGCGTCTCTCCCGTTTCCTGTATGAACTTGGTCATTTAGTGTTGGAATAGGCCTCCCTCTTGCTAGTTACTCCTTTTTCTATTAAAGTCGAGTTTAGAGAAATGTCTAAGTTCCACAATATCGGTAGATACCGCTGTTGTCATTTTTACTTTGATTTTCACGGGGATTACGCTTAGCTGGTGTAATGACGTCAGCTGCGCAAATGTCCAGTAATATCTCGATTTTAATTGGTCCATGTTTGATACGTAACGTAGATGATTAATGGCATAACATATTTACGTGCAAAGGCACAGTAGAGTTGTGCCTTTCGACGTTCATATTAAAGAATACAGAATCAAAGTGCGCATGCGCGACATGAATTTTCAGTTGCCGTTCACAATGAATGGATAGTAAAGGCACTGCTTATTCTACCGGTTTTTTGTATTTGTCTATGCGTAACTGATACAATTGTCATCGTAACGTCTAAACAATTAGAATAACGTTTGTATTGCATATATAAATCACAACAATACTCGGTACAAAAACAAATACAAGTTTATTAAATAAAATGATTTAATAAACATTTTTACGTTTGAATTTTGTCAGGGTAGGCAGTGCCTACCTTGCCTACCCTGACTGCATGTCACTGATAGTGATGGTGTTTCGCCGGTCGTACTTCTAGTTTGCTTGTCAAAGGGTGATGTTTGCTCACGTTTGCACACACAGCGGAGGAGGGCTTCAAGGCTTCATTTACTCATCACTTCACACACCATATGGGTCAGTTTGAGTCCGTTTCACATCTATTTTCAATTTGTTGTCAGGACGCCACATATTCACTTGGCTGCAACAGCTAGCCTAAGCAAAAAGGCGGTGGGTACATGCAAAATCTGCTACCCACCTAAAATAACTGACTGGTGAACATCAAAGCACGTTATGAACTTATGATACTTACCTCAGCTATAGTTAACTTACGAACCTCTGCAGGGCAACATTACATAAGCAGCATCCCGTAGCAGCGGAGACCGTAAACGTTACCCAGTGTGGTTTATTTCATTTTATTCACTGATAATAATACCAACCTCAATTAAACCGCTTAGTCAGTGGTTATTCTGTTTCCCGTCCTGCCGCGCGACCAGAGAACTTTAGAGCGTTGCTAGGTAATAGTAATCATTTTTACCGGCAGTCATGGTGACAGCCTATCAAACAAAGAAGGTGGAGCTAGATCAATGAGAGTAAATAGAAGAGCTAGTACTAGATCCACCTTCTTTGATAGAACCGAAGATTCTTTAAGTCTACTCGGCAGAGCGACAAAAGATCAATAGAATGTCTCAACATGTCAGTCTGTCTCTGCTTGCAGCTGACATTATAACACACATAAAGCTACCAGCAATGCAATGCAATTAATTATATTCTAACTCTAATGTGGTGTACCACTCGAAACAGCACTATGTGGACCAGGTGGTACAGACCAACCCTTTGGCTGAAGAACTAAAACATTAAGAACACCTGTTTAGTGGCATTTCACCTAACTACGATTGACGTCACTATCTCTGGTTGGACGTGATTAATTCCAGAAATTCCGATTGGACAGATTTTTGGGCCATGTCACGTTACCTTTCAAACCTCCCACACAGCAACGGCTTATAGTTTTAGGCTGCAAGGTGAAGCACGAAAAGTCCTTTAGAAAATGAATCCCGCTCCACTCTCTGGCATCTACACAATCTTTAGCTTATAAAAAAGAACGAGTCGTGGTTAGTTACCAAAAAAAAGTTTGTCGCTGAAATTCCAGTCGATTGTCTATTATGTCTATGTTTTATGCAGAACTAGAGTCTTCAGAGTGTAATAAGATTTTGGCCGGGAGCTGTGCCACGGTTTGACAGTGCAGTTTTTTGACGAAGCCTGAAAAACCGGAGAAAGAACAGTAAGTTATTTATTATATTGCATTTCAAGGAGCTACTAACTTAACATTATATAAGTAAACATTTCATCTGCATTCTGTTGTATGTGCACACAATCACAACACTTATTAATTTCTTTACTTCTCATTCATATGTGTTTTAGGAATGAGCCCATGTTTGATGTCAGCTATAAGATATTTAAGTAAACATTTCATCTGCATTCTGTTGTATGTGCACACAATCACAACACTTATTAATTTCTTTACTTCTCATTCATATGTGTTTTAGGAATGAGCCCATGTTTGATGTCAGCTATAAGATATTTAGGTAAACATTTAATTGGCATTCTGTTGTATGTGCACACAATCACAACACTTATTAATTTCTTTACTTCTCATTCATATGTGTTTTAGGAATGAGCCCATGTTTGATGTCAGCTATAAGATATTTAAGTAAACATTTCATCTGCATTCTGTTGTATGTGCACACAATCACAACACTTATTCATATCTTTACTTCTCATTCATATGTGTTTTAGGAATGAGCCCATGTTTGATGTCAGCTTTAAGATATTCTGTGAGAGGATCATTCGCCAAAGGCTGCTTGTCAACCAAGAGGTGCTCAGAATGGACCAGCTGAGGAAGGCCTTCATTGAACTGGTGAAAGCAAATGAAGGTCTTGATGCTTCAAACTACAGGTAACTGCAATACATTTTTCCTCAAGTCTTATTATTTGTCATCTGCAAGTCCAGCTTTACACAACTTGTGTGTGACAGGCATGAGAAACAGTTTTTAAGTCTGCTGTTTGCACATACATGTACCAGTTGGAAACCAAGAGAACAGCTGATGTGTGTGTGTGTGTGTGTGATGTGTGGTTTGTGATCTTGTGTGCCTTTCTTGGGCATCTTTGCTGTTAAATGTGCTGTATGGCAGAGCCTGTAATGTCTTGTACCACCTACCACTCTCTGCTTTTCATGATACTCCTGTGACTCTTCATTTTCAATGTTTTGTTGTATTGCAGACAGGATATGTTGAAGAGGAGGCTGACTCGTGAGTTCCCCCAGCTGTAATTGTGCCAACACAAAAGAATCTGAGGAACTGGAAGATAACTGTCCTGACAGTGAGGACTGAGTGTCCTTAATCTGTTATTTCTAATTCAGTTTTATATATCATGTTTCATAAAGAGTGTTTTTATGGTTCATCAGTGTTGTTTTCATTTTTGGAAGAATGAATGAATGAATGAACAAACAGATGGTCATTGGTATAAGTACAATTAGTGCCTTTTATTGATACAATGACGGAGGTTTATTTGTCACATACATAGAAATACTGCTGTTTTTTCTGTGCGAGTGTGAAGAAAGAAAGTTCAAGAAATATTTTTCATAAATAGCAAGAGGAAGTTAAAAGTGCAGTGTGTGTACATGTAACGGAGGTAATGTTCCCCTCGCTGTTGCACTCTCTGCGTTGTGTTTAAAGAAGGACGCATCCACCGACCTGATATGCAAACTTTTATTGCGGCTTCCTGACACATAAAAATGAAGAAAAGAAAATCATTCACACAGAAGCCAGCCAGTCGCTCAGCTCCTCTGTCACATACATCCGTGGAAAGAGCTCTCACACACAAACGCGTGCTAAAATTACAGAAGTATAAAACGTGACCCACCTGACACATACAAATGAAGAAAAGAAAATTATTCACACAGAAGCCAGCCAGTCGCTCAGCTCCTGTTAACACAGATCAGGCAACCACGTTAAATACTATTATCAAAACCAGCTGTAACGGATCCCTGTATATGAAGTGGCGTTAAACTTACTGCTGGTGAAATAGTTGTTTTATTTTCTCCTTTTCTCCATTAAACATTCAATAAACTGTTACAACTGTCACCACCTTAAGAGCTTTAGCCTCATACGGGTCCATTAAATCATTAAACTTCTTACAATCTCAATAGCATCCGTCCGTAACTAAATCTCCAGCCCACTGAGAAGTTAACATTCAACATATAAACAAATCTCCGATACCCTTTTGACCCTGTCACAACAAAAGTCCCAATTATCTACAAGAGAGAATGGCATAAAATATCGATAAATTGTTCAAACACTACATTATCATTAAGGCACACATTAAAAATCAATAAGGCAAATCTAAAACAGGCAATCAACACAAAATAATAGTCCTTCTATAGGGCTATTTACACCAGCTCTAACCTATCGCCACATGTAGACTAATTAACTTTGTTAGCCTATGTTTATAGGACGTCACCCAACCTCTGTCACATACATCCGTGGAAAGAGACAGAGGTAAAGAAGAACACAGACTTTACGCCCACTTTAAAACATTGTTTCCAAACAAACTCGGGAACCAATAATCTTCTTCTTGAATGAGCTGTAAAATTAACCCATGAAGGGAGGGAAATTCAGGGAAGCATATTTAACCCTGTTGCATACAGTCCATGTGCAAGTGTGAAAAAAGGTATAATTAGGGTTCATGCAGCGAAGCTGCAAACCTATTGTGTTTCTACTTGTTCTTATTATTATGATTCTGTGCTGGGATCCTATGGCAGCCCATAGAACCGTCTGGTAAAAAGTTGTGAAATTTGGCACACTGATTGGGGACAGTCCCATGATTCATTTCACCAAGGTTCATGTAGGCACATGTAGCGCTGTAGGTGCAGATAAAGACATCAATAACCGTCTTAACAAAGCAAGAAATGCATTTTACATACTGAATAACATATGGAGGTCACAACAGTATTCTACAAAAACAAAACTCAAACTTTACCAAAGTTGTGTCGTGTCAACCCTTCTATATGGCTCAGAATGTTGGAGGATGACGAGCAAAGATCTTCACAAACTGTCAACATTTCATACCAAAAGTTTAAGAAGAATTCTCCGCATCTTTTGGCCAAACACTCTGTCAAATGAGGAACTATACAACAAATGTAAACAAGAGGGTATGGAAACCATCATCCTCAGAAGGAGATGGAAATGGATAGGGCACGTGTTAAGGAAAGACACAAATGACATAACAAGAACATCCCTGTTTTGGACACCGGAAGGGAAGAGAAAGCACGGGCGACCTAAGAACACCTTGCGGAGAACAGTAGCAAAAGAGCTGGAGAGTTTCAACAACACATGGGACAGCATCCAGAGAGTAGCCCAGGACAGAAGGAACTGGAGAGTTTTTGTTGCTGCCCTACATGCCGGGAGGCATAAAGGGCACTGAACTGAACATGTAGCACTCTAGCGCCACCAACAGGTCAAAGTTGGACGTACGTTCACACACGTAACTTTTGACCCGTTGGCCTGATTTTCAAAAATGAGGCATCCTTGGAATCCTTGGACCAGCACGAGTTCAACGCACCCTATGACGTCATTTTGCGCCATGATGGATTTTCCGCCATTTTGGATTTTATCAAAAAGTTTCACAGGTCACAATTTTTGTCCGATCAACACCAAACTTGACACACATCATCTTCAAACCAAGCCTCACAAAAGTTATTGAAGTACATCTTCGCAACTAAAACCGTTCGCCCGTGACAGCCAATCAAAGTTTGCGACGAAGTCGCCAGACAGGACGTGGGCTCATATCTCAGCAACGATTTTATGTATCCAGACCAAACTTACTACATGGACCACTAACCTCATCAGGAAGACGCTTAAGAAATTTGGTGACCTTTGACCTCTAGGTGGCGCTGTAATTACAAAAAAATGCATTTTGGCCTGTAGCTGTTGACGTGTTTGGAATTTCAACTTACTAGTGGGATCTATTCATGCTCTGTAGGTTGACACATGCAAATATGTGACATTATCATAATTGATCAGGGCGCCATATTGAATTTAGTCAAAAACACTAGAAAGCAAACACTGGTCACAAATTTGATCTGATCTTCACCAAAATTTGCGCAGACCATCATTAGACCATGCCTTATAACTGCATTAGTTTATGAAACAATTGATCAAAGCGTTCGCCAGTAGCAGCTAATCGAATTAGGCGGCGAAGCCGCCAAACAGGAAGTGAGATTATATCTTGGCAACCCTGTAATGTATCAAAACCAAACTTGGTACATGGACTGCTGACCACCTCTGGGGGACAATCAATACATTTGGTGACCTTTGACCTTAATTTAATCCAAAACACTAAAAAGTTTGCACAGGTCGCAAATTTGATCCGATCTTCACCAAAATTGGCACGGACTTTCTACAGACCATGCTTTATCACTGCATTAAGTTCTGAAAGCATTCGCCTTCAACAGCCAATCGAATTTGGCCGATTCGCTGCATGAACCCTCCATTGCTGCTTGCAGCTATATTTGATGTTTATAGTCATTGTGTGTGTTCAGGATACGGAATGCTTGAGGAAAGAAGCTCCTTCTCAGTCTCTCTGTTCTGGTCTTGTAGCAGCAGAGACGTTTGCCTGACCTCAGTGTTTTGAAAAGTCCATGGTCAGGATGTTAGGAATCCTTTACAATACCTTGGGCCCTGGTAGGTAGTCTTTTCTCGTAGGTCTCCTGCAGAATATGGAGAGATGCTCTGATGATGCGGTGCTGTAGACACAGGCTGTAGCCTACAGTTCCCATACCAAGTGATGCTGTCAGGGCACACTGCTGATGGGTGCGGATGCTCTGAACTTCCTCAGCTGACGTAGGTTCAGTCTTTGCTTTTACTTCTTCGGTGTGCTGCGTGTTCACAGTCTATGTCGTCAGTAAGGTGTATTCCCATGTATGTCAAACTTGATCTAAATGACTTCACATAAACATAACATTATCGTTTATTTGCCTCATTGTTCTTCTTGGACGCGGCTATGTATACAGCACTAATTAGGATTAATTTAGCCCACTTTTGAGGATGTTCGGGTGTCTTCCTCTATCGGTAACGTTGAATCTAACCACACGGGAGCCGCCATCTTCCAATTCTGTTGACAAAAAGCAGCCCTCTCATTGGTGTAGCATGATCATGTGTCGAACCGTGGCACGGCTCCCGGACAAAATCTTATTACGCTCTGAAGACTCTAGTTCTGCATAAAACAAAGACATATAGACAATAGACTGGAATTTCAGGGACGAACATTTTTTTGGTAACTAACCACGACTCGTTCTTTTTTATAAGCTAAAGATTGTGTAGATGCCAGTGAGTGGAACGGGTTGAAACAAAAACAGTGTTCACCTTACGGCCTATTTGCGGCTTTGCGCTCAACTGTCACATTTCATCTGTCACTCGCTGAGCGGTGAAGAGTGGACAACAGGAATTTTCATTGGAAAGAAAGGTAAGCCATGGAGTCCGTAACTGTACATATACAGCCGCGGAAAAAATTAAGAGACCACTTCAAAATTATCAGTTTCTCTGGTTTTACTATTGATTGGTATGTGTTAAAGTAAAATGTACATTTTAGTTTTATTCTATAACCTACTGGCAACATTCCTACCAAATTTCAAATAAAAATATTGTCATTTAGATCATTTATTTGCAGAAAAATGACAATTGGTCAAAATAGCAAAAAAAGATGCAGTGTCTTCAGATCTCGAATAATGCAAAGAAAACAAGCTCATATTCATTTTTAAACTACACAATACTAATGCTTTAACTAAGGAAGAGTTCAGAAATCAATATTTGGTGGAATAACCTTGATTTAAAATCACAACTTTCATGTGTCTTGGCATGCTCTCCACCAGTCTTTCACATTGCCGTTGGGTGACTTTATGCTACTCCTGGCGCAAGAATTCAAGCAGCTCGGCTTCTTTTCATGGCTTGTGACCATCCATCTTCCTCTTGATCACATTTCAGAGTTTTTTTTATGGGATTCAGGTCTCGAAATTGGGCTGGCCATGACAGGGTCCTGATCTGGTGATACTCCATCCACACCTTTACTGGCCTGGCTGTGTGGCATGGAGCATTGCCCTGCTGGAAAAAACACTTCTCAGAGTTGGGGAACATTGTCAGAGCAAAAGGAAGCAAGTTTTTCTTCCGGGACAACGTTGTACTTTGCCTGGCTGAGGTTTGTAAAAGACCATAAGGATTGAACCAAAGCCGACTGGAGGGTCTCCTAGTTCGTCTTCTCTGATGAGTCCAATTTCACAGTAGGTGCAAGACTCTGTGGCTTGTAGGCTTCTCCAGGTTTCCGTCTAACCATCAGACGACCATGTGTTGGGCAAAGCTGAAAATTGGACTCATCAGAGAAGACGAACTAGGAGACCCTCCAGTCAATGACAATGTTCCCCAACTCTGAGAAGTGCTTTTTCCAGCAGGGCAATGCTCCATGCCACACAGCCAGGCCAGTAAAGGTGTGGATGGAGTATCACCAGATCAGGACCCTGTCATGGCCAGCCCAATTTCGAGACCTGAATCCCATAAAAAAAACTCTGAAATGTGATCAAGAGGAAGATGGATGGTCACAAGCCATGAAAAGAAGCCGAGCTGCTTGAATTCTTGCGCCAGGAGTAGCATAAAGTCACCCAACGGCAATGTGAAAGACTGGTGGAGAGCATGCCAAGACACATGAAAGTTGTGATTTTAAATCAAGGTTATTCCACCAAATATTGATTTCTGAACTCTTCCTAAGTTAAAGCATTAGTATTGTGTAGTTTAAAAATGAATATGAGCTTGTTTTCTTTGCATTATTCGAGATCTGAAGACACTGCATCTTTTTTGCTATTTTGACCAATTGTCATTTTTCTGCAAATAAATGATCTAAATGACAATATTTTTTATTTGAAATTTGGTAGGAATGTTGCCAGTAGGTTATAGAATAAAACTAAAATGTACATTTGACTTTAACACATACCAATAAATAGTAAAACCAGAGAAACTGATAATTTTGAAGTGGTCTCTTAATTTTTTCCGCGGCTGTATATTTATAAACAGTATGATAATATATCTTAGCCAGAAAGTGTCTTGTCTTGAAAGTGGTGTATTAAAATGGTGTGGGTAGACGGTAGGCGACATGTGCTCGTAGCTAACGAACAGTTGCTAGCCTGCATAATACTGCAGGAGCCTTATCAAAAGAAGTTGGCAAGACCTCACCAGGTAATGAACTTAAGGTTTTTAATCGAAATCGATAATTTTTAGGATGGACCGACATGTCCACGCGCAGGGGCGGACTGGGACAAAAAAAAAAATCGGCCCAGGCATTTTGAACCAGACTGGCCCACTAAATTCGATAACACACCTTTTCAGTCTTTTTGGTCTCTCGAATGTCTACACCAACCAGGCTTTAAGCTAGCAGGGCGTCTGCTGCAGCTGCTTTCACGGTTTCAAAATCTCTTGCAATGTTTTTCAGGCCCTCTTGCGTGGCCATCACCATACGATGAGCCGCAAGGATATCCATGCTTCCTGCCTGGAGGTACTTAAAAAAGCGGTTTAGTTAGCTCAAATATCCTCCTGAGAACCAACCCATAGACTTATGTCCTCTGTAGTGGACATTTGTTTTTCATGCATACCCTCTTACTCTTTTGAGCTATTCTGTTAATCCCTGCTGTCCTGTGAAGAGGACATCCTGGGCTTTCGAATGATGCATCATGTGACTGGGTGGGTTGCTGGGAACTTCTTCTCTCTCTTTTAAAAAATGGCCGCTATTGGAACCCACACATTTTATGGAAGGAGAAAAGGTATGTCAAATATTGTCAATTTATTGTGTTTTTTATAACAATGACCATAGAGATTCTTCTTTATAAAGGTGTTAGGGATTATATTTTGAATTCTGAAAATATTTAAATTGTTTATGTTTTGTAATAATGGCTGTTTTATGAATGTCCACTGTAATTGACATCAGGATCATCTTAATGTAATTATGATGACCAAACACCCCGTACTTATTGGAGCCCAATGCAGTATTCTTTTTTGTTTGAACTTTTATTAGAACAAGTACCTTGACAGTGAGTCTCACATAGAATGGCATACAATGTTATAAATAATTATAATAACAATATATACTACAAGTCTATCCAATGCAGTATTTTAAACAGTACATAGACAACCAACTCTTCGAAGAATTGGCCACGTTCACCAACCAGAGAGAGTTTCAGTGTAGAGGATTATTTCTCAACTGTACGGCACAAGAGATGAAGGTCTTCTTCGGAATATCTATTCACATGGCCTGCCTTGGATATCCAAGAATTAAAATGTTTTGGGCCAAAAAAACTAAAGTGCCCAGCATCTGCCACAAAATGTCAAGGGATAGATTTTTCAAACTAATAAGTTCCTTGAAGCTTGAAGATGATCTGGCGGTTACTGAAGTCCAGAAAAAGGCAGACATTCTGTGGAGAGTCAGGCCATTACTTGACCGTGTGAGGCAAGGCTGCATCAGCCTCCCAAGATCCCAGCAGGTCTGCATTGATGGGCAAATTATACCCTTTACTGGCCGCTGTCCAGTCAGACAATTTGTTCCAGGTGTAGCGGTGTAGTGTCTTGCGTTCAATGGCAAGCAATGGCAAGTGGGAAGAATTAAACTTGTAACACAGGCAAGCCAAACCCTACTGGCCGCAAGGTCTTGGTTCTTGCATCTCCAAATGGCCTTATGTTGGATTTTGAAGTATATCAGGGGCCGAAAACATTCAGCAAACAAAAACAGGGCATTGGAGTAGCCTCAGTCCTACGCATGGCAGAATCCATTCCAAAAGGAAGTCACCTTTTCTTTGACCGGTACTTCACAACCATCAACCTCATGGATGCATTGCAGGAAAGGGGCTTTCCAGCTACAGGGACTATAATGTCCAACCGAGTGCCTAAGGAATGCAAGCTGCCAGAAGACAAGGTCATGAAAATGCAAGGGAGAGGAACGACCGTTTCAGTAGTCAGAAAGAATCCAGAGCTGGCAATCACAAAATGGTATGATGCTTGCCAACTAGACAGCTAGCTAAACTCTCTTATTTTCCTAAAAATGAAGAATGTCTTGAATCCATGTTGCATATTTATTTTTCTAACTGAATCCACGTCAATACATTCATGAAAGGGTGAAGAGAGTGAAACTAGAACACAAACTAAATGTTGCAATTAGCCACGTTATAAAACACACTTTGACATTATAACTACGTTTTAAACTACAATGAAATGAACATACTAATGAATGAATTAAGTTGAAATAAAATACGTACAGCGATGCACCTGCTGGGAAATCAACCTGTCAAGGAATCTCTGGCGTAATAACAGTCAACCTGCCGTTTTTAAACTTACTCCTGACAATTTTCCTGCCTACTTCCTGTACAACTTAATACAAATATATCGTCAAATTAAGAGTCTGGAAAAGACGTAATTTTTACAATTCAACAATTCAAAAAACATATGCCTGGAGGCAGAACATCAAGCATGCAGAGAGATGTAGAAATAGGGGCTGCAAAGGCAAAACCTACATGAGGTGGGGGAAATGTCAAATGTTCCTATGCATCACCAAAAATAATTGCTTCAAGGATTACCATTGTTAAAAGGAAGAGATTTGCTTTTCAGTCTTTTTTCAAGATGATTTGGTTTTTTAATCCCGTTTGTTACATTACTACATGAATTCTCTGTACATTTTTAATCTTTCAAATTTGTTCATCTTTTCGAACTAATATGGTCCATTTGTCCACTACAATGGACATGCTGTAAAATTTTAAATAAAGTTAAATTCAAAAAAAATCTAAATTGTAAGATGTTTATTTAACCCTAACTAGTAAGGAAATCACAAACAAAGAGGAATTGAATGGCACTTTTTTTTCTTGGTTCCCAGGAGGATATTCTAAGGAATATTTGAGCTGTTAAGTTGGTCTCATATTTCAAGAGACCCTCTCTAAAACCACGTGCTTTGGCACGTACTGTTGGTTTTTCGTGGTCTTTACCTCCATGTACAAACCATTCTGTGGTTTCCCAAAATGTCCAAACACTTTTTTGAGGGCCTCATGTTTGGACCACCACCTTGTCTCCCCAATTGAAGAGAGGCGCCTGTGGCTTTTCTCTTGCACTTGGTTCTCCCACAGATTGCCCCTTTGGTAGGAGTCCTTGATGAAGACTGCCATGTCATTCAGTAGACTGAACAGTGATCCACTTTCAATTACAGTTTGCGTTGTGTCAGATAGCACAAGATTGAGAACATGTGCATAGCACCAGACATGTACATGGGTGGGTGACTGAGAGGTCATCAGTGAGTTAAACCCTTTATACTGGCCTTGCATATTTGCCGCCCCATCTGTGGCATTTACAATGCACATGTCTTTGTTGAGGTTCAGACGGTCCAGGACATCTAAAACCAGGTTCACAAAGTACTGCCCAGTGGATGCCTCACATCTCACTAAGGCAACAAGCCTCTCATGCACAGTGTCAGTCACATATCTTACAACAATTGAACACTGATCATGGGAGGTTATGTCCTGTGTTGTGTCCAGCTGTATGGAGAACATTCCAGTTTGCTGTACTTCGTTTGAAATGCAGTCTTGAATGAGGTGCCCAATTGTATCAATTACTGTGTTGATTGTAGTTTTGGAGAGAAGGGCGACAAAAGACCCTCGACCACTCGTTCCACTGGAATTGTGTAATTCCTTGCTCTTTTTAATGCAAATATCAAGGTGTTCTTTTAGGCACACATCATATTTTGGCACGCTCCAATACCCGACGTCTCTTCCTGACCTGTTCCCTCTGTGCAGACAGCTGATTACCAGCAAACGTACTGCTGATACCTGCTTTTGAGCACCTTAGTAAAAACGCTTCAGCACAGATTTGGTGTGCACTACTCCTTTCATGTTCTTCTGTGCGCTGGTGCACATGCCTCCAATCTGACCTACCAGTAATAAATGAGCTTGTGTCACTGGTCTTCCCGAAAGCCATACACACAAAACAATATGTGCCGTCTATCACAATATGTGAGCCACCTCCTGTTGGTTCCTTTTTTACTGGTGAATAACCTTTGCAATACTGGATTTCGGGCATTTTGTTGTGGGTGGTGATCCAAAAAGCTCTGTAACATTGAAGGCTCAGGACGGGCAAAGTAATCTATGCCCTCCTGCTCACTGCTCTCCTCTCTTTCATGGTGTCTTTCATCAACTCCCTCCTCACTCTCATCGACTCTTTCCTCACTTTCACAGACACTCTCCTCTCTCTCATGGTGTCTCATCAACTCCCTCCTCACTCTCATCGACTCTTTCCACACTTTCACCGATTCTCTCCTCGCTTTTGCAGACACTCTCCTCTCTCTCACTGAGACATTCCTCTCTCTCCCTAGCACTGTCCTCTTCTGGGGATGCAACCTCAACCAGACAGACTGAGGAATAGTTTTTTCAGGTCAAGAATTATTACATTCTCTAAATTACAGACAAGCATGCTGCATAGGCAATAGACACAATTATATACTTTAAAAAAAGTGGTATTCTTTAATTTCTGTTCATTGTCACTAACCAGCTACATAACAACTGCCTAACAGATTTTTTCAAAAAAGTAGCTCAGCCTTGGGTTAGCCTACTACTCATCCCACAAACATAGGGTTGGCATTTGACGTTAGAAGCTATTCTCTAGCACAGCGGTTTTCAACTGGTTTTGTCCCAGCGACCACCATTAGATTATTTTTTCAACTTAAGGCGAGACACGGCAGGTGAATATCGATTTTCCCCCCCCCCATGCCCTGGTCAAATTTGAGATTTTGGGCTAGTTTGCCTCTTTAACTTGTTATCTTTCATACTACCATAAAGAAAACGTCAAAATTACACATTTATGTGTCTTTCACTGCATTTAGTTCAGCCGTGGCATCCATTTTCTCCTAAATTTACCAAGAATTCTTCCTTCGAACCGCGTTTCGTCTTTTTACACGACATCTGTCTTGTCTGGTATGATTTTAAAGCTCTGAGCCTCGATCAGAAGGCTGTGTAATCCAAATATGGGCATTTCCTTTCTTTTCAGCAACCAATCCTGGCTTTCTGAAGAACTAAAGTCGATTCATTGGCTGACGGCGCTTTTCTGCTAACGTGATTCGCTCAGTGCCTCACGTGTAAATCTTTAAATGCCGTTTTCTCAAAATGAGTGTTTTTTTCATTTTTAGGTGCACATTTCTCAGCCTATGTAGAACCTAGGTACACCACACTTCCCAGTTTCACACATAGCATTGTTATGAAGACATCTACACACGGATTTATTTATAAATTGTTCCTGGCCAGATTTATGGGTCATTTTACCTGGAAATCATGGCGAAAATAGGGTTTTTAAGGCCATGGATAGTATATTTTGATTTCCCATGTCATACAAGCAGATATCTTAAAATCCATGTGAGGATTTTTAGTCATTTGATATATAAACAAAATAAAAAAAGAATTTTGGTCCTGGCTTTATCACAGTTTAAGATTCATGCACCGGAAATGTATGCACAAATTTAATGAGATCCAGCCTAATTAGCATAATCAAATATGCAAAATTCAAAAACTTGTAATACATTTTTTTCTTATAATGATGTATTTAATCAACTGGTAAAGTTTCATGGTGATCCCTTGTATTTAAAAATTTCACCCTATTCACCTGCCATGTCTCGCCTTAACTTCAAAAGTACACGGAGGCTATGCTTAACTGCAAATGCTTGTCAACTTCACGCACGGGACTGTACATTCTGAATAATGCATGGCATGACGTTAGGGCGCAATGCATTAACATTAGCACTTCACAGGCTACCATAGACTGGATATGTGCAAGGCTAAATTATGACAGTGTGAATCTCATTTATAATATTAAACTATTGAATGTGTTTTACCGAAAAATACCCCTGGACCTTCTTCCCACAAGTCCGAAATATCTTTACTTATTTATACCCACTCTTCCGAAATCCCATTGTTTCGAAAAGTGCCGCTGAATTCATTTTTTGTGGTGGAGGTGGTGTGGTTCCCGCCTCATCGTGCAGCACTTCGCACGCCAGTGCTACCACTGTTTTCACGTCTTCATAAATGAACATCATAACATCATCATACACCATGGCACATAAATGACACCACCCTATCCATGTGTTTTCCCTGCTCGCAACTTTTTCCTCAGACAACTTGTTGCTTTACCTCTGTGCTTCTCAACATCAGCGTATATTTACTATGGAAACACCATAACTTCACCACAGTAGCCTAGCATTTTCATTTGATGTAGCCTACCAGTGGACTGCTATGTTCACAATTTCGGAACAATGGGCTGTCAGACTAAATGACTTTCGTGTTGTCGGAGTATAGGGCTATCATAATTCGGTATCTGGACAAATCGGCATATTTTCCGAATACCAGGGTTTGGGAATACTGGGCTTTCGGAACATTGACATGGCACCGCGCACCAATAGGCTAACGGGCTAGCCCACCACCAGTGGTGGACAGTAATGAAGTAAATGTAATTCGTTCCTGTACTTAAGTAACATATCTATGTATCTGTACTTTACTCAAGTATTTCTATTTGGTGAGACTTTATACTTTCACTCCACTACATTTCAAAGTGAAAATTCGTACTTTTTACTCCATTACATTTAGTAAAGCCTCTTGTTCCTTTTTCCCAAAGAGAATCAAATAATGAAAGGTCAGAGTGACTTCACAATCACACCAATCAGGGATTAGCGCTATTTGCTCTGAAGTCCTTTCGGTTTTGTCAGTTTGGTTCGTTCGTTGAGCGTGAGCTTCTGCTGCATTTTGAGGCTGTTTTATGCTCAAGCTTAGCCTACGTAACACTAAATGATGGAAGAAACATACACAATCAACGGAGTTTCTGCTCAGGCTCACGTTTAAAAATGCTTGCCTTTTATAAGGGCACAAGATGTTGCAAACTTTTATCATACAGTTCTTGACAAACTCCCTCGGTAAAGGTATCACTACATACTTCTTTACAGTCTTCGGTGCAGACTGGTATGCTCTGTAATTTTGTGAAACTTATGCAAAAACTAGTTCCTGTAAGGACATTTTTTTCTTCACGTTTGATCTGAGGTCCAGTGTTTTGTTTTTGTACCTAGGGTTGTGTAGGGAGTATCACTGCTAACACTAGTCTTCAGCACAAACTAGCATAACTAGGTCAAGTGTTGTTGTTTTTGTTGTGTAGGGAATATCACTGCTAACACTAGTCTCCAGCACAAACTATTACAACACCACATTCTCTGATTTTGTGGAACTAGTTCCTGTAATGGTATTTATCAGACTTTGAAACATAAATCAGAAATTATGAGTTTAAGGGTAACACAGACCGACAGATGTGATATAGTAAAGGAGCTCATACACCTCGCAAATCCTCTCACACTTATTTTTCCGTTACAATTAACGTTTTTTGACCTTGTACAGTGTCTCTTTATTCATTTTTTTAAATCTAAGCAAAAAAATTCAAACTGACAATTTATAGGTACAAACAAGACCAGCTATGGAGTTTGGTCCGCCATCTTTTATTTTTGATCTTCGCACTCTTTAGACTTGAGCAGAAACGCAATCTGATTGGCCAGTGCCTGTGCTGTCGTATTTGCATGAAAGGTGCTGTGTGTGACTTGAGAGAGCTCCTGTGGGTAGCTGAATGTGTCGATTGGACTGAAAGATAACGTCTCCTCGTTCAATTTATACGTTCGCTATAATATGTTGGATTTATGTTAATGTAAATTTAAAGGGAATAAATACAAATCTGATTCGGAACACATTTAAATTTGTGGAAAAAAAAATTGCTTGAATTTTTTTTTTTGGAAATATATATATATATAAAAAAACTATCAACCAAAGATTTCGCGACCCCCCTGCAGTACCTCCGCGGACCCTCTGTTGAAGACCCCTGGAATAGGGAATGTTTACTAAAGCACTGTAGATATAATTCTTGTAGCTAACCTAACATGACAGTATACAGTATTTTCAATGAAGCAGGCCTAGTGATAGTAATGGCACAGATTTTCTTGCTATTGATTGTATAGGACAGGGGATCCGAAGGTTGGAAAACAACTCTGTACCATAGGCCAACAATGAGTGGTTAGATGCAGTCTAAAATTCTTTAATGAAAACTTAATCATACACACATTACAATATCATATATTTCACCTGGTAACTTTGAGCTATCCTAACAGTTACCTTCACACAATTTGGTGATGTTTGTGGAAAGCTTAATGCGTGGAGATGGCTCCACTTTTGCCCTCCTCAAATTCTGTATAATGGCCTCTTTCTGGCCCTTGCCCTTTCGTATATATGCCACAACAGCATTTGCGGAGAAGCTCTCTGGAGGAGAGCACCTCCTCCTGAGCTCCTCTGCGCTCACCACCAGTGGCGACTTTTGGTCATAAAAATTAGGGAGGACAGGTGGTGAAGAGGTGGGCGGTGGTGAGAGAGAGAGACCTGGAGGTTATCTTGGTATTTCGGGGCTTGGTGAGGCACTGTTAAAGGGGTTGAATTGTTTGTAATAAAGTGATGTAGGCCTAATAAAAAGTGTAAAAAAAGTGGGCATGTCGGTTGTTTTTACACTGAAATATAGTAAAGGTGGCAGAAATGTTTTTGAAGATGATGTTTTTACATTTGAATGGGCTGTGTGGAATTTAAGGTATTTTAAAAGGCCTAAGCCAGTGGTCGGCAAATAGTGGCCCGCGGGCCAATTTCGGCCCGCCATCTATTCTGTCTGGCCCGCGAGATGACGTTAATTTGATGTAAAAAAAAAAAATATTAATTTTTTTTTCAACCCCATATTTTTTTAAAGAAAAAAAAGGCATACAGCAATCCCATCAATTTCGAAACATTTATTGAGGTATAGATGATAGTCCTAAAGTGACAAAACAACAGGTGGAACATCTGTGCAGTTATCCATGACGCACAGGTCGGAACGGTATTGGCACGCGAGTGCGCGTTATCTTGTTATCTAAAAGAAAAAACCCAAAAGTGTCCCAAAAGTGTCCCAAAAGTGTCCTGTCTCTGTTATGTTGATGGAACTACTTGTTACAGGACCTATTTTATGTGTAGTAATGCACTGCGTAAAATACCGTTTACAGTGATCCTGTGTATAACTAAAACTATCAGTAAAGAGTTTATATCTATATTCACCTGCGTGGTTATTCATCTTGTTATAAGTGTAGAAACATAACAATTGGCGACGAGACTGGACTGAATCCATATGTGCAGTGAAAGTATCACGAAGAAAGAAATTGTCGACATTTTTACCGTCTGTTTTTGCCTACCCTGTGGATGCTAAGCTGTGGACCAGCGAAGCTATCGTCAACCACGACCGGAGGAGGGAAACAGGACGCATGGAATGAACGAAACAGTGAGTGACAAAGTAAACTACTAAAAGAAGAAAACTTGGACATTGGCTACTGTAAGTTGAAAGAAGATGGCTGGATGTGTAGGGCAAATGGACAGTTTTGATAGTACTGTGGAAGACTGGGCTTCATACATTGAACGACTTGAGCAGTATTGTGTTGCAAACAAAATAGAGAACGACAGAAAAGTAGCCGTGCTATTGAGTGTCATGGGTGCAAAAACGTACAATTTGCTGCGCAACTTGTTGATGACAGATAAACCAGCTTCAAAGGGTTCTTTGTAGGTCCTGCATTCTGAATCAATTTTTCTTTTCAAGGCTTTCGACAACGACATTTTGCATCGATAACTAGCATAGCAATGTTCAGCTAATCATTTTTACACGTCATCTAAAAGAATATTTGTATACGGCAGGTTGCTAGGCAAGCGCCTGTTTCCTGAGAGAAGACACGAGATGCAGCAGGCGGCATAAAAACAGCGAACATAAGCAAATAAACGTTTTATTGGAATTAAATTAAATGCGTTTTAAAAGTTAGATGTTTATTTTATTTTAATGTAATAAAATAAATAATAATTTAAATAGTAGACACCCCCCCCCCCAAAAAAAGCTATGGCCCGCGATGCCATTGTCTGAAAAAAAATTGGCCCGTGTCCAAACGTAATTGCCGACCCCTGGCCTAAGCATTTGGGATTTATTTGAAAAAGTAATCAAGTCTCCTGGATCTCTGGGTGGCAAATTTATCAATTACATGCTCATACCACTGGGGGTCTTGTTGGAGACATTTCAGCATCTTCCTTTCAATAGAAATGGTTGCCAAACTCTTCAGTCTCTCCTGCCCCATGGCGTTTCTTCTGAAACTTTTAATTCGTTTCAGACAAGAGAAGCTCCTCTCAACTCCTGCTGAGGTGGCACCAATGGTGGCAATCAGACACATTAGTCTGTACACCTCAGCCATCGCCTCATCAAGCCCGTTGGAATTCATGAAGCTTATGGCTTCGCACAGTTTTTTGGAGGAGTGGAGCTCACCATCACTGTAGTAGTGCTGCAGCTGCGCTATTAATTTAGGTTCATCAAAGAAATGGCCGTATGTTTCGAATAGGTTTGCTAATGCCTTGTTGGGGAATGCTGTCTTAAATGTGTCGAATTTGTCAAAGTCTAACAGCTCCATAAAATGCAGACGATCGAGCTGCTGGAAGCGCTGGGTGACCTGCGCTCTGATGCTGTCGTGCACTGCTTCATACAGAGATCTGTACAACTCGGTATGACTCTGGTCACCATGCCTTCTCTTTCTCCTGTGGCCAAATTCAGGGTCTTCTGTTAAACTGGCAGCTTTGCTATAGGTTTTTTCGAAAGCCCTGTCTGACCTCAACTCAGCAAGCAACCGCATAAAGTGTTCTATGCGCCGTTTGCAGAAGGCAACATCCATGGCTTTTTGCTGCAGGATGTCAAACAAAACGTCGGTCTGCGCGAAAACAGCTGTTCAAAAGTAAAAAGCAAGAACATGAACTCAAAGTCTTCCAATTTCCCCTTCAGTCCATCCGCCAACCGAGTGGTTTCGTCATCCATCGAAGGACGTTCAAGGACGCAAGTGAATGTATTCGCAAGTTTTTCATAGTTTCGTGCGACGGTGTTGACTACCCTGGATGAGAAATTCCAACACGTCGGAGCGCTCTTTGGCATCCGAGCGCAATCAAATTCCTCAAGCAGTGCCACCCTCTTACTTGATTTCGAAAAAAATGATGTGAACCCACCCAAATGTGCAAAAAAGACCCGCGCTTTGGGGATAGACTTGACACCATGACTGAGGACGAGATTCAGGCGGTGAGCGTAACAGTGAACAAAGGTTGCCGCAGGGGCTACCTCTCTCACTTTCGCCTGCAGACCATTGAGGGCCGAGGCCATCACCGCAGCGCCATCGTAGGTTTGTGTGACCAGCTTCTCAGCGAAGTTGTAAGATGACATTTCGGACTTCACAAACTCAAACAATGACCGCGCATCTCGCCCACTAGACACGTCGAAAAACCCCAGAAAGCGTTCCTGAATTACACCTTGAGTGTCGACAAATCTCGCCATAATAGATAGCTGGGAATGACAGGTGATATCTGTTGTTTCGTCTATCTGCCAGGAGAAGAACGGGGCCGTGTTTAACTCCTTCGTTATTTCGTGGTTGATGGAGTTACCTATCGCACATATCAAGCTGTTCTGGATGTCACTTGACATGCCACTAAAGCTACCAGAAGACTGCAGTTGCTCTGTCAGCAAGTTGTCATATCGTGCTATCAACCCAGCCAACTCCCTATAGTTCCCCTTGTTGTCCGAATTCGGCCCTTCATCCTGCCCCCTAAATGCTAGCTCCTGCATGCCCAAATACGCCGTAGCATCAATGAGACGCCGTAGTGGGTCTCTGTTTCTCCGGACTTTCACGTTGTGCTGTGCAGTTTGCAGCCGGACACCCTGGTCCACTAGCTGGTCAACCGGCACGCTACCTAGCAATTTTAGAAGAATGGCAGCACCGATGTGTTCTTTGGTTTGGTCATGACGCTTGGTGGCCCTGTCTAAATTTTTCACATCATTAAACCCTTCCACACTCCATGTTTGGGATTTCCCCACCAACAGGCAAGGCCAGCAATACAGGCGCTTAGTCACCACACTACCAGTTAGCCACGGGTATCTCTGATACCATGAGGTGTTGGTGTTAAACACGCTTAGCTTACCATTGGGCTTTTGAATCTCAAGCTTTTGGACTGGTCTACCCTCTTTTTTAATTTTCACCTTCTCGCCTTACTCCAGTGTGTGAAATGGTGTATTCAACATCCTGAAAACAACGTCACTTCTTTCCATTGTCTCGTTTATTATCAAAAGCACTATCCTTATTTAACAAGCCGCTGTCCGCACTAGTAGAGAATGAATGAGAAGTTGCATGACACTGACAGCTTTTGTCATCCGATCAGCCCACCCCCTTCATTCTGATTGGGCACATCGACGAATGCCGCGTTGCTGATTGGCTGCTTGATGACAGGCTAGCATTTCGAACTGATCCGCCCAAAGGGAGGACCGTCCTCCCTTTCCTCCATTCACTTCAATGTTAAAATGAGAAGCCCGCGCTTCGCCCAGGTTTTGAGCGTTGATAATGGGAGTCAATGAGGGGGTTAGGGAGGACGGTCCTCAGCGGACCGCTTAGTGATTTATAAGTGCTAAAATAGACTTTTACCGCTAATAACCTATCAAATACCTATGAAATACTAACAATTATTTAATAAATATGTTTTATTTGTATTATAATTTCTTCTGTAATTTTTTTTAGGGAGGATCTTCCTCCCTTTCCTCAATGGGGGAATCGCCACTGCTCACCACATATCTGAAATATCAGTGTGTATTTAATTCAAGGAAAAATCTGTTGTAAAACAACCCATATCTCTGTTCTATGCAGCTGCTGAGTGCTGTCAGTGGATGTGATAACTGCATTTTACACAATACAAGTAGAATTTGTACCTAATGCTAAGAAATGGTAGCATGGGAATACCCATGCTGCCTTGCACACTCAATCAGAATTGCTAGGCAGCCTGGAGACCATGGCCAAAATTTTCAAATGGATTTGGGAACCAATCACAGAGCTAGGATCGATGGCAAGACAATGCGCAAACTATCGGAGAAACTGAACTTCACATCCCATACGGGAAAATGAATAGGTGGTACCCAGACTAAATCTCAAATGGGGGCATGATAAAACAAAACTTTCATGCCCTCATTGGTTATCGTTGGATGACGTTACGGTATCTTGTTTACTATACGTTTCACCATATTATTTGTTCTCATACCTACTGACAGCACTCGACAACAACAAACAACAAGGCTACAGGTTGCTTCACCCTGGGGGTAAGCAAGCAAATCAAAGACTGCAACTTCTAAGAAATTCCCTTTAACCATCAAGAGTTATTCAGCAAAGACAAAATATATTGAATGCTGTGGCTGTATACACTTTTACACAAATAATACTTTTAATCATTCTAAATTATAATTAAAGGAGAACGCTGGCACGTTCCAACCTACATTCCAGTGGAAGCAGTAGTCCAGTATAACGAGCTGACAAAAAAATTAAACGAAATGATGCAACCTGAACGGAGTTATGGTGATTTTAGCCAGGCAGCAAAATAACATAGCAATAGGGGCAAGCTTCTAAAGTAATAACTAGGAAAAGTACTGCTACGCTATTTAGCTGTCCCGCTAAACCGTTATAACTCTGTTCAGGTTGCATTGTTTTTGCTCATTTTTTGTCAGGTCGTTGTGCTCGACCACTGCTTCCACTGGAAGGTAGGCTGGGACGTGTTCCCCTTTAAGAGTCTCCTATATTTTAGGTAATGACTGACAAATTACCTTTTGGCTTTGGTGCCATCTGATATTTTTAGCACACTTTCAACTTCAAATGTTAAATCTGCAATAAGAAATATAAAGACGTCAAAAGTTTTCAACTGCATCATGGTCTGTATCATATCTGCTACTATGGTATTAGCGACAGAGACCATCTCTTGCGCAAAAACTCTTAAAGGCCCGAGACACTTAAGGGCAGTCTGTTAAGCATTTCATTTACCTAAAAACTTTCATGCAAAAGTGACACATATGGTTATATTCTGGAAGGCATCCACAATTATAATATGTGGGTGAAGTGAATATAGACCAGTAGTGACATTTTTATATTCAAATTGAGCATAAACACAAAAATCTAAATATTGCTGCAGAGGGATCTCGGAACTTCAAAAGGTATGGATATTGGATAGAAGGTTTCTCGTACCTTGTTGAGGTGATGCTGCTGCTGAATTTGTTGCCGTGTGCTCATCTTCAGTGTCAGTTTCTGCTGATACATCAAGAAATTGTATTAGTGGCAGAGACCAACTCACTGGGGAAGCCTGCCTGTTTCAGTGGCAGAGACCAACTCATGCACAATAAAGGATTACCAGAAGGATATACAAACCTTGGTCAGGTGGTGGTGCATTTGCAATCATGAGGAGCAGTTGCTCCGCTGACTGAGCTTCTGCTGATACAATAATGCAAGCGTTATTGTGACAGAAAACAACTCACACATAACAAATGGTTACCATAAGGATCTCCGTACCCTCTTGAAACGGTGGAGTATAAGCTTCCACGTCGATTTCATCTGTTATAACAGGTGGGGTATAAGCTTCCACATCGATTTCATCTGCTGTAATAAACAATTCCAATGCACAACCTTGTGTCCATAATCCACAATCTACCAACATATTAGTCAAAATTTACCACAATATTCAATGTCCAATTAATCCACTGTGAGGATATCTTAAGTTTTATACAGGGATTGACAAAGTTTTCTGTCGCAGGCCACATACTGTACTGAAAAATATGAGCTGCCAAAGGCCAAAGCAAAAATAATTGTAGTTTTTCAGCATTTTAAGTCGAAGAGCAACTGTAGGCCGTCTAATGCTACACTGTTTAATGATATTATTGACAAACACATCACAACAGAATGGAAATGATGATGTGCAATGGATATAGATTAATGTGAATGTGCCATCTTATTTCTGACTTCATGGCTGGCCACATGAAGGAGAGCAGAGGGTTGCAATTGCACTTAGTTTTTCTAACCCTGTTTAATACTCAATCAATTTTACCCTGTTTTATACTCAATCAATTTTCAATATCAGTTTTATTACATTCACCTTTAATATAATCCTCCATAGGCTTTTTGTAAAGCTAACCTGAATTCAATACCATCACATGTTTTCTAGCTCAAGGGAGGCACACCTTGCAAAAAATGCAAGACTTAGGCCGAATCTCGATTCTCCTTGCCCCTTTTGCTTAATCTTGTCTTAGTCTTAACCCTAGCACTTGCAAGTGTAAGGGCCAAGGGCTGAGATCTTTCCCCTATGAAATGAGCCGCCACTAGGTTTCGGGTACGTCATGCGTGACTGTATGAGCTATGAAACTAGCGATTTAAAAAAAAGTCTAATGAAGAACATGGTTGCAAATATATATGTATACAACTGTGTAGAGCACGAAACAAGACTGTCGTCATTTTTAAATTAATTATAAGCCAAAAATACTTACATGTAGTGTATTTAGCATGATAGCTGGCAAGCTACCATATAAGCCAATGGAGTGGTGGTATACACGCTAAATGTATCCTAAAACTACCGTTTGAAAGCTTCAGTTAAGACCTAAAATACTATACATCGTTCGAGTAGCACATTTCAGATCAAACCGAGTCATTATAAACATATAAAAAGTTGTGTAGATAGCTTTATTCATGTAAAACATTCCTCGCTTCAAGCAGCCATGTTTTTTTTGAAAATTCCCGAGCTGGTTTCGCGGTGTGCTCTGGGATAGCCCTTGGAGTTAAGGTAGCCCTCCGATCATCTCAAAAACGAGGGCCATACACCCCTTAACCTTACCCCTTAATCTTGATCAAGTTGGGTATTGAGACACCACTAGCTCTCACATGAACGCGCAATTTCAAGGGTAAGGGGTAAGGGGAAGTATTGAGATTGGGCCCAAAGCTATAGCCCTTGAGCGATACTGGGGCCAATCTTGGGGGTCTACTGATGGTTGGGCAAATTTAGACATGGTATGCTCTTACCAGATCCTGAACATGTGGAGCATTTCTCCTGGAAAACATTTCACAAAAACTGTTAAGTTACATAAATAATGTTGGGAAAAAACATTTTCAAAAGTATCATTAACACTTGCCTTGTTCTTCTCTGCTGGTCTCGGACAGGTGGTGCAAATACCTGACCTATCTTCAAAAATCAATATATTACGTTGCATTTAAAGGTATACAAATAAAACCATATCAGAAACGGAATTAGTCCAGTGTTCTGTGTGCTA
Source organism: Sprattus sprattus (assembly GCF_963457725.1). Lineage (NCBI taxonomy): Eukaryota > Metazoa > Chordata > Actinopteri > Clupeiformes > Clupeidae > Sprattus > Sprattus sprattus. The sequence goes on along the minus strand of NC_137920.1, from coordinate 52,896,159 downwards.
TGCTAGCAATTTAGCAAAGGTGTCATCTAGAGCAGGGGTCCCCAACCTTTTTTGCACCACGGACCGGTTTAATGTAGGGAATTTTTTCACGGACCGGCTTCAAGGTGTCATTTTACACCACTTATTAGTCACGTCATCCATTCATATTGATGTGAGGCAAGCGCGAGTTTGATACAATGAAGCCCGGTCTGCGCATATACACAAAAGCTAACATTAACGTTAGGTTGACCAACACCATCGTATTACGAGCGTTAAGTGCATGAAAAATACAACTCACCATAACTCTGAATCAGTGCTTGGTCTCCATGTGCCGAAGCAGTTTTGAAGGCTTCATTGGCTCGTTTGTTAGCTTGTCGCCACATATTAAACAGAGCGGACTTGGTGCTTGAGAATTATGGAGGACCAAACCTGCCATATTTACAAATGAATGAATAAATAAATAAATGTCCACATCCATGCATTTAGACAGAAATAAATGGATAAATGTATTAAGTAATGCACAATTCTCAATCAATAGTTACTTATAATTTACATTTACGTATGTATTTATTTATTCATTCATATATTTATTCATTCATTCATTCATTCATTCGTTGTTCCCAATATGATAATGAGAGGAGGCCAGTAGGTGTGGAAACTGACGTGGAAACTGACGTTCAGACCTTTTGCAATCAATCCAGAGCCTTGATGATACTGATTTAATGGCTTTGTATCAGATCGCCATGTTATTGCTCTCAGGTTGTGCTTATGCATACCATGGGATACTCAGGAGTAGGCTTCCCATTTACAAAATTCTACAAAGATTTAAATATAAAAAGTTATTAATGGCCTTTTGGGACGTTTTGTTCAACATTGAACAAATAGGTGGCGTTTGCTATCGCTAGTAGCTAGGAGGATAGCTCAGACTGCAATTTTTCAAACAGTAACATTAGCATTTTGACGGTAACATTAACATTTTGATTTTAACATTAACACATTTGTTGGAGAGACTAGTTATGTACTTCTGATGGTAATAATACTAGTTGCCATGAACCACAACTGTTAGGGGATGTTCTCTCAACAAGATAGTTAGTCATCATAACTAGCGATAGATAGCTAGCTAACTGCAAGCAGCTTAATTTATTTTGGAGCAGACATATGAGTATTTTGCGATATATTGAGTTGGGAGTGGTGTCTCCCACACTGTTTAATCCACAACTGGCAACTTTCCTCCTATGTTTTGGGCTTTGGAAATGCGAACAAAAATGACGTGTCCCTCTTATCTCTCAGGGTACCTTGTGTAAGATCTACAAGTCCCGTAGGCCAGGGGTCCCCAACCTTTTTTGCACCACGGACCGGTTTAATGTAGGGATTTTTTTTCACGGACCGGCTTCAAGGTGTCATTTTACACGTCATCCATTCATATTGATGTGAATCATTCAATTGCACCCGTGAAGCAACCGCGAATTTGATAGAATGAAGCCCGGTCTGCTCATACACAAAAGCTAACATTAACGTTAGGTGGAGTTAATTTGCTGCCAACACCATTGTATTACAAATGTTAAGTGCATGAAAAATACAACTCACCAAAACTCTGAATCAGTTGCTTGGTCTCATGTGCCGAAGCAGTTTTAAAGGCTTAATTGGTGCTAGCTTGTCGCCACATATTAAACAGAGCGGAATTGGTGCGTGAGAATCACCTGTTGCGATAAACCCGTATTTTAAGTATGACTCCTGGTATTGTCTGTTGAAAGAAGCTTTCTTTTTTTGAGGTCGTAGGCTCCTCTTCTGGCTCCTTAGTTGGCCTTTTCACCTTTGCAAAGAAGCTCTCCAAAGATGTTTTTTTTTTTTTTTTTTACTAATTTTCGCTAGATTGTGGGCTTATGTGAGTGACGTATCACTTGAACGAGAAGCGTCTTGACGTGACAAAAGGCACAGGCGAATGTGACGTCCGGGAAAATCCGGTCGTTTTTCAAAATAAAACAGCTTTCAGACGCTAATAATGAATACAGCGGAATTGATATAAATTATTTATTCTTTCTGTGCGGCCCGGTAACAAATGCCTCACGGACCGGTACCGGGCCGCGGCCCGGTGGTTGGGGACCACTGCCGTAGGCACTCTGGGGACGGCCCAGTGTTCCGAAAGGCCAATATTCCGAAATGTCAATATTGCGGGGGGAAAAAGTCCCCCTGGCATACTTTAGAACTAGTTTAAGTGGCACAAAACACACACAGGTTTTAATTTGCGCAGCAGAGACGCCCATCGGGCTATCACACAGATCACTTTTCCTAGGCAATATTTGTAGCCTGACGATGTCATACTCATAATTCTAGTCAGACCAAAAATTTTGTGGGCGGAGTTCAGGCTGGTATCCAGGCTACAGTATTTGTTAACTTAGCCTACTATGGTTTTGAATATGGGGTACCTTTCCTGTGAAGGAAATCACCGTTATTGTAAACAAAGCACCTAGTGGGGCCGGTGTTGTACCCGATTCAGCACCCCCGTCAGAATATGCACCCCCTTGACGCACCACTCGCTTGCCTAAACAAACGCAGGGGAAAATACTATACTACGATTTAATTATTTGTGAAAGAGATGGAAGAGAAGAACACAAGTGATTACAGTCTTTAGAACTGTTCTAAAGAGTACAAACAACCGATGTTTTTCTATGCACCCCTTGACGCACCACTCGCTTGATCGGAAAGGAAAGCAGTTCGCCTAAATAAACGCATGGGAAAATACTATACTACGATTTCATTATTTGTGAAAGAGATGGAAGAGAAGAACACAAGTGATTACAGTCTTTAGAACTGTTCTAAAGAGTACAAACAACCGATGTTTTTCTATGCACCCCTTGACGCACCACTCGCTTGATCGGAAAGGAAAGCAGTTCGCCTAAATAAACGCATGGAAAAATACTATACTACGATTTCATTATTTGTGAAAGAGATGGAAGAGAAGAACACAAGTGATTACAGTCTTTAGAACTGTTCTAAAGAGTACAAACAACCGATGTTTTTCTTCCAAAAACCTCGGATAATAGCGAACGCAAAAGAACACCTTTTTGTTCTGTGGAAATATATAGCCTACCCCAGCCATGACTACAAAATGAATTAATGTAATTTTGAATTAGCAAGTTGAATGTATTTGACACGGTGTTTCACAAGACTAAATAACGAAATGCAGTTTAGTATCTAACAGGAAGTGCAAATAAGCATGGCAGTGGTATATAGCATAATGGGATAGTATAAGATACAGTATGATACTGTACTCTGCTTACTCATACTAGTCCCATGTCTGTACTCTGAAAAGCATTTGATGATCGGATCAACAGAATTCTTTTGAAGGGGGGGGGGGGGGGGGGGGGGCGTGGTGCATATCACGACAGGCCAATTTCATACCATGCAATAAGCATCCCCTGTTCAATTCTACTAGGAAGGTGTCACATGCATGAAACTCACTGTGCTTACTCATACTAGTCCCTTGGCTGTACTCAGAAAATCATTTGATGTTGGAGTCAACAGAATTCTTTTAAAGGGGGGGGTGCATATCACGACAGGCCTATTTTCACAACGGTCAGAATAAGCACCCCCCCCCCCCCCCCTTTAAAAGAATTCTGTTGACTCCAACATCAAATGCTTTTCAGAGTACAGCCAAGGGACTAGTATGAGTAAGCAGAGTGAGTTTCATGAATGTGCCACCTTCCTAGTAGAATTGAACAGGGGGGTGCTTATTCTGACTGGTGTGAAAATAGGCCTGTCGTGATATGCACCCCCCCCCCTTTAAAATAATTATATTGATCCGATCATCAAATGCTTTTCAGAGTACAGCCAAGGGACTAGTATGAGTAAGCACAGTGAGTTTCATGTATGTGCCACCTTCCTAGTAGAATTGAACAGGGGGGTGCTTATTCTGACTGGTGTGAAAATAGGCCTGTCGTGATATCCCCCCCCCCCTTTAAAAGAATTCTGTTGATCCGATCATCAAATGCTTTTCAGAGTACAGACAGACATGGGACTAGTATGAGTAAGCACAGTGAGTTTCATGCATGTGACACCTTCCTAGTAGAATTGAACAGGGGGGTGCTTATTCTGACTGGTGTGAAAATAGGCCTGTCGTGATATGCACCCCCCCCTTTAAAAGAATTCTGTTGATCCGATCATCAAATGCTTTTCAGAGCACAGACATGGGACTAGTATGAGTAAGCACAGTGAGTTTCATGCATGTGACACCTTCCTAGTAGAATTGAACAGGGGGGTGCTTATTCTGACTGGTGTGAAAATAGGCCTGTCGTGATATGCACCCCCCCCTTTAAAAGAATTATATTGATCCGATCATCAAATGCTTTTCAGAGTACAGACATGGGACTAGTATGAGTAAGCACAGTGAGTTTTATGCATGTGACACCTTCCTAGTAGAATTGAACAGGGGGGTGCTTATTCTGACTGGTGTGAAAATAGGCCTGTCGTGATATGCACCACCACCCCCCCCCCCCCCCCCCCCCCCCTTTAAAAGAATTATATTGATCCGATCATCAAATGCTTTTCAGAGTACAGACATGGGACTAGTATGAGTAAGCACAGTGAGTTTTATGCATGTGACACCTTCCTAGTAGAATTGAACAGGGGGGTGCTTATTCTGACTGGTGTGAAAATAGGCCTGTCGTGATATGCACCACCCCCCCCCCATTTAAAAGAATTCTGTTGATCCGATCATCAAATGCTTTTCAGAGTACAGACATGGGACTAGTATGAGTAAGCAGAGTACTGTATCATACTGTATATTATACTATCTCATTATGTATACCACTGCCATTCATATGCACATATTCTGCACTTTCTGCTTATTTGCACTTCCTGTTAGATACTAAACTGCATTTGTTATTTAGTCTTGTGAAACACTGTGTCAAATTCATTCAACTTGCTCATTCAAAATTACATTAATTCATTTTGTAGTCATGGCTGGGGTAGGCTATATATTTCCACAGAACAAAAAAGTGTTCTTTTGCGTTCGCTATTATCCGAGGTTTTTGGAAGAAAAACATCGGTTGTTTGTACTCTTTAGAACAGTTCTAAAGACTGTAATCACTTGTGTTCTTCTCTTCCATCTCTTTCACAAATAATGAAATCGTAGTATAGTATTTTTCCATGCGTTTATTTAGGCGAACTGCTTTCCTTTCCGATCAAGCGAGTGGTGCGTCAAGGGGGTGCATAGAAAAACATCGGTTGTTTGTACTCTTTAGAACAGTTCTAAAGATTGTAATCACTTGTGTTCTTCTCTTCCATCTCTTTCACAAATAATGAAATCGAAGTATAGTTTTTTTTCCCTGCGTTTGTTTAGGCGAACTGCGAGTGGTGCGTCAGGGGGTGCATATTCTGACGGGGGTGCTGAATCGGGTACAACACCGGCAAAGTGCTCAGTATCGTGCCAAATGCTCAAAATGATCGTATTTGGAGGATCATTATTGTGCACCTGGCAACACTGAGAGGGCTGTCGATGACCTATGACAGTTCTCTCTAGTCAGAGCTCGCGCAAGAGGGTGGAACATAAGGGAGATACCCTTTCCAAAACTTGTAAGGGTTTAAAAACGAGTTTGTGAAAGACCCAGAAACACAAATATCCGATGACGCAAAATCCCGTACAATTTTGGAATCCCAAAAATGTTTAGGTCTCGGAATGTCCGGGTAAAAGAGGACGTTTGGTCACCCTAAAGCACAACCTGAGAGCAATAACATGGCGATCTGATACAAAGCCATAGCATTAAATCAGTATCATCAAGGCTCTGGATTGATTGCAAAAGGTCTGAACGTCAGTTTCCACGCCTACTGGCCTCCTCTCATTATCATATTGGGAACAACGAATGAATGAATGAATAAATATATGAATGAATAAATAAATACATACGTAAATGTAAATTATAAGTAACTATTGATTGACAATTGTGCATTAATTAATACATTTATCCATTTATTTCTGTCTAAATGCATGGATGTGGACATTTATTTATTTATTCATTCATTTGTAAATATGGCAGGTTTGGTCCTCCATAGAGAATCACCTGTTGCAATAAACGCGTATTTTAAAGTAGCCTATGACTCCTGGTATTGTCTGTTAAAAGAAGCTTTCTTTTTTTGAGGTCGTAGGCTCCTCTTCTGGCTCCTTAGTTGACCTTATCACCTTTGCAAAGAAGCTCTCCAAAGATGTTTGTTTTATTACTAATTGTCACTAGTTTGCGGGCTTTTTTTTTTGAGTGACATATCACGTGAACGAGACAAGCGTCTTGACGTGACAAGAGGCACAGGCGAATGTTACGTCAGGGAAAATCCGGTAGTTTTTCAAAATAAAATACCTTTCAGACTCCAATAATTAATACAGCGGAAATTATATAAATTATTTATTCTTTCTGTGCGGCCCGGTAACAAATGCCTCACGGACCGGTACCGGGCCGCGGCCCGGTGGTTGGGGACCGCTGATCTAGAGAATTAATGGAATGCGCTGAATTTAATTGTTCACTTAAATTTAAAGTACACAGGCATGCAAACTTGTCGCTTTTCGGCGAAATTCGCCGTTTTCCCACCGAAATATGCCATTTACGTGAATCGTGTAGATCTGAGGAGTTTTTTTTTTTTAGGGGAGGGGGGGGGGGGGGGGGTGGGGGGGGGATTTCCGGCGTGCAGCGTTTGGCTGCGGGAAAAAAGTCTATATGAATTTATGGGAGTTGATTTAACACTGGTCGATTTGCTGTGCAAGGTCATGCCTTTCCTTTTATAATGTGTTCAAAACATGTTATTCCAGGTTGTTAACATTGATCAGAGCGTCAGAGGCTGCTTTGAAGGCAGTAGCGACGGAGGCTACGTCAGGGGCATCAGAGGCTGCTTCGGGGGCGGCAGCTTCAGAGGATGCTTCAGGGGCGGTAGCGACGGAGGCTACGTCGGAGACATCCGAGATGGCCTCGGGGGCGGCAGCATCAGATGCTGCTTCAGGGGTAGTAGCGACAGAGGCTACGTTGGGTGTGGCAGCGTCAGAGGCTGCTTCGAGGGCAGTAGCGTCGGAGGCTACGTCAGGTGCTGCAGCGTTAGAGGCTGCTTTGAGGGTGGTAGCAACGGAGGCTACATCTGGGGCATCAGGGGCTACGTCTTGGGCATCAGGGGCTGCCTCTGGAGCGGCAGAGGCTACGTCAGGGTCAGCAGTGGCTGCTTCAGGGGCGGCAGCGTTAGAGGCTTCTTCAGGGGTGGTAGCAATGGACGCTACGTTGGTTGCGGCAGCATCAGAGGCTGCTTCAGGGGCGGTAGCAACGGAGGCTACGTCGAGGACATTAGAGATGGCCTCGGTGGCGGCAGCGTCAAAGGCTGCTTTGTGGGTGGCAGAGGCTGCATCGAAGGCAACAAAAGGTGCACCGAGTGAGGCAGCGCAAGAGGCTACTTTGGGGGAGGCAGAAAATGCCTCAAGCATTACAGAGGCAGTCTCAAGTGAGGCGGAGATTGCGTCGAGGGTGTAATCTCCGGAGGCTACTTTGAGGGCTTTATATACTGCCAGGGTGGTGGCAGTGATCGAGTCTTCCGCAATCTTGACAGCAGCAGAGGCTGCTTCGAGGGCGGCATGGGCCTTTCTGAAGGCAGGCGACAGGAGACATGGAGCTGGTGTTGAAGCCAGAGCAGTAGTGGTGAGTGGAGCTGAAACCCTGGAGGCGGAATCCAGGTGACATGGAGATGGTGCTGAAACCGGAGCTGAAGAGAGAGGAGATGCATTGAAGGAATCCCAACGAGTCAGGAGCTGCAGGAATTGCATCTTCAGCAAGCTCAAGATCTTTTGGGAACGCTCCCCTCCCTCCGTCATTTCCCTCATAGAAAGGCGGACTGAAGTGTGCTTGTTCACAAGCACTACACGTGCAGCGAGGATACTGTCTGAGTCGTCTGAGTTCATCTTCTGGTTGGATCGTACTGTTACGAATTGGAGGTGATGTGAGAACTCAAACGCCCGACTCACACACCACAGGAGTAGAATGAGAATAAACTTTTACTTTCCAGTAGTGATGTTACAAATTAACCCGAGGCTTCGAAGCTTGTGTCGCGAAAATGAATCACTTCCTCACCGGAGCGCGTGTCGAGGCTTCTGAAGCCTCATTTGAATCAAGTGCTTCACCAAGTGGTTTGTTCGTTCACTTTTCGCGGAACGCTTTGACTATACGACGTCCCAAAACTCATCTTGTATTCGTGGTAGTTATTGTCAGTGGTTGGAGAATTAGTGATAGTTGGAGATTTAGCGGTAGTTGGAGATTTCGATTGTTTGGTGTTGTTGGTAGTATAGATTATTTGAGATAGAGTTATGGAGCCAGTTAGGAAGAGAAAGACCTTGATCCAGTTACACAAAGCACTTTCTCCCCCTTTTCAGTGCCCTGCACTGACCAGTTGTCCAAAAGCACTCATTGGTTTTACAAAAGTACTGACCAGTATTCCAAAAGGACTTTCACTCTGTTCCAACGGCATAGAGAGTTAAGCTAATTTACAGGCTTTTTTTTTTTTTTTAAATTCACTTTGTTCAGGATTCGAAACTAAACAGACCAACGTTCAAGCGACGTCACTTACCGTTGTGCCACCATATAATCCTTAATGTGTCCTAAATTTGAATTAATGGAGAAACGTTTTCTTCCACCATACGTTTGTGTGCATGTTATTTTAGCAGGCCTTGCACACCACAACAAATTTTACAAATTCACTGTCCCGAGGAAATCTTTCTTACACCGTATTTTTTTTGACCTGTAGGTGTCACTAGAGAGTGAACAACGCTTTGAGTAGTGAACCTTTTTTCAACACGTCTGGCTGGAAAGCTTCGAGGGTTCATGAAGCTTCATTTCGCCATCACTACCAGGGTTCGGTACACAGTAAGGCAGTCCAGAGCAGGCAAACAAATCCAAAAGGGCAAGGCAAGAGAGAAGACGAAATACAGTTCAGGGTAGGCAACACGAGAAAACTTAATTAAATCTATGTGAACACGGAGAAAAAGAGCACAGAGATACAAACACGCAACATTTATGACGATCCAGCAACGAGAGACAAGAACACATGGAGTATATATACACACACACAACAGATAACAAGGGACAGGTGAAGACAATCAAGGTGGGGCTGACAATGAGACACAGGTGGACTAAACAAGGGAATTAACAGGAACAGATAACGAGGGACAGGTGAGAACAATCAAGGCGGGGGAGACAATGACAGCAACGAGGGCACATGGCATACACAAACAAACACAGGGAAGCACATGGTGAAAAACACTGGTGGGAACAAGGAATCACAATGACACACAAGGGATACATACAAGGAAACAAGACAGAGACAGAGCAGACCTCAAACAAATATGTCAACTGAATTTGATAACAGTCTCTGGTCAATACATTTGTGTGCGGCATTTTCACCCTTTTCTGAGGCAACAAGCAAATCCTTCACGATTTCTTCTGTTGCTACTTCCAGAGCTACGAGACACAATGTTGTCATGGTATACATCAAAAGGGTTGAGCATGGAATCAATGGTGGAAATTATTCTGCTCACAACCTTTTCATCAGCATCGATGCGTGTGTTGTCAAGGTCTTTTCGAGTCCTCAGCTCAGGAGATATCCCTGCCATTGATTCACACTGTCTTGCTATAGCGGCTCTTTCATGCTGTGACAGTATCCAGTGATACACTGAAGACCGATTTTGTGTGATCCCTGTCCAACCACCTTTTGTCTTGGCATCTCCGTTCAGTGTTTGCTCAATAGCCTGGTCGCAAGCAATGGAGGCAAATCCATGAACACTTTGTCGCTGGACAGTCCACTGGCCTTTCACATTCATCTCAAAGAGCGATGTGTGAGGGGTAAATTCACCATTTCCAGCCAGTACGCAGGTAAATATCGAGCATAATTGACTCGATCGTAGGCAAAAAAACATGGCATCATTAATCGGACTGTGTCCAGGTAAAGTGGCCATCAGGAGGAGTAGCTGCATCATGTCTATGTACGAGCTCCAGAACGCAAATGTTGCATTCTCTGTCCTTTTGCTCTGCACAAAGTCAGCATATTTGGAACTAGTGATGGGATTTTCGGCTCCTTTGCGAGATGCGGCTCTAATGGCTCTTCTTACTGTGGAGAGCCGGCTCTTTAGGCTCCCAAACGGCTCCCCATACACATGTTTTACATTATTAATTAAAAAGTATAACACTATGAAGGATAAAAAGACCATGTAAACAACATGTTTTGAACTACTAGAGATGGAGAACTCACTGCATTAAATATACATCCACCACAGTACGAAAAAGTATTAAAGCAGCTTCATAACAAAAAGGCACCATAATACAAGTATCACTTTCAGTGCAAAATTAAAGTATTAAACTATGAAGGATACAAAAAAAAACATGTGAACAACACAAGTTTTCAACCACTCAATCACTGTATTAAACACAGATACCCATCACAGTATGAGGAAAGTATTAAAGCAGCTTCATGCCAAAAAGGCATAATTTCAAGTATTATTTAGACCAGTCGTTCTCAAAGTGTGGTCCGCCAGTGCCTCGTAATGGTCCGCGACGGCCTAAAGTAAATTTTAGCGACATTTGTAACATACTACTCAGAACGAAGACAAAATAGTCACTAGTGCCCTAATCTATTAAAGAGTTGGCTATATTAATGCCAGTCGGCTATGCAGCTGTTGGTAGTGAGTTACTGCGGTCGCTTCGTCGGTATGCGCATCGTTTTGTGTAGGCTATTGGTTGTGATGTGTGCAGCGGTTCCGCTAAGAAAAAAAAGAATGTACTGATAAGCCGGTCCAATGTTTATTACTAATTCTAAATTGGCCTATTGAAGAAAACAGCATGCTATGTAGCTTAAAGAATGACATAATAGCAACATGTTTATTTGCCTAAGTTTACAATGGAAAAAACATGAATGTCTGATGCGCGTCAATAAGTGGCCTTTAATGGCAACCTGCTTTGCCGTTAAATTGAGCGCTGCAACATGGTCATTGCTCTGACTATGTTCAATGAGAGTAGATATTCTCAAATGATTTGACCCTCTTGTGAATCTGTTGCGTAGTCCTGCCTTTTCGCAGTGAGAACAGAAAATTGTATGGTCATCTATTACCTTGCGCCAGGGAACTCACTCCATTCCGACCTAAACGCCCGACACTTCGGCATTTTCTATATTGGAGCTGTCCGAACATTTATGGCTTCAGGTATTACATGTTCATCCTAATCAGACAATTCACCCTCATCAGTTGGCGGTTGGCCTTTGTTAAAAGCTTTTAAGGCTAGCCTAGTCTGCTTGGCCATGTTTGATCCTTCTCGCTCCTTGTTTATAACCGACGGTTGGGGCTTTATTTAAAATGCAGCATATGCGTGTTGTTTAATAACTTTCAAACAGCAGGATAGACTGTCCCTTTCAAAAATAATAAGGGCAGTGCATGTTTGTTTTATAGACCTTAATATTAGGGTTATTCTCAACTTCCAATCGGACCATATATCTAATATTTTCGGACATTTACATTTTTTTCCTGGACAAAGTCTGACAATTACCGGACAACGGAAATGCTGGTTGTGTGATACATTGGCGTGTCTGAGTGTGTGATGGGAGTATGATGTGGTGAGCGAACATAACCAAGTCACGCATGGAGCAGGGTTCCTAGCGCATTTTCATATCTATAGCCTACCGGTACGTAAAATATGATATTTAGTTAGATGGTCCGCGAGTTTTTTTTTATTGGCTAAGTGGTCCTTGGTCTGAAAAGGTTTGAGAAACACTGATTTAGACCTAAAGTGCTATTAAATTAAAGTATAAAACACATGTGAACAACACACGTTTTGAACCACTATAGAGATAAGGAACTCACTGTATCACTCAAAGACTTACAGATTGGCGTTGAGAAACACCAGGGGCGGGTATTTCAAAAGTTGTAATCCAGATCAGAATGATCCGGATAACCAAATCCCCCTGTTCTCATCCACGGATCAACCTGATCTATCCTGGTATTTCAAAACTTTGCCAGATTGGATCAGAGTGATCCTGATACCGGCAGATTGGGATGTCCAAATCAGTCCCGCCCCCTGGATCACAGACAGGAAATGGAGCGAACTTTTTACCAGAAAAAGGAGAAGCTAACACAAATTTTGTCACTAAATTAAAGTATAATCTTGGTCAGTGTTGATGCGTCCTTAGACTAGATGAAAGGCACTCAGTATATTGAGTTTACCAATTATGTAAATCAGCACAAAATTGAAAGAAGAGCTCGGCGATCTCTAATTAACCAGAGTTTGCGCTAATGCGAGCTAACGCTGCTGCATTGACTCCTGTGTTAAGGAGCTAACAAGCTAGTAGGCTAGCGTCTGTATGTCGCGGTCCACAGTCCATTTGAATGCATTCACTCGCAAGGCATTGTGTGTAGATTTCAAAATGTATTGTACATATCTTTTTAGGAAACAGTTGCCAACAAAAGGGACCGCCCTAAAGCCTTAGGCCCAATCTCAATACTTCCCCTTACCCCTTATCTTTCCCCTTACCCTTGAAGTTGCGTGTTCATGTGAGAGCTAGTGGTGTCTCAATACCCAATTTGATCAAGATTAAGGGGTAAGATTAAGTGGTGTATGGCCCTCGTTTTTAAGCTGATCGGAGAGATACCTTGCTCCTCCAAGGGCTATCCCAGAGCACACTGCGAAACCAGCTCGGGAATTTAAAAAAAAAAAAATGGCTGCTTGAAGCGAGGAATATTTTACATGAATAAAGCTATCTACACAACTTTTTATATGTTTATAATGACTCGGTTTGATCTGAAATGTGCTACACGAACTATGCATAGTATTTTAGGTCTTAACTGAAGCTTTCAAACGGTAGTTTTAGGTTACAATTAGCGCGTATGCCACCACTTCATTGGATTATATGGTAGCTTGCTAGGACTAGCCTGACTCCATGCATGTGTACAGATAACTTTATTATTCACGAATTACGTTTGATATCTGTGAATGACAGCACTTGCTTTGGAGACATCGATCCATGCTTTACATGTACCGTCCACAAAACAATTACGACAGTCTAGTTTTGTGCTCTATACAGTCGTATATATATTTGCAACTGTGGGATCTATTTTATGTTTAGATGAACATGGATTAACTCATCTGTATGAAAGTCTCACTTAGGGAAGGCAGACTAGTTGGGAAAACAGTGACTCAGCCATAGAAATGATTCACTGATGTTAGAGGGAGCAATAAAGTTACTACACAGGCACATTCCAAGAAAGGAGGGGGTCCCAGGGGGGGGTCAGCTCATTTTTCCGACGCCCCATTGGTCCGATGCGTCAATATTCCGAAAATGTCCCATTGATCCTACAGCCCTTAGTCTTAGATAGATTTTCACCAATAAATTGAAACCCTTTGTCCCGACAGTTCAATGTTCCGACCAAAAGCTGCTTTAGATCACCGTCACCTCATGATAAAATAATGCATGCCTACAGGCCTATAGTATTATTATTATTATTGTTACTATAATTATATAGGCTAAATCGATAGAAAACTGTGAATCTCAAAACCAAAGCGGAATCATCTTTCCATGACAGCTCTCGAAAAGCAGCGCAAACAGGGTTCTTTCCATTAAGCTATCCTCCCGTCCTCGAACTGTGCGTGGCTGCAGTAGACCTATGCTGCTGTTAGCCCATCCGTAGTTGGTTTGTTTTGTTTATTTTACATTTGCAAAGACGCTGCTGGCCTAGACTTCTCTAGCTCGACCAAAAATCGAAATAACTTGTCCGTATCTGTCTCAATTGCGTCTCTGGTGTCTGGGCGCAAAGTAGAGCAGCAACAACGTGCGTCTGTCCTTACAGCGGCAGTCTACTTGGCACCGGGTAAAAGAGGGGCGAGGAACATACGACCTGGGGAATTATGTTGACCGACCCCAAACAGCCATTGGTCGGAACATTGAGCTGTCGGAGCAATGGGTTTATGTTAATCATTTCGAATTAGTGGGCTGTAGGATTAATGGGAAATTTTCGGAATATTGACGGGTCGGACCAAAGGGGCGTCGGAATAATGGCATGCTACCCCCAGGGGGAGCCTGTCACGACACACACACACACACACCTAGGAGGTTTCAGAGAAGTTAGAGAAGAGGGAATAGTTATTTCTGATTGGTTTTGGCAGACAACCAGATAGAACACACCCCACAATTGACAGGCCTTAAAATGGCCTGCAGACCATTCATACAATGAGATCGAGCTAATCCATGGACCATCTCCTTATTGTAGCTTATTGATTACAATAATAAACCTCCAGATTTCTACATCCTGCCTCTGGTCTTCTGATTGAAAGAAAATGTGTAGTGAGATCCTATTCTCGCCACATCACAACCATAATTGAAACTTTTTTTAAATCGCTAGTTTCATAGCTCATACAGTCACGCATGTCTACAGATAACTTATCCGCGAACTCCGTTTGATATCTGTGAATGACAGCACTTGTTTGAAGACATCAACCTGTGCTTTACATATACCATCCTGTATTATCCAGCGACGCCAAGTGACGTACCCGAAACCGAGTGGCGTCTCATTTCATAGGGGAAAGTTTTCAACCCTTGGCCCTTACACTTGCAAGTGCTAGGGTTAAGACAAAGACAAGACAAAGCAAAAGGGGCAAGGGGAAGAATCGAGATTCGGCCTTAATATTTGTTTTTCTTTACAGATGTTTGTGGAAAGAGAAAACAGGCAGTTAACATAGACCTGCTCCAAATGGCATTAACCTCTTGAGCTTTGGCTATGAAAATTAATTGTTTGTGCTGAATGCATGTTAATACATTAATTTGACTGATTTTCAGTGGAGGCTTTTATCAGTGGGTATAACTTAACAAAAAACTTAAGGCATTCATATTCAAGCTTTCACTGTGTTTTCTGAAAAAGAAAGGAAAGTGCAACGAAAATAAACATTGATACTACAATTCACTGCTGTTTAATCAAACAAAGAACTTTGGGATAAGTTACACTTAAACTGTTCAAACCTTTACATGTAATCTCCCTCAAATCCACCTCTGAGGTGGGATCAGGGTGATCCTGATTTTAGGATCAAACTGATCCAGATATCCCACTTAAATTTTGAAATACTTAACAGCAGTGTTTAATCCAGCTCAAAGGCAGGATTGGATTCCCAAATCTGAATCTGAATCTTCAGGATCAGATTTGCTTTGAAATACCCGTTTTTAGGATCTGATCAGGATTTAATCCAATCCAGGAGGATTAATCCTGTTGGATCATTTTGAAATACCGGCCCCAGGTGTCTAAGCTTGGCAGGGCTGATCCTGTTCCTTCTCTCAGTTATGATCTGTCCAGTTTGGAGAAGATCCTCTCTGATGGGACGGATGTTGCCACTATGCACAGTCTACGTGCCATCACGTAAGAGAGCTGAGGATAGATCAGTGCCTTTGTCTCCCACCACCTCAGTGGGTCGGCACTGCGCTGGAAAAGAGGCTCCTCATGGTAGGACCTCACCTCCAGAATAGCATCAGCTGTAGGATTCCTGGTTGCAGTGTCTCCGCTTGCCCGCTCCTCAAAAAACCTCCAAACAGCCGATGCTTGGGGCTCCTCCGGCTCATGTGCTGCTGCTCCCTCCTCTCCTCCATGACCCCCTTGCAGGTGAGATGACTGCTTATGCCTGGATGCTGCTGTGGTAATTCTTTTGAGGGCTTCGTCGACTGCTCTGTCGTCACTAAAAGCCGCCTTTTTGAAGCGGGGGTCGAGGATGGTGGTTTCGGACAGAACTGCATTGTATTCCATCCGGTGGAATTTTTTGTCCATGCTTGAAGAGAGGGAATTCACCAGATCCTTCACACATGCTGTGGTGACTCTGCTCTGGTGCTCTGTTGTCACCCTCTGAAGACCCCTGCACAGTATGAGCATTTTGGAGGCAGTAACATACCTGAAAAAAAAAATCAAAATATTATATTTTATATAATATTTATTTATTTAGGCTATTTAGCAACATTATTTTAAGCTTCACTTCTAAATTGCTTGACATAGGCTACTAATATTTTTTATTTAATAATATTATTTTCAGCCACTTGTAAACCTGTTTGTCAAAAAAAAAATTAACAATAAAAAATGACAATGATAATAACATCCTAATAAAGTTTAATAGGTCATATTAATATTATAGTAAAGTTCAATGAGATGATGTTTGAACACTGTACCTCTCTGCGCTGATCTCCACTGTGACCTGGTCAAAGGGCTCCAGGACGCTGCAGGCCTCTTGCAGAGCCTCCCACTCCTCTTGGCTGAGGAGCCACAGGTGCGTTGATGACCGCCAATGTTGCGATAACCGCATCCTTAGATTCCAGGTTTCGCTGGATCATATGGAATGTCGAATTCCACCGGGTGACACACTCCTGTTTGAGCTTCAGCTCTGCCGCTAGACATCTGCCGCTGGGTGGATTTCAGTTTTTGGGTGGCTGCTGTGCTTCTGTGGAAAAATTCCACTATGGCCTTTACTTTATCCACAGTGGGCTTCATAGCCCTCAGAGCATTTCTCACAAACAGATTTATGGTGTGAGCCAGGCATGGATGGTGTGTCCATTTCAGCAGCTGAATGGCTTTTGTTATATTGGCTGCATTATCTGTGACACAACACACAACTTTGTTCTCCATCCCCCACTCTCTTGCCACTCGGTGGAGCTCTTCAGCCAGGTTTTCTGATGTGTGACTGTCACTAAATTCAAAGCAGTCCAGTAGACATGATGCCATACTGTAATTTTCTATGAAATGGCAGGTGACAGACATGAATGACGTGGTGGCGCGGGAAGTCCAGCAGTCAGTTGTCAGGCATACAGCTGAGGCTGTCTTCACCCTCTCTTGCAGGGAGGCCCGTGCAGCAGCAGCAAAAATTCCTAAATCCAACATCCTCAACAATGGAAAAGGGTTGGTAATCTCTGGCCACCATCTTGGCCAACTCCTAGTCTATTGCTGTCTGTCTTGCTGGAGTTAAGGATTTCTGGAGGAACTGCTTCATAGAGCTCTGGGTTGTGGGTGCAGGAGGGTGGGTTGCAGGCTGGGGTGTAGAAATGGAGGCAGTTGTTGCTGATGCTGAGGGAGCAGTTGTTCTGGCACCTGAGGAAGCTGCAGCTGTTGCACTTGCGCTGGCAGACGGTTGTGGTTCATTTTCTGTCCTCGACTCCTCCAGCAACACCGCTGCATGCGATGTCCGCATGTGATTGTGCAGGTTGTTAGTGGAGCCTGCACGATAGGATATGCTGGTTTTGCAGAGTCTACACTCTGCCCTGGTGGAGTCTGACGTAGCATTAAAATTAGTCCAGATTTTGCTCCGTTTTCTGTCACCACTCATTTTCACACAGGCCTATTCAATTGTCACACTGACTCCCCTTCTTTATGCCGTGTGTGCTTCTTGACCGCTGCGTGCGTGACTGTGCATTGACACCTGCCCACGAACGCTATACAGCTTGGCCAATTGCCTGCGGTTTCCCAAAAAAAAGTGGAGAGAAACTTTTTTCCCAGTGTTTTCCCGCCACATTATTAATTGAAAGCTGCGTGTGATTGGTCAGATGTGTGGAGCACAAAAAAAACTCTGTTTTATCACAGGCAGAACGCGCAAGGAGAGAGAGTGAGAGGGGGAGGGCAGTGGGAGAGACAGCAAGGCACCACAGGAGAAAAAAAAACGAAAAGCAGAGCACAAGCACAGCGACAGGGAGGCGGAGAGAGCGAAAAACTGAAAAAAAACCCGGCTCATAAATAGGATCTTAAAACGGCTCCCATCGTAGAACCGGTTCCAATCGTTCACTTCAAAGAGCTATCACTATTTGGAACACATACTGTCAAACCTCTTATCTGCACTGAAAACATCCATCAATCCGTCTGGAAAGGCACATTCCATGTTAGCGATGACATCCATGCACACAGCACTCTCTTGTGTTGGCTATGAGTCCAAGAAGCTGATTAACCTCATGCGCTGCAGACTCTCATAGAGAAGTTTATGAGCCCTCATGCTGCGATTGTAGTGATGCCCATTTATTACCCCATTGATGGATCCTGGGACAACAACTTCTGACTCAATGAGGATGTCTTGCAGTCCTGCATCTCCAAACCTTTTGCCTAAAATACTCAGGTAGGACATGCATGTGTGGAATTCGCCTTATCTAACCACTAAGTCATCATTCTTCCACTTAACTGTGCCTTAGCATATATAGCCTGGTCAAACACTAAAACTATATAATCCAGTTCTAGCTGATCAGCAATCTGGACACTTCGCTTCAGAATAGTGTACACTGTTGACATCTCTGTTGGTGAGGCCTCAATTACTGGCAGATAATACAATGCTGACTTCTGCAGAGTATTTTCACCTTGAAGCAGTGTATGGAACCCTGTCCAGCTTGGGATTGCACAGCTATCCGTATATGTGGCCTTCGAAAAACATAAGCCAATTCAGCTTTTGAAACATGGTCGGTGTACATTCTGCATAATGCTGTCGACTGTTGGTGACGCAAGTTATGTGGCCCATGCCTTTTGGACTGATGGTACGGTGCTATAGGCCTTTTGGGGGGGGCTTTGAATTAGGAAACTCCCTTCCTTAGTGGCTGTCTGGTTGCTGTGGACATAGGCTCGATGGCAAAACTCTGGAGCATGATTCCATTGGTATGGTGAGTAGTTCCACGACCTGATAGAGTCTCCTCCCCTAAGTCAGCGTTGTGGGTGCCCTCAGTCAGTTGGGCAAGGCCAGTGTCTAGACTCAAAACTGTGTCCCATGATTCACAATGTCCCAGTTTGTTAAGCAGTGACACAAGCCCCCATCCGCGCCTCACACACACAACCCTCTAGGACAGTGGTCCCCAACCACCGGGCCGTGAGACATTTGTTACCGGGCCGCACAGAAAAATAAATACTTTATATCATTTCTGCTGTATTAATTATAAGAGTCTGAAAGTGAAAGTCCTCTCTATAAAAAGGTGTAAGAGGCTGAAACGGATTTTCCCGGACTTAACATTCGCCTGTGCCTCTTGTCACGTCAAGACGCTTGTCTCGTTCACATGATACATCACTCAAAAAATAAGCCCGCAAACTAGCGAAAATGAGTTAAAAACAAATGTCTTTGGAGAGCTTCTTTTTAAATAGGAAACTGAGGAGCCAGAACAGGAGTCTACGACCTCCAAGGAAGAAAGTTTATTTTAACAGACAATACCAGGAGTCATAGCCTACTTAAAATACAGGTTTATCATAACAGGTGATTCTCAAGCACCAAGTCCGCTCTGTATAATATGTGACGACAAGCTAGCAAACGAGCCAATGAAGCCTTCAAAACTGCTTCGGCACATAGAGACCACGCACTGTTTCAGCGTTATGGTGAGTTGTTTTTTTCATGCAGGAGGTGTTATTTTATTTTTGCTGTATTTATCTGCCACACCTTGAAACCGGTCCGTGAAAAATATTGCCTGCATTAAACCGGTCCGTGGTGCAAAAAAGGTTGGGGACCCCTGCTCTAGGACACCTGACTACTTACTTGATTTAAAAGATGTGCCAGTCAAGTCTACATTGTGCATGCTTAAAGATTATGTCTGTAGCTGTAGCTATAAGACAAAATACAAACATAAAAGGGATTCAAATAGGGAAAGATCTACACAAATTAGTATTTAAATATAGTACTTTGTATGCTGATGATGTCATACTTTACCTTCAAAACCCTACAGAGTCAGTCCAGGAATTAAAAAAAGAAATTCAAGAATTTAGTACATTTTCTGGATATAAGTTAAATGAAAGTAAATGTGAAGCATTAATAATCGGTAAAGAAATTGAACAAGAATTGAAAAAATATTTTAAGTTTAAGTATACACAAAAAATAAAATACCTTGGCATTAATATTAGTAACAATTTGGAAGACTGGTATGAGATTAATTACGGCGTACTGGAACATAAAATAAAGCAGGATTTAAACAAATGGAAGACAATCCCAGATGGTATCTTGGGAAGGGTAGATATACAATAAAAACTAGAATGCGTTTCGTGAACGAACTGCGAGAGTGTGCTTGCTCTGTGACAGAGAGAACAAGTGCCTATGAATTAACATGTATTTACATCTACTCAATCAGTGTAGTGGGGCCTTCTTCCAATATATTTTAGCAAGCAACCAAGCTCAACCATTATATTTTGGCTCCACTGACGTTTAGACATATGAGGGTATCTTTGTTGTTCTGTTTTTGTTTGTTTGTTTGCTTGTTTATTGTGAAAGGGTCTAGTGTGTTACATTTGGTCATAGCCTAATAGTTCCAGAGTTTCGTTATACTGACTTACTGAGCTAAGTGAATTGTTGAAATTGTTATCTTGGTAAAAGGAAACATCTCTGCAACAATATTGGAATGAATGCGGTTACATAGCCAGCTTTACTTAATGTTTATTGTAAGATAGGCCTATATGTTAGACTTAATGCAGTTATCTCTCAACAGTGATATCTGGCTTGTTATATGTTTTATCCATATAAGGAGGGGGCAGCTAAACTCGAAGACTCTCAGAAAATATCTAAAGTGTAGCTCACTAAACTAGAAATATATTGAAATGCCATGAGATGTAGGCCTACCACTAACCATTTCACATTTACAGACATAAACCTATAGACATGACACAAAACATCTTCCAAAGACTTTATTATCTCAGCTGCATTATTCAGTAGCACAAAGTAGTCTATTACATTCATATTTACTTCATGTAACCCTGCCATAGCGATACAACACCTTTTTGACAGCCTATATAGCCTAATTGCAAAATTAAATATATAAATAAATACTACACTGAAATAACGCAAACAAAGTGAATCTACAGTGAGCCAACGCTCGTCCACTGACAGTGTGGAAGAATGACAGCGACGTGAGCCAGGCTACATTCCAAGATTACGTTACTAGAAATGTCACTTTACATGAGCTTTGTTCATAAGCCATGCAGTCCATAAAATAGGAATACTCTGTGTACTAACAGTATAGTAAGACCGGTCATATGTTCAGAGAGCTTTCTAGCAACCAACAAGTTACAAGTAGGATAAACATATTAGCAAAATCTGCGTTGTCGACAGACCATCGTTTTGACTGGAGTTTTGATGTGCTTGCTAGCACCAAGTGGATTACCTCATCTACAATACATATGGGCTTGGACTCAAATCACTAGTAGGCCTACTTCACGATCTTCTATGGTTACCAGCAGATAAGGTAAATAATAATCGCCATATTTGCTTTAATGTTTTATAGAGTAAGAGGCTATGTGTAGGCTAACTATCTATTGAAAGACACTGACCGGCGCATCAACACAAACTAGGCTCTGTGAGTCAAATTAGCGTAGCTAATCAGAAATGTTGTAGATGCCAGAGTTGGCAACTATGGCTCAGATTTAGGTTGTTATCCATCAACATTCATTTTACAACTTACATTAGTTTCGTTGTCATTCGACTCGAAAATCTCTGGCTCAATTTGGCAAAGCACTACTGCTTCCTCCAGCGTAAACATACGTGGACGTCTCGGTGCTGTAATTTTGCCAATCTGGCTGGCTGAGGTAATCGAGTGATTAGAGAAGGCTACAATGTGGAATATTAAGCAGTTTGTAGCGGGAAATATTGAGAGTGAAATGTAACAAATTATACTGTATAATTACCAATGTCACAAATAGCTTAGCGGTAATATGAATAGCTTAAATGGGATGGCTACATTAGCCAGCCAGTTAGGAGAATCTCCGCTCTCTTTCTCTTATACCATCCTGTTCTGCAGCGAAGGCACATCACGTAATATCGTTATCATTTCTCAAAATAGTTAAATACAAATATATAGCTTTTAAGATAAAAATATGTTCAATAAGGCTTAAAGAATTAAATCAGGTGTGTAGATGAAGTTCAGCAACAGCTTTTCTAGTGTTTATATCCATGATTGTATGCTGGTCGTCGCTGGCCGTCAACGGCCGTTACAGGAGAATACAGAGCTTCGCCTTAGTGGGTGACGTCACAATGGCTCAACCTTCCACCATGTTAGTCAATGAGAGAAAAAGGTGATGAAAAAGAGGAATAAAAAAGGAGTGGCAAGGAGTACCGCCACGAAAAGTCATAGCGGCTTGCACCGGATCGAGCCGGACATTTAGGTGTTTGAATGGCGTCTCTATCTCAAACGGGCGAGGAGTAGTTAGCTGCAAGAAAAACGGGGAGAATAAATAAATAAACTAGAATGCGTTTCGTGAACGAACTGCGAGAGTGTGCTTGCTCTGTTTTTCTCTCATGTTTGCTCGTTTATTGTGAAACGGTCTAGTGTGTTCGTTGACATAAAAAGTTAGTCTTCTCTTATAAGCCTAGTTAGTACATCTGATTAGAGCTAGCAACCATGAATTGCAGATTAAGGGGTCCCCTATCAGTGTTCATTTTGGCAGCTATTTTAGATTCAGTCTTAAGACAAAAATGCATATTAGTTTTAGTCACATTTAGTCATAGTTATCCTTCTTAGTTTAAGTCTAGTTTTCGAAAACTGAGCACAATACAATAGCTACGCTGTGTCCAGGTATCCTCAAACGTTTTTCAGGTAACCTAATGGTTCAAGGTCTCTCATGAATCATTACTCCCAGGACACGGGTTAATGTTAACTCACGCTATCGGTCCTCTCCAACCACATTAGCAACAAAATAAACTGGTGAGCTAACAAGTTAACCATTCTTTCAGTATAAGCTACTTTTGCATATCTACAACGTATAGGTCTAGGTAGCTTACGTTTAGCCCCGTACTCAGATATTACAGCTGCTTAACACAGCTAGGATAGCTAACGTTACCGTAGTAGGAATACAAGCCTTAACCCACTATATCCACACAACTAAATTCATGAATTACTTCAAAGGTTTACTTCACAACTTGAATTAAGGAAAATTATCCCCTGTTACGGCTAGCTGAAACTGCCAGTGGATACTCCCATGGATGGGAGACGTTAGCTGCTACGGCTAACTAACACTATCAGTTTCCATTAACATTTCAGTCAGTACACTGAAAATGCTGCCATTCAACTCACCTTACCGAAGTGGAAATACGGTAGCTAGGTTAGAAACTGTAGTTACTCTTATTCTTTCGCAAAGTTGAATTGAGAGGGACAGAGAAATACGGTTCCTCTTATTCTTTTTCAAAGTTGAATTGAGAGGGACAGAGAAAATGCGGTTCCTTGGATTTGGCGGAGGTGTCAGTGAGAAGCACAGGTGCAAGCCAGTTTAATGAGCCTATTATGATGTCATAATGCACAGAGTTCTGCCATGCTAGTCTATGGAGAAAAAAGGGGATGAAAAAGAGGAATAAAAAAGGAGTGACAAGGAGTACCGCCACGAAAAGTCATAGCGGCTTGCACCGGATCGAGCCGGACATTTCGGTGTTTGAATGGCGTCTCTATCTCAAACGGGCGAGGAGTAGTTAGCTGCAAGAAAAACGGGGAGAATAAATAAATAAAGAAAACTTGACGATAACAATACTGTGCTTCCCTTCGGGCAAGCACACTAATAAAGAAAACTTGACGATAACAATACTGTGCTTCCCTTCGGGCAAGCACACTAATTATGGTTTTAGCAGTTTTTATTTTTGTTTCAGGCCCTGCCACTGGTGATTCTTGAAACCCAGTTCAAAGTATGGAACAAAATAATTTCAAATTTGATATGGAATAACAGAAAACATCAAATTAAATTGCAGTCACTAACTCAACAGAGAGAAGAAGGGGGCTTAGCGGTGCCAAATTTAGAAAACTATTTTTACGCAACACAAATTCAAATAATACTGAAATGGATGAATAAAAACCAGGAAACTAAGTGGATTGATTTAGAAAAAGAACTGTGTGACTTATCCTTAGGGACATTACCTTTTCTAGAAAGTAAAGCACAAAAAAACTATACAGGACATAGCTTTTGTATTTTCAATACATTGAGGAATTGGAAACGAGCTTGTAAAAAACTGAGAATAAAAGTTGACCTGGTATGTCTAAGAGAGATGGCACATGATCCTGACTTCCCGCCAAATAAAATGGACCAAATTTTGAACTACTGGGCTGCTAAAGGTCTCATAACGAATTGATACAATATTTGAGGGAAAACAGATTTACAGGTAAAAGTAAACTTTCAAAAATATACAAGATAGTACAAAAACTTACTTGTGTTACATCTGAAGTAAAACATAAATGGGAAGAAGAATTAAACATCAAAATTACAATGGAAGACTGGATGGACTCAATAAAAGGAAACATCAGAATTACACAATCAAAATACTGGGATGAATTTGCATGTAAACTACAGCAGAGATTTTTCATTACACCGGACAGATATAGGGGAATGCCAACAACAGGGTCAAGCTGCTGGAGGAATTGTGAACAAAAAGCAAACCATAGTCACATATTCTTTGTATGCCCAGTATTGAATGGATTTTGGGAGGGATTTGAAAGAGCAGTAAAATATATATTTGGAATAAAACAAGTCTTGACCATAGAGAATTTATTAGGCATAAATCTGTCAAGTAAAATTATTACAACAAATCATAAGTTATTCAATATTTTACGTATATCCGCAATAAAACAAATAACGAAAGCATGGAAACAACCAAAAGCACCAGACCTCGATAAGTGGCATAACACAATAGAACATATTTTAAATATGGAAAAACTTACTTTAAACTCTAGAAACCAACTACATATATGGTACAAACTATACCCAAACACTATAACTACTTTAGGGAAACAGAGTGATACAAAAATAAAGACAAAAAGAGCAACCACCTACAACCTCACACACACACACACTGCCTTTAATTTATGTATTTTACTTTTTCCCCTACACATATCTGTTTGCTTAAATATCACCTTTTATGTTATCACTTTATATGCACACAAAAAAAGAAAAGAAAATGTCTGCAAGCTGAATCTATAAATGACCAGAAGAAAATTATGTTTTGAACAAACTTGCAATAAAGTATATATTAAAAAAAAAAAAGATTATGTCTTATTGATAATATCAATGCATTAAATAATGCAACAAGCTGTAGATGAACAACAATTTATTGAACTGGAACTTTGCCCACTCTTTCTCTGTAAAAGCTTTTGTAAATCAAACCTAAACCTAAAAGGGAAAACATAAGGCTGGTTCCCCCCTGTGGTTCCTCAGTTCAGCAACCTCACTAGTAAGCTTAGCTTAACAGTATAGATGTATAGAATCAGTCTGGTCATGATCAATGATTTTTCAAAAATGTATGGCGTCAGATTAATGCCAAAACTTGCACGCGCGATAAACGTCTATTCGGGCAACTTTCAGGTTTTCGTGAGCGTGAATTTCGTCTGCACACTTTTAACATCTGCAAGATCAAATTCCACCACTGCGAGCGCAGAGACTGACATGCTCTCTCTCGAAAGCTTGGTCTGCTCCCTTGAATTTCTCATATGCTCGCTCGAAAGCTGAATCTGCTGACGCGAATGAAGGACTTTTGGCACTGTGTGGGCGGGCACTAAAGGAGGACTAAAATTGAGTGCGCAGACGAAATTCCCGCTCGCAAAAACCTAAAAGTTGCTTGAATAGACGTTTATCGTGTGTGCGAGTTTTGGCATTAATCTGACGCCATAAAAATGTCTCACCCCAAATGCTCCTTTATTACATATTAGTTCATTTCTTAACGAAAAATCACGAAATAGCTAAAAGTAGATATAAGAATGAATGTTACAAAATGTGATCAAGACTTGACTGGTCATGTCAACTAGTATAGAGTAATGTCACAGTCTAATGTGAAAATGTATTGGTACTTAGCTAGCAAAACAAGCTAGCCAACACTAGCTAGTTAGTAACAAGCTGAATGTTGGCTAGCAAGATTGCACTGCATTTCCCTGCTAACCATCATTAACGAATCGAAAAATTCAAAACAAACTCCCCTAAATGTGGTGAATAACACGTTTTTAGGAAAAGTCAATGCGGGTAATACATATGGTAGGTTGACCAGACATCCTCCTTTACCCGGACATGTCCTCTTTTCAAGTCATTGGACAACTGCCTTCCCAGTGTTGCCAGATTTGATCATTATCCTTCAAATACGATCATTTTTGAGCCTTTGATATGATACGCCATTAACAATCTGGCAATACTGAGCACCTTGCCGCCCCCACAAGTTGCATCCCTTACAATAGTACATGAAATCTGCATGTGAAAAATGTGTCAACATTTCGTCAGGGGACGGGTTCATCTGCATATGAAAAAGATGTCCAAAAACTCCGTTGCATGGGAGGGGGCGGGGTCCCGCGACAAAGTGTCCTCTTTCACAAACTCAAATCTGGTCACCCTAACATATATAGCATAAAGCTTTATGTATATATAAAGCAAGGTAAAAATTACCTCAATAATTCTAGTGCCAGCTGCTAGCTAGAAAGTTGCAGATAGCTAGTTAGCAAGAAGCAAACCCAGGTTTATCAAACAGTTAAAAACACAGCTACTTACATTTGAGGATAAACTTGCATAAGAAGTTTCACTGTAGATGTCAAGGATACCGTGTTGGCTGGGAAATGCATGTATTTGACCCTTCTATTGAGATCCCGAGTAACGTTTCTCGTTTATTATTCCCGAAGTCCACCAACCGAAACTATACTTTTTAAGTCCATATCACCAGGTTGCCTGCAGCAAATTCAAACATCCAATATACCAGATAGGATCCATTTCTATCTACAGTAAAAGCTGTTTGCATGTAAAGGGTTTTTATTAACTCATCTTAATTCTGTGCACAATAGTTTCATTTCATTACTATTTCAAACATCATCCAATACAATTTTCCAGGACAACTTTTTCAATTTCCATGTAAGTTCCAAACCTGGAAAATGAAAAAATGAATTCCATGTTTTCCATGTTCCGTGGGAACCATGCATGGGCCCATTCCTAAAACACATATCGTAAGCACACCTTTTATCCCCTGGGCCACCAAAAAATCTGCTTAACAAATATGTTTTTTATCGATATAAATATGGTTTAATGAATCAACCTTACATATTTCAGAAGTGACAGGTGTGTAGACAATGCACAAAGTCCTGTTTTACTCTCAGCGGGAACATTTCTTACCGTATTTTCCAATTTGTTTTGTACATGCGCGAAATGGCAACAAAGATTGCCGACTACCTATTAGCCCCCATTGATTTGTTTTGTTTTTCCGGTTGTATTTTTTTTTTTGTCAATAATAATAATAGATAGTTATACTCTACGAAATTATACTTTACGATAACCCTGATCTTAACAATGACAGACATCCCACATAATGTAGTGTTAATAATTTATTAACAATATTTACAAGATATATTTTTTTTGTATAAATTATTTAAACTTTGTATATTAAATATGAACACAGAGGAAACTATATGATTGAACACAGACACACAAATTAAGTTTCATTGGCAATCCTGATCATGATGCGCTCATGGATGACCCGGCACCGCTCACACTCAAATTCTTCTTCCTCTCCTGAGTGGTCCCACAGCTCACACGTGCACAATGGCGGTTCTAGACGAT
This sequence comes from Sprattus sprattus, assembly GCF_963457725.1. Lineage (NCBI taxonomy): Eukaryota > Metazoa > Chordata > Actinopteri > Clupeiformes > Clupeidae > Sprattus > Sprattus sprattus. Next base: position 52,868,666 of record NC_137920.1, on the reverse strand, counting down.
TTTTACTAGGGGGGCCAAGGAGGGGCCAGGGTTTAACCAGGGGGGCACATAAAAAAACCGCAACAAATGATATTTAAACATTGTAAACGTATTACTTTAAAAACATATAAACATGTATAACTTGACTTAACATTGTAAGAATGAGTGCAGGTTCAAGAGAGGTAGGGCCATAATAAATAATTTAAATGAAAAAAAAGTACAGGGTGCAAATAGAGAGCGTCAATTCAACTTTTGACATTGTGTGGGCGGGAACCAATGCAGGACGGGCTCTACTCTGATTGGTCCTGATTAGACAGCAGTAGAGTCTCACGGCAACTGTTGACCAAAGCTAGCTATGGGGAAGACTGATATTTAATTACGAACCGAAGTAATGGTCCCCATTAAACCTGTTTTTTTTTGTGTACTAGTGGTGATTGTGGCATTTGACCCACGATCACTTTATTAATTCCAGGAAAAAGAGTCAGTTCTCAGGTCAGTCGATGTTATCTGCCCCTCATGTTATTAAATGTTATTGTTTAGCTGCTAGCTAGTCTACTGCTGATCTAAGATTCCTGCGGTAGTAAGAAGCCTTTGCTTGCTAACTGTTGTAGCTCCGCTTCGCGTCGTGCCTAACAACTCCCCTTACCTGTTCTAAAATCAGCGCAAACCACGGCCTCTTGGGGCTTATTGCTTAATTAAAACACTGAAGTCAACTTTGAAAACTTAGCAGCAAGAGCTAGCTACATCAGTTAGCAATCAAAGGCTTCTTGCTAGCGCAGGAATATAAAGCAAGCTAGTAGCTGGATTTGTTACCTACTGGCAGATAACAGCGACTATGTCACGAGAACTGACTCTTTTTATCCTGGAAAATCCTATCCTATAAAGTCACCGTGAAAGACCGTATGACCCTCACGAATTCTTGTCGTCGTGAAATCAAATTCGTTCAATTCGTCTATGACAATTTGTATACACATAACATCTGGGAAAGTCAACAGGCATATGATATTTCCATCTTTTGGTTCTTGAAAAAAACGCTTAGGTTATTTTTCCTTCTTCTCTGCCTTCATATGGCAGAAAAATCACCAGCTCAGCCGGTAGACAGTTGTATATGATCACTATGGTTACCACTACAGGCACAGGCAGACTACCTCCAGCTAATCTTAAGAACCAGCGATCCATTAATGAAAGGGAGCGAGCCAAACATTTCAATCGTAGCTCCTCTGTCCAACAAACACCACATATGGCAAACTACAGTGATTGGGTGCGCCGCTTTAATTTACCCGTGTAGAACGTTGCGTCGCATTAGTACCGCTTTTGGCGCTCGGGTGGAAAATCAAAATAAATTCATTTTTTTGTTTGGTCAGCACGGGGTGGCCGCAGGGGTGGCCAGGGACATGTCTACGGGGGCACGGGCCACCCCAGGCCTCCGTGTAGAACCGCCACTGCACGTGCACTGGAACCACTCCTCACATAAGGGACAGAACACCCATGGCACAGTGTCACTTTCTCCTGGTGGGTTTGTCTTACCACATCTTACACATGTGTCTAACAGAAAATAATATACAAAAAAATGAAATAACTCACTCACTCTCCCAAACTTACCTATTTTGTAATATCTATATCTATAATGATGGCAACTTCTACCTTTGTTCAGTGCCATGCCTGTCCCTTCCAACTGCTCTACTGCTTCTTTTTCTTTTACCTGCAAAAATATGTGAGATTTGCATTTGTATATATATTTTTTGTAGCTATTGTTTTGGTCTAGGATAATTACCAGTTCCTGAGGAAGTTGCTGAGGAGATGGCTGCATGGGAGTGGGAAGAAGAGGCAGAGGAGGCACGGGTCAGGCCTGGGCACGCAGGAGACGGTGAGCTGAGCATTGTTGGACAGGGCTGAGGGCGGCACAGGTGTGGAGCAGGTGCTAGGCCTACCTCTGCAGCTGGGGGCTCCCCTGGAGCCCTCTGCTCCTTTGCCTCTCTGGCCGTTGTCACTTGCTGCTCCCTCTGGTCTAGGAGCCTCTCATACTCCTCCCCCGCAATGACCAGGGCCTCGGCTGTCACTCTTCTCCGGGTGACATTCTGGTACTGGACCCGGATCAGGACCTCTGCAAGGTCGCGGGGGACCAGTCCTGCTGCCACCAGGGGATGGTTAGAATGGGTAGGAGGTGGGGAGTTGGGTGTCTGGGGGGAGGTTGTGGGGGGTGCAGAGGCCCTTTCTGAGGAGGAGGAGGAGGATGGATCGCTGGTGGTGGCAGTGGGAGTTTGGCCTCTGCTACTACTGCTACTACTCTGGCTACTTTAAAGGGCCAAAGAAACCCACGTCCAGCAGCTGCAGGGCATGGGAGGTGTGTGGTGGGAGATGTAGGAGCACGACACCCTCCCTTTGAGCCGCTTCAACGACAGGTGGTGTCAGATGGGACTTGTGCCCGTCAAAGATGAGGAGCAGAGGGCGTTCTTTCCTTCCATGAAGGAGGAAGTGGTCGAACCACCGCTGAAAAAGTTCACTGTCGATATACCCCGCCGGCAATTTTCCATAGAGGGCGTTGGGTGGCCCTCCTTCTGTGTACCGGCCCCCAGAGAAGTGTTTGGAGAAGATGATCATTGGTGGAACATCCTCCCCAGCTGTGTTGAAGCAGGCCAGGACTGACACGTGGTCTCTTGTGCCGGGGGCCTGAAGAAAGGGATGTTTTGTTCCCCGGCGTGCCAGCACCTTGCACCTGCTCTTTCCATATTAAAACTGGTTTCATCACAGTTGTAGACCTGTGCCGGTTTATCCCTCAGCCCATGCTCATTTAAAGTTGTCTCAAGCAAGTCAAAGTACCTACTCACCGTCTCCATCGTGGCACAGTAGGCCCTTGCCCGGTCGATGTTTTCAGGCGTTCTCATACTGAGGACCACCACGTGCCTCCTCCTAAAGCAATACCACCACCTTTCTCCCAGTGGTGGCTGGTCTTCTTCTGGGCTCCTCTTCTTCCTCTCCGCGCTGGCATACACCAGGAGCCGAGGCCTGGTGAGTGGGAAGCCATGCGCCGCACAGTACTGGACCAAAGCTTCCTCGTCCTGTGCTGACAGCTTTCGCTTTGGCCCGCTAAGGCTGCCATGGGTCACCTTCCCACTCACCCTGTCCCTCAAGGTTTTACGAGGGACATAGAAGACCCGACATGCCTGGCGCACTGGCATTCCTGCAGCCACCTCCTCAAGTGCCCGCAACATGTCCTCATCTTTCCAAAGCTTTCTTTTTTTATTTTGTAGCTTAGGCATTTTCTGTAAAATGGTTTAAAATGGAAAAGGAAAGGTCTAACTCTTACTATCATTAGTGTTTTTATCATTATTATTGCTGTTGTCATTATTATCTTTGATATTGTTGTGGTAATACTGCGTTAACAGATGGAAACAATGGTGCCACTACGAGAAAGTCGTTTCAAGACCATGGCAGTGAATGGAGAGCTAAATATTAGCATGTTGTTAGCATTCAGATCAAGTTTTGAACTCTCTCGGGACCTGTACTACAAAATGTTAACACTAAACAGCACCTTAGCTCAGTGAGGACGTTGGAGATAAACGTTAAAATGCCATTGGAAACAAATCTCAACAAGAAAATGAATTTACACTGAACGTTTTCCGAAATCCCCTATCCTGGTTGGCAGTTAAATGAATATTAAGTTACGTGTACCAGCTTGTGGGGGCTTATAGGTCGGGCTACGATATGAATGAGAAGTAAATAAGTGAATAAGTGTTGCGATTGTGTGCACATACAACAGAATGCAGATGAAATGTTTACTTATATAATGTTAAATTAGTAGCCCCTTAAAATGCAATATAATAAATAACTTACTGTTCTTTCTCCGGTTTTTCAGGCTTCGTCAAAAACCTGGAGTACCGATTGTAACAGCCTTTGTGGTTGTCGTACTTCAACTATAGTCAGGTGGCTTAACGAAAATAGCGATACAAACTGGACAAAAGCACCAAACTTTGCAAGGGGGTTCCTTAAGGCTTAGTAGTCAAATTTAGCCTAGGAGCCCCCCTTTTTCGTGCAAATTATTTTTATTGGTTTTCTTTTCATGTTGATAGTATACATATACTATACAATGACAATATCAATGCATAGAATGTCTTACAAATGTCACCATTAGAATCATAAGACCCCAAAAATATAACTCAATTCAACTCATTGTCGAAATTCCGGGTCAAATTTTGGATTTGAACACACTTAGACAGGCACACACACTGATAGACAGTACAGACTACAATTAAAGACTCACCGATGGAAAGGAAAAATACAAATTACAAAACAACTATAAAACAAAAACAAAGCGGCCTATGTTCATTTTGAACGAATCCTCACAAGGACTCGAGAGTAACGAGTCCTCTCAAAAAAAGATTTGTTCTTTTTCTCATGACCGCGCATCGGGACCAGTGTTTCCCCTACAATGATATTAGGGTGGCGGCCCGCCCCCCCTGGAAGGTCAAGTAAAAAAAAAAAATGTTTTTTTTTTTTTTTTTTTTATAAATATAGCGCCAGATCACAAAATAAGTAATTTAAGGTTACCTTTACCATAAAACATGTAAAATTATACTTATTGACTGCTGTCATTCAAAGAAACACATGAACATCATAATTCATTTAAGTGTTTGTGTCCGTGTCCTCCACGCCCCTGCCGCCGTCCCCCTCCCCCCCCCCCCCCCCCCCCCCAAGCTGTAAACCTAGGGGAAACACTGGGGACTGTTGCATAGGCTAAGCCAAGGACGCAGAAATGATTCGTTGAATGCAGGTCACGTGAAAAATTATCCAAAGACCCGTATCCAAAGACCCAGTCGGAAAAAGAACGAATCATTTCTGTTTCCTCTACCAGTACTGAGCCTATGCAGGTCACGTGGAAAAGGATCCAAAGACCCGTATCCTGCAGATGAACGAATCATAGATCCAAAGACACGGTTGGCAGAAGAACGAATCATAGATCCAAAGACACGGTTGGCAAAAGAACGAATCATTGATCCAAAGACCCATATCCGGCAGAAGAACGAATCATGGATCCAAAGACCCGTATCAGGCGAAAGAACGAAACATTGATCCAAAGACCCGTATCCGGCAGAAGAACGAATCATAGATCCAAAGACTGTATCCGGCAGATGAACGAAACGTTGATCCAAATACACGGTCGGGAGGTGAACGATTAGTTCATCTGCCGGATGCAAGTCTTTGGATAATTTTTCACGTGATCTGCATAGGCTCAGCATGGGAAGCTAGAGAAAACCGAAATGTTTCGTTCATTTTGACTGGGTCTTCGGATACGGGTCTTTGGATAATTTTTCACGTAACCTGCATATGCTCAGAAGAGGAAACAGAAAGGACTTATTAACCTCGTTCACTTTCGCGTGACTAGGTTTAGTAAGATGTGAATGATATTCATTCACAAGAAATAATTACAGGTTTCGTTATTTTAACTTTTTTATACTTTACTTACAGTGCAGTGTAATTGTTTGCCGTGATAATTAGATGCTAATGTGATAATAAATGACCATTTCATCCAAACTTTCATGATACATTATTTGAATGCAGGAATTTCTTTTAAATTACTATCTGCTTGTTTACATGCACTAACCTACATGATAATATGATATGTGTTTGTAGTGGACGTATTTACGCCAGGGAATTGGCTATAAAATGCTGAGCAACACCTCCCCCCCCCCCCACCCCCGTTGAAGTCGGTAAAATTATCCGAACTTCCCATCACTAGCAGCAAGTGTTTCTTAAATGTTATTCCCACTTACTTATAGCACACAAGAACTACACACATCTAGAAGTGTACAATTCAGATTACAGGTTGGCAGAGGGAAACTGAATTGATTTCAGATGTTCAAGATAGGGCTGAACGATTAATTGCATTTGCGGTTTAATCGCGATATGAGACGCGATTTTCAAACCGCAACTTAAAAAAAAAAAAAAAAGCGATTTAAAAAAAATAGGTTTTTTTTTTTTCTTAAGATGGAAAATTTTGCACACAGTGATTAAAGCAGCATAACGGATCACTTGCTTATCACTAACGAGATGCTAGTGGCTCAAACTAGCGAAATCTCTTGAAATGTGCTTACTTTGACACTATGACCAACTAGATAGTCAACAACTGTCCTAACACAGTCAATCATCAAGCAAGTGCAACACAAGACGGCAAATAAGCTACTTACTAGTTCGGCAGACAGTAAAAACCAGGCGGCTTCAGGCACACCTACATAACGCAGTCATTTGCCTACGGACCATGGTATGGCAATGGCACAGAGGCGATTCTCCATCTTAAAAGTCATTGTAGCGCCCAAATATTCAAAGCTACTATTTTAAGGTAAAACTGCTTATCCTTACCCTAACCCTGAAGTACAATTACTGCATAAGGCCAATTTAAAAAGTGCATGCCTTGTGTTTATACTTGACTTTGTTTAAATAACTTAAATGCAAAGTGGCAAAGCCACCGATTTGTTTCTGTAATGAGCAGTTAAATACAAATGTAAAATGTGGGAAAGAATATTTCACACTAAATGTATCTAATATTGTGTCATATTTTAATCATTCAGTATTTTTTGTTGGAGAAAAAAAGAGGATAACATCTTTAAAAATCGCATATCGAATCGCAATATTTTGGGGAAAAAAATCGCAATTCGATTATTTTCCTAAATCGTTCAGCCCTAGTTCAAGAAAAGGATTCCATATTTTGTAGAATTCAGTGGTGGAACCTTGTAATGTAGCCCTCATCTTCTCTAGCTTGGAGTAGGACAAGATCTCTCATCCAGTGATAAACTGTGGGGGGAGTGGAGGATTTCCATCTGAGTAAAATCAATCTCCTAGCCAATACAGCTCACTCACATTGTTGCGTTGTGCGTTGATCCAACGGAAGGCGGAGGAGGAGTCTGGCGCGTGGGGTTCTGTTGATACCGGAGACGTTATAGTGAGATTGACAGGTCAACAAACCAATCACGTCACTAGCAAGCTTTTACCCTGTGAGTAATAGCATGCTATCATTACATAGGGTGCTCAGACACCTCGCAAATCCAATGATACGTATTTTTCAGTTACAATAAAGGGGTTTTTACATTATACAGTGTCTATTTCTCGGTAACTTTTTAAAAATCTAACCAAAAAAAAGTCAAACAACCAACTTGTAGGTACAAATACGACCATCTACGGAGTTTGGCAGCCATCTTTTTTTTCTTTTTTTGAGTTTGCCGCTCTGTAGACGTGAGCATATACGGGATATGATTGGCTAGCGCCTGTGCTGTCAGTTATGCATGAAAGGCAATATGATTGGCTGATGCATGCATTGCCTCTCGAAAAGTTCAACATTCTTCAACTCTTGTCGCAAGCAAAGCATGAAACGCAACGCATGCGAACCAAACGGAGCCACAATTCAGTTTGGCAAAGGATGACGTCACCCCACTCAAAGTGAATGGGGATGCGTTAACCCTGACGCATCAACGCATTCCAACGCATCAATGTGAGTGAGCTGATAGGGTGGCAAAAACTATCAAGTCTGCCTTGAATTTAGGCACCACTAGGGTAGAGGGCAGCACTCCGAACAGGATAGTTACTGGGATAGGGTCAGAGGGCACATTTAAAATAGTAGATAAAGTATTGAAAATTTCAGTCCAAAAATGATTATAAGGTTATACAGGTTATAAACATGAATTAAGGAGGCCAAATCACAAAGGGGGGTTTATGTGAGGGAAAATCTTAGAGAGCTTCCAGGGTTTTTCCTGGGTCAAAATGGCTCTTCGGTGCTCCCCCAAAACAATTGCGCGCTATGCGCGCACAGTCTGTGTTACCTATCAGCAGATTTTTTTTTTTTAACATTTCATAAATAATGGAGGCTATGCTTGAGGTTATCATTTTGCTTCCACTTTAAATTAAATAGATAGGCTAATATATTGACAATAGTCCAAGCCCCATGGTGCTACCATGTATGGTTTAAAGATTGAAATCTATATCAATAGAATCTAGAACTAACCAGTGGTCAGAAATGGAACACACGAATTATGAAAGTCAAGTTTATCTATTATTACTATTCATGTTTATTATACAAACCTACATACCATTATTTTCACAAATGGAGGCTGCGTTGGAAATCGATAATCAAACTTTTGACAGTATTTTGAGTGGAAATTTAATGTGCATTTGTACAGGTGTATTTGTGTACGTCGGGCTGGCCCTCGCAGTGAAACGACAGTTTTCAACCGCACTGGTATTATTATATTATTATATTCGAGATGCAACACAAACGAGTTGAGCTTTCAAAACCAATGCTGTTGTCTGCCTTCCCGAGGCCCCGCGTTCTACTGGTACTCGATTAAATGCGTAGACAAATCAAGTAATAGCCTACACCTGCGCAAGTTCTCAACATAGCAGATCTTTTAATAAATTGAAAGCCATGAATATTGAAACCGCCGACTGATGAAGTCAGGATGCATCCGCAGGTTGAGTAATTAAGTGATTGGCTCTGTCCATTCGCGCACCTCACAGTTGCGTATAGATCAGACTTATCAACTTGATTACTATTGATCAAAACAGAACGAGAGTTCGACCGTAGCCTACTTGAAACATACTATTCAGAACATATTCGCTGACGTGCATTGCATACGTGATGAATTGCTCACAAATCTGCTTAAAACAACTAGTAAAAGTGTTTTAGAATAATATTTATGCCATATACAATAAGTGACTTTATGTAAACACCACTTATTAATGTTAGCTGCCTAATTATTTAGCGCAATGCTAGCATGACTCTACCGTAATTCGATTTTTAACCAAGGTAGCCTATTGTACCTATTGAGCCTGTTGATCGCGACCTGTTTACAAATCTGGTTAAAAAGATAAAGGTGAGCTGTTATTTATAGATACTAAGTATTTCCCAGGCATCTAATGGCTTACAGCTACCTGTAAAGCATCTACACGTACAGAGTAAGGTAGGTTGACTGCTAAATCGGCAGCCACCAGTCTTTGGATAGCTCTCATAAATCAGTTATTGTATATATGGCATTAATATTAGTCTTACCATCACACATAGGATATATAGGTTCACGCACACACTGCTTAAATAAAACTTAAAGCCTACTATCAAAGTATTGTTTTTTTTTTTTAGATAATGTAGTACAAAAAAAAAATCAAATTAAAGTGACTAACGTCTGGCAAACTTGGAGAAGCCTCTGTTCAATGATTGGCTGAGGGGGTAGGAGGCGGGATCTGCTGCTGCTGCTTGAATTCAACGTGAGCGCTTAAAACACCATTAAGCTGAATTGGATGACAGTTTTTTTTTTAATCGCAGACTTTTTTTTTTGCCTCTAGGCGCTCGGGATTTTTCATAGGCGTTCGGGAAATTCGTCCCGCCCCTATTGGGAATGAATGGAGACGATGTTCGCCTGTTGAGCCCAGATTCGCCGCCGCATGACTTTCAAAGTTAACGAACCTTTAACTTTATGCAAATGTGTACCAGGCGGTAACCAATCAGCTCGGCGTGTGTCAGAATTGGAGCTCGCCGTTCTGCAGAAGGGTGGGTGTAATCAAAACATTTCAAAGAAAATGGCGGAGCCTTGGAGGTCTGCTTCGGAAAATATTTGATGTGAATCAAGCTGAATACAGGTGTATACACGACTTTTATATGTCTACATCTACTTGGTTTGTTTTTTATAAACTATACGAACACTGTCAGGGCAAACTGAATATTGTAGGTCTTAAATTAAGCTCTCGACCGTTATTGTAAGCTTGGTGCTAACGCTTTCATTGAAGATCAATGTAGAAGCTAGCTGCTAATCCTGGGTCCAGGGAGTCTGTTTAACTGGAAATATTTGTATGTGAATAAAGGTGTTTACACGACTTTTATATGTCTACATCGACTCAGTTTGTTGTGTATACTATACGAACATTGTCAGGGCAAACTGAATATTGTAGGTCTTAAATTAAGCTCCTAACCGTTATGTTAGCTTGCAGCTAACGCTTTGATTGAAGATGAATGAAGAAGCTAGCTGCTAAAATGCTATTAGCGCTGCAATGCAGCCGAACTTGCTACTTGACACTCACTACATGACAGCCAAACTGATTTTGCTGACCACGACCCCCTAGGCGGAATATCGCCTGCGAAAATTCGCGGCTAGTTTTGAACGCCTCGTTGGGCGCGCGCCTACATTTTCTCTATGCAGGAAAAACCCTGGGCTTCTCTTTACTTTCATTGTATTAGTCCATGTTTGGCATAAAAAGAGGAAGAATGGACACGACACAAGATTCTCTCCCAAATATCCTCATCAAGCACCTCATCAATCACCATCAAGCACCAAGATCCTCTTCCCAGAGTGTCTTAATGGAAGACAAGGAATGATTGTATTCACTTACACCACTGTTCTTTGCATTGGATCATGTGAACTACTCCAGATCAGAGATATGAAGTCCCTGCCTACTGCAATCATAGAGGAGTTCAAGGAGCGTTCTCACTGGGTGTGTCGAGCTAAAAAGCCACCGGATGCCTAAAAGAGCCCGGGTGATGTAATGTTGACTTTCGAACGACTCTTGAGTGACAGTTGCTATGCCAACGCCAATACGTCACCCGAGCTCTTTATCGCTCATAACGCGATTTACTTCAGAGTATATTGCATTGAACTTCGCTACTTGAGACCGGCTTGCTTGTATTTGACCTACAATAAACCAACCAAAACAACCATGTACTTGATGTTTGACTTTGGTAGGAAAGTTGTTGATTCGCTAGTTTATATAAATCAAATGTATGTATCAAAGTAAGCACATTCCATCAGCTAGCTAGCTCGTGCTAGTGTAACGAGCTATCTTGTTAGATTGAAGCTATTCATCTGTTGTTGTGCTTAAATTAAGAAACTCCTTAATGTGTTGTGATTTTAAGACATATCTGACGGCACCCACAATTACATTTGAACAAAACAAGGCATTGTTTGCACAACATTTTACTAAAGAACAACGGGGGATTGCTAGCTTTGATATGCTAGCGGACATTGCTAACTTACAGAATACCATCAGGCAGGTGTAGCTAAAACTTTTTAGTCGCTTACTATTGTGCCTAAACGGACACTATGTACCCCGCCACTTTTTGGCTATCAGTCAGAGAGTCTCAAGAGTTGTTTGAAAGCCATCAGGTACTTTTTAGTCGCTTAATATTGTCGCACAAAAGGAGGAATTGCTATTAGCAATATAGATGCTAGCGGCAAAACCTGTTGATGAGTGCTTACTTACAAAAGACCGGCAGCCAATATTAAGCGGCTAAAAAGTACCTGATGGCTTTCGAACAACTCTTGAGACTCTCTGACTGATAGCTAAAAAGTGTCCAGATGCGTAGTGTCCGTTTAGGCACAATATTAAGCGACTAAAAAGTAGCTGATGGCTTTCGAACGACTCCTCAGACTTAAAGCTAATAAGCGGCCGGGTATGCGGTGACCGGGTTACGTAATGCTAACGTTGGCATAGAAACTGTCACTCAAGAGTCAACATTACGTCACCCGGGCTCTTTTAGGCATCCGGTGCCTTCTTAGCTTGACAGGTGCTCTCCAAGACAGCCAATACATTTTCTTCAATTCCTTTCGACCAAGCACATGAACAGTAAAACAAGATTGTCAAAGGTTCAGGTGGTGCTGTTGGGTTTACAGAGAATCCTGCTGCCTTCAGACGGTTGATGCTCTCTGGACCAGAATTAGCCAGACTAGTGAGGCAGTTTGAAGGAGTATACCTCCCTGATGAGGAAACAGAGATCCCCCACAAACTTCGAGCACCATGAGCACGGTCTCTTGACACAAAAGAAGTTTCCAGCCTTTCAGAAACCTTCAAGGGAATGGGCAATCCCTTCTTGGATGACTTCCCTGATCTAGTAACTCTCGACAATCGCAACTGCACAGATGAATCAGCACTTTGGAGTCCACAGGCAAGGAAAAGTACCAAGACTTTGTCAAGAAGGTGCTTGTTGACTGCACCCACTCTATCCATGACCCAATCAAGAGAAATTCTCTGCCGCTCTTCAGAAAATGTCATCGTAAGCAAACATCTAAGCAGGGAAAGAAAATCAAAGTGCTTCAGAATAATGTAGCCCTCTTTGGCAAGCTGTACATTTCAATGCAAAGCCGGGATGGAAACTTGGATGATTTCTTTGCAAATGAGATACAATATTCTTGTCAATGAAGCAAGAAAGGAACTTTTCTGCATGAAGAATCTGGCAATTGACAAATTGTCACCCACCCAGGATGCACTGCTCCAGCATGTGAGACGAGCAGTGCATCAAGCAGGAATCTGGACTACCAGCACACTAACACAGCAGGTGGTTCCTTCTCCACAACATTATGCCTGGAACAAGATATCCAACTCATGGGTGCCGGTTTGGATGTCAACTCCAGTAGTTTCAAGAGCGTGCAGGGAGCTCATTAAATGTTCCTGCAAAGGAGACTGTTCCAACTGCAGCTGTGGCAAAGCAAACCTGGACTGTTCACCACCAATGTAAATGTGTTTGATAAAATAGTAGGGGAGGAAGGATGCCATCAGGAAATACCGTTTACAGGCTGGACAAAAGCACCAAACATGCTCCGCCGCCACCTCCCCTGAACTCCCCCTCAGGCTCTCCCCAACCCTCCGAGCTCCCCCCCTGCCCACTCCCAAACTACCCACCCCCCCCTGAACACCCTGCACCGAACCCAAAACTGATTCTGGAAATAGTCGGTCTCCCCACCCCTTTTCCCCAGAGAGGGAGGAGGGTTTGGGGAGGGCTCCTGGGCTAAAAGTGACTACCAAGCCCTAAGGAAGCCTCATGCAAGATTTGGTGCTTTTGTCCGGCCGGTAACGGTAATGTCGAAAATATTCGTTAAGCCACCTGACTACTAGGCAGCTTTCTGCAATTGGCCTTAATGAAACAAAAAGGATAGCTCAATGAGTTTGTTGACATCTCTCACACATAATTGTACCTTTCAGTCACTCAACCACAGTGTGTGTGTGTGTGTGTGTTTACCTGCTGTTAATGTTTCAGCCTTTGACAGAGGATCCCTTTGTCGATTGCCCCCTCGGTAGATAAACTTTTTCTCCTTTTTTATTTTACAAATTATGCACAGGGCAGGAAGGACGAGCCAGACCCTGCGATTGGAAGCCCTGACCTGGATCGCCGTTTCTTTGTTGGACTCCTGCTGCTAGAAGTCGATGGAATGGCCTTGTGGTCTTCTGTGGCCTCGGGGTCTTCCGTAGCTTCTTGTCTCTCACGTGCAAGACGTCTTTCCACCTTTGCGATGGCATTTTTGCCCAATATTGTCAAACTCCACATCAACAGTGTTTGAAGTTCTCAGCCACGTCCCGAGACTCACCCTCCAAACCGAGCCACTTTTGTAGGCTTGTCCTGTGTGAATTTCATCGTGCAGTGGTGAAATAATATACATTCTCGTGCTTGACTGAAGTAATATGCATATAACATATGCGTTTCTTTTCGATTTTTTAAGACACTTTGGTTTATTATCTTTGTCGTCCGTAGTGCTCAACGAAGGCATGGTGGCCGCCATCTTGCCACTCTGTTGACAAAAAGCAGCTACCATGGTGTAGCATGATGACGTGTCGAACCATGCTACCGCTCGCAAACTAAATCTTATTACGCTCTGAAGACTCTAGTTCTGCATTAAACAAAGACATATCGACAATCGACTGGAATTTCAGCAACTAACTTTTTTTTGGTAACTAACCACGACTCGTTCTTTTTTATAAGCTAAAGATTGTGTAGATGCCAGATAGTGGAGCGGATTCATTTTCTAAAGGACTTTTCGTGCTTCACCTTGAGGCCTAGTGGCAGCTTTTGGCAGGACATAGCAATTGCGTTTTCATGGCTACAGTAACCCTGCCCTTCATTCAAGGCCATTGACCCCAGGCCATTAAAGTTTTTAGATGTCTGTTTTGTTTGATCTTCAAGAATCATGTCTGACTGAAGTGCCAGAGAAAAGCTGTTCGTCACATCCTTAACCATTGCCTCACTCAATAGAGTATGTCAATCAGTATATCTGATGGAGCCTTAGAGGCCTCTGGCTTGTCTTGTCCATCCAGCACCATTCCAGTTGTGAAGCCAGGACAAGAGACTGAAGCTGAAGCTGGAACCAAGGAAATTGGCTTTTCCTTGCCCAAAGAGAGAGGAAGATTAAAACAAGGGAGAAGTAAGTGTTTTACAGTCTCCTCAGCATAGCTTTGAATAAACTGGGAGGAAATTTGCCTTGTTAAAAGTTCATCAGCCTCAAACTTCAGAAGCACAGTGTCAGAGACACATCTGCTCTTCACAAAGAGATCATACATCTTGCCAACAATGTCTCGAGAGCTCACATTTGCTTTTGAGAGGGATCTCTCGATCTTCTCTGCAACTTAAATGAGACCTCCATGCTGTAATGAAACAGATGCTTGATCCTCCACACTAAACTTCTCATTGACAATCTCTATAACACTGTAAGTAGTCTATTAGCAATCTATTCATGCGAGAAGGGATGGGCACAGATTCATTGAGCTCTCCACTGGTCCTGCCTTCAGTCAAGCTTGATGACAAATTGCTGAAGCTATCCTCAGAGAAATATGAGGAGCTGGAGGAAGTCATATCGCTCAAATGGAAAAGGAGACTGTCCTCAAAACTGCCGTTGGTAGACGGCACAAGTGGAGACTTCCCTTGATGGGATGTTCTCTGACCTTGTCCATGGCAAGTCGGAGGCAAGCACTCCTTACACTGCAAAAAATGGCCTTTCAAAAATAAGACATAAAAGATTAAAACAAGCCCTATTTGCTTGAGTCAAGGCAAATTTGTCTTGGTAAGAATTCTTAAAATAAGATGAATAATCAAATCTAATCTAATCTAATCTTGTTTTTAGATGAAATAATTCCAAAATAAGACTTGGAAACTTATTTTGACGGTTCTTATTGACTCAAAATAATCAAAATAGTTCTTAAAACAAGATTATACTTCTTACATTCAGCCATTCAAGGCATTGTATTTATCTTATTTTAAGAGTATTGCGCTTAAATTTAGGATGAAGTCTTAGCCGTATAAACTGAATTTGAGATAAATGTACTAATATTAGGATTGCTAAAATTCTAGAATTAAGAATTGCCATCTTAAAATATTCCCCTTTTGTGACCTACAATTAGTTTAATACTCTAGATATGAGACCAGACAAGTTTGTTTTTCCACCATTCATTAAACATCTGCATTTCCTGACCTCACTCTGAAAACTGTTGCAGTAAACTGAAAATTAAGCCAAAATTGTGGACTGTTGTGCATCACACAACACCCAAGCATTTGGGCAGCACACCAGAGTGAGAGAGAGAGAGCAAGAGCCAAGTAAACAACCCATTTCCTGACCTCACTCTGAAAACAAAAGCAGTTAACTTTTGAACTTGATACAAACTTGACCATCAAAGCATTTTGAACACCAAAGCATTTTTGTTAACAAGGCAGAGGAAGAGAGATGTATATCGGGGATAAATCCATTGAAAACAGAAAGTTTAATACGTACACATATACACCAATAAATCACAAAAGTTGAGGAGTTACAATCTAACGTTTTTATTGTGGCTACAACCAGTGGCGGCTCCTGAAAAAAATCTCAGGGGGGGGCAATTTTTTTTGATAATGATTAAGGCGACCTATTCAGTAGGTACATTAAGTTAACCGATTTACTGATACAGCAAAACCTTTTTGTCCACTATTGGCAGCAACCAACAGTAATATCTCCCCTCTTTCTACTTAGCTAGAGTAGCAAGATACAAGTGGAACGCTATGGAAGAAAGTTACATTCAGGAGCCTTCATAAGCAAACATGATGTGGCTCCACATTAAATGATCCCACTTTTTCATTGTCCACACGTCTCAAATGTTGTATGATGTAACATAGCTGAACAGGACACATGATATATCCACTAACAACAGAAAGAAGGGGGCAACATACGTCAAAACCAACGATATTTATTGACTGATCTTGAAAGTATTGGCTTACAAAAGCAAAATAAGTCATCACATTAAAAATTATTTAAAGTTAGTTCACACTGTGAAACCTATGAAAAGTGACAGTGGTATATAGATACAGACCGCGTTAGCCACTTCAAGACCGCGATTTTCTTTTGTTCCAATTTCCCTCCATTTGTAGAAAACTGTTGAATGGATACTTATGGTCTAGGAAGTCCTATTTGTTTTTTTGGTCAATTTATCTTCCAAATTACGCTGGCTTAAAAGAAGTTTCTGTCAAAGAGCGGATGGAGTTGTTGTGCCATCTTGACATGCCTTTTGTCGAGGCTGTGTGACGTCCTCATTGCGTTTTACCATAGGCTTTTGCGTCGCTTACTTATGACTAGACTTGGAGGGGCTCGCCCTCCCGGAAGCCACAGAGAATGCATTGAGAGCTGTGTTTTGTGAAAAAAAACGCATTTAACATGGGAGTCAATGGGAGAGGTCTGGGGCGATTTTCATTTCGCACAAGAGCCATTTGAATCACGACTCTAGGCTGACTGAATGACTGTTACCTGATTCGACAAAGACATACAGAGGCATATCAGACGGTCTAGTGGTAGAATCTGACAGAAAAAAAATATGAAATTTACATTTACATGTAGTCGTAAATGAATTTCTACATCAGGAATTATCATTTTTAATTTTGTTATTTTTTTTATTTTCTTCCTTTTCCCATAGGCAGTGCGTCGCCCCAATCGCCCTTATGGACTAGCCGCCACTGGCTACAACACAATTAGGCCTTTTCAGTTCAAATACACTACACAGATAAAGGGACAGTATGCCAGGACTTAACACTGACCGACAGTAGACACTGCCCCCCCCCCCCCCCCCCCCCCCCCCCAACACACACACACACACTACAGACGACTACAGACTACACTACAGACGACTGCAACAGCATTATGCTCTTTGGTCTGACATGCCTTGTCCACGGGTTGCCATCCGTGAAACAAACAAAAGCAATTAATCAGTATCAGGATCATTTTGTGTTAAGTTACTGATATGAGAACAAGCTCTGCACTGCAAAAAATGAGCTTTCAAAACCAAGAAAAAATAGTAATAAAATGATGCAAATATTGCTTAAAATAAGCTAAATTATCTGCCAACAGAACAGGAAGATTTGGCTTACTAAGAGTTTCAAAAACAAGTTAAAATAGCTAGCCTCAAAGATCCCAAATATATCTTAAAACTAGTGTGGCCAGACTAAGAATTATTTTCTCAAAATGTAGGAAATTGTGCTGAAATTTGCCAAATGTTAGCACCATACTCTTGAAATGAGGCTATATAAGCCAATTTATCTCGAAATCAGTACAACTACACCTAAAACAAGTATATATGCCTAAATTAAAAAAAAATAAGAATTATTTCCTCGAAATGTAGAAAAATGTGCTTGTATTCAGCAAATGACAGCAACATCATCTTGAATTGAGGCTATATGCTAGGCAATTTAACTTGAAATAAGTTCAGCTTCTCTAAAAACAAGTGCATTTGCCTAAAAACAAAAAAAATTAAGAATTCTTTTCTCGAAATGTAGAAGAATTTGTCTGTATTCAGCAAATTATAGGAACATCATCTTGAAATAAGTTCAGCTTCTCTGAAATCAAGTGCATTTGCCTAAAAACTAAAAAATATAAGAATTATTTTCTCGAAATGTAGAAAAATGTGTCTGTATTCAGCAAATGATATCAACATCATCTTGAATTGAGGCTATATGCTAGGCAATTTAACTTGAAATAAGTTCAGCTTCTCTAAAAACAAGTGCATTTGCCTAAAAACATAAAAAAAATTAAGAATTCTTTTCTCGAAATGTAGAAGAATTTGTCTGTATTCAGCAAATGATAGCAACATCATCTTGAAATAAGTTCAGCTTCTCTAAAAACAAGTGCATTTGCCTAAAAACTAAAAAAATTAAGAATTATTTTCTCGAAATGTAGAAAAATGTGTCTGTATTCAGCAAATGATAGCAACATCATCTTGAATTGAGGCTATATGCTGGGCAGTTTATCTTGAAATAAGTCCAGCTTATCTAAGAACAAGTGCATTTGCCTTAAAACTAAAAAAATTAAGAATTATTTTCTCGAAAAGTAGAAAAATGTGCCTATATTCAGCAAATAATAGCACCATCATCTTGGAATAAGGCTGTATGTTAGACAATGTATCTTGAAATCAGTAAAGCTATACTTAAAACAAGTACATTTGCCTAGATACCAAAAGAATTATTTTCTCAATATCTAGGACAATTTGCTTAAATTCAGCTATTTTGTTATTTCATTTATTAGCTTCATTTTTGGGCTTTTGTGCATGTAATCAGATAGGACAGTAGTGCGATACAGGATGCTAGCTGGAGGGAGGGATTGAGAAATTACCGCAAGTTGGACTCGAACCTGAACTCTTACCTGTAGCCCCATCAGACCCATTCATGGTGCAGGGTTGCTACTGCGTGTGCCACAGCTCCTTCCCTAAAACATTCATCTGTTGAGGACATTGGCATTTTTTTTGGAGAGATTTGAAGTCAATGCAAATGTGCAATTGATCATTGAAATAATATAGATTTTGCAGATAGCACAAAGAATGCTTCAAATATTTTTTTATTAGTAACTTCAACCTAGACACGGTTGCTATGGTATAAACAGCTGCAAATGCTATCTGCACAATCTCTATTATCTCAATGATCAATTGCACATATGCATTGACTTAAAAACTCTCCAAAACAAATAACAATATCCTCAAGAGATGACTGCTTTAAGGTTGGAGCTGTGGTGCAAGCGGCAGCAACCCTGCACCATGAATGGGTCTGATGGGGACACAGGGAAGAGATCAGGTTCGAGGCCGACTTGCAGTCGTTTCTCAATCTCTCCCCCCAGCTAGCTTCCTGTCTCTCTCTACTGTCCTATCCGATTAAAGGCAAAAAGCCCCAAAATTAAGCTTAAAAAAATATTTGTCCTAGATATTGAGAAAATATTTCTTACAGTATCTTCCCCTCTATATTGAGATAATAATTCTTAAATATTTTTGGCATCTAGGCCAATGTTCTTGTTTTTAGTGTAGCTTGACTGATTTCAAGATGAATTGCCTAGCCTGCACACTCATTTCAAAAGCATGTTGCTAGCATTTGCTGAATATAAGCACCTTCCCCTCTATATTGAGATAATAATTCTGAAATATTTTTGTATAGGCAAATGTACTTGTTTTAAGTGTAGCTGTACTGATTTCAAGATAAATTGCCTAGCATGTAGACTCATTTCAAGATGATAGTACCTGCATTTGCAGAATATAAGCAACTTTTTCTTCATTTTGAGAAAATCATTCTTATATTTTTTTTGGTATCGAGGCAAATATACTTGTTTTGAGTGTAGTTTGACTTGTTTTAAGAAAAATTGCCTTGCATGTTGACTCATTTCAAGATGATAGTACCTGCATTTGCAGAATATAAGCAACTTTTTCTACATTTTGAGAAAATAATTCTTATATTTTTTGGGTATCTAGGCAAATATACTTGTTTTGAGTGTAGTTTGACTTATTTCAAGAAAAATGTTCTAGCATGCAGACTCATTTCAAGATGATGCTACTAGCATTTGCTGAATACAGGCACATTTTTCTCCATTTTGAGACAAAAATTCTTATATTTTTTTGGTATCTAGGCAAATATACTTGTTTTGAGTGTAGTTTGGCTTATTTTAAGAACAATTGCCTAGCATCTAGACTCATTTCAAGATGATAGTACCTGCATTTGCAGAATATAAGCAACTTTTTCTACATTTTGAGAAAATAATTCTTATATTTTTTTTGGTATCGAGGCAAATTTACTTTTTTTGAGTGTAGTTTGACTTATTTCAAGAAAAATGTTCTAGCATGCAGACTCATTTCAAGATGATGCTACTAGCATTTGCTGAATACAGGCACATTTTTCTCCATTTTGAGACAAAAATTCTTATATTTTTTTGGTATCTAGGCAAATATACTTGTTTTGAGTGTAGTTTGGCTTATTTTAAGAAAAATTGCCTAGCATCTAGACTCATTTCAAGATGATAGTACCTGCATTTGCAGAATATAAGCAACTTTTTTTACATTTTGAGAAAATAATTCTTATATTTTTTTTGGTATCGAGGCAAATTTACTTTTTTTGAGTGTAGTTTGACTTATTTCAAGAAAAATGTTCTAGCATGCAGACTCATTTCAAGATGATGCTACTAGCATTTGCTGAATACAGGCACATTTTTCTCCATTTTGAGACAAAAATTCTTATATTTTTTTGGTATCTAGGCAAATATACTTGTTTTGAGTGTAGTTTGGCTTATTTTAAGAAAAATTGCCTAGCATCTAGACTCATTTCAAGATGATAGTACCTGCATTTGCAGAATATAAGCAACTTTTTCTACATTTTGAGAAAATAATTCTTATTTTTTTTTTGGTATCGAGGCAAATTTACTTTTTTTGAGTGTAGTTTGACTTATTTCAAGAAAAATTTCCTAGCATGTAGACTCATTTCAAGATGACGCTGCAAGCATTTGCTCAATACAAGCACATTTTCCTTCATTTTGAGAAAATAATTCTTATATTTTTTTTGGTATCTAGGCAAATATACTTGTTTTGAGTGTAGTTTGGCTTATTTTAAGAAAAATTGCCTATCATGTACACTCATTTCAAGATGATGTTACTAGCATTTGCTGAATATAAGAACATTTTTCTACATATTGAGAAAATAATTCTTAATAATTTTTTATTTTTAAACATTTGTTGTTGATCGTGGGGTGTTTTGTTTTCAATATCCACCATTTCAAGATGATATATTTTGGTCGAAACATCATGGCTAATCAAGTCGTGGTCCCACACTTTGCACAGGCCACTGAGTTATGACTCTGAGTTATGACTCTTATTACACAATCAGCAGCAAGAGCCAAACTTGGGTCCAAGTAAAATAACACCTTGGGGATGTAAAAGAATTGCACAACAGTTCAAATGACTCGTAGTGTGTTCCCCAGATATCACATGGCATTTGTATGGCCAGTTAATGTAATGGCAACCGTTACATTGCAAATGAGATGTGCTCACTCACTTGATCCTGCTTAAGGATGATAATGTCTGTTCTTAAAGCAAAAGTTTCGCATAGTTAAATACTGTCTTTGCACTGTATAGTATTTTGTCTACATGAATACATAATTGCTGTGCTTTATATACAGTATGTATGTAATATACAGTATATGTAGAGATGAGAATGATAAAATGCTTGAAATAAGAAATTCTGACTTTGACAAAGCAGTTTTGTACTTGTCAGTGGGGATAAAACTGCCTTGTAATAATGCTATTCTAGTTTCAAGCATTAACATGCTCAGAACCAATAATAA
The DNA here is from genome assembly GCF_963457725.1 of Sprattus sprattus. Taxonomy (NCBI): domain Eukaryota; kingdom Metazoa; phylum Chordata; class Actinopteri; order Clupeiformes; family Clupeidae; genus Sprattus; species Sprattus sprattus. The sequence goes on along the minus strand of NC_137920.1, from coordinate 52,847,346 downwards.
AATCTCAGTAACAAGTAATAAACCCTTATTAAGATAATGTAGGACAGAAACGCTTGAAGCAAGTGAAATGTTCTAACACAAAAAATGCCTGTAAGAAGAAATAACTTGTCAGACAAAAAACAACCATATATTGCCTTGATTAAAGATATTTTATCATGCTAAGATTTCACTTTTTGCAGTGTGGGCAGCTCGTCATATTTTTGGCCACAGATAATCTAGAATGCACACATGGAGCTGTGTAGTTTCATCAACTGACGTTGAAGATTACAAAATACATGGGAGAACACAGGTGAACAAAAAAACAAACCACACAACCTTGCATGGGCGGGGGAAACACACTGCAGCAGGCTTTTTGAAGGCAGTGGTCTGGTCAAGACTATGAACACTATCTAGAAGTACCTCACTTTGAATGATGGAGAAAACTGTTGCTGTGAACTTGGGATATGAGAGGTGGAGGGCATAATAAAGGGCCAGGACATAAAGCATGCCCTCCATGAGCAAGTATTTTTCGAATGCTGCGATGGGTGTGTTTTCCCACCGCCAGCATGCAGTTTGAAGGGCCAGTGATGAGGACGGGTAAGTATTTTGGATCCTCGTTGTCCTGCAGAATAGAAACAACTTTGAATCAGTGTGACGGTGTAACATGTAATTTTTTAAGTGTTCATTTTTCGGGGGACTGTATAATGCAAAGTGAAATAGCACTTGGACATCAATTTAATGTTGTGCCATCACCTATTCTCAAATTGATGTCGTCTTTGTTATGAGACCAGCCACAGTCACAAAGTGAATGCAGCCATTGAAAGCCAATGCATTCAAGTTCCAAAAAAATTGCTTGTAACTTGCATTGTCGGAAGTGCCTGGACCAGAATGGATGCCAATTTGAAGGTAGGTGGTGACAAAACTAAGTTGTTTAAATTCTTTTACACAAAGTTAAATGAACACCTACTTACAACTTAGTTTTGTCACCACTGTAACAACCGGCTCAGATTGTTACAAGGAAACGGTACAACCACAGCTTTGAAGTTACGAGTATTTTATTAAAGAAGTTGAAATACACGATGGACAAAGTGTGCTGCATGTCCGTTCCATTTGTGTCGCGGAAGAGCAGGTCTTTTGAAGGCAAGGACACGCCCCCACGCAGGTGGAACCTGGTTCAATCAGCACCTTGGATGAGACACAGCCATGCAGACAAACAGAAAACCCACACAACACAGGACACCTGGGAAAGCTTACGAACATAATGGTTCGTCACACCCTCCCCCTTAGAAAAGTTGATCGTAACGGGTCAACGTACAACAACACCAATAATCAACACAGAATGCAGAGAATAACACAGAACACAGAATGCACACAGAGTGCAGATAGAATGCAGAACAACCCAGAATGTACACAGAATGCAGAACAACCCAGAATGTACACAGAATGCAGGCCTGCATAAATAACGACTATAATACTCATGGCCAGAATAGCCAGCCTATAGTGACAACCATAAGCACCCACATGTAACACCACGTGACCATCACTAACAATCTTACCTTACCTTATTTAACATACAATATTATATATTTTATACTTATCTTTACCCCCCCTAACCCTTGTCCCCTCTGCAACAACAGCCCAACCCGGGCCCTGGGAGGCTAAAGGCAGAAGACACAAAAGTTATAAGGGTATACAGACAATACATTAAACTGGAGCGCGGGAGAGCGCATCCGCAATGACATTATTTGAGCCTTTAATGTGTCTTATGTCAAGATGGTAAGGCTGCAGAAACAATGACCAACGCATTAGCCGTTGGTTGGGGTTTTGGAGGGAATTCAGAAATGTCAGGGGATTGTGATCGCAGTATACCACCAGTGTAGACGCACATCCCCCAACATATACCTCAAAGTGCTGCAACGCCCAGATGAGGGCAAGAGCCTCTTTTTCAATCACAGGATAATTAAACTGATAAGAAGTAAACTTCCTGGAGAAATAACACACAGGCCGATTAAGGCCGTTGTCATCCTCTTGTAGGAGCACCGCTCCAGCTCCAACATTGCTCGCATCCACCTCAAGCTTGAAAGGCCTGGTGAATTGAGGAGCCGTTAAAACAGGGGTTGTTGTCAGAAGGCGTTTGACAGCTTCAAACGCGGCCTGACAGGACTGAGACCACACAAACTTGGCAGAAGACCTCAGCAAAGAAGTGAGAGGCTCTACCACTGTGGAAAAAGCCTTACAAAAACACCTGTAGAACCCCATGATACCCAAAAACCTCATGAGCTCTTTCTTTGTGGTTGGAGGAGGAAAGCGATCAATCGCCTCCACCTTAGCCCGTACAGGGCGCACCTGGCCCTGGCCAACAACCTTTCCTAGGTAGGTCACTGTAGCTTTGGCAAATTCACATTTAGCGAGGTTCACCGTCAAGTTGGCCTCTGCCAAACGCTGAAACAGAGCCCGAATGTGAACCAAATGACCATCCCAAGTGTCACTAAAACAAACCACATCATCCAAATAAACCGAACACCCATCCAGACCAGAGACCACTCGGTTCATTAGTCGCTGGAACGTGGCCGGGGCATTCCGGAGACCAAAACTCATTACCTTATAAGAGTAAAGGCCTTTAGGTGTGACAAAGGCGGAGATCTCCTGTGCTCGCTCTGTGAGAGGGACTTGCCAGTATCCCTTGAGTAGATCGAACTTGCTCACAAAGCGAGCGCCTCCCACCTGATCCACACAGTCCTCAATCCTAGGTAGCGGGAAAGAGTCAGGTTTGGTGATGGCGTTGACCTTACGGTAATCCATGCAAAACCGGAACGTACCGTCAGGCTTGTTCACCAAAATGCACGGAGAAGCCCAGCTGGAGGAAGAGGGCTCTGCAAGGTCATTATCTACCAGATACTGCACCTCTGTCTCCAGCTGCCTCTGTCTATCCACCGAGACCCTGTAGAAGCGCTGCTTAATAGGGTCTGAATTTCCCACCTCAATGTCATGGCTAATGACGTGAGTTTGAGATGGACGGTCTGAAAACAAACACTTATACTCCTGAACAAGAGCAATCAACTCCGACCGCCTTGTCTCTGGCAGGTGACTGAGGATTTGCTCCAAGTTTTTAAGTGACTCCGAGTTTTGCAACCTTGCCCTTAAAACCGCATCATCTGGCCCGCGCAGCTCATCCCCCCCTTCAAAGGAATGCAAGCTGCCAGGAGAGACATCAGCAGACCCTGGGGCACTAACCAAAAGAACAGGCTTCACCATATCACGGGCATGATAAGCTTTTAATAAGTTAACATGGACTAGTTGCGTGGACTTGCGCCTATCTGGAGTTGCAATCAAGTAATTCTCACTAGACACTTGTTTCACCACCAGGTAGGGGCCACCAAACTTAGCATGGAACGGTGAACCCGTGACAGGGAGTAATGCCAGGACACGGTCCCCTTCACGAAATACCCGCTGTTCAGAACGACGGTCATAGAGCCGTTTCATTCTGCCCTGTGCCTTTTCTAAATTCACCCGAGCTACCCGCCAAGCCTCAGACAACCTCCGCTTAAAACCATTAACATAATCCGTCAGATTCTTTGGAGGCGCAGACACATCCCACTGACTCTGCAACACAGCAAGAGGCCCTCGTACAGAGTGACCAAACACTAGGGCATTTGGACTAAACCCGGTGCTCTCCTGGGTGACCTCTCTCGCAGCCAGCAACAGCCACGGCAGACCATCCTCCCAATCCCGAGCCAGCTCCACGCAATAGGCACGAAGAAGGGACTTCAATGTTTGATGAAACCGCTCTAATGCTCCCTGGCTCTGGGGATGGTAAGCAGTAGAGAGGCTGTGCTTCACTCGGAGTAGGCGTAACACCTCTGCAAAAATACGAGAAGAAAAGTTTGAGCCACGATCTGATTGGATTACCTTTGGTATCCCAAAAATTGAAATAAACTGAGACAAAGCCTTTACAACGGACTTAGCCTTAATTGAGCGGAGGGGATAAGCGGCAGGATAGCGAGTGGTCTGACACATCACTGTGAGGAGGTACTCATGACCCGAGCTAGACCTAGGCAGAGGTCCCACACAGTCAATGAGGAGATGGTCAAACGGGCTGGCCGCAACCGAAATGGGCAACAAAGGTGCAAGTTTGATAATCTGGTTGGGCTTCCCTGTCATTTGGCAGGTGTGACAGGACTTGATATACTTTGACACATCTCGCTTGACCCGTGGCCAGTAAAAGTAACGCATCAAATAATCATACGTTTTCTTAACCCCCACGTGGCCCATAGTATCATGTGCAGTTTTCAAAACAAGTAGACGAAGTCTTTCCGGAATAACAACCTGCACCAGGAGTTCGCCACTTTTCTCACCCATGTGTGAAGTCCACTTTCTCACCAAGACACCCTCATGCACAAAGTAGCCAGTGGACACATGGTCACTTTTCTCTTTTGAGTTAACCCGGCTAAATAGGGGTTCTAAGGAAGGGTCTTGTCTCTGCTCCTTCGCTAGCTCTCCCCGCGACACCGATGTGGGAAGGTTTTCCCACAAGAGCCAGGGCTCCGGGGTGTAACCAGCCTCCCCATCAACACCCTGCTCTTCGGCGGCACGGCGAGCAGCGCGAGTAACCACACCAGCAGAGGTGACATTGGGGAGGGTTTGGCTTATAGCCAAATTGGGGAGGACATTGGGGAGGGTTTGTGCATGAATACCAGACACCCCTGAAAGAGAGGGTGTTTCTAAGGTCACCAGGGGCAAAGCAGACGCTGCCCAAACATGGCAACCGGCCAAATTATTGCCAATCACGACGGCGACGCCATCTACAGGCAGAGACGAACACACCCCGAAACATACGTCCCCCTGCACTAGCTGTGACCGCAAGTTCACGTGGTGTAACGGGACAGCGAAGGTGCCTGGACCAAAACCACGAACCAAGACACTATTTCCTGTGTCGGAATGGACATCAAAGGGTAGCACAGACTGCAAGATGAAAGACTCAGAGGAACCAGTATCCCTCAGGATTTTAACAGGAACTGCCTCTGTATGACCTGGAAGGGAAACAACACCATCAGAAATGAAGGGCGAGTAATGGGTCTGAGTAAAATTTTCCTCATCAGACTGTGAACAAACACTTAAGAATTGACCTGGACGAGAGGACTTCTCAGGCCCAGCACGAGGCTTAGCCCTTTGCTTCAAAAGTGGGCAATCAGGTTTCCAGTGCCCACTACCTAGACAGTAATGACACCTCTTGCTTGAATCTAACTGGGCAGTAGGCTCTCGTCTGCTGAAAGGCCGCCCCACATTCTCAGGAGGTGGGTAAACAGTATGTGGAAATGGCACAGGACCACCTGCACCCCTCTGATGCCAGTCAGACCTACCCTGAGGAAATGCCCGAGCCTTATGTGTGAACTCATAGTCGTCTGCAAGAACAGCCGCTTCTGAAACAGTGGTCATATCATGTTCCATGATGTATGTCGCCAACTGAACAGGTAGAGTATTCGTGAACTGCTCTAGCAACATCAGATTGAAAAGCTCCTCATAACCTTCAACTTCAGAGGCAGAACACCAACGTTGGCACTGCAACTTTAACTCTTGGGCAAACTCAACATATGTCTGGTCAGAACGTCTCCTCAGGTTTCTAAAGCGTTGCCTGTAGGCCTCAGGCACAAGGGAATAAGCCTTGAGAATAGCCGTCTTCACCTTGTGGTAGTCACGGCTGTCCTCAAGCGACATAGCAGAGTAGACCCTCTGGGCCTTACCCTTAAAAACACATTGCAGCATAAGAGTGCGCTCAGTATTCGGCCAGGCCTGTGAATCAGCCACTCTCTCAAACAGGGCAAAGAAAGAATCCAAGTCTCGCTCATTAAAAGGTGGAACCAACTTTAAATTAGAGGCCATATGAAATTTAGGGGCTTCATGCGACACAGTTTGCGGGACAAGTTTCCCGTCTGATATTAATTGCAAACGTTTCGCCTCAATCTCCAATTTAGCCATCTCAAGTTCCATCTCCAGCTTTTTGGACTCTAACTGCATGGAGAGTAACTCCTGCTGCTGCTCAAACGAAAAAGTACTGGATGTAACAGCAGTTACAGAAGGTTTCTGTACCTCTGATTCTAATTCAGATAAGATACCCTTCTCAACCAAGGATGCTCTCAAAGATGCTTTAATAGTGCCTTTCCACTTTCTGTCAGCAGCAGAAATATCAATTTTATAAGAATCTGCAAGCTTAAGCAACTGCACCTTTGAGAGATTATCAAAAATCTCATCTGACGGGTCATCAACAAATTTATCCCAACTAGAGGCCATGTTAGCAACACAACAATAGGACAATGGGAATGTATCCAACAACGTATCGACTCACAGGAGACGTATTCCCCAAATTAGAGAGAGAGAGCGCGCTCCAACAAGAGCGCGCGCACACACACACGCACGCACAATAGGGAGAGAGAGAGCACTCAACCGAGACAGAGAGCGCGTACCCCAACGCCAAACAGGAGGAAGTGAAATGTTAGACACAGCAGGATGTAGCCGAAATGAACCACAAACAATTACTTTCCCGCTATATGAAAACACAAGTTATATAAATCGTAGACCCTTGCTTCACACGGGTGCCGTGGCGGGTACTTAATGCACGCAACAATAGCCCAGAAGTTCGACAAGCCCCAATCTGAGACAGGCCAAACTTTGGAATGTGCCCCCGAGACTACTGCTCTATCCACGTTCCCCGTGACTGCGAAGACGTTAAGCAAACAAAGACACGCAAAGCAATTTAACTCGCAAAAAAAAATAAACGACTTATACCTCACAGGGAAAGCGTTTGTTTGAGATACAAAAAGGCCACGTACCTACAAAGAGAACAGCGCAGCTATACGCTCACTTCAATGAATGAAAAAATAGAGACCAATGAGAAATGCTTGTAGGCCCACAGGCCAATCAAACCAAAATCACTAGTAACAAAACACAACTAATTTAGGCTTAAATGCCAACGCGGAAAATGCGTATCGAAACGAAACCAACAACAAAAGTTCAACTACTTTACTGACGCGACGGTCTTTACAACAGCTCAGTAGTTATAGGAGGAGAAGAACACAGAAACAAAAATCAGGAATATAATTAGCAGTTACCAATTTCTCCAAAGCTCCTCCACGAGACAAAATAGGCTTCTTAATGAGAGAACAAACACAAGCGCAAAAAGGCGTTTCCGAAGTAACAAAATAATAATAATAGGCTGTTTCGGACGAACCCCCACTTGTAACAACCGGCTCAGATTGTTACAAGGAAACGGTACAACCACAGCTTTGAAGTTACGAGTATTTTATTAAAGAAGTTGAAATACACGATGGACAAAGTGTGCTGCATGTCCGTTCCATTTGTGTCGCGGAAGAGCAGGTCTTTTGAAGGCAAGGACACGCCCCCACGCAGGTGGAACCTGGTTCAATCAGCACCTTGGATGAGACACAGCCATGCAGACAAACAGAAAACCCACACAACACAGGACACCTGGGAAAGCGTACGAACATAATGGTTCGTCACACCACCTACCTTCAAATTGGCATCCATTGTGGTCGAGGCGCTGCAGACAATGCAAGTTACAAGCAATTCTATTGGAACCTGTACGCATTGCCTTTAATTGGCTGCATTAACTTTGTGACTGTGGCTGGTCTCATAACAAAAACGACATCTGTACTTGTAGATACACAGTATGTTACAGGCCTTCACATCTCACCTCAAGGATGTGGAGGAATGCCTCACTGGCAGAAGGCAGCTTCTTGGGAGGCAGAGAGGAGGAGGGAAAGATGTAGGGCAAAGCCCTCAGCAAATCAATTGCTTGTTGAACTGTTGAAGTAAACAAAAACAAATACACAAAGAAAATGATACTTCCTCATTTCAGTTATCTTATAATGAATACTGGTATCTTTCTTTGGATAACAAATACATTTCTGTGTGTGGTCTCTGAATTTACACCTTTTTTTTATTTAAATCTAGATGACAACGAATTATTTCAGTTATACTACACAGACTAGTCTTGCCATATCTTCCTACTAAGAAAGTGTAGTGCTGCACATATATTTCAACGTACATAAATGCATGGCTTGCCTTTGCTTGCTACCACAGGAGACTTGATCATTTTCTTTGCCACAGCATAAAACTGGGCCTTGTGGCAAAAACGCAGCCATCTTTCCTTCACCTCGGCCAAGTAGTTCACGTTGTCTCGGTCCAGGATACGCCTGAGCTCATCCATCACCTTAACAATCAACACATTAAACACACACACATCCATCACCTTATTAATCAACACATTAAACACACATACACTATATTTACAAAAAAATAAAACATTTACATTACATTACCTGCTGAGGCACACAAAATCAAAAAGGAACTAAGCATCACATTCCTCCAGGGACTGTAAAGTGCTTTAGATTCAACCATGCCTACCCATTCAGCCATAGTTGCCCTCTTCTGTGTTATGATGGTTATGCAACTGGTGGTCATTAATTTTGAATTTAACAGTAAAATATAAAGAATTCAGAGAACGTTTAACCTGACTTATGCTATCTGGCTGCGTTTCATCAAACTACATGCGAGGAGGCGTTCCGGTTTGCTCACGCAACCATCTGAAGCTCATGAGTCAGTATTATTTTAAAATGATCGTAACCAATCAGTATCGCAGGGTGGGATTTGATAGATTGGCTGCGTTATGGATCGTCTTCTGTTTTCATCTGCGTCACAAGTTGAATTCAAAGCGAGTGGCTGAAGTGGCACGTCAGTTAAGATGAGGACAGGTTGTCAACTCAATCATTTTCAAGGATTTTTAGGAGTATCATTCGAAAATGTGTGGGTTGCGGGGAGTTCGCAGGTTTTGTGGCGACGAAAGCATAACACACCAGAAGGCTAGAGTCAGGTTAGACTTAGAGAATGTTTGTTACAGAAGCAAATAATTACTCACATGCTCAATTTCCCTGAAACAGGGGTAGGCCTTCAAGATGTGCGCATGTCGATCTTCTTTGAGGGTATCAGAATCAATGAAGGCCCTCCTGGCCTCAAATTCGAGATCAAGGAGCTGCGCCACCACCTCCTTGTTTGGAACGGTGCCCTTCTTCCACAGTCTGCATGGTATGGTAGTGCCTTGCTTGAACAGCAGGGCTATCTCTGTCAACTTAAGAGAATATTTACTTTATTAATTATGAAGAAAGGTGTAACAGATACAGGCAGGACACGCAGCACTTAGTCATCAGCTAACATTGTGTTTTTTGTTTGTTTTTCTGGGACACCCTATTTAGATAATTGTAAAGGTGTTAATTGTAATGAATTTACTCAAAGTGTAATAGAATTAACAGTATCAATTTACAGCATTGTCACCACCTATTCTCAATTAAGCAATAACCCACGAGAGGCCGTGGGTTTGTGCTCGATTTATAACGGGTAAGGGGAGTGGGGCATGACGCGAAGCAGCGTGCCGTAAACCTCCCCTTACCCGTTAAAAATCGAGCACAAACACACAGACTCAAGTGGGTTATTGCTTATCTAACACGATTACACTTCATCGCTGACCAAATGTATTTAAAAACGCAGTAATAACAATTAATTTGCCCCACGTCGTTCAGTTGACAAGTTGAGGAAGTGGTTGGTTACCCCGGCAACACTACTGGGCGTGCGTGCGTTTGTCGCGCTGCCAGACACACTCGCTACAAAAAACTCAGTGAGGGACAATAAACACCGCAGGAATGAAACGTCTTTGCAATCACACTGACACCCCAACCACAGATAGTGCAAAGATGTGCTCTTCTTGCAGACCCCCTACCGCAACTGCAACATATTCTCATTACCAACTTAGACGTGCATAGAATCTTCATTTGGAATGGTGCGTGTTTATGCCCGATTTACAACGGCTATCAGCCAATCAAAATCGAGAACCAGACCGCACAGTGTTAGATACTGACATTCTGGTGCAGGTGCCCCTGACAATGCAATTAACATGACTGCCTCAAAATCTACAGTCATTGAAAATGTTGTTTCTCCCCTTGTGGTTTGAATTTGGCTATTTGGGAGTCATGGGCCGTGTCTCATAGATCACACTTGTGCCCCTGGAGCCCCAACTTGAGGGCTTAGGGCGTTCACACGGAAAAAACTAAATAATTCAGTGCACTGAAATTACCCGGAATGCGCCCCTGAAACGTCAAAATATCCAGTGTGGAACTCATTTACACTGCTCGCCCTATACGGGCGCCATCTTGGCTACGTAGCGGAAGAGGAGGAGCCCGTTCGGCAGCATTTGAATTTATTTTCTAAAACAATGGCGGACGAAATGGCTATGGTGGAAGTAGCAGTAGCAGACGAGGCTACAGAACGTAAATGTAAGTATCAGCGGTAATTAAACACTGTACTGATATTAAATGTACTACTAACATGCCATACTCAGATTAAAGCCAGCGACATGAGTTTTTGGTTGAGTTACGATGGATACCGACAGTTAGCATACTTAGCTAGGTAGCATTAGATGCCATTGCATTTGTATGGCAGTTATACTATGCTATAAGCCAATGGAACAAACGCCTTTGGCCCTCTCTGTCAGACCGAAGAAGGTGCATTATTCTCGGACACGTTTCGCTTGACGAGAGGGGGCAAGTGAAGGGCTCCAGGCGCTCGCTCCAAAGGGCAGTCCAGATAGCTGTCAGTTATCGAAGGGTGTCAAACAACTGATGTTCTGTTTAACAATCGAAATGCTAAGTTTAATAATGGTTTAACAATCGATTTGCTCAGTTTTTATAATGGGTTTACATGACAACCTGCTACATTGGCTTGGCAGATAGATTAAGTGTTTCCCCAAGTCTGAAGCTTGAAGTTATTTTCATATCTTTACTTAGGAAGCACTGTAAAACTTAGCAGACATAAAGAATACATCTTTATCTTATCTTGTAACATTCGTTTCTATAAACAATCACTTAGCATTGCATGTTTAATTGTGATAGAAGCTTCGTTAGCGTAATGCTAACTTATATGTGAAATTCCATTGAGACCGCGTCCGCGATTAGCATCATTACAAGTGGTTTGCACAAGAAGTAATGTTTCTAAGTAATCACTGATCAACTGTTTAAGAAAATGCTTATTTCCGAACTCATAGATTGTTTTCCAATAACAGGGGAATTCTGGTGTTGTTTGACCCATAGCCCTATTGTTTAAGGTCACTGTGGGCTGCCAGGAAAAATAACAAGAAGTTTGTGGAGAAATCGAAAAACAGGGCTATTGATTGAAAAACATCAGAACCCCATTCAAACAATTAAATTTAAGTGTAACATTGTATGGCTATTCTTTGTCTGTTCTCTGGTGAGGTGTCTGCAGGCAGCAGTGTGAGCGCTTGATGTGGTTCTGGATGTCCCTTCACCTGTATTCAAGCATATTGTATAGCCAGACAAGCGATGTTTAATATAATAAGTGAAATGATCATGAATGTGGTTGAACTTCTTTAATAAAACAAGCTATTTTATTTAATACATGCTTACATGTTTCTATTGTACTGTAAAGTATGGATGTGGCTTGAATAAGTACTATAAACATACATATACATATACATACATATAAACAATTAATATATCAATTTAAGTGTAACATTGTATGGCTATTCTTTGTGTGTTCTCTGCCCCAGAGACGGTTTCTGGAGGTACTGGTGCTGGATGGTCCGCTGCTGCCCTCCCGACATCATCATCTGGCTCCAGCAGGTCACCGTTGGTCAAGCAGATGTTGTGGAGCACAGTGCACACAATGACCTCTGGCACAAACTTCTCATCCACCTCCAGAGCCTTTAGGAAAATGGACCGGCATCGCGTCTTGAGAATCCTGACAGGCAGCTGTTGTAGCGAGCTTTGCGGTGGTTGCGGACAGGCTGCCTGAAGGGGGTTATGAGATGGGTTTGGACAGGCAGGGGTAGCCACCATCCCCAAGGATACAGTAGCCTGTTGGAGGGTAAACGTGCATGGAGTGGATGGGGCTGTTCCCCAGGACCCTGGCATCGTGCACTGACCCAGTGTACCCCACGAACACAGCCAGAAATATACATGTGTCGTCACAGCTGGCCTGCAGCTGGATGGAGTGGAACAGCTTCCTGTTAAAATAATAGGCTGCATCCTCTGCTGGGGGGCTTCACCCTGACGGTAGCCCCAACCAACACTCTGTTGAAGGCTGCTGATCCAGCGAGATGGACGAAGCGGGCACCCAGGCATGGGAGTTCCTCTGCAGTTGGATGCTGGACCACTGTGAAGAGGAGTGCATGGATCTTCACACTCACCCTGTGCACTACCTGGTGAACGGAGGGCCATAGGAGGTGCCGCTGGCAAACCATCTGTGGTCCCACTCAGTGCCCAGCACAGCACATGAGTGCATTGAAGGACTCCCTGGAGAGCCTGAAGTCGACCCTCAGGTCACTGTGGCCGTCAAAGTACAATACCAGCAGTGGCATCGAGAGATTCATTTGGCAGTGCCGCTTGGGGCAGGGTGACTGCTGTAGAGTATGTGGGGAGGGGGAGGGAAGATTACATTAATATATTAATACGTAAGTATTTTAATCAATAAAATCTTGTGCCATTGAGGTTTTGTAGTTTTTATTATTGCATTTTCTGATGTAGGCTATATTACAATTCATGCATGTTTGTAACAACAATTCATATGCCTTTGTGTTCCATTGCTAATTGATTCCTGTATCAGGGTAAACTTAACTACAACAGAGATGTGTATAAAAGTAGTCAGTCCAGGTAGGCCTATTACTTTGCAAATTCAAGCAGATTGTGGCTAAGATTTCAGTGGATAATTCTTAAAACTAATTGAAATCTAGGGACATGTACAGATTTGTCATGTTTTATTTCCATATGGTGTGTATGTGAATTACAAAGAAGTAGGCTTCTGACAGATAATTGAGAATGTCATTGCAACTACCACATAAGGTTAGGTTGTGAAGGTAAGGATTTCAGGGGTCAAGTGAAATGTTTTTATAAAGCACATTTAAAAACAACTCACACTGACCAAAGAGCTGTACAATTAAATCACAAAAACACATCAAAACAAATTAAAAAACAGAAGTGTGTCATAATTTCCACATGGGGTGGAGAAAGGGGTAAACTAGGGACAGTAAATGGACAAGAAGCACGTTTATTTTCAGACATGTCGGCAGGTTTAGATTTGTATTTTATTATTATTTTTTCTGTTAAGTTTCGCGGGTGGCGCAAGCAGATTTCCGTCCGTCACTTCCGCATTTAATTCGCGGGTGTCGCGAGCAGATTTACGTCCGCCACTTCCGCCAAGTGCTAAACGTAAGTGTTCCATTTGAGTCAGCCCTAATCACCGACAAAGTGCACTACGTATGAAAGTGCACTGTACGAAAGTGCACTTTATGAAAGTGTACTTCGTAAAGGGCGATCTATGAGACACACCTACAGTCTGCTCGCTCATGATTCATTGTAGCCAGGGGCGGTTCTAGCAAATTGGAGGCCCTGGAGGCATTTATTGTGAGTAGATGACTTTAACAATTAAACAGTTGTAAATTATTTTAATTATGAGGTTTTGAGTGCAGTGTTTTAGTAGTGTAACTTTTTGATTTCTTAATCAAAACAATGTTGTTACATTTGATTAATGCTTTATAGTTCTGTTTCTGAATGTTTTCAACTGAAACTTTGTACAGGTCCTGTTTTAACCATTTCAATTATCTCTCTATCTGTTAATTTGTCACGCCATAGGGGTCTTCACTAATCACTGTATCTCCACCATTGATGTACTCACATTGTTGACATCACGGCTGTCGTTATCAGCCAGCTGTGCTTGAGCTGTGTTCATGACCATGGCAGTATCATGCGTGTCGTCGTCAGTGCGGGTGTGACAGTGTCTCGGATATGGGCAGCTGTGGTACATGATGGCTCACCGTTTGTAGAAGCAAAGCACGCAGAGCTAGTTGGTGTCACTACAAGCTGTTTGTCTGCTGCTGCTGCTGCTGCTGCTAGCAGTCGCTAAACTTGGCTTAGCCGCACTTGAAACATTATCAGATGAACTCGAAAACATTATCAGATATTTCTTCCACTTCCACGGACGAATTCCTTGATAGGAAATTGTGTGTTACCTTAGGTAATTTCTCCCTGAACTTCTCATCCTGCCCTTTCCTCTTTCTTTTCTTGCTGCCACTTTAAAGACGTTTCACGCTTAACTTTGCGAACACACACGTAACCACACGAAAAATTGTCAGTGACAGAAAAGTCACGTGACCTGGAATAATTTGTTCCATGATGGAATTAAGATACATTTTAAGCTAATACTGAAAAGAAAATAATCGTTTTTCATGCTTATTATGAATTGTCATTATTTTGCAATGCCAAGTGATTTATTTTAATTAGCAAAAAAAAAAAAAAAAAAAAAACGAAATACGACGAGGCCCCCCTGGTGGCCGAGGCCCTGGGCAACTGCCCGGTTTGCCCGTTCGTCCGGTCCGCCCCTGATTGTAGCTTCGGCTGACTTGGGAGGGTAATACATTTTTAATTAAGGTTTTATTCCTACCTCAACGCCAACTTTACTGCAATTTAAAATGTGTATACATTTCATATACAAAGATGATACTCAAAACATGCACTGGCCTAATTTTGACCAGCTGTTAAATGATGGAAAGGTTCCTCACTAGAAGTGTCACACCTTACCTTTGTTAGCAGCTGAAGCTTCCAGGTCAGCTGTTTTTTCCAGGAGTGTGGAAGGAGCTGCAATCACAATCAGATCAGAGTGCACTCTTGAGTCATAAAATGTGCTGTGTTAATCAACAAAATGTATGTTGCCCTTTCATAAATTCAAGTCATTCAATTAAAATTATAAATCCATGTTTTTATGTACATGAAGGGGGTTGGGGCGGTCTCACCTACCAGCTTTAGTTACCGCTTACTTTAATAAAGCATAGTGATTCTGTAACAAACACTGTGCATAAAAGAGTGGCTTTTAATCTCAGGCTGTGGAAACCGCCGGGAGAGTCATCATTTGCCTATTGAGGACTCATTGAAACATTGACTGACTCCAGAAAGGCATTAAAGGTGTACTGTGTAACAATTTAGTAGTTTATTTTCAGAATTCATGCTGCCCATTCACAAATGTTACCTTTTTCACAAATGCCATTAACACCACCATCAAATTTTAAGTATTCATTACGACTGGGAAAATTACACTTTTCATACACAAATGGTTCTTCTCCAAGTCTGCCATTTTCAATTTCCAGAAAAAGACATTCTTAAATTCAAAATGTACTATACTACTAGGAAATATTAGATTATTAGCAAATATTCCTGTAAAGATCAAATTTGACAATAGGCAGCACAGTTTCTCTGGCCACAATCCTACACATTGCACCTTTAACTCTAACATGTTACCCACTGCCTCCTAAAACAGTCCAGATTAGGACTACACCCTACCTATTTCAGCAGTTGGGAGAGGTTCCACGTTGGTGTCTGTGCGGATCCCTTTTTTCCCCAGGGACGTCTTGCGACAGGGCTGGATGTTCGAGGGCTGCGAGCACGAGGGTTGGGTGCCGTAGGGCTGCGAGGCCTGGGTCCTGGAGGGCTGGATGCCGAAGGGCTGCGAGGGCTTGATGTCGAAGGGCTGAGACGGCTGGGTGTCGGAGGGCTGAGACGGCTGGTGGTCAGAGGGCTGAGACGGCTGGGTGTCAGAGGGCTGCGACGGCTGGGTGTCAGAGGGCTGCGACGGCTGGGTGTCAGAGGGCTGCGACGGCTGGGTGTCAGAGGGCTGCGACGGCTGGGTGTCAAAGGGCTGGGTGCTGGAGGGCCGGATGTCGGAGGGCTGGATGGCCGAGGAGCTGCATTTCCAATCACAATTGTCAGATAAATGCATGCTAATGAGTCATTTAAGGTTTGATCTGCCAAATGTTTCGGTGTTCATTATCAAGACATCTGTTGCCCATTCAGGGATAGAATTCCAAATTTCTCATTTTACATTTGCCATATATGATGAACTACAGGTACTGTATTGTCACCACATGCTGAAGCAGGTTTGAAGAAAGGAGATCTTACATAGTATCCCTTTAAAGCCCCATTATGCAACAATTATACTTCAGAATTAGGGTTAGCAGTTTAACCTTAAAATAACAGCTTAAAAAAATTGGGTCGCTACAATGACTTTTAAAAAGGAGAATCGCCTCCGTGCCATTGCGATACAAGGGTCCTTAGGCATATAACTGCGTTCTGTAGTTTTGCCTGCCGCAGCCCGCCGCCCTGACTTGTTCACTTTCTGCAGATCTAGTAAGTAGCTTATTTGCCGTCTTGCTTTGTCTTGTATTGCACTTGCTTGATGTTTGACTGTGTAAGGACAGTCGTTGAGTAACTAGTTTGTCATAATGTCAAAGTCAGCACATTTCAAGAGATTTTGTTAGTTTTAGCTACTAGCATGCCGTTCGCGAATAGCTATTGATCCGTTGTGCTGCTTTAAACAGCACACAATTCAAAACCAATTAAAGCATCGACTTCCTCACTGGGAAAGTTAAACCTCACCAGTGTCTGAATCGTGCATGTTGTCCGAGGAGGTGTCCAATATGACTGTAGAATCGCTGCTGCCAAATTCATCATTGGACTGGAACTGGAACAGTCTCTTTGCGCCCTTCTTGATGGGGGACCTAATGTTTCGGAGCCGTTTGTACATCTGACCATACACCGTGATCTGAAACAATACAAAATAGGACCATTAAAATTCCTAAACAGAGGGGGAAAAAACCCACACTAGAATTGTTGTGAAAATACCAACCCATTGTTTTTTTTTGTCCATTTTCTTATCCTTCAACATTGGGTAGTACTCCGTAATATGCTTGGCCATCAAAGTGATTGCACTTTTATCAGGATACTGAGGACATGCTGCATCACCTTTTGCTCTCAGGATTGAGATCATGCTAGTCATCGTGTTTCTGATGAGTCTGCATCGAAGTTCTTTGGACATTACGCACTGATGTTCTTTACCTACACGTTGCAAATCAAAGAACTGGCTTCTTAAGTTTTCCAGATCGTTGTCTGTGTAAAGAACATATTCTGGCGAATAGACACTAAAGGTTTTCTCAGGGGTTTTTCTTGGGCTCTTCCGATTACACGGCGTAGCAGGATGAGCAGCAGAGGTCAAAGGGGCAGCAGATGTCAAAGGGGCAGGAACACCTCTTGAATCCTGGTCCACATCCTTTAAAAAACACACGCACGCAAACACACACACACTTATATCAATAAAAAAATCCAAGGCATACGAAATGGTAGAGTAGGATATACATTGGTTCACCGTGTTTATAAACACGATGTTGTGAGGAGGGGCAAGACACTGGCAGCCAACCACGTGAGCTAATTTTTTGACCGACAGCGGTTTCCTACAATCAGAGGTTGAGATGTGCGCAGCTAGTGTCGCGCAGCCAGGAGAAAACTAAAATTTAGAACCAATGTATACTTAATTCACCTTTGGCTAAGGCCCGCCCTAGAATGTTGCTTGACCAATCACAGCGCAAAAAGAGGTCTGAGTTTTTGACAGGGCGAATCCGAGCAGCTATAACCCATCAGGGGCCTATACTACAAAGCTGGTTCAGGGTACAGGGAATAAAGCAAAAAAAAGTTATCTGAATGAAAATTGTTTTAGGCCATCACTCGGCCCCCCCCCTCCCCCCCACAACAATCATTGTAAACACAAATAAATCATTTAAAATAATATAGTTTTATGAAATAACTCTGCTAATTACAAACTTAAAGCAATGTGTTTTCTAAGTGTTTAACCCTTCATCAAAGTGGTTTGGTTCAGATGATTTTACCAACAGCTCCATGTTACAGTCATGATTGTGAAGAAACCAACAACACTAGTATAACCTCTACAAGTAAAAGCCAGTAGCCTAATTCATTCATCACACCACTTGTTAAACAAGCACAAGCTTGTTACAGGAAAAGTGACAATTCTCCTACTTTGAGCTTGTTCATCTTCAGCTTGTAGCTTAACTAGGGTGCTGATTAAAAAGAGAGGCTGATTTTGGACAAAGAACACACACACTCATAATTTTCCTCCTCTCCGTTCCTAATCACGTAGAAATAGCAATGGTATAGGCTAATAGAATAGAGGGGTCAGCTCATTTTTCCGACGCCCCATTGGTCCGATGCGTCAATATTCCGAAAATGTCCCATTGATCCTACAGCCCTTAGTCTTAGATAGATTTTCACCAATAAATTGAAACCCTTTGTCCCGACAGTTCAATGTTCCGACCAAAAGCTGCTTTAGATCACCGTCGCCTCATGATAAAATAATGCATGCCTACAGGCCTATAGTATTATTATTATTATTGTTACTATAATTATATAGGCTAAATCGATAGAAAACTGTGAATCTCAAAACCAAAGCGGAATCATCTTTCCATGACAGCTCTCGAAAAGCAGCGCAAACAGGGTTCTTTCCATTAAGCTATCCTCCCGTCCTCGAACTGTGCGTGGCTGCAGTAGACCTATGCTGCTGTTAGCCCATCCGTAGTTGGTTTGTTTTGTTTATTTTACATTTGCAAAGACGCTGCTGGCCTAGACTTCTCTAGCTCGACCAAAAATCGAAATAACTTGTCCGTATCTGTCTCAATTGCGTCTCTGGTGTCTGGGCGCAAAGTAGAGCAGCAACAACGTGCGTCTGTCCTTACAGCGGCAGTCTACTTGGCACCGGGTAAAAGAGGGGCGAGGAACATACGACCTGGGGAATTATGTTGACCGACCCCAAACAGCCATTGGTCGGAACATTGAGCTGTCGGAGCAATGGGTTTATGTTAATCATTTCGAATTAGTGGGCTGTAGGATTAATGGGAAATTTTCGGAATATTGACGGGTCGGACCAAAGGGGCGTCGGAATAATGGCATGCTACCAGAATAGATACGGTACATTCTGCAAGTCGCCCCAGTAAAGTTCGCGCAAAACCCACGCTGACCGTGTGAGAGCAGTATTTTAAAATGCACTACACGGCACGGTGTTCGCCTTCAGTTTGATATGCTGCGAGGAAAGTTGAATAGGAGCGTAAGTGAGAGAGGGAGAAGTGGTTTTTAAAATGTCCAAGCGAACTTCTCAAATTCTGAGACGTTTGTTGATATGGAACTTTTTCTGTCTCTCTGTCAACGTTGATTGATAAACCGGCGGGCTTCATGCCTGATCAAAAGCGATGCAGCCTATCACTCCGACAAATAAATCAGGTAGGCTATGTTTAAGGATTTTCATATAGGCTAGTCTTATTATAATTTCATCAGAAGGTCTATTTTTTTGATTTTTATCATAGAATCCTGAACCAGTTTTGTAGTATAGGCCCCAGGGCAGGACTAAGCCAAAGGCGAATTACCAAGGGAAAATGTGTCTTGGGCTTGACGATCACTGCATTTCATACTCAACATTCGTGTATAAACAGCACAGTTTATTACATAAAAAAAAAAAAACAGAAAAATGCAACCGCATGGCATGACTGCCATCCATTTATGAGCATTTTTAAAAGAGCTAGGATGAAAAAGCATTTTTTGCAATTCAGTGTCCTAAAATATCTCTGAAGGTAGCTGGCAAAAACCTGGCGCAGTATTGGTAATGTCCTCATAAAGAAGCTGCATATAACCCTGATCTGGGTGGCCTATAATCCACGGAATCAGACACCCCACCTTTGCCTTTAACTGAAAAGTCAGATTCCTATAGTAGGTTTGAGGTTTGCATGCCATACTGTGTCAAACGTTTAAGTGACAGTTGCAATGTGTAAATGTAGTTTAACACACTTGGACGACTAATCTGCCAACATGTGATGCCATTGTTTTCAGTAAAAGAACGCACACAAGCGCATGTCTCATGCCACCCCTATCCGATACCACTCAAGTATATTTTCAAATCCATGATTTACTTCACAGGCAATGCTGTTTGTGGCATCAAGTCCACCGCCAGTGTGGTTACAAGTGGGATTGTAGCCTAGAATACGAACGTATCAATGCTATAGGTGGGTTGCACAAGCATTAGTTTAATCAATTTCATCACAATTTCACAATTCATCAACATCAATTTCGATGCCGTGACCAAAAAGTCTGGTGGCCATGTGACTAAGCATAAATTGCTAAACGCTAGGACTGCTAAGTGATGTAGCCATTTGCTCTGTGGGCTGCGGTCACAATGCTAACTTACCTCAGAGTGGAGTGTGAGCCAAATCATTTTTCTTTTTTGGAAGTTTTCTGGTCCAGGAAAGAGATCCCGGAGATCATCATGGGTTAAAGTGTCCAAATCCTGGACGTTCGCAGCTGTAAAGAGAGAAATAGTGCTAATCAGCAAAATAGAAATCACAAAGAATTGTCTGCACAGAGCCTGCTAATCTGAAAGAGACATGCTGGAATTCCGGGCACTCTAGCCATTGCCAATAAATAAATACAATAAAATTAATGAGATAGAAAGAATCAACATTGCATCTCCTCGACATTTTACGCGGGCTTATTTAGCTTGACCTTACCTTGACGAACCGAAGTATTAATTTACCTCGTACATTGGCCAACGAACACCCCTAAAATACTGGATATGAATTTATATGCTGTTTTGAGCATCACAGAGTTAATATTTGTGTCTTATATAGTTTAATTTACCCCGTAAAACGGACGCAGTCATCTCATCGAGTTTCTCCATTGTTAACCGTCCAGCAAGCGAATCGAAAGGAAGAAAAATGAACGTTGGTGGACGTTAGAATGGATCCCTCTCAGGTTGAAAAACCCGTGACTTCGGGATGGATATGGGGGTTTTTTTCGGAGAAAAGGTTGAGGGAAATAAAGTTTTCATGGGCTACTTGGTTATCCGTCCTGAAGTCAGCATCGTGACGTTGTGGGTTTTTCAACCTGAGAGGGATCCATTCTAACATCTACCAAGTTTCAGATTATCTGCTGTAGCTGGTCGATACCATTTGCAAGGGGAGGGGTGGGTTACGCAAAATGTTTGCATGCTGTTGTAAAACTATGGAGTAAGGAAGCTGTCAGAATGTTCGTGTGTATAAAATAGATATACGTGCATATTTTTTGAAGTTGAGCAGAAAATACATATTTGTAAACTCTTACAAACACAAAATGCAACTTCACGATTACGATTTCTTCATTATGAATACGAATTCACGAATTACAAACACGAAATACAACTTCACGATTACGGTTTTCTTCAGTACGAAAACGAATTCACAAACACGAAATGCAACTCCACAGTTACGGTTCACAAACGTGACTAAACTGTCAAAATATGTCACCACTTTCATACGTCACCAGAGACATTGTTATTGAGCAGAGGATACATCGATCCCACAGACTGCGCATGCGTTCAAGTTCCCGGCCAATTTCAAATTCAAGACCAGAGAAACCATAAAGATCGAGAAGACATTTACCGAGCCAGTGTTGTGAACATGACTGACAAACGAAACCAGGTAAAGTCAAAACTTTTGTGTATTGTTCTGATAAAACTATAAACATTATCATGCTGATACTTCTTTGTTGGACGTTGGTGCCGTAGCTAGGGTTATCAGTAGCCAGTCAGGGTTTCACGCTGTCTAGATTTGAGGATGGAGCATGTTAACTGATAGGTGGCTTGCTGTTAACGTTAGATTAGCAAAGTTCGTTGATGTTAGGGGACGTCGTTTAGCTTTTGTATAAAATGTTCATTGGACTAGTTCAGTTAATAGTTGCATCATATTTAACGTTACTAATTTCTGTTACTATTTGAATGTATTATGTGTTAATTGTTTGACGATGTCTTTAATAAGTAGCAATGATCAGTAGATGCTGCATCACATTCCATTCCATTCCCTTTTCCCTGCGAAAAAGAGTTCAGACGGTTGATGATGATGATCTAGCAGCATGCCATGATTGGCTTTCAGTTGAATACAAGCAGCATTAAAAGCAAACAGAACAGCTTCAAGGAAAATAGACTCAAACAAATATCTGATGTTTCAGGAATCACTGTTGACTCAATTATTTGGAAGCCTGTTAGCCTGAATAGTGGAGATAGTGGATCGGCCACATTTGGATTTGGACTATTTCCAGTACGTTATCAATCAGGAGGCATTCATTTTCACCTCTGCATCCACGGCCACTGACATACCCTCTGACGTCTTGCAGTGCTTGTTAAGCCTTCAGGAAGAGCTCAATGTTGCCCTTACTCCAGTGGGAGCCCATGCTCTTATCACTGAAGAAAGCAATGGACAAGGGCGCCCCAAATTAAAGGTCTCTGAAGACATGCTGGCCCACTTAATTGAGAAGTCCATACCGATATCGTCAATTTCACACCTGTTGGGGGTCAGTGAGTCTACCATCTTCAGGCAAATGCGTGACCTGGAATTATCAAGCAGGTCATCATACAGTACCATGTCAGACATTGAGCTGGATAATGCTGTGGTAGCAGTAAAATCAAGACTGCCAAATGCAGGGTACAGAATGGTGAAAGGGTCCTTACATGTGCTTACTTAACTTACACTTACAGTTCTGCATGTTGTTTTTCTTATGTAAAATAGTATTTATTCTTATTGTTACACTAGGTCTCTATTGCTTGTAGCTTGGATGTTCTCTCCTTTGTACAAAACCGTCTGCTAAATGACTAAATGTAAATGTTACAGGCTGAAGGACACAAGGTTCAGTGGGAGCGGGTTAAGGCCTCAATGCACAGGGTTGATGCAGATGGAGTTTTCCATCGAATGATGCACACCCGCTGTCCTTAGTCCACAAACCACAAACTAATAAGGTAACTTTTTGAGCTATCATTAATGTAAGTGTAATTTAATTTGAATACAGAAAGAACAGGGGTCAAAGTTATCATCATCCACCAGTTATTGTTACCCCAGAGAAAGATCATATGTTTTGTTTTCCAGATACAACATTGTCATATTTGGGGCAATTGATGGCTATTCCAGAAAGGTATGCCGGTGTACAGAGACAAGACAGACAATTTCTGAAGGACTAGGTGATAGGGCTGTGGACAAGAAAAGAATGGAGGCTGACATTGTGGCTTAGCATACTTACTTAATTGAAATGTTGCACAAGGGAAATAGATTGTCACTCACTAGTTTACCTGTAAAATATTTGATGCACCCTTTCAATTTCTCTTCTTGCAAGCATTTGTGTGTGTGTTTGTGTACAGATCATGTACCTGGAGACAGCAACCAACAACAGAGCAAACACAGCTCTTACCATTCTTTCTGAAAGCAGTTGTAAAGTATGGTTGGCCTTCCAGGTAATTGTGGTATTCACTCATAATTATTACAGTGCATGAAATGCCCTGTATTGTTATTCCTAGGCTTCTTCTTCTTCTTGATACCTTTTTCTGCGATTAATTCAGCTCGAACCGCTTAACTTAGAAACTTCGTTCAAACGTTATCTCGTAGGTCTTGTAAAGGACACTTATGCTATGTATTTTTCACTTTTCTAAACTTTATACTTTTTAAGATATTAAATAAAAACAAATCTTAATTTTCCCATTGACTTACATTGGGCCATTATGACATCATAATAGGGTCTTTAAACTGGCTTGCACCTGTGCTCCACTGACACCTGCGCCAAATCCAAGGAACCTTTTCTCTGTCCCTCTCAATTTAACTGTAACTAGGAACATTAAGACACCATCCATTCTGTACTTTTTTCTCTCTCCATCTCTCCATCTTTCTCTCTATCCCTCTCAGGGTGGCTTTACACGACAACGCTCCCGGGTGAAAACGTCAAAATATGTTATCAGATGTGCCTTTTGTTTAGACGGCGACAGCGTTTTTGGGGCTTAAAAACACAAAAAAATGAACCCACCCTCCAGAGTGGAAATCTTAAAAACGCTCCACCGTCGCGTTCCCGTCTAAAGGGTTGAAAACGCAAAAGTGTGCTCTGAGCTGCTCACGCTGGCTATCCTCGCATACGCGTTGACATCATATCCATGTGCATACAGCCAAACAACAACAAACATGTCGGATTATTTCCATCAGTCGGAGATTCAAGCTGCTTTGATATCTATCCAGGAGTCATTTCAGCAAATAAGCCGAGTAATCACAGATAAAACGGAACAGAGAAGGCGCATTAATTACACTAGGTCTCAAAGCTTGTCTGTTCTATCCCTTGTAGCCTACGTCGCTTTGGCCAAAGGCGTCTGCTAAATGACTAAATGTAAATGTACACGAACACTGCAAATGTAAGTGAATGAATACATAAATAAGCACCCAATCGCTTTAAAATAGCCATAGTGGAATAGAATGGACACATATACATCCTGCAGTAGGTACCTCCACGTCTGCACCGTTAAGTTCAATTTCACACACTTTTGCGTCACCGTCTGCATGCAGATTTCCACCCAAAGACTCTCGTCTAAACGTGAAATAAAAAGTGGGAACGCAACGCCACTTTTGCGGTTTGCGTTCAGATCTTTGTCGTGTAAAGCTAGCCTGAGTCTACTTTCTCTCACACTCAATCTCTCTTCTTCACTCCATTTTATCTCCTTTTTTCAATATTTTCACTCTCTTTTTCTCTTTCACTCTTCTTTCCTTCTTCCACTCTTCTTTCCTTCTTTCACTTTTCTTTCCTTTCTTCTTTCACTCTTCTTTCCTTCTTCAACTATGATTTCCTTCTTTCACTCTTCTTTCTTTTCTTCTTCCACTCTTCTTTCCTTCTACCTCTCTTCTCTCCTTTCTTCACTCTTCTTTCCTTCTTTCACTCTTCTTTCTTTTCTTCTTCCTTTCCTAACTTTTGCATTTCATGCACTGGTATTTCCTTCAGGAAATGCATTTTCTAGTTCTGTTT
This sequence comes from Sprattus sprattus, assembly GCF_963457725.1. Taxonomy (NCBI): domain Eukaryota; kingdom Metazoa; phylum Chordata; class Actinopteri; order Clupeiformes; family Clupeidae; genus Sprattus; species Sprattus sprattus. The sequence goes on along the minus strand of NC_137920.1, from coordinate 52,822,612 downwards.
GTCCTTAACCTTTCAGAACGTAGGTTTTTTTTTTTAACCAACCTACCGCAGTGGGTGAGTTTTTTTTCTGGCTGATTCACGAATGTTCTATGGGAACATTCTACAGTTATTGTTAGGCTTCAAGGAAATTATTATGCAGAGTTTTCCTGATCTGATATGCTATCTAGACGTTTTTATCAGTAGTGTAGGCTATTCATTAAAAATATTTAACAAATATCAGTCATCAACAAGTGCTTCTTAGTCAACCGTGTGACGTCATCGTAACACCATAGGCCGACAGGTGCCTGCACGTTTGTAGCGATGATAATGTCGTGGCAGTAGTTACCAGCCAGTCTCACGTGAATTTGTCATCACCTGGCCCAACAGTTGATGATTGTCAACGACTATTTCCTTTCCTCACATGGATTCAACAAAGGGTAAGTTACCTTATAATGTCTTTCTTTATGATATCCAGAAAACATCAGGGGCCGTATTCACAAAGCCTTTTATCTTACCACTAGGAGTGCTCCTAACTCGCGCTAAAACCTTTTACGTAGGAGTAATTTCTTAAAAGTGATTCACAACGGCTCTGAGACCTACTCATACTAAGGATAATACCAACTCCTAAGCTTAAGATAAAAACGCCGTTGCTATGGACAGGGATTAAAGTATTCCGGCACCGTGCCGGATTTCCGGCGTGCAGCGTTTGGCTGCAGGAAAAACGTCTTCATCACTCGTTATCATCACCATTACTTTCGAGTTTATGAGTTCGTCTGCCAATGATATGAAAAAAGCACAACTCTCAGGCTGTCAAAAGAACATAATTAGCCAATCAGAAGTAGATTAGGGCGGGTCTTGGGAAAATGTGCTTTCACCACCGACTTTCTGTATCGCTCTGCCTACGTAGATGCCAAAGTAGAGTTACTGTCAGACCGAAGCAGAGTAAGTTCAAGAATACTTGGGAAGATGCCCTCCTAGTTGATGAAGGATTGAAAAAGAAATGGCGCTGGGCATGAATAGAAGAGATAGGGAAGGACGGTAAGCCTTTTGGTAGCCGGTGTAAGAAGTTAAGAGAAGCAGGTGCTCTCTTGTTGTGCTCAAGAAAGCTACTGTATGCAACTAGCGGGAAAAAGGTGCTTCCAGTGCTTCCACTTATTCGTAGAGCAGCTGTTCGTGCTATCCAACACACAACGCTTTTACCGGGAGCAACAACCACATCTGATGTTCCGGCATCAATAACTGACCGTTAATGTGCCCTGAAAATATGCGTGTATACATTCATCGCAGAACACAATCCAGGCAAGCTCGCCCAACCCCTGGTGAATTTATGCCAAAAAATAGCTGAAGACAAAATTGCTTTGACTAAACTGTCAATATCCAATCAGCATGCCAGCTATTTTAACACACACGGCATAACACCAGAGTTTAAAAGACGTATTTCGGAAAAGCTAAAGCTTTCCTTAAATGTCGACGAAGCCACCAACAAGAACCTGGACAATGTCCTCGTTCGTTTTTTTGTTGAAGATACAACGCAGTAAAAACGCAACACTTGCCAGGCAGGAACATGAATATAGCCAATGCCTCAGCAATTAGGCTACTGTATGCTAGAATTAAAGATGTATATTTTATTATACGATTATTTCTTCTGAACGAAGTAATTATGGAAATGTTGCAATATAAAACTACATTCTACAGCTCACTGTTGCTCTTTAACGGTTTAAAAAGTGAATCACTGTCCTTTTTCATATATCCTCAATGAAATGGTTGCAAATCCAATCTTCTTTCACTGACTGAATTTCACATACCCTTATAACATGTCACCTTGTGGTTGTAGGTCATCTTGAAATCAAAGCTTAAATCAAACCAAGGACAAAGCTTAGCAGCAAAACTTGATATCAAAAGAAACTGAAATGCGACATGTGTTAGTACCATATTCTAGTGAGGTGGAGTATTGCTGACCCTCTTGGGATTGCAGTTTCAAAAGTCCCACCATAATCTGCCATCATTCATTTCTAAATGTTTTTTTTTGTTTGATTGTTTGTTTTTTTGACCCTGTAAATGTGTCCTCGCCACAGGACGCCCCCCCCCCCCCCCCTCGCACTCACCCACATAGGCCTAGAAAAAAAAGTTCAGGCTCAGGATTTTTTTTTGCTTTAACCCCTGTATGGATGACGTCGCTTCTCATGCACGAGTTTAGAAGGGGTGAGGACGGTGATTGGTTGTTGACAGGCTCTCTCATTAAAAACTCAGTCCTAACATCCCCCTAACGATCCCACTAAATAAACAGAAAATAAGAGAATAACCTAGGCTTGTCATATTAAATAGTTATGGACAGTGCACTTAAATAGTAATAATTAAAGCACCCTGCAAACTATGCGTGAGGCATGGGGGGACATATGTCTTAACATAAATGCTTCATTCCCTGCCGTGTGTCGCTCTGTCGATGACTGCGAGAAGCGGTGGTATGCGCTCCAGTCACAATGTAGGATGGAGATTGCGGAGTGGACTTTAAAAGAGCCGTCGCGGCTACAGGTATTGTGTCACCAAAATAAACCTCATGCGTATACTTGCATGTTGTAGTTCAACTGTGCTCCCGGTTGTGGATTGAGGAAGGGTGTCAAAAGCCATGTCTTGCATGGATGGCCACTGTCACCCAACAAGTGGCATCAAGCAGGTACATGGTGCCGCTCAAAAAGCTGGCGCAGACCGCGCTCTCCATTAAAATGCGCGAATCGTGAGTAGATCCAGGCCACTTCGCAACAATATCCATGATTGTGAAATTTGGATCAAACACTATCTGTGTATTAATTGAATGTACCTTTTTGCGGTTTACAAAGACGTCCTCATCTCTGGATGGAGCAATTATTTTAATGTGTGTTCCATCGATGGCACCCACGACACCGGGCATTCCTGCAAACGCCATGAAATTGACCTTGATCCTTTGAAGTAGGCGATTGTCCAAAGGGAACCGGATAAACTGTTGTACAATGTGTGGTCTACAGAGTGCGGTGATAGTTTGATGAATGAATCGGCTTACTGATGATTGCGATATTCTGAAGTCGTCTGCGTTGCAAAGTTGCATTTTCCCCGTAGCCAAAAATCGTAATGTTATCAAACATTTAACTTCCGGACTGATTGGGTTGTTTCGGATAGTTGGAGACGTGATTGCATCCCGCACTAATTCTAGTAAAATGTTGATGCCTTCACGGTTTAAACGATATCTTCTCAACAATTCAGAGTCGTTCATTGTCTCCAACACGTTACGTCTGGCTTCAGCCATTTTAAGACTTTTTGTGAATAGGTCTTAGAGACTTAGGAGTCCTCATGAGGAGTTTTAAGCTGTCCTAGACTTAGGTGCTACTTTTAGGGATAAAATATTTTGTGAATTGCTCATAGTAAAAAAAAATAGGAGTCCTAAATTTAAGACTGACACGCCCATTATTTTTAGGAGTTTCTCCTAAATTCGCCACTTATGAGCTACTTTTAGCCCTAAGATTCTTTGTGAATACGGCCCCAGAGTTGTAAATTAGGCTATAAAAATCGATGTCAAACCGTTTGTAGGTCAATAGAGCTAGTTAGCGGAATATGAGGTGATGTGATGTGATGTGATATGATGTGTAAATGCAATGCAATCGCGTGAATGCAAAACAATACAAATGTGAATACAATCGATGTCGAACTGTAGGCCAATAGAGCTAGCTAGATGTGAAAATAACGTGGAAATATACTCCAGAAAGTGAACGTCTAATTCAGTCGATTCAACAACAATAGCCAATTATATTTTTGCGCAAATCCAGAGCTAGTCAGATGAGGCAAACGAGAAGTTGAGGTGAAATTACCTTATTTTTGTGCACAGATACCACATATCAGTATTACTTTGCGAAGTTAATGTAGTCAATATCAAATAGAAGGCAGTTTAGTGTAGATTTTGGTATGATAAATGTCGAACAGTGATTTTGAGTAAAAGTTAGGCTAAGTGTGTACAACTCTAAAGCAAACTATTTGAATATTTCAAGAAACCGGAAACATTTATTTTAAAAAGAGGCCAATTACTTTTATGTGCTCATGGACACACACACACACAACAAACACAAGCACACACGGACACACATTCACTCATGAACAGGTTTTCATTTGATGACTGTGTTGAGACATCAACTTATCTATGCTTAGCGATGAACAGTGTTTGTACCGTAGGTTTATGCATGTGTCTTTACATTTTGGCCATTACACTAACAGACTGGTATTTCTGTGTTTCAGCTGGTGAAGATGTCCCGAATTTTATCATCAGTGAGCTGTTGCCTCCTTTCAACATTTCTTGTCATGTTTATTTAGTTTTGTGAGTTTACGTTTACGCTACTTGTTTTTCTGTAATAAATGAATGAATGCGATGCAGGTATCGGTGTGTCGTTATTTTTTTTCACACTGTTGCATGTTGTGGATGCGCTGATAGTGCGCAAATATGATTTGTCAGTGACAAGTGATTGTAATATGAAAAGGTGTCTGCGCAGTTTGTGTGCATCAATGATGAGACTACAATTATGCGTATCCTAGGAGCGTATGCCTCTAAGCTAGTCAGCTCGTGAAGAATTTCATTTACGGTATATTCCCGCTGCGATGCTGGTTTTCATATCGAGATGTCGTTGGAATTGATGTTTGGCTGAACATTGAGTAATGAACCATACATGTTATTTTCAGTTATGTATATTTAATTTACCATTATTTCCCTACGGGGATTAATACAAGTTTCATGGGGGAAAAAAACACTTGTTGTGCTTGTCTTGTACCGGAGATCATGTCTTCCCTATACTTGCAAACGTTGTAACTATGTCATGTACAATTGGACGTGGACCACACAAATATAGTAAGTCTACATATAGTAAACAAAATGATACTGACAAGATGATTTTAAGAGGCATAATGGATGAAGGTGGCTGAATGTACAATGTTAGCTCACGTTAGCGAAGTTAGTAACCCACACACAGGCTTATTGTTACGCGGCTTTTTGGAACGCTCCTGTCGCCACATTCTGTCACATCCATGTGTCGGTACGTCTTTGCGGAAAATTGGCTGCTGTCACATATATGTGACGCTACGTTCTGAAAGGTTAAAGTTTGTGAGCTCTTGGATGCCCGCTTCCCTGAGCTGAGTTAAACAGTTTGTTCAGCGAGAAGGCAGCAATCAGTTGAGCGAGTACAAAACGGATGGCACCCAGGCTAGAGCTGAGTGGGCTTCCTTTGAGCCGGACACGTTGGATCGTGCAGTTAGTGAATTTGATCATGGGCTGAATGACGTGACCAATCTTGCGAAAAGGTTTGAAGCGCTTCTGGAGGAAGCATCATATGCGGTCCCGGGACGCATTTGTCGAATTCAAGTTCACGGTTATTGAAAAAAGGTGGTCGCTGAAAAGTGAGCATTTTCCAGATCTGGTACAACTTCTTGACATTTGTGGCACATTCCAAGCAACTAGCGCCGACTGTGAACGCGGTTTCAGTCTAATGAATGCCAAATGACAAAATCGTGAGGCGAGAAGATTTGAGGTAGAAATTTCCAATATTTTCAATTAGACCTATTAGGCCCTATTCAAAGTGATCTTGATAACGGCAACAAAATGTTGACATATGTTTAGTCAGAAAGGTGTGTCTTCCATAGGCCTGCAGACAAGATGAGCCACACAGCCAGATAGGCCTAGCTCCCTCAATGTAATTCAAATTACATGTTTTGTAGCTTAGTTTGTTGCAAACCACTCCAGTTATTAAATTATTTATAAAGGCTACCTTTAGGAAAAAATACACCATAATCACTATTTATTGTAAAGCACTGCATTAGCATTTTTCTTTCAATGAAGTTCTACTTAAGGCGAGACACGGCAGGCAAAAACATTGTTTTTTCAGCAGTGGTCAATTTTGAGATTTTGAGCTAGTTCACTCCCTAAACATGTAATCTTTCATAGTAGCATAAAGAAAATATCCTAATTATACATTAATGTGTATATTTATTCACATTTTGTCTGTTCGCGGCGTCAGCATTCTCATAGGTTTCCAGGAAAGTTAGCAGTCTAACGTAACGTGCAGTATGTCGGCTTTCTGATGCTTGACATGTTTGGTACCGTTGGAAAGCGCTATAGCTCTCACACAACGTTATCTAATCCAAATAAGGACATTTCCTTTCCAGCAGTAACCAATGATGTTAGCAAAAACGGGGGTTTAAACATAAGGACGCAATTTCATTGGTTTGCGGTGGTTTCTGATAACGTGATTCGCTCAGACGCATCACGTGGTATGGCTTGACACTTCCTGAATCTTTAAATGCGATTTTCTCAAAATGAGTTTTTTGTCATTCTCCGGTAGATACTTCTCAGCCTATGTAGCACCTATGTACACCAAACTTTCCAGTTATACACTTAGCAGTCTTCTGAAGATATTAACAGAAGGATTTGTTAATTAATCATTCCTGGCCTGATTTATGTGACATTTTGAGCAAAAAAAGTTTTTTTAAGGCTATAGACAGTATATTTTGATTTTCTAGGTAATGAAAGCAGATATCCTGAAATCCCTCTGTAAATTTGTTTGCATCTTGTATGTTAACAAAATGGAAATAAAAAAAATCACCTGGCTTTATCGTATGTCCAGATATATCTACCGGAAATATATGCAAATTTGAGCATATTTAATTAGATAAGGCCTAATTTGCATAATCAAACATAGTAATTACAAAAACTTGTAATACATTTTTTGTTCATACATGTGTGAGTAATCAACTGAGGAAGTTTCATGGTGATATCTATTATTTAAAAAAAAATACCCTATTCACCTGTAGTGTCTCGCCTTAAATGTTGTACCTGCTGAGAAATGACTAAACACCTTGGATACTTTTATTTTGTTTGTGTGTATATATATATATATATACAGTACTGTGCAAAAGTTTTAGGCAGGTGTGAAAAAATGCTATGAACTAAGAATGCTTTGAAAAATGTAGACAATAAATGTTTATCCATTTACATGGTAAGACTGAGCACAGCAACAAGACACAACGTAGTTATACTGCATCAGCAGGGTCTCTCCCAGACAAAGATTTCAAAGCAGACAGGGGTTTCAAAATGTGCAGTTCAAGCTCTTTTGAAGAAGACGTTGAGGATCGTAGACGCAGTGGTCAGCCAAGGAAACTTAATGCAGCTGATGAAAAACCCATCAAGCTTATTTACCTTCGAAATCGGAAGATTTCAAACAGTGGCATCAGCTCAGAACTGGCAGAAACCAGTGGTACCCAGGTACAGATATTTACTGTCCGGGGAAGTCTGGCCAGAAGTGGTCTTCATGGAAGAGTTGCAGCCAAAAAGCTCTACCCCGACAAGGAAACAAGGCCAAGTGACTGAACTAAGCACGAAAACATAGAAACTGGGGTGCAGAAACATGGCAGAAGGTGCTCTGGACTGATGAGTCAAAATTAGAAATATTTGGCTGTAGAAGAAGACAGTTTGTTCGCCGAAGGGCTGGAGAGAGGTACAATAATGAGAGTCTGCAGGCAACAGTGAAGCATGGTAGAGGTTCCTTTACAGTTTGGGGCTGCATTTCTGCAAGTGGAGTTGGAAATTTGGTCAGGATGAATGGAGTCTTCAATGCTGAGAAATACAGGCAGATACTAATCCATCATGCAATACCATCAGGGAGGCGTATGATTGGCACCAAATGTATTCTGCAGCAGGAACATAACCCCAAACATACAGCCAATGTCATTAACAACTATCTTCAGCTTAAAGAAGAACAGAAAGTCCTGCAAGTGATGGTATGACCCCCACAGAGCCCTGATCTCTACATCATCGAGTCTGTCTGGGTTTACATGAAGAGACAGAAGAATTTTAGGAAGCCTACATCCACATCTACACCATCTGTGGTTAGTTCTCCAAGATGTTTGGAACAATTTACCAGCCGAGTTCCTTCAAAAACTGTGCGCAAGTGTATCTGGAAAATTGATGCTATTTTGAAGGCAAAGGGTGGTCACACCAAATTTTGATTTAATTTAGAATTTTCTTCTGTTCCTTCACTGCATTTTGTTAATTTATGAAGAATTGATGAAAATAAACTGTTAACACTTCCATTTTTGAAAGCATTCTTAGTTTACAGCATTTTTTCACACCTGCCTAAAACTTTTGCACAGTACTGTATATATATATATATATATATATATATATATATAAACGTATATAATCGTTATCATTCATAACCAGTGAACCAGTCATAACCTCCCTAAACCTTATTTATTTTCAACCAAAGATCCTTTAAGTTTAACTAAACTGACTGGTAAAACACCATAATTAAAATGTTCCAAAGTCCAGCCATTATAAAGGATATTGAATAAATATCAACCTTGTAGACATATTGATGCATTTGCTGTCATCTCTTTGGAAACCTAACACAGGCTCGTGGTCATTTTCGTCAGGTCGCGTGGTTTACGAATTGCTCACAGTGCTGAAATGTGCGCTCAGAATAAAAAATATTTGCTCAGTGCTGAAAAAAATTAGAGGGAACATTGGTCATGGGTTAATTTCGTTTTCATTTTAGAATTGAAAGATTGTGGCGAGATGTCTGGACCAGTGTAACCCAACTCTATCATGAGGTGCTTGACCTATCCAACACGGTGCATCTGTTTTGTGCACATCATGTGTTCCTCTCTCGTCTGCAAGATAGCCTTAACGCCTTTGCTGAAGCATGGGACAATCATCCTCTGAGGACCGAAGGTGGACTCTCCCCTAACCAACTCTGGATTTTGGGTCACATGCAAAACACTTCAAACCAAACTGAAGACATGGAGGTTTGTTCATGCACGTATACACCTCTACTTGGCTGCCATACACATTTTTCTTCATTACATTTTTTTGTGTAACCGTTTATTGTAAAATTACCGACAGAACCAGGAGATGTTTGGAACTGACTGGGAGTCATTTGACGCAGCCAGTGAAGAATCTTTCGGAGTTCAGGTCCCAGAATCTTTCGGAGTTCAGGTCCCAGAATATGACTGCCCTCTCCCACACAGCAGAGGACTCCGATACGGATCCGCTTTCAAGTCATCACATCCGCGTCACAGTCACGTTCGTTTGGGTTCTGCTTGGAGGATCAGCGCCGCCACCGCGCACCGCCGCACATTCTACTGTCAAAACGCGGATCATGACCGGATCCAAATCTGATTCATAAAACGCGGACGCGCTGTGACATTTAACGGACGTTGGTACAATTTTTGCCAGAGCAGACACGACTGAACAGTTCCCCGCAGTAAGTGTTGATGTATTGACATACTGTGATACACAAAGTACAAACAGTATATCTGAAGCCTATCACCAGATCCGCGTAGCTGTCGCACAAGCTCCTGGCTGCTGGCGTACAGCAATGCATTGCAATGCCACCGTGCACAGCCGCAAATTCTACTGTCAAAATGCGCCTCCGCGACGCACCAGTATCGGATACGCTGACGCGGAGGCGCCATCATCCCAACGGACAAATATTTGTTCCGCACAGCATCCATTGAGCTTGCGAAGTAAGTATTGATTTTCACATTTTATAGATTGTTACATAAAACTAGATTGCCCCTATATAAAGTTGATGATATGGATATTGTCAAACTTGCGTATGACTTGGAATACAATTGTTATACATCGGTGCTATGCAAGAAGTGATCTATCTTGTGGGCGCCTGTGTTTTAGCAAGAACGCCAGCTAGCCAGAGCTAGCCAAAACCACGAACCACATTGAGTGATGAAATGCTATTAAATATCAGTTAGTGATACACTCTATGATATCATATCATACTTCATATCATGTATTTCGTGATATCTTATAACACATAACCCGTGGCCCTCACACTGGTCGTTTGGTCTGAGAACAGAATTATGTTCGTGTTGCTACTTTTACAAGCAACACAAGATATGGGAGTCAGCTAATCTACGTGATAGACAGCGCTAGTTAATGGCCTGGCTATCATGGGGTCAACTAATGAGCTCCTTCTCAGGTTCGTTCGGGAGTTATTAAAGTAGCCAGAAATGATGGTCACTTAAGATATTAAAATGAATTAAACACGTTCACATCACAACTCCTCGCAGTCGGCTGTATTTTCGGTCTGAATTGATTTTCTTTACTAAGGTATCTAGACCTAACACAATGCGTTGAATGCCCAAGCTAATCAATAACATCCAGCTGCTAGTTATTTGACAAGGAGTATAGGCCTACTTCACACACAAAAAGATATTAATTCGTCCACCATAGTATGAATATGAATTCTGTCTGATTACAGGTGCCGTGAGGAAAAACCCCATCACTAAATCTGCCATGGACGAGGACATCGGCAAGCACGCCATCCGATGGTTCAATTTAGCTGGGGATCGGGCCACCAGGAAGTCCAAAAGGGACCTGGGGGACGCGAACTTGCCACCTCGTCAGTCAACTGATTAATAAACGGATGTACTGGAAGCTTAGAGGCTATTTTGTGTCCATCTTGTGCAGCATTGTGAAGTTCAATGTTGTTTTCTGGAAGTTTGATATTTACTGTGTAGCCTAGTCTACCTTGTGCAGCATTGTTAAGTTGAAGACAAGTGTGTTATCTGTAAAATTAGATAATCTAATGCTGTTTGAAACAAATGCTTAACTGCTTTAGTTTATTTGGATTAGGCCTATGGCATAATGAGAAAGCAAGTTCATGAACACGGATCCAAATGGTCCCGGCCCGGAACATTTATGAGTCCGGAATGGGTCCGTAGCTGATAAAAAATAGTGGATCCGTGACGGATGCAATATGCAGACACGAAATGAGTCCGTCTCGGATGTCGCGGCTCCGAACCGGACCAGTTGCAGAGGTGAGCCTTTGAGCGCGGATCCGTTACGGATGATATACGGGTCCTTTTTGAGTCCGCGCGACGCCTCCGCGGCGGATGATACGCGGCGTGCAAGTGGACGCCGATTCGGATCCATTCCGGAGGATGAACTCCGGGGCGGATCCAGCGCAGAGTACTTTTGCTGTGTGGGTCTGTCTCCAACTACAATGGAAGCTGTGAATTCCACAGTCAATCCCCTTGCAGCATCTCAATCTTATGTTAGGGACCTGTACATATTAATGGTTCAGATTGTGACGTCAACTCAGTAATTGAAAGAATTGCAGGTGTGACAAATTCCTGCATAAGATTGCAGGAAATATTTCAACAGTTAATGATTTACTGTGACAGAAATAAAGGGCTGTACTGTACATTTTTATAAAAGTTGTATTAAAGAAAAATGACAAAACAACTTTGGACTCATTTTTACACTCTATCAAAACACCCTCCATGGGCAATTGCCATTTCCATCAGATGGTCAACTCAGTAATTGAAAGAATTTCAGGTGTGACAAATTCCTACATAAAATTGCAGGAAATATTTTAACTGTTAATGATTTACTGTGACAGAAATAAAGGGCTGTACTGTACTTTTTATAAAAGGTGTATTAAAGAAAAATATACAAAACAACTTTGGACTCATTTTACATTCTATCAAAACACCCTCCATGGGCAATTGCCATTTCCATCAGATGTTTAACCCATTTAAGCCCAAATTTTTCCAAGACATGCAAGTATGCAAATCATGTGTCATTAGCAACCCTTTTGAAATAGTCAAGTATTATTTTCTCCCAAAAAACGAGAAAAGTAGATGAAAAAGTGTGTTTTATTCTTAATTAAGTGCTGCTCAAATTGTTTTTTGGTTAAAATAAGGTCGTTCTGACAGCAATCACTGAAACAGATTATTTGACGAGGAACCTGGGACTTTCCACACCATAGGAACACTGAGACCAATGGCAAAATATGATCAATATATGTTAACATTTTTTGTTTATTTCAAATACAAATTGCAACAGCATTACTTTAGTGTAACATGTATTGACACATTTATTTGTAAACATTTTAAACTGTACTTTAGTGCAATATTGTAATGTTGGTATAACATTTTAGTACAACATTCACAAGAACATGTACATTACCAGGGTTTTTCCTGGGTCAAAATGGGTCTTCGGTGCTCCACCCTCCAAAAAAATGTGCGCGCTTCGCGCAAACAGACTGTCTTAACGTGACAGCTTATTTGTAGATATCTATGTAGTTTTTGTTCCTCCATTTCAGAAATAATGGTGTCTACGGTAAAGTGCTGATGTGTGTAAACCAAGAAAGACTCAATTGCGGAAAAATATTATTTTTTTATTTTATTTCAAAGTCAGGTACAGAGGTCACAACCAGCCTGTAAACATTTCACCCTCCGCCTTTTGGTGCCCTGGTAAAATGATTTTCACGGTAATTTTAGGCTACATATAATTTTAATAGGCCTACTCGAATTTATTATAGCCTATTAACTAAGTTCAGAGTCAAAGCTATAGGCTAGTGAAAAGGCAGGGTGTAGTCTAAAAGTGTTGGTAAACCGATGGTAATTATCTGGGAAATAGTCTTTAACTGCAGTCAAGTTGTCATTGCTTGTGTCAAACCATTGTGAATTTGTCGTCACATTAAAACAGGAGACGACTTACTCCTTGTAGAAAACTGATGCTCGGAGTTCCAGTGGTTCCCTCAGGTTAACGAAGCTTTTAGAAGATCAGTCGCGCGCAATTCCAAGATGCTTTATTTTCATTGGTTGCTGGCTTAAATCTTACCCAGATACAACAGATACAAAAGATACGTTTTATTTTGATTGGCTATTGTGTAGCCCATTTCTTTTTTCATAAGTGGCACCTCACGGCAGAACTACAGGGGATTCGGGGAGACGTGCTTAATTCCTCCATTGTGAGGGCAGCGCGGCCAGGTCATGTTTGCGCGCTGTGGCACATTAAATAGCCTTCTCAACTTTTTAGTTTTTTTTTCAGTGTGAGAAATACGATGTGTGGCGGGAGTGCGTGATTAAAGACCGAAATGAGTGACTGTCACACTCAATGCGTGACACTTGAGAGCCCTGAATTATATTCGAGATGCAACACTAATCTCCTCAGAACGAGCTGAGCTTTCATTGATAAACAAATGCGGTTGTCTGCCTCTCCCGAGGTCCCGCGGTCTACTGTTACTCGTTCAAACGGATAGACAAATCAATTAGGTCCTCAACATAGCAGATATTTTTTATTAAATTGAAAGCCATGAATACCGAAAATGGAATGTTATGCTCAAAATCACCGTCGACTGAGAGTCATGATGCATACGCAGATTGAGTGATTGGCAGCTTGCCACTCTGTCCATTCGCGCAACTCACAGTTGAGTATTAATCAGCCAAGAAGAAGACACACTTATCAACTCGTTTACTGATCAAAACAGAACGATGATTCGGCTGTAGGACTCTTGAAACATACTATTGAGAACCTATTCCCTGACAGGCATTGCATGCGTGACGCATAGATGACAGTTTTTTTTTTTTCATTGCGCACTTTTTTTGCCTCATAGGCGCTCGGGATTTTTCATAGGCGCTCGGCAAAACGGCTTAGGCGCGCGCCTACATTTTCTCTATGCAGGAAAAACCCTGATTACAGTTAAGTACTTAATACACATTGAACATAAACGATGTAAACCTGAGTAGGCCTATGCCATTAAGAAATGTATTTAGATTAGAGGCAGGTATACGGTAATGAGGTAGGCACCTGAACAAAGTGCTTGATTCTGTTAGAACATACTTAGAACATAAAGTTAACATTTAGGATAGAGGCCTGAGGTCCCTCTGTCATACAGCATCTATTGACTCAACTGATCTTCTTTCTATATATATATATAAAAAAAAACATTTGGTCTCTTGTACTCCTATATTCTAGTCTGGGAAGTCCCGCCCCACTTCTTCCGGCCAAATTGATTTTGCCTCTGCACTGGGTCTGGCCAACTTTGGATAGCCGTTCATTTCAAGATTTCCAGAATCCTTGGAGCCAAACACAAACTGGCTTTTGGCTACCTGGCGCGCCATTGGCGGATTTAAACTTACCACGGCTACGTTACAAAATCTACTGCACGGAGAGTTTTTAAACATTGGACATGGTGGCCGCCGAAGCACCGCAAAACTTCGATAAGGCAAGTTTTCTTTGAAAACAGAACAGAAACTTGCCCTGGAACAATTCATACAGAAAAAATATGTGTTTGCTTTATTACCGATCGTTGTATAGTACCGTTGGTCTGATAGGTTAAAGGCGTGTCCAATTACGTGAGTGAAGTGGATCGCTAATGAGTAGTTGGCCAGACTAACTGAGCAAATGAAATGCAGTGAAGGGGCAGGGAATTCCCAGACAACCTATATTCTTCATTTCATTAAATTCACTTTTACTTTATTTTCTACTTGATATGGTATGTCTTGAAGCACTCAATGTGCAGTGAAGTGTTGCATTTCTGACATAGGTTGTGCATTTATCACAAAGACGACATCTGAAGAACCGATTCCCTGTGTTGACTGGCCAGTGAGAGACTTGGTCATACCTTGCTTGATCTTGAACAGTAATGGCCAGTAGAGAGCTCCTTCCGTGGTTCAGACTCTTTGTGCCAAACCTTTGTGTAAGAGATTGTGCCACTACTCGTGTGAAGGTGAGCAGGTCAATGGTCCCTCCCATAACATCTCTGTAAAAGTAATGGCTATTCACGAGTGCACTGTTGAGAGACCATGCAAAGATGGACCACCACCACTTCTTGGACCTGATTGTGATGCCGTATCTTGAGGCCTGCTGGTCATGGAGATCAACACCTCCCATATACTCATTGTATTGCTTGATGCATTGTGGTTGTCGGACTTGGTCAAAAGCATGTCGCTCTTTGTTCCATCGCTTGACAACGGACTCAGTATAGGTCTGCTCCATGTTTGTTGCCATAGTGACAACATTGTTGTCCTTCCAGCGGACCAGCAGCTTCTCTCCTTCAGTTAGAACTTCAGTGGTTCTGTCAAGCTAAAAAGGCACCGGATGCCTAAAAGAGCCCGGGTGATGTAATGTTGACTTTCGAATGACTCTTGAGTGACAGTTGCTATGCCAACGCCAATACATCACCCGGGCTCTTTTATTCCTCATAACGCGATTTACTTCAGAGCATCTTGCATTGTACTTCGCTACCTGAGACCAGCTTGCTTGTATTTGACCTACAATAAACCAACCAAAACAACCATGTGCTTGATGTTTGACTTTGGTAGGAAAGTGGTTGATTCGCTAGTTGGTTATAGTATCAAAGTAAGCACTTTTCATCAGGTAGCTCGTGCTAGTGTAACGAGCTATCTTGTTAGCTTGAAGCTATTCATCTGTTGTTGTGCTTAAATTAAGAAAGTTGTGTTGTCCTCACTAAAGTGTAGCAACTATAGCTATACAACTAGCTAAACTCTGATGCAAAAATGACGTAGTCGTAGTGAGAGTTTACTTGCTGTTTACTGTGCACTGAACATCATCTTGCATGACAGAGTGAAAACTGTAACAAAGGAATAAGTTGGACTATTAAAGCATACATTTCGTAATGGATTATCCTGTAAATATATGTAAATAAAACGTAACTAGGGTGAAGTATTTCCTTTCTAAACAGTATTTTAACTTTAACATATGCATTAACATTACAATATAATTGTACTCACGACATTGCCTCTAAGTGCTAAACCGAAGGGTTTGACGTGCATTCATTGTCTGTTTACTTTTACTCTCCAGGAAACCGTTTATTATCCCAAAACTCCCGGGACAGCTCGTCAAATTAAAAGTCCCGTAAACCTTTTGCCTTAATGGCAACACACTCCCCGTCTGTCCTCTGTGAGGTCATTATACAAACAAATTATTAATAAGCTAAACTTATACATCAATCTTTCTTTAGAAGCAAAACAAGTTCTGTCACTGGTCTAAGGTAGTTTTTTGGATGTCCTTGATCTGTGGTCTTCAATTCAACCTTACGGACTTTTCCATCTTCTCCAGGAATAGCTTTTGTGATTACCGCCAAAGGCCAGTTGTTGCGGACAGCTTGGCTGTCTTTGAGAAGGACGACGTCTCCTTCCTGTAGATTTTGGTGGGATTGAGTCCATTTCTTCCGGCTGTGCAAAGTTGACAAGTACACTTGTCTCCAACGGGTCCAGAACATGTTCGACAAGGCTTGCAAGATTGAATCCAGGATCCTTCGGGCTACTCCAATGAGGCGTTCCCATGAACCACCCATATGTGAAGCATGAGGTGGGTTAAACACCCAGGAACATCCTTGTTGGTGTAAGTACCTCTGCACAGTGGTGTCTGGTTGGTCTGCGCTCATCCTGAGTTCTCTGCAGGCCCCAATGAAATTTGTACCACAATCTGACCTTAGTTGTTTGGCTGGTCCTCTTATGGCAAAGAAGCGCCTCAAGGCGTTGATGCAGCTTGAAGTGTCCATTGAGGCAATCACCTCGATGTGAACTGCCCTAGAGCTCATACAACAGAACAATATGGCCCACCGCTTGCTCTCAGACTGCGCCCCTCTTGTTCGTCTGGTAGTGATGTGCCATGGTCCGAAGACATCTAGCCCCACATACGTGAAGGGAGGGCAGGCCTTGAGACGCTCTGGTGGCAGGTCTGCCATTTGTTGCTCCTGCATCCGTCCTCTGAGCCTGCGACAAGTCACGCATTTGTGAAGAGTTGAGTTGATGAGCCCTTTACCTCCCAAGATCCAGAGTCCTGCAGCTCTCAAGGCGCCTTCAGTTAGATGGCGGCCCTGGTGTTTTACTTGGGCATGATGGTGTCTGATGAGCAGCAAGGACACATGGTTTCCTTTTGGGAGAATCACAGGGTTCTTTTGCTCAATCTCCACGTCTGCGTTTTTCAGGCGGCCTCCGAGGCAGATGAGGTCGTTCCGCAAGATAGGGTTGAGGCGGTGTAAACAGCTGTTTAGAGGAGCTGGCTTGTCCCTTTCTAAAGCTTCAAACTCTTTCTCAAATGCTTTCCTCTGCACAGCTCTGATGATGGCTTCTCTTGCTTGGTAAAGCTCATCCGGAGAGAGAGGCATCTCACATTTATGCCATCCCTTACACTTTTCCATGATGTTAGAAGACTTGTAAGATCTTGCAACATGAATTAAGAGTGCCACAGCTCGCTGGAGTGTGCCAAAATTGGAGAACCTCTCAAAACGCTCTATGCTGAGACCTTTTCCATGTAGCTGGGTGACATAGCACTTCACATCTGGACGAATCTCCGCATCTACTTCTGGTGAGACTAAGCTGAATGACTGAATAGGTTCAGGTTGAATAGAGAGCTTACGCAAAAAGGTAGGTCCGCTGAACCACATCGTTTGTGTGAGGCGTGATACTGGAACAGACCTCGATACAAGATCAGCCGGATTCTCCTCTGTGTGTACGTAGTGCCATTGTTCAGGATTAGTGGTCTGGCGGATACGCTGGACTCGATTGTGGACATATACATAAAACCGTCTGGATTGGTTGTTAATGTATCCAAGGACCACTTTGCTATCCGTGTAGAACTTAGTGGAATCTAGCTTCAAGTCCAGTTCATCCTGAATCAGTTCAGCCATTTCCACAGCCAAAACCGCTGCACATAGCTCGAGTCTCGGTACTCAGATTGAGGAGCAAGTTTAGACTTCCCCATGACAAATCCAATGTCGACAATGTCTTCTTGGATGGTCTTCAAATAGGCTACAGCACCAATGGCCTTAGTAGAAGCATCACAGAACACACAGAGTTCTACTCGTTCGGCCTTGATTAGAGAGATGCCTGTGTACATCCTTGGTATATGGAAATGCTTCAACTCTTGAAGGGAGTTTCGCCAAGCCTCCCACTTGCCTAACTTATCTTCAGGTAATGGGGTGTCCCACTCTGATGTCTCAGAATTCAGCTCTCTGAGAAGGGCTCTTCCTTGGATCGTGACCGGAACCAAAAAACCCAAGGGGTCAAAAACACTGTTCACCATGGAGAGAACGCCACGGCGGGTGAACGGCTTAATGTCAGTTGACGCAGAGAAAGTGAATGTGTCCCTCGCTATCTCCCACAGGAGGCCTAAGCTGCGTTGAGTTGGAGACTCATCTCCACTGAGGTCTACTTCCTTCCCAGCTGCCACACAGTCCTCACTTGGGAAGGCCGTCAAGACATCCTGGCTGTTTGATGCAAACTTGTGGAGCCTGAGGTTGGACCCAGCAAGTGAAGCCTGAGTCCTACGCAGCAAGTCAATGGCTTCAGCATCAGTTGGGACAGAACAAAGACCATCATCAACATAAAAGTGGCGCTCGACGAAGGTGACAGTGTCTGCTCCATGTCTTTGCACACCCTCTCTGATGGCTCTTCTAAGCCCGTAGATAGCCACTGCTGGAGATGGGCTATTTCCAAAAACATGGACCATCATCCTGTAGTTTATGACTTCCTTCGTCACATCATTGTCCTTAAACCATAAAAATCTCAGATAATTCCGGTGCTTTTCTTCTACGAGGAAGCAGTAAAACATCTGCTGTGTATCTGCCATGACAGCAACCTTTTCCTTTCGGAACCGCATGAGTACTCCCAGAAGGGAGTTGTTAAGATCAGGGCCAGTCAAGAGCACATCATTCAAGGAGATTCCGGAGTGTTGGGCACTCGAATCAAACACCACCCTGATTTGACCAGGTTTTTGTGGGTGAAATACGGCAAAGCTTGGTAAGTACCAGCACTCTTCGGCTTCCCTTAGTCCTGGCGCCACCTCAGCATGGTCATTTTCCAGCAGTTTACCCATGAATGCCACATATTGATGTTCTATCTCTGGCCTCCTCCTCAGGTTGCGTTCCAGTGATTTGAACCGTTTAAGTGCTTGATCACGGTTGTTAGGCAACTGTTGTCTAGGTTGCCTGAACGGTAACGGAGCGACCCAACTGTGTGAATCATTTCTGTAGACTTCTTTGTCCATTATTCTCAAGAAGGTCTCATCTTCAACTGAAGGTGCCAGCTTGTTGTCTTGTTCGGTGCAATCAAATGTATTTTGACCCAGCTGATCTTCTTTAGCCCTGCTGGGCCCTAAGACACTGTTCCTAGGCTCTTTGCCATGATGCTCTTCTCTGACATGCAAAAAGCTTGTGCACGGTTGGAGGAGCGAAGGCCGACGACAATCAAACACCGTTGTCCTGTAAGTGCTGACATTTGGTTTGTGTGCATTCCCTAGGCAAACCTCTCCAACCAACACCCATCCTAGGTCAAGGCGTTGAGCGAAGGGGGCGTTGAGAGGGCCGTTAATTTGCTCCCTTACCTTGTGCGCTCTAATTATGTCTCTACCAAGCAGCAGGAGGATCTCAGCAGTGGGGTCCAACTCCGGGATGTGTTCTGCTACTTTGACGAGGTGAGGTTGATGAAGAGCAGCGATCAGTGTGGGGATTTCAGCCCGGTTGTCAGGTAAGTCGTTACATTCAATAAGTGGGGGGAGAGGGATTGTAACCTTCCCATTGAGTGCTTCGACCATGAAATCTTCAGCCCTTCTGCCAAATGTTTCTACTGTGCCGGAACATGTTCTTAGTAGGTAAGGATATGACTCACACTGAACGTTGAACAGGTCAAAGAAACTGGATCCCGCCAATGACCGGTTGCTTTGGTCATCTAAAACGATGTATGCCTTGATGGCTTTATCTGGACAGCTCTTGTGATACACCTTTCCTAGGCATATCTTGGAACATGACCGCCCCACTTGTCCTGCACCGCATACTTCAGTGCAATGTGAGTTGACGACTTCCGTGCTGTCTTCATCCTCTTCTCCCTCCCCATCATTCTGTGATGAGGGTGCAGGAGCCGTGTTTTGTGGTGCAGGGCCCGGATGCATAGCTGAGACATGTTTTGTGCTATCACACTCAGAACATTTCACTGATGCAGTGCAGTCCCTCGCCATATGACTATTTGAGCCACAGCACTTAAAGCAGAATCCTCTCTCTTTCAGAAAGTCTTTCCTGTCTTGAAGATCTTTGGCTCTGAAGGCTTTGCATTTGTTCAGTGGGTGTGGCTTTGCGTGTATTGGGCAATTCTTATTTGGATCAGTGGAAGTGCTTGACTCTGCTGGGGAGACATTGGTCTTATGAACTGCAATGGGGTTCTTGGTGCTTTGAAAATGGGAACTTTCAGCCTTCAAAGGTGGCCCACTAGCATTTAGAAAGTCAAAGCTGGGATCATTCCTTTTCTTTGCCTCATAGCACATGAACCTAGTAAAGAACTCAAATGGTGGAAACCGTCCTCCATTTCCTTCTTTGTGCCTTGAACCCGCAGAGATCCATTTTTCCTGAAGACCATAAGGCAGCTTGGTTACTATAGGTTCAATGCCGCGTGCAGTATCCAGGTAGGACAAACCGGGAAGGTAGCCGTCTTCCTTAGCACACTGCACTTCCATCAGCAGATCTGCTAGCTCCCTTAGTTTCAGATTTTCTTTAGCCGAAAACCTATGGAATTTGTCGAGTCGAGTGAAGAGGGCCTTTTCAACTACCTCTGGTGCTGCATAACATTCCTGAAGACGTTCCCAGGCTTTCCTGAGTGCTATGTCTGGACTTGCTATGTGCACTGAACGTAAGCGTTTCACTTGGTTGCGGGATTCTTTGCCAAGCCATCGAGTCATTAGGTCCAGCTCCTCGGTAGCAGTGAGACCCAGGCCTTGGGTAGCATTTTTATATGAAGACTGCCAGGCACGATAGTTTGCAGGTTGATCATCAAACTCATACAAGCTGGCACTCACCAGGTCACGTCGAGCTAAATATTGCGCGAGATGTTCAGTTGTGCGCACGCTTTGGTCAGTTTTCAGCTGAGGGAAAAGGTGCGGAGCAGAAACACTCAAGTCAGTGTGAAATGTTTTTGAATTTACCTGAGCATCCTCTATGTCAAATATGTCTGACAGTTTGACTACTGGTGGAACATAAGCATAGTCTGGGCCATCTACTACTAAGTCCACATTACCAGTGTTATAAGCCTGTGGTGGCTCATGTGAAGAAACAGGAACCTGCCGGCATGAAGAAAATGGGTTGTTTGGACTGAAACAGAGAGTGGCAGCTGTAGCAGGTTTAAATGTCTGAGGGCTAGCCTTCGTAGCTGCTTGCTCTGGGGAGCTAGTTGGGGCAAAATGAGCTTGGATGTATTAGCTTGTCCGCTCTAATTTATCTTCTTCCGATGGGCCAGTTTCATCCAACAGAATACATCTCTTCATTGTGTGCGCTAATTCACAAACGGCTACTTCTGCTTCAACAGCTGCTGCTTCACGGCACATGGCGAGTGTTTCAAGCTCAGTCTCTCTTCTTACTCTCTCCAACTGTGATTCAGCTTCTATAGCTGCTTTGTCCATTTTAGCTTTAGCCTCTTTGTCTGCATATGTAGCTCTTACTTTAGCAGCTGCTGCTTTTGCACGTGCGTGGATAAGTGCACTGTTTGATGATGCAGATAAACGAGAACTCCTTCCACTCGCTACAGAAGCCTTAGCACTTTTTGTGACCATCTTGCCACGAAGTTTAACACTAACTTCTCTGTCTTTTCACTGTGTTGTCCTCACTAAAGTGTAGCAACTATAGCTATACAACTAGCTAAACTCTGATGCAAAAATGACGTAGTCGTAGTGAGAGTTTACTTGCTGTTTACTGTGCACTGAACATCATCTTGCATGACAGAGTGAAAACTGTAACAAAGGAATAAGTTGGACTATTAAAGCATACATTTCGTAATGGATTATCCTGTAAATATATGTAAATAAAACGTAACTAGGGTGAAGTATTTCCTTTCTAAACAGTATTTTAACTTTAACATATGCATTAACATTACAATATAATTGTACTCACGACATTGCCTCTAAGTGCTAAACCGAAGGGTTTGACGTGCATTCATTGTCTGTTTACTTTTACTCTCCAGGAAACCCCGTTTATTATCCCAAAACTCCCGGGACAAATTAAAAGTCCCGTAAACCTTTTGCCTTAATGGCAACACAAAAGTCCTTAATGTGTTGTGATTTTAAGACATATCTGACGGCACCCACAATTAAATTTGAACAAAACAGGGCATTGTTTGCACAACATTTTACTAAAGAACAACGGGGCTTGCTAGCTTTGACATGCTAGCGGACATTGCTAACTTACAGGTTACCAGCAGGCAGGTGTAGCTAAGACTTTTTATTCGCTTAATATTGTGCCTAAACGGATACTATGTACCCCGACACTTTTTGGCTTTCAGTCAGAGAGTCTCAAGAGCAGTTCGAAAGCCATCAGCTACGTTTTAGTAGTCAGTTAATGTTGTTGCACAAAAGGAGGAATTGCTATTAGCAATATAGATACTAGCGGCGAAACCTGTTGATATGTGCATACTTACAGGAGGCCGGCAGCCAATATTGAGCGTGTAAAAAGTACCTGATGGCTTTCGAACAACTCTTGAGACTCTCTGACTGATAGCTAAAAAGTGTCCGGGTGCGTAGTGTCCGTTAAGGCACAATATTAAGCGACTAAAAAGTAGCTGATGGCTTTCGAACGACTCTTCAGACTCTCTGACTGATAGCTACAAAATTCCCGGGTGACGTATTGGCGTTGGCATAGCAACTGTCACTCAAGAGGCGTTCGAAAGTCAACATTACATCACCCGGGCTCTTTTAGGCATCTGGTGCCTTTTTAGCTTGACAGTTCCTCGGGGTAACTTGTTGAATTGTTTCTTTGGAGTGAAGGGAACATCAAAAAGACGGTTGTCCCTTACTGTCCCACAGCTCCCATATCCCCTCTTTGTCATCTCATCCAGAAGTGAAAGGGAAGTAAAGAGATTGTCATGATAGAATTTACAACCTCT
Source organism: Sprattus sprattus (assembly GCF_963457725.1). Lineage (NCBI taxonomy): Eukaryota > Metazoa > Chordata > Actinopteri > Clupeiformes > Clupeidae > Sprattus > Sprattus sprattus. The sequence goes on along the minus strand of NC_137920.1, from coordinate 52,799,932 downwards.
AGGACCGAGAACGACAGTCGGCCCCTGGCCTAATCCGGTCTGTGGGAGGAGTGTGAAGCGTCCCCCATATGGCAACATATGATGCATGTACCCCTTGTATGAGGCAAGGCTCCAGATTTTAAAACCAAAACGGAATGGTTTGCCTTTGATAAACTGCTTGCATCCATGACGGCCATAATATCGTATCATGCTTTCATCCATCATCATCTGTCTCCAACAGTTCAGCGTGTGCATTTAAATCCTGGCTGGCAAATGTCCCATCTCCCCCTGATAGTCCATATCTGACCCATCACTATCTCAATCACTTATAATGGCATCTTTCTCAATCGGTATGATTGCAATGTTGCATGCCTTGTCTGGGCCATCATCTAGATCCAACATGTCAAGGACTTCACTTAAAGTGATCCTAAAAAAAGAACAAATGTAGGTATGATAAAGCAAGAATTTTGTTTGTATAGAAGTATGTGTAAATCTAGGTACAACATTCTATCCCACCGGTTGTGACTGCTTACATGTTTACTCATTCTGCAAACACACCAAAGACATTTGAGTAATAACAAAATCTTTTTCCTACGTTTATTTTAACATACTTTACTAACCTCTTATTTGTAGTGATGGGAAGTTCGGATCATTTTACCGACTCGAATCTTTGAATCTCGTTCAGTAAAATGAACAAATCTTTTTTCGAGTCATTCGTTCATTTTAACGGGGGGGGGGGGGGGGGGGGGGTCGGGGGTGGTGTTACTCAACATTTTTAAATTTTATAGCCAATTCACTAGCGTAAATACGTCCACTACAAACACGTATCATATTTTCATGGAGGTTACTACATGTAATTTAAACCAGCAGATACTAATTCCTGCATTCAAATAAGCATTTAATGATCACGGCAAACAATTACGCTGCACTGAACTGTAAGTAAAGTTTTAAAAAGTTAAAATAACTAAACCTGTAATTATTTCTTGTGAACGAATATCATTCACGTCTTACTAAACATAGACACTCGAAAGTGAACTAGGTTAATAAGTCCTTTCTGTTTCCTCTTCTGAGCCTATGCAGCCCAGTCAAAATGAACGAAACATTTCGGTTTTCTCTAGCTTCCCATGCTGAGCCTATGCAGATCACGTGAAAAATGATCCAAATACTTGTATCCGGCAGATGACCTAATCGTTCACCTCCCGACCGTCTTTGGATCAACGTTTCGTTCATCTGCCGGATATCGTTCAATGATTCGTTCTTTTGCCGGATATCAGTCTTTCGTTCAAACTTCGTTCTTTTGCCAAACGTGTCTTTGGGTCAATGATTTGTTCTTTCGCCAACCGTGTCTTTGGATCTATGATTCGTTCATCTGCCGGATATGGGTATTTCGTTCAATGATTCGTTCTTTTGCCGGCTATCGGTCTTTCGTTCAATGATTCGTTCTTTTGACAACCGTGTCTTTGGATCTATGATTCGTTCATCTGCCAGATATGGGTATTTCGTTCAATGATTCGTTCTTTTGCCGGATATCGGTCTTTCGTTCAATGATTCGTTCTTTTGACAACTGTGTCTTTGGATCTATGATTCGTTCATCTGCCGGATATGGGTCGTTGGATCCTTTTCCACGTGACCTGCATAGGCTCAGTACCATTGTCAGTACAGTCAGCTAGAGGAAACAGAAATGATTCGTTCTTTTTCCGACTGGGTCTCTTGGATACGGGTCTTTGGATCATTTTTACGTGACCTGCATTCAACAAATCATTTCTGTTTCCTTGGCTTAGCCAATGCAACAGTCCCAGTTGTCCCGATGCGCGGTCATGAACGAGAAAAAGAACGAATCTTTTTTTGAGAGGAATCGTTACTCTCGAGTCGTTGTAAGGATTCGTTCAAAATGAACGAATCGTTCACGAACGACACATCACTACTTATTTGGGAGCTTTGAGGCAGCCATCCTCTTCTCAAGGTGCAACCAGGAAGTAAACAGCTCTAGTCATGTGACAATTTACTCAAAACATTTGATACTGCCCACATTTATTTGAAACACTCTATTATTTCAATATTTACTAAAAGAGTATTGAGAAATTCCACAGTGACATTTTTATAGGCTTGTAAATCATTTTTTTTTTTTTTGTCACAATTGTGACCGATGGGTTGAAATGGGTTAAATTCATCAACTGTTGCCATGAGCGTGACTGGAAATGTGACAGTTTAAAGTGCATGCACTAACAGTCGGATAGCAAATTGAATGGGAAGTACAGTCATGTTTAAATTGGACAACAATCCCGAAGTCCCTCTTATCGCTAGGCAACACTGGCTTGTGTGCTTGTCCCGTCATCCACTGCATAATTTTTCCAACAGTCAGTTGACCATCATCTAATGAAATAAAACAGGTTAGTGTGAACTTACCAGGTAAGCCCCTATAGACCATGGGTTATTGCTGGCTGTGAAATCACCATAGATGAGCATTATTTAAAATAAACACTCAAATGTATGGGCCTCCTTAGTTGACTCTGAACAGGAAACACAGCTCATCACACAGAACTGTTATTTTTCAACAGTGGCATTCAATGCCAACAGTGTATTCTGCCCGCCACAAGGAATTTAAAAAACACTTGTAAAGAGTTCCTTAATGATATAGCAGTTAAAACATACCACCATCCTCAATTTCTTGAAGAAAGTCTTGGAAAAAGTTCATGACGTTAATCTCTCTGATCCGTTCGCACTGTAGGCAGGTTGACACTTCTCCAGGAGAAAGGCAGCATCCACCTGCCCCCCCCCCCGGAGCTGATCTAGCATGGGGACCCACTCTCATTGTGCCATGGAGCACAACAGCCCTGAAAATAAGAAAGGTCATAATGTAGCTGAAGGAGCTCAACAGACTTAAGTGAATTTTAAGTGTATCCGGGGGAAATTACAGTCGTATGCAAAAGTTTAGGCACCCCTCTAAGGCTGCATGATAATTTACTCTGTCTTCACCAAAAAAGATCACAGTGGTAAAATATTTATTTTCTAGTTATCACTGAGTGCTGGGGTGTTTTCCAGACAAAGATATTTAGTGTAGCAGTATTTATTGGTGTGAAATTAAATCAAATGTGAAAAATAGGCTGTGCAAAAGTTTGGGCACCCTCATAATTTTGTTGATTTGAATACCTGTACCTACTCAATGCTGATAAACTGCAACACAGAATTAGTCTGATTAGCTCGTCAAGCCTTCAATTCCATAGAAAGGTGCATCCAACCATTAGAAAAGGTATTTAAGGTAGCCAATTGCAAGTTGTGCTTCTCTTTGATTCTCCTCTGAACAGTGGCAACATGGGGGCATCAAAACAGCTATCAAATGATCTGAAAACAAAGATTGTTCAGCAGTTTTGTTTAGGGGAAGGCTACAAAAAGTTATCCTGGACGTTTCAGCTATCAGTTTCCACTGTGATGAATTTTATTATGAAGTGGAAGGCAACAGGCACAGTTCTTGCTAAGGCCAGAAGTGGCAGGCCAAGAAAAATAACAAAGAGGCAAAGGCGAATAATGGTCAGAATGGTCAAGAATAACCCTCAGACCACCTCCAAAGACCTGCAAGGTCATCTTGCTGCAGATGGTGTCACTGTGCATTGCTCAACCATTCAGCGCACATTGCACAGAAAACAGCTGTATGGGAGAGTGATGCAGAATAAGCCTTTTCCGCACACACGCCACAAACAAGCTCGCTTGAGGTTTGCCAAACTACATTTGAACAAGCCAGGCTCATTTTGGAACAAAGTGCTGTGGAATGATGAGACAAAGATAGAGATATTTGGTCACAAGAGGCGTTACGCATGGAGGCAAATTAATACAGCATTTCTAGAAAAACACTTGCTGCCCACAGTAAAATTAGGTGGGGGTCTATCATGCTGTGGGACTGTGTGGCTAGTACAGGAACTGGAAATCTAGTTAAAGTTGATGGTCGCATGGATTCAACTCACTACCAGCAAATTCTTGACAATAATGTTCAAGAATCTGTAACAAAGCTGAAGTTACGGCAGAGTTGGGTGTTCCAGCAGGACAATAACACGAAACAGTGCTCCAAATCCATTAAGCCATTTATGCAGAGGGACAACTACAATGTTCTGGAATGGCCATCCCAGTCCCCAGACTTGAATATAATTGAAAATACATGGGATGTCTTGTCCACGCTAGGCACCCATCAAACCTTACAGAGCTGGAGCTGTATTGTAAGGAAGAATGGTCCAAAATACCTTCATCCAGAATCCAGACACTCATCAGAGGCTATAAGAAGCGTCTAGAGGCTGTTATTTTGGCAAAAGGAGGCTCTAGTAAATATTATTGTGATTTTTTCTGTTGGGGTGCCCAAATGTATGCACCTGTCTAATTCTGTTATTATACATTTGGCATATTCTCTGTTTATCTAATTAACCTTATTTCACTTCTAAAATATAACTGTTTCCATGTAGTATTATATATGTGAAAAAGAAGTTCCTGATCCAAACGCCCAACAATTTATAAATGAAAGTAATAAAGATTATCAGGGGTGATTATCAGCCTAAACTTTTGCATACGACTGTATATACTTGGGGCAATACAACATAGAGCTTGAGAATGCTCAATTGTGTGTCTGTAACCCATACAGTATGAAGACCTACTAAACTGGATACTGGTTTTGAGGCAACTGTAGAAACAATTGACAAAACTGTAAAAGACATATTAAATGATTATAAAATTATTTATCAGAGTTTCCACTCAGTGGGCATGTAGATCCACTTGAGTTTTAACGTGTAATAGGTTTAGGTTCTACTTCAAGGTGGGGGTAACTATCCCTGATTTTCCATGTCTGGATCAGGCTGTATTGAAAATTCCCTAAGATTTACCTGAAATTCCCTGAACCCTGTATTATGTTAATTTCAAAATACCTGACAATGATGTCTTTGTTTTCCACTGAAATCTTTCCGGTGTAGCAACAGTTTACAATATTGTCAATTAGTAAATGGATGTTCTCTTCAGTTGCTCCATTCACGTGAGAGTACAGAAGGTATCCTCCATCAATGGTTTACAGGAAGTTCATGCTTTTCATGACCACAAGCTCAGAAATTATGTTTTTTTTTTTTTTAGCACAACCACATATTCAACCACATTCAAATTAGTTTTAACCATTTAAAGTAATTTAACTTTAGACTTACAGTAGTTTTGTTGTGAGCATTATGGATATGTTATGGGTGCTTTCAAATACTGTAACTGTAAAAATTTGAAGTAATTCACTTCAGCATATTGTTTATGTCTACATCAGTGACTACGATGAGCATCAGAACACATTTTATGACAAATTAATGCAGAAAACAGGGTGATGTAAATGGTTTTCAGTTTTATATAGAACCCAACAATACGCCCCCTACAGTTCCATACACAGACGTGAATAACATTATTTCAGTAGGTTGTTAAATATGAATCTGTTACTTCGTTTTCCAAAACTTGCTGCTGTTGCTTTTCACATTTTAGAAACTTAATTACCTCCATGATGAGATTGATCAGATCCAGATCAGTGATGTCACTCATGGACACCTGTACGTTGTCAGACTCTGTTTGACCGCTAAGGTACCTGTAGCACCATTCCCACATGAACTTGGGGAGAGGTCCGCCTTGCGCTATGCTTGCCACCATAATTTCTCCAGCAGTCCTCCATAGCCGCAAAACAAATACATTATAAAACATTGCAATCCAATTTCTACCACACTTCTACACATACAGTATCTCGCAAAAGTGAGTACACCCCTTACATTTTTGCAAATATTCTGTTATATCTTTCCAAGGAACAACGGTATAGAAATTAAACTTGAAACCTCCCAAGTCTGTCAGTGTAACAGCTGTATGTTGAGTTATATAAATATATCCTGTACATTGCACACCACCTATAAGTTGTATCAAAGTTTAATTTCTATAGCCATGAAAAGTTATAACAGAATATTTGCAAAAATGTGAGTCATGTAGGCGTTCTCACTATGTGAGATACTGTTAGACTTTTCCTTAGTAATTCTAGAAATTACATTGAAAAGATCTGATTAGGTGAGGTCAATTTCAGATCTAATTGTTGATTTCTGATTACCTGAAGTAGTTCTGGTCCAGGCTATTCAAGCAGTACATAGGATTTTCCCCTTCTTGTCATTCCCACCAACAAAAAGCTTGCTTTCTATCTCAGCAATCATCTCTGAAAAACAAAGCATTTGCAATACATTTAAGAGTGCACTATAACAAAGAAGCGACAACTTAAAAAATAATTATACCACCGTTTGATTACACTTCCTATTGTTAGGCACTATTTCAAAGTGTTAAAATACCACCTCGTGGCTGCTTTACCACCTCAAACATGCATATATTATATAACCCTATCTATATTTAGGGACGGCTTGTTTTTGTCTTTGCCACTGCTGCATTGTCCGACTGAAGAGGTCCTTTCTTGACACAGTAATGGAAAAGGTTCTGCTCCCATCCACTTGACAAGCAACCCAGTCCAAGATCTCCTCCAAACTTGAAATTGAAAACATAGAGCACGTCACATTTTTATGCATAATCAAGCTAAGTGTGTAACACAATAAAAATACAACAAACAAGAGTGATGTGAAAGAAGAGATACTAAAATACACAAACCACGTGATCTCTTGCGTTATTTTATCTGCAGAGCAACTGGGACAATGGCTTTAACTTTGAAAAGAAGTCAATGCATCTCCTGAGATGTTGCTTTTTCCTTTGTTGGCATTTCTACAAAGACAAATGTTGTTGCTGTTTTTTTTTTTTTTTTTTAAGCAGTTACTACAGCCAATGCCTTTTTAAGATTTTAAGACATTTCACTGTCTTCTGTTAAAGTACCTTAATCCACAGTCTGATGCGTGGGCCTCAATGATGCTAATGCTGAAGGCTTCTCTGCATACAGGACATTCTGCGGTCGAACAATAATGATAATAATAATAATAACAACATTTGCAAAAACGTTTGCAAGCTTACTCTTCTAATGCAACAAATTCAAAGTAAACAACTATTCCTTTTCATGTTCAATGTAATGAATACACAAATAAACAGAAATCATGTCATGAGTGTCACTTTCCTATATATGGAAAACATGTAAATGTATGTACAACATAAGATTATTCCACAAGGTCAAGTTTTATTACTACCAGAAATACACAAGGCCTGACAGGCTAAGCATACAACCTCTGAAGAACTGCACAGATCCACGCTGTCCCTGCAGTTTTCGATGTGGCTTGGAAGAGCCTGTAAAGGAATCATCACTCCGCAGTTGGCGCATGGAGATTTGGGCATGCTGCGAAATTCTTTGGCATCGGGAGGTAAAGGACAGTATTGCCAACATTGTGGTGTGCCAGTCTGTACTCAATGGTTCCAAAATTAGTATTTTCCCCAGTAAATTAGTATTTTTCCTTAAGTGAAATCTGTACGGCGGTAATGGGTTCCACGTGCAAAAGTTTGATATGTACCTGTAAAAGAAACAATATTTTGGCATTCAGCCTACAAACGTAGACTTATTTGTAGTCTTTAAGATCATTTTTTGAGAAGGCGTCTTGTCTACATCACGTGAATTTGGCTGTGTCATAGTGTATTTTGGCAAACTTTTTATAATGTGGTGGAAGTATCTCATATTTTATACGCTTCTGTACACAAAATTTAACTAATATAAGTGTATTCTTTGGTTTAACTCTGGGAGAAAGTCTGTTTCCTAGGAAATGGCTTCTTCTATTTTTCCCAGCCATTTTTTTAGATTATAAAGTTTGCATGCTATATTTAAAAACTTGAAATGAGGAAAAAATTAGAACTTGTTCATCCACAACAGAAAGATTGTGCTAAATGAAAAGACTCAGTCAAGGCAAATTGAGCGAAGTAAGAAAGGAGCTTGATTAGATGGAATACCGTGACCGCGAAAGTACTGCTCGACAACGACCACAAGAGCAGTGACAGCGGTGCTCGTGTCAGTTTTTTGACACGGGAATAACTACAAATGCGCATGGATTAAAGTTTTCCGTCGCTATGACGGATTTCCGTCAACTCGGCTCGCATAAGGCCAAAAATGAGATCGATGCAGATCCGAAGAGAAACAAAATAGGGAGGGGGGGGCACTGATATGATTTGCAGCGTCGGAAATACACGAGGGCAAAGGGCAAAACTGCCCCTAAAAAATGTAATTTTGCCCCTAAAATGTATAAGAGTAAATTATAATTTTCTGTAATAATAATTTAATGAACTTGCCAAAAACATCGTAGCCTATGACCCGGTCAGTTGCCATTTAATGTTTTGATTTTCGCATTGACTGATTGTTGCGTGAAGAAATGAACGTTCTAACAAAAAATATTTGGAGCGCTTCCTAATCAGACCTGGCTGTGAGTGCGAGAGTGAGGAGAAATGAGGATCAGCGCAGTCTCTGTCACCAGCTCAGGTTCTAAAATATAAAATTCATACACCCAGCGACTGTCAAAAATGAAAGCTAGATTGACTGGGTGGAGGAAGACGATGACGAAGAGAAAAAGACCCGGTTTTGTTTTCAAGGCATGTCGGAATTGTGGACAACGAGTTGCCCAAATCCTTGTCAATCCAGGTACATTCTTCTGCTGACTCCATCAAGGGGAGCAAAAACATTCAGAAATACATGGCATTTTGTCACCAAGCACCAAGCGACACACATCGCCTACGTTGAATGATAACTAGTAATAATACTTTTAGAAATTATTTAGTTCGGTTAAGCTAGTTTAATGTTAGTTAGCTAACGTTGGCTACAAAGGCTGGCTTGCATGCTAGCTAACTAGTCTAATCTGTATTTCCTGTAGGCCTACTATGGTAGGTACATGATTAAAGGTAACACAAAAATCCATAAATATAATGTGTTATTATAAAAAAAAGAAAGAAAAAAAACCTCTAATAAGATTGTATTAGTTGTTATTACTATAATAGAATACTTTTGAATATGATTGTCTAATTTACGTTGTCTGTTTGGTTTTTGTTCAAAAAATCTAAGAAAACACTTTGTATCTGTAGACTAATGCTAATAGTCTTATTATTGCCATTTGATGACAATTGTTCATATACTGTAAGCCTACATAAGTGTGTTTATTATTTTGAACAAAGGTTAGGCCTAAATGTTATTTCACAAGTTTCTAAAAGTGCCCCCATTTTTTTTTTAAATGCCCCTGGATTTCAGTAAATCGTTGTCATGTATAGCCCATTAACAAGAAGGGTGAAGTCTTGCAAAAGATATTGGTTTTATGCCCTAGCTTTGAACTAGTAAGTGATAATATCGTGATAATATGAAGATCAAATATCAAGGCGGTATGCAGCCACGACCCAAAGTGAGTGCCGATTTTTTTTTCAGTCAGATGATTTTTTTTTTGCTTTAATCCCTGAATGCGGTCTGTTCCTACTTCAGTCTTTTGTCTGTTCATTTAGCTCACTCTTTTGACAGAAATATACCTCTATTCGAATGGAAATTCTGCGTTAACCATTCGTATTTGTATTAGAAAAATATATATTGCTCGAGTCAAGAGAGTTTTATTCTTGACAGTGTTTCCCCTACAATGATATTAGGGTGGCGCCCCGCCACCCCAACGGCCCCGCCCGCCCCCCCTGGAAGCTGAAGTTAAAAAAAAAAATATATATATATATATAAATAAATATATATATATATATATTTTTTTAATAAATATAGCGCCAGATCACAAAACAAGTCATTTAAGGTTACCTTTACCATAAAACATGTAAAATTATTAAGGCTGTCAATAGATTAAAAAAAAATAACTAATTAATCTCACATTTTGAAATTCATTAATCTAGATTAATCGCGATTAAATTATTATTATTATTATTTTTAAACTAGTAATCACTCAAGACAGCGTGTATTTTAGACAATGTTGAAAAAACTTTTGTGACAACGCGATTGCTATCGGCAAAGCATCATGGGAAGTTTAAAGAAAATGTCATCAGGAGAGGGATAAACGAAGAGATCTACTGTAAAGATATTTCTGCTACGTTGTCGATGCAGATTCTAATGAGGCTGTTCTCCACAACAACATGGATTAGACTTCGATGGTTGGACTATGATGGTAGTTTTATAACAATCGTTGCCGCAAGAAAGAAAAAGATTCTCTCGTTTGTTGTGCCTCCTCCGTTGTAGCATACAACGTGAAGGCTTGGCAGGTGCCGGTCGTGTGTAATGTGTAGGCTATTTCATTCCGTTCTTGCAATGTGAATAATTTGATTTCATGCTCTTGTGCTTGTTTGTGTGAACAAGTGCATTTATCTGTTGCTGTCCGAGTTCAATAAAGGCAGGCTATTCATAAAAAACGTACGTAAATATGTAATTAGTTTTGAACAGTTGTGACATTGACTGCTTCAGACTCTGGTTCGGACAAAACATTAATGGCCGGTTGTTCTTTGTTGTGACTTCTGTAAAACACCAATGACACCTAAATTAATTAGCTGTTCGGCTCTGGCTTCTGAGTTTTCCAACCTCCCCCCTCCAGAGAATGTTAGAAACACGGTCATGCCCCACACAGGTAGCTAGTTAGCCCAGCTATCATGTTAGCATAAATGCTAGCGAGACCTAGCATGTCAGGGTTGAAAATAGATAGCAAACCTCTTCCATAAAAGATTTGAAACAGGGAAAGACGAGGTGACAGGGAGAAGAGTAACGTTAGAGCGGGAGAAGGAGGGGGGCACGAACTCAGACCACCCAGGGAACTGTGTGCGTGTGTCAAAATAAAACTCCTCTTTGACGTGTAAACTAATTCCGCACACCGGAAGTAAACAAAGTTGCGTTAACGGCATTAAAATATCTTAACGCGTTAATCGCGGTCACATTAATCTCATAGATTAACGCGTTAACGCTGACAGCCCTAAAAATTATACTTATTTTTTAAGTAAAACTGCTTATCCTAACCCCTAATCCTGAAGTATAATTGTTGCATACTGTTACTGTAAGATGTTATATTGACTGCTGTCATTAAAAGAAACACATGAACATCATAATTAATTTAAGTGTTTGTGTCCGTGTCCGCCGCCGCGCCCCTGCCGCCGTCCCCCTCCCCCCAAGCTGTAAACCTAGGGGAAACACTGCTTGATCATTAGTTTAATGATTGGGGTTCCATATTACTGAGCAGTAGTTGATTAAAAAAGAAAACATCGCAGAAACGTACCCAAATATGTTGGTGACGGCCATTTGTAAAATAAGAGCAGATGCAACAAGGTAACTTTATCGAGCAACGTCAAAAGTAAATAGTCTTCAAAACGATAAAACACATTCCCAATCGCCTGTGCGCACTTAAATAGATAACAATGAACAAAACTCACCTATTGGTTTCCATGTCGCTGCAGCTATAATATCGACCAATCAGCACAAACGTATCACGTCGGTCAATTTAAACAAAAATGGCGCCCTCCGCGTTAGTAAGCAGGAGGCCAAATCATGACACATTTTTGCTTATTTCTCAAGTTACCGCAAATATTCTATTCAATAAATAATATTGCAAGTTGACCCTAAATTCGTATGAATGAGTCATTATATTCGTATCGGCGTATTTCCACCACATTTTCGTATTAGTACGGATCAATCCGTACGAGTTGGCATCACTGAAAGGGGTAAGGTCAATCTGATCCTGCAAAGGTGCTATGAAAAGTGTGCATTTTCCGTTTCCAGAAACTCCTTTTATTTGTTGTCCACTGTACCCTTCTGAGTCAGGAGGAATGACCACCAATTTCTTGTGCCCACCACCGCCTGGAAAATGGCAAAACAGCTACTGTTATTACAGTCCTTAAGCCAGGTACATTCACATTAAACAAGGCTTTAATTGTGAAGAAAATGGATCTGTCCTTTAACATTCAATTTCATATTCAGCATAGCCAGACTTCACAAAAAGTCTGTTTGGTTGGCGAAAGTGCACTGCAAGCCTCCCCCTAGCCCATGGCCTAGACTGTCTGCAAATGATACAATGTCTCATCTACATGTATGTACAAAGTATTTCAGAAAAGTTGTAATACAAAAAAAGTGTTGTTTACATTATGACAATCAGCTGGGGAAGTTTTTTTTTTTTTTTTTGACAAATATTTTTATTGGTTTCACAGGTTACAAAAAAAAAGGACAAATTACATCAAGGCTTATTTTCTATTTTCCTTCAAAAGCACACCCTTTCAACCCTCCCACCCCTCCCTCCCTCCCTCCCTCCCTCCCCAGTCAACCATACTACACTGTCTACGCTGTACAGAGAATGGAAAAAACACAAAATAAAAATAAATAAATAAATAATAATAATAATACAATATAATGTACAATGCAACATACATTAGATATGACAAAAGCCATTGGGGAAAGACAAACAAAGGGGGGGGGGGGGGTCAAATCAAAAAGGGAATAAGGCAACAAGGTCAGATTGTAACCAAAGTATCCTGAATATGATGATAGTGCTCATTTATCTTCAAGGGTTTTTAACTCTTTTATGTATTCCAGTGTGGGGTTCCAATTTAATTCAAATTTCTCCGGAGATCCTCTTAAATTGTACTTAATTTTTTCTAATTTGAGAAACATCATAATATCTTCTAGCCATTTAGACGCCGAGGGGGCAAGTGGTGACTTCCATCCTAGAAGTATTCTCCTCCTCGCTAGTAAGGATGCAAAAGCAATAGTGTCTTTTGCCCACTTCGTGAAGTTCTCATGATTTGGTATTACCCCAAAGATACCGACTTCTATACTTGGTGACAATGTAACACTTAGAAATTTGGACAAATGACTAAAAATATCTGTCCAGTAATCACAAAGGCGAGGACAAGACCAAAACATATGTGTCATGTTTGCTGGGGATAAATTACATCTGTTACAAGTGTCTGTGACATTAGGATATATTTTGGAAAGTTTAGAGTTAGTATAATAAGTGCGATGGATCACCTTAAACTGTATTAAACTCAGCCTTGCACAAGATGTACTCCCATTCACTCTGCTGAGTGCCTCCTTCCAGTCATTGTCAGTTATAGGGCAACCCAGCTCCTCTTCCCAGTCTTTTCTTTTCTGATCTAGTGGGGTAACTGTGAGTTGGGAAATTGAAGAATATATTCTGGAAATTAGGCCTTTTTGACTGGTAGGAATGTCCAAAATTGAGTCGACTGCTGAATCAGGTGGGGTGGTTGGAAAAACTGAATTATTCAGCTTGGCAAAGTTACGGATCTGGAAATAACGAAAAAGATGTGACTGTGGAAGGTTAAACCTTTCACTGAGTTTGGCAAAGCTATCAAAGGAATTATCAGTGTAAAGGCCTCTTAAATTTGTAAGGCCCGACCTTCGCCAAAACAAAAAGGCTGCATCAACACTGGGGGGAAGAAAAAGATGGTTGTTGCAAATGGGAGTATGGTTAGATACCCCCTTGAGGCCAAAAGTTAGTCTAAATTGAGACCAGATCCTTAACGTAGTGATAACAATAGGGTTGCCTGTGTATTGAGTTGACTGAATGGGTAGTTTAGATGTGAGCAAAGCCAAAAGTGAAGTGGAAGGACATGAACTAGCCTCAATCTCACACCAATTTAGCGTCGGCATCTGAACCCATAGAATCATTTTTTGTATGTTGGCTGCCCAATAGTAATTTCTTAAGTTTGGGAGCCCTAGTCCACCAACTGACCTGTCTCTTTGTAAAAACCCACGCTTGATCCTGGGGATCCCATTTTTCCATATAAAGGAGGAGATCAGTTTGTCAAAAGAGCTAAAGTATGATTTTGGCAGAAAGACTGGCAGACACGGAAAAAGGTATAGAAATCGTGGAAGTACATTCATTTTTATGCAATTTATCCTACCTGCAATTGTTAAATGCAGAGCCTTCCACCTTTCCAAATCTAGTTTGATCCGTTCCATTAAAGGTAGAAAATTATTTTGGTAAATAGTTGACAAATGTCGACAGATATTCACCCCTAAGTATTTAAAGCTGTCTCCAGACATCTTAAAGGGAAGATCTCCGTCGGTAATTTGTGGAGCTGGGTTATTAACTAAAAAGCATTCACTTTTTGAGTAGTTCAGTTTATAGCCTGAAAAGATACCAAATCTGTCTAATAGTTCAATTATGCGAGGGATAGTGGTCAGTGGATCAGACACAAACAACAATAAATCATCTGCATAGAGTGAAAGTATATGCCTGGTGTCACCTCTAGAAATCCCCTGATTATAGTTGGTTGATTTAAGTGCTATAGATCAGTGGTCCCCAACCACCGGGTCGCGGCCCGGTACCGGTCCGCGAGGGATTTGTTACCGGGCCGCACAGAAAGAATAAATAATTCATAGAATTTTCGCTGTATTAATTATTGGAGTCTGAAAGGTGTTTTATTTTGAAAAACTACCGGATTTTCCCGGACGTAACATTGGCCTGTGCCTCTAGTCACGTCAAGACGCTTGTCTCGTTCACGTGATATGTCACTCAAAAAAAAAAACCCAAACTAGCGAAAATTAGAAATAAAACAAACATCTTTGGAGAGCTTCTTTGCAAAGGTGAAAAGGTCAACTAAGGAGTCAGAAGAGGAGCCTACGACCTCAAAAAAAGAAAGCTTCTTTTAACAGACAATACCAGGATAGGCTACTTAAAATACGGGTTTATCGTAACAGGTGATTCTCACGCACCAAGTCCGCTCTGTTTAATATGTGGCGACAAGCTAACAAACGAGCCAATGAAGCCTTCAAAACTGCTTCGGCACATGGAGACCAAGCACTGATTCAGAGTTATGGTGAGTTGTATTTTTCATGCACTTAACGTTCGTAATACAATGGTGTTGGTCAACCTAACGTTAATGTTAGCTTTTGTGTATATGAGCATACCGGGCTTCATTGTATCGAACTCGCGCTTGCCTCACATCAATATGAATGGATGACGTGACTAATAAGTGGTGTAAAATGACACCTTGAAGCCGGTCCGTGAAAAAATTCCCTACATTAAACCGGTCCGTGGTGCAAAAAAGGTTGGGGACCCCTGCTATAGATAATGGTTCGATCGCCACAGCAAATAATAGGGGACTCAGGGGACAACCCTGACGTGTAGACCTGGAGAGAGTAAAGTATTGAGAACTCATTCCATTTGTATTCACTGAAGCTTTGGGTGAAGTATATAGTAACTTTATCCATGAAATGTATTTAGAACCCATACCGAATCTGTTAAGGACATCAAACAGATACCCCCACTCCACCCTGTCAAATGCTTTCTCAGCATCTAGTGAGACCACTACCTCTGAAGTTTCAACAGGAGCCGGGGACAGAAGGATATTAAGAAGTCTGCGAATGTTTGAGAAGGAATGGCGATTTTTCATAAATCCTGTCTGGTCAGACGATATAATGTCCTGTAAAACAGATTCCAATCTCAGTGCAAGTATTTTAGCCAGAATTTTATAGTCGTTATTCAAGAGTGAGATCGGCCTGTAGGAACCACACTCATTACTGTCTTTGTTTGGTTTCAACAATAAAGTTATGGAGGCCTCTGTGAGGGTTTGAGGCAAGGTTCCCTGATTCAAGGAGTCATTAAACATGTTAAGAAGAAGAGGGCTTAGTTTATCAATGTGTTTTTTAAAAAGATTCATAGGGTAACCATCTGGACCAGCCACTTTGTTGCTTTGCATTAGTTTAATTGCATCAGTAATTTCACTAATTTTCAGAGGTTGATCCATAATATTAGCTTTGTCAGGAGTGATGGATGGAAATTCCAAATTATCAAGAAATTCCGTCCTGTATGTGTCAGTGTTAGAGGCTTCAGAAGTGTATAGATTAGAGTAGTAATTTTTAAAGGTATCATTAATGACAGATGGGACTATTGTAAGTTCTCCTGAGGAAGTTCTTATTTGTTTAATTTGTTGAGATGCTGTTCGACTCTTGAGCTGGTGAGCTAACAGTCGTCCTGCCTTCTCACCATGTTCATACAAAAAACCTTGTGAGCGCAATAGTAATTTTTCTGTCTCATGTGTTGTAAGTAGATTATAATCCATTTGCTAATTTTGTCTCTCTTTTACAAGCTCTGGGGATGGTGACACTGATAGTTTGTTATCCAGATGACTAATACTTTCCATTAGCTGCTCTTGTTTTTGTCTTCTTATTTTATTTAAGCTTGCAGAGTACGATATAATCTCTCCCCGAATAACCACTTTTAATGTTTCCCAAAGCAAAGATGGAGATATGGAATCTGAGTTGTTGTTAATAAGGAAATTATCAATTGCTGCAGAAATCATGCAATTTAATGCATTATCATTAAGCAGTGTGCAATTCAACCTCCAGGGGGGGCGTGTTTTTTGTAAGAATCTGAAGGAGAGGTCAAGAAGCAATTGCGCATGATCCGATATGACTATGGTTGAGTATTCTGTGTGACTGACAGTTGGAAGGAGATCGTTACTAATGAAAAAGTAATCTATTCGTGAGAAACTTTTATGAACCTGAGAGTAAAATGAAAATTGTTTCTTATCAGGGTAGCGGAAACGCCAAGGGTCCACATTTCCTATTTGGTTCATGAAAGATGAGAAGGCCTTGGCCATTTTAGATGGTGGGTGTTGTCTGGAGGGGGATCTGTCCAATAAAGGATCCATTGCACAGTTAAGGTCACCCCCCAAAATTAGTTTATGATAGCTCAAATCTGGAAGAGATGATATCAGCTTTGTAACAAATGCCTCATCATCCCAGTTGGGCGCATACAAGTTTACAAGAGTAACTGCTTCATTGTTAAGACAGCCTGTAACTATAATGAATCGGCCTTGATTATCAGCAAATGTATTAAATGGGGTAAACTGAATTTTTTTATGGAATAAAATAGCTACACCCCGCACTTTGCTGCTAAAGTTGGATTGAAAACATTGGCCAGTCCACGATGCCCTCAATCTGTGTTGATCTTTAGAGATCAGATGTGTCTCCTGCAGGAAAGCCACATCTGTTTTCAAATGTTTTAGATGAGATAAAATTCTGCCCCTCTTGACTGGGCTATTAAGCCCTTTAACATTCCAGGATACAAACCTCAGGCTTGCTCCTTCACCTTTTATTATGTTGGCCATATGTAATAGTAAGAGGAGTGTAAAATAGTGACACTGCCTTGGTGTGAGAAGAGCAGGGGAAGGGGAGGAAACAGAAGGGGAGAGAGAGGGGAAAAAAACGAAAAACAAACATACAAAAAAGGAGACATATATATACCAACAATTGTAGTGAGGCCATACCCACCCACCACCCCCCTCCAAATCGTACACATCCACCCACCCACCCATTCCCTTCCCAGAAAAAAAAACCCACATTAAACTCTCAGAACGGAGAGTATACAATACTAATGCAAAATCTAACGTTCCTAAGCATGTTCTCAGAACTAGAACTAGCAGCAGGATATTACAGAACGAGTTACTTCTAGGCGGCATGCAACACGATCCCTAGTACATGAGCTAGGGGGCTCCTATTTAAAACAATGAATCCTGTGATTCAGAGATAATAAACACCAAACTAAGATCAGTGAGAGGTATAATATAGGCCTATAAGCTAGGTTAATGTACCCCTTCATATTGTTAATGCTTATTGTGTAAAGCTTATTGTATTTTTAAAGAAGTAAGAAAAGAAAAGAAAAAACGATAGGCCTATAACAAAATAAGATTTAAAGAGTCATCTTCGAAAGAGTACTTACAATAGTGTCTAATCAGTCAAAATCAACAGAAAATGTTAGCTTGGTGGCTGTAACAGACAACTCGGGATGAGGCCGGTCTCTTCTCCTTTGCAGCATACTAGACAGGGGTGTTGATGTGCTGGTCATAAAAGTCCTGGGCTTTTTGTGGCGAATCAAAGTAGTAGTCTTGATCTTGGAAAGAGACGTGAAGACGGTCTGGGTGTAGCAGGCGAAACTTTATTCGTTTCAGATTCAGGGAGTTTTTTATCGGGTTAAATGACGCTCGTTGTTTGGTCAGTTCAGCACTGATATCAGGGTCAACTCTCAGTTCAGAATCACGATACGTCATCTGATGTTTCCTGGCCCATCTCAGGACTTTCTCTTTCTCTTGAAAACGAAGGAATTTGACGATAAAGGCTCTAGGCTTCTCTGTATTATTGTATCCCGGTCTGCGGAGGGAGCGATGCGCTCTCTCTATCTCAGGTGGGCTATTGAAGACCTCGGAGCCGGTCACCGTCATCAGCAAGTCAGACACAAACTTCGTTAGGTCCTGGCCTTTCTCACTCCCCTCGGGTATGTTGATTATTCTCAAATTCGAACGCCTGGATCTATTTTCAAGATCGTCGACTTTATCCAGAAGTTTACCGCACTGGGATTGAAGCGTTTTAACTGTGGTCTCCATCTCGGTGAGTTTTCCAAAGTTTTCCCCAGCCAAAACTTCTGTATGAGTGAGACGGCTATTAAACGATGACACCTGCTGTCTCAGAGAATCCACCGATGATTTGAGGGATTCTGTTGACTCTCGGATCAGAACTGCCACATCGGTCTTAAAGCTTTCACGTTGATCATTGAGTAGAGCTTCGAGGTCGCTTTTGGTAACCGGGCTGTCTTCTTCATGTTTGCTAGCCCATTCAGCATCTCTGGCTGCCATGTTAGCTAACTTAGCAGAAACGTTAGCTCGAGTACCTTGCTGTTTCGGTTTGTTCATTAGGCCTATCTCTTGACACTCCCGTGTAAAGTATGTGTAAATGTTCAGATTTAGGTCAACAAAGATAGAGGAAAATAAGTTTAAAGGTCGTTCAGGTTAATGATATGAAAAGTTTAGCCGGAGCCCCCTTTCGCACGTCTGCTCACCACCTCGTCATGCCGGAAGTCCCTCAGCTGGGGAAGTTTTAAGGGGATATTTATCAGTTAAAACTTGTGCCCTTTTCACCCTTAATACAGTGGGCCCTATCTTGCCGATTAGAAACGCAAGTAGGACGGCGCCAAACGCAAGTAGCTGTGTGGGCGGCTCTATGGCGCAGTTGCTATTTTAACGGCGGAAAAAACACACTTGCGTCCAGCGCAAGTGTCAAAAGGGTTGGTCCAAAGGAGGTTACTCAGCCATAGGTGTGGTTTGGGCGTAATATGCAATAAACCAATCCGAGCGTCATCTCGCATTCCCTTTAAGAGCGAGGAGCGCATAGTCCATAGCGGCTTGTTATTTTGATGGGGGAATTACCTGGTGGAAGACCGGAAAAGTTCACAGCCGAGGAGACCGACGTGAGATTTACACCAATTTTTTGGCAAGCCATATATAATTACAAGGAAAATAAAGTATTTACCACATGAGGAAATCATTGTGATATCCATATCCAAGTTATTTTAAAAATAGGCATACATCTAGCGTACACATTGACCCAAATGATTCAGGTTAATTGAAGCTGCGTGATTTTTTGATCACCTGTTTCAACTGGTGCTTGAGAACACCTGTCCACAGAATATCTAGATGAAGGACCTGGGCCATACATGTCTGGTTCGAGAGACCTGGGCCATCCATGTCCTGCTTTGCAGGCTTTCTGTAGGCCCTTTCATCAAGAGAACATTAAAAATGTCAAGGCAAAGTTATAGCCTTGCTTTCCACACAGTGTTTACCATCTTAGTGCTCGCAAATATTTAACTTTGAAAAATCAAGCATGATTGCAAAATGTTCTACTACAATACAAGGTAAATGTTATCAAGCAGATATACGTAATACTACACAGCAATATCTAACATACAAGTTATTTTTACCTTTCTGCACATTGACTTCCATGGTTAGCCAGCACAGACATGGGAAATTTGTTTAAGCAAATAGGACACACCTACACAGAAGACAGCATCAGCAGAAAATCCACAAACTTAGAAGTGCACATTACGCCCGACTCACATTGTTGCGTTGGAAGCCGTTGATGCGTCAGGGTTAACGCATCCCCATTCACTTTGCATGGGGTGATGTCATCCTTTGCCGAACTGAATTGTGGCTCCGTTTGTTTCGCGTGCGTTGCGTTTCATGCTTTGCTCGCGACAAGAGTTGAAGAAGGTTCAACTTTTCGACAGGCAATGCATGCGTCAGCCAATCATATTGCCGTTCATGCATAACTGACAGCACAGGCACTAGCCAATCACATCCCGTATATGCTCACGTCTACAGAGCGGCAAACTCAAAAAAAAAAACATGGCTGCCAAACTCCGTAGATGGTCGTATTTGTACCTTCAAGTTGGTTGTTTGACTTTTTTTTGGTTAGATTTTTTAAAAGTTACCGAGAAATAGACACTGTACAATGTAAAAACCCCTTTATTGTAACTGAGAAATACGTATCATAGGATTTGCGAGGTGTCTGAGCACACTGTCTAATGATGGGTTAGGGTTAGCATGCTACTACTCACAGGGTAAAAGCTTACTAATGACGTGATTGGTTTGTTGACCTGTCAATCTCACTATAACGTCTCCGTTATCAACAGAACCCCATGCGCCAAACTCCTCCTCCACCGTCCGTTGCATCAACGCAACAATGTGAGTCGGGCGTTAATAACTCATTTGTCTTAAGTAAAAGGGTTCATATGTGTGCACATTTACCCCTTGTTCCTCTGTATCATCATTTTCTTCTATGACCACCTCATTCTGCACCTGTAGTTATTCATTATTTAGTCATACAATCAAATTACTTCTAATAATGATTTAGATACGCTCACTCACATTTTCTGTTTGTCGGCAGTTATCAGCATAGAGGGCCAACATTTGCAAAGGCATGGTGGCATTGCAAGTTAGACAGGGCACTTGTGGCATCCTTGCAAATTCTGCCGAATCATAGGGCAGCGGTTCTGTGTCTAATTCCTCTTGCAAGGGAACCAGGTAAAGGTGAATCTTCCCATTGGAGGTTACAGCACGGAGCTGCCGACCCGAGTAACCCTCTGTGTCCATGGGAATAACGGAGATCTTCCTTTGGCCAGAGCCCCCTATACCATACAATGAATACAGTAACATTATGGGACATTGCGGGACTACTTTTCAACACCATAACAAATGAATCCACCAAGATAGCAAAATGACAAACCTTCTGACTTGAAAAACATCCATCTTCCTTCAAGGGGGTGGAATTTCTTGAACTCATTTTCTGTCTGTGTCACAATCTATACATAACCAAATCAAAATAAAGTTAGTTCACTATATATACAGTGTATATATATATATAAAAACGCACACACATACTAACATACTTCAGCATATTTGCTGTCCTCTGGTTTTGACACCAGTCTTCTGCCTAGCCCCGCACGGGCGAGCTCCAATTCTTTGGAGGATTTGGGAGTGAGAGTGGTGAGTCCAGGCAGGGCAATAACTGTCAGGTTAATGGTCTTCGCTGGTCTGACAGGGATTGAGAACCTGCCCTTTCCCTTCTTCACTACATGTTTTGCCTGGAACATACCTGGAAACTGCCTACAAAAGGGGTCAAAGAGAAAAAAAAGAAACAAATTACTTACTGTCTGTCTGTCTGTCTGTCTGTGTTTTAAATTTGTTTTGGTGATCCCTTCAAAACATGGGGAGAGTTGCAAAACTGCAAATGATCTGGTACAGAAAATTTGCCCAAAATACACTATGTTCCTTTCAATATCTACCCAAGCAGGATTTCTAGCAGACGAATCATAAAACTGATATAATACCTTAAGGCCATGTAACGCTAAACCACCAGCCTCAATAGGCTGATGGGGAATGGATGTCCGGATTCTTGGACGACCCATCTCCATATAAAATCTGAGACTAGACTTTGCACCAGTGTTTCCAATCGATGTTTTTGTAGCAGCGCCATATGACGATAGTCGGTTTCAAGACAAATTAGGATGTATAGCTTTCACGGTGTGCAATTTTAATTCGCCATTTACCCGTGATATTAAACCTACAAAAATCACGTTTTTTTTCCCGGTGGCGCTGAAAATTCAGCAGCGGCGGTGCATGTAGGGAAAACACTACTTGCACAATGTCCCAATAATCTGGCGGAGTTGGTATTGGTAGCATACCTGAGTAAACATTTATTCTAGGAAGACAACTTGAAATTCTTCGTTCCAGTTACGTGCAAGCAGTGGTGTCAGAGAGCCGGAGAAAGTAGAAAGTGAAAGTCCCACCTGTGCACTGTTTAATGAGCACACCCAACTGGCTAAAGAGTTGTGCTAATTAGAACCAGCCAGTTTAGAAATTGGATGGATCAAAGAAGTAGCAGGACTTCTACTTTCTGAATACTTCTACTTTTGACACCTCTGCGTGCAAGGAGTTGTAAAATTCTACCCCGAGATCTTTAAAATAGCACTGTGTTTTTCAATCCCATCCCAATGTTGCCAAAGGCCCCGCCGACAAAATCACTTCATGTGCTTTATTTAACTTACTTAATAATTAGCATTTAGCATCTTTTATTAATACGTTTATCTTATATGTATCTACTTGCACCTGCTTAAGCTGTACGTTGTGTGTTATTTATATGTGACCAGGCATGGCTAAACCAGCCACAAGTCTCCCCGGAGACATTTTTGAGTTATTCACATATCCTGAAAGTGTAACGCTATCCAATGATGTCTCACTCATGTAATAACTCACTGATAATATTTGTATAAGTTGTGGTCATTTGAATGTATACCCCTCAGAAAAGCTTTTGCTGAGAAAAAGGACCTCTAATTTTCCCAAATTGCTACCTCACCTGGGACAAAGGGAAGACAGTTGTGCTCATTTGCATCTCAGTGAGATTAGCCCTCCTCTACGGTATCTGTAGCCCTCCCCCCTACAGCTGTCACTGAAGACTCAAGAATTTTAGTGTTATTCTGTATTTAATATATTCTTATTAAGCATATATGCCATAACACCCCCCACCCCCTCACATGAGATATATATGTCAAGTGTTGAGTGTCTCATGTGAAGCAGTTGTTTTTGTTTGTGATAAATAATCAAATGTGATAATGAAGTACGGTAGCCTACGCAGCGTCTTAACTGAAGCTCAACTCAACTATACAGCTAGCTTGCCGCTAACACTAACTGAAAACACATTGGAACACATAGTGGCTAGGTAGCTAGCTGCTAATACGTAACATATAAGTAACACATCAGCAGTAATGAATCAAGTGTACTGATATTAAATGAACTACTAAATGTACTACTAACATGCCATTCTCAAATTAAAGCCAGTGACATGATGGTTAACGATTAACGAGTTAACAATGGATACCGACAGTTAGCATTACCATTGGATTTGAATGGCAGTTATGCTAGCTCTGGCTATCCAGACAAAGGAGCCTTGTTTCTGGACACGTTTCACTTGACGAGCGGGGGCAATACAGTCATCTGGAAAGTTTAAAATGATACTAAACAAAGGGAAATCTACTGTATGGAGATATTTCTGCTAAGTAGACAATGCAGATTGTAATTAGGCTGGTGGATATGTCCAATGTAAGAAGTGTGAAGTTTTAATGAAATATGATGCAACTCTGATGATGAAACTCTCGTTCTCCACAACAACATGGATAAACCTCGCTGGTTGGATGTAGATAGTTTTCAGAACGAACGTCTGCGTGCAGAAAGATCTTCAATGGTAAGACTTGTCTGTTGAGCCTCTGTTGGTGTCTCATAAAACGTGAGTTTTATTAAAGCATAGCGTGTGTAATGTGTAGCTATTTCATTCTGTTTGTTAACCTTTCCTGCTGTCTGTCTCTGAACGTAGAGAGTGCAGGGGAGTAAAATGCTCCGCTGCCGAAGTAGATTACATGTTTTTAACTTCGGATAAGAGTCGTGGAGTACGATTCAGCAGTTCATATGGAAATTAGGTAACACTCCCCCAAGCGCGACGAGAGCGAAGCTGAATTTAACCAAACTGTACCAACTTCAACGACAAAATGTATACTTTTAAGGTAACTAATACTGTTATCTGAAACATGGAGTGGCTTCTTCATGACTTAAACTTGCACATTCTGAAAAAAAACATTCAATTGTGTTTTACTCGAAATCGTCTCGGCCGACTTGTTCCCCCTTTTCGCGTGCTGGGTCACATATTGAATGTACTGAATATATGTTTAGTGTGCTTGCCCGAAGGGAAGCACAGTATTGTTATCGTCAAGTTTTATTTATTTATTTATTCTCCCCGTTTTTCTTGCAGCTAACTACTCCTCGCTCGTTTGAGCTAGAGACGCCATTCAAACACCAAATCGTCCGGCCCGATCCGGTGCAGGTTGCTATGACTTTTCGTGGCGATACTCTTTGCCACTCCTTTTTTATTCCTCTTTTTCATCCCCTTTTTCTCTCATTGACTAACATGGGGAAGGTTGAGCCATTGTGACGTCACCCGCTCTATCAGTCGCTCTCCATTAAACTGTAGGAATATTAAGAGACACCTTGGGCTCTACAGTGTGAGTATTTCACTCGCATAAATAGGTACGTGCAAACTTGAAAAATAATTTACAAGCACAGTGTGCGAGTGACAGACAGTTGTCAATACGGCGCCAAAAAGTGAAGCATTCCATTGATTTCACATGGAAACAAGTGACAGGGTCGCGACTCCAGGGTTTTCGACGGGACCAACAGCAGCAGCAGCATAATCATCATCTGGATTTACTGACATTTTCGGTATATATAAACACATAATATCAATTGGTAACTGGTGTGTTGTATCCTGTTTATGTCTGATACTTTATAAACATTTATGTTTTACGTTAACTTATTACACTAGGCAGCAGTATTGTGAAGTAGAGCTAGAAATGGCTTTACTAGCTCCCATATTGTAGCTCACACCAGCAACTGCTCAATTTAGGACAGAAAGGAGTTTGGTAAATTAGCTTGTAACTGTCAATGATAACTAGTTATTAGAATATATTAGCCAACGTTAAGTTGACTTCAAAGGGGCAGTCGAGTGTTTAGGTTGTGTCAGCTAGCTTGGAAAGCTAGCTAATAATTTTTGATTGAAGCTTCACGTTAGCCTCGGTAAACGTTTAGCTAGCTAACGTTAGCTAACTATGAGGTAGCATATCCCAAGTTATACTAGGTTTTGATAGCTAGCTAGTAAACTCATTGCAGTATGGGCTAAAGGACAGGGCTAGCTAATCTTTTTCGATTGAAGCTTCACGTTAGCCTCGGTAAACGTTTAGCTAGCTAACGTTAGCTAACAATGAGGTAGCATATCCCAACTTATACTAGCTTTTGATAGCTAGCTAGTAAACTCATTGCAGTATGTTTCCTTTTACCAAGATAACAATTTCGGACAGGCTACGCACAACATTAATCAAGCAAAAAATAAATGAATATGTGACTGGTTTGAATAGCCTTGTTTATTTGGGCAATTGTTATTATAATCATTGACACCACTTTCAACTGTCAAAACTATCCGTCTAGCTAAATCTGTTGGTAATGACATTTCACAACATTTCATATGGAGGATATGTGGTTGATTTAATCTAGACGTGATATTCTCATATATTTGAATGACAATTCTGTTAATCAAGTATTGCCTTAAATTATTATTTACATTGATTTAATTGGAATTCAGCTGATCTGTATCTTGGAGACTAATTGCATCCACAATTTAAGTACTGCAAGCTAGACTACTATGCAGTAGACACAACACAGGAGGTCCCTGGGCCTGAGAAGGGAAGGGAAGGAGTTTAATGTGGCTATAATATGGAATTTTAAATGTGCCTAAAACTAGACTAAATTGTAATGAGTTTTCGAAAACTAGACTGAAACTAAAAAGGATAACTATGACTAAATGTGACTTAAACTAATATGCATTTTTGTCTTAAGACTGAATCTAAAAATAGCTGCTAAAATGAACACTGAGATAGGGGACCCCTTAATCTGCAATTCATGGTTGCTAGCTCTAATCAGATGTACTACCTAGGCTTATAAGAGAAGACTAACTTTTTATGCCAACAAACACCAATAACTAGAACTAATTTGACAGACTATAAACCAATGTGATACACGTGCTCTCTATCTATACAGTAAAAGTGTTGCTTACGTTTGATACTAGACCTACAGTCTAACTCTAACTGCATTAACCCATTTCTGCCTAAAACGCCTGCTAAAAACGCCTGTTAAATCCTATGCTATTCTATGAGAAAGTACCTCATTTCCTGAGGGTTTTCTGAGAAAACAGTAAGAATTGTCAACGTCTACAAAAACCTTAATATCTAAGCCTCTGTAGCACTTAGAAACATGAAATAAGAAGCATTGTGAAGGTAAGAACTGCAGGTTTTATTAAAACCTGCTCCCTGAGCACACAAACAACAATAACATTTGTAAAAAAAACTCTCAAACACACAAAAACAATATAAATCAATGATATAAAATACAATAAATACAATTTTCAAGTATGCAAACATTATGAGGGAGGGGAAGAGGGGGAAAGAGAAATGGGGAGGGAGGAGAGGGATGGAGACATCCTGGGGTGGAGCTGGCCTCGCAGTTCACATGGAGCATGAAGCCATGGCGGGGTCAACGTTATCCTGGAGATGGAGATATCTGTAAAAACGTATGGCAAAGCATTCAATCATTGTATTATTATGAGACCCACCCTCTCAGCTGGTGCTAAGACAATGGCCTACTAGACTGTCTATAGGGTATAGGGGTTATAGGTGTTCATATGCCAATTGTTCAGGTCTCTTTGAGGCACAGACAGGGAGTACACATTCAAGTTGGATACACAATAAAGCTACACTAACAGAATAGTATATTTCCAGTTCCATCAATGTTATTTATAGTATTTATATTTATTCATAATTGTATTACTATTCATTATGATGTATTATGCTATACAGTTCTCCACGTTATTTTTCTTATCTAAAATCTTTGGACAAAAACGTCTGCTAAATGTAAATGCTATTTATTCATTATGCCATTATTGTATCTATAACTAACATTATTGCATGTATATATTATCAACCATCATCACCATTAGTAATCGCTATAGCACCACTATCATTACTGCCCATTCCGTTTTCTAACGGTGCAGATCCATTCAAGCGATCTGAGCGACGCGATCAAATTCCATTGCTTTGAGTGGGCGTGGTGTAGCGTGTGGAAATAGACTGGACTAGTGATTTTTCAAACCGTCAAAGACGAGAAAAATCGCTCCTCATTTGCATAAGTTTGAGCATGTTCGAATTTTCATCAGGCGCGTCGCTCAGATCGCTGGTCTACGTCACAATGGAGCTGGCTCCCGTTGAAATGCATGGGGTCGCCCAGATCGCGTCGCCCAGATCGCTTGTATGGATCTGCACCGTAAGAGAAGAGAACTCGGAAGATCGCACAAGAAAACAAAACATAAATAATTACCTCCAGATCATTGCCGGTTGTCCAGTCCACCTGGAATCCCTCCTCCTCTCCTTCCGTGCCCACAAAATCCCACTCCTGTGCCGTATCTAATGGATCCTCTGACACAAAGTCATTATCCTTCTCCCTCTCAGACTCAAATCCTTCAAAATCTATGTCGAAATCACTGACATCGCTATCAAAATACTCCATGTTCACTGCTACTTCTTCACTGCTACTTCTCGCTAGCCAGCATGGTATCACTGAAAACAAGCACAGAATATCGCGTGGCTATCTGATTGATTGACGTGATTTTCAGCCAACCAAAGTTCATTTTGGTGGTCATCTGATCTTTAGCAAAGCCTTAAGACCCATCCCATGTGTAATTTTAACCAACCAGAGTGAGTTATACGCTGCATTCGTCATGAAAACAGCACGTGTACAAAATGCTGCGCTACGCAGCAACCGGCAGGAAAGCCTATGCTGCGCTACGCAGCATCCGGCGCCAATGGGTTAAGTCTAACATATAGGCCTATCTTACAATAAACTTTAAGTAAAGCTGGCTATGTAACCGCATTCATTCCAATATTGTTGCAGAGATGTTTCCTTTTACCAAGATAGCAATTTCAACAATTCACTTAGCTCAGTAAGTCAGTATAACGAAACTCTGAGATACCCTCATATGTCTAAACGTCAGTGAAGCCAAAATATAATGGTTGAGCTTGGTTGCTTGCTAAAATATATTGGAAGAAGGCCCCACTACACTGATTGAGTAGATGTAAATACATGTTAATTCATAGGCACTTCTCTCTGTCACAGAGCAAGCACACTCTCGCAGTTCGTTCACGAAACGCATTCTAGTTGTTTTACATACCTTTTAAAAGTGTTATTAACGTTCACCCCGGGCAGCTTCACCTGAGACCAAAGTCGGTGAAAACAGGGAGTCTGCTTCACCCCCCTCTGGTAAGAAACACAGAAAAAGGAAGCATGAGGCATCTGAGGCTCTGGCCACTACAATGTCTTCTTTGGCTAAAGAGGTGTCGTCGCTGGCTGTGAATCAGCAGTGGATGATGCAGCAGCTGACTGAACGCCCAGCCGCTCCAGGTGAGCATTTTGCTGGTGCCTCTTCTTCTCACTGGCCTGCCCCTAGGGGGACCACTGGTGACTGTGAAGGTATTTCATTGATTGCGTCTGACAACCTCGAAGATGATTACATGGCAACCAAGCTGCAACATCCCCTCATCCTTGGATCTGGGCTCTGACCTAAGCTCATCTTCACATTCAGTGCCTTCTGACGCTTCTTCTGCACTCTCTGATGCAGAGTTAATTGGCCTAATATGCAGAGCTGCTAGGCGTATAAAGGTGGAGATGCCAGCTACAACGCAGGCCCCACCATCTCGGTTTGACAGGACAAGAGATGCCACAAGTACACCATCTTCTCTCCCTGTGCTACCTGATTTTGTCAAGGAAATGACATCTGTGTGGCAGCACCCTGAAGCTGCCACACCACCCATGAGGCAATGGGCACAGTTTGCCAACATTGATGGGGCGGATGAGGTAGGGTTTGGTGCATACCCAGCAATGGATGATTCCATAGCTGCTCTTGTACTCCCGCCTACAGCCCTCGTGGGGAAAGATCCTTCGTGCCCAAATAAGCAGTGTCGCACGACTGACAAATGGCTTAAGAGGACTTTTTACAATACAGCCTTTGGTGCACGCCTTATGAACACTTCATCCGTTCTGGCGCTGTATCAAATAGAGCTCATAGAGGACCTCTCTGCTGCCCCCGCACAAGAGGTGGTGAAGGAGCTAAAAAAGGTCTCAGAGGTGCTGGTTCACCTTGCTAGAGGAGCGGCACACTCCAGCGGGCGTTCCATTGCTTCATTGTGGATGGCTCGACGACACCTGTGGCTGGCTCAGTCAAAGCTCCCAGAGCCTGACAGAAATACTTTGATGAAGCTGCCTCTCAGTCCTGGCTTTACATTCGGGCCTGGAGCAGTTGAAATGCTCAGCAGAGCTAAGGAGTCCAGGGAGTCCAAGAAACAGTGGGAGCAACTGTTGCCTAGACGGGGTCAGCTCATTTTTCCGACGCCCCATTGGTCCGATGCGTCAATATTCCGAAAATGTCCCATTGATCCTACAGCCCTTAGTCTTAGATAGATTTTCACCGATAAATTGAAACCCTTTGTCCCGACAGTTCAATGTTCCGACCAAAAGCTGCTTTAGATCACCGTCACCTCATGATAAAATAATGCATGCCTACAGGCCTATAGTATTATTATTATTATTATTGTTACTATAATTATATAGACTAAATCGATAGAAAACTGTGAATCTCAAAACCAAAGCGGAATCATCTTTCCATGACAGCTCTCGAAAAGCAGCGCAAACAGGGTTCTTTCCATTAAGCTATCCTCCCGTCCTCGAACTGTGCGTGGCTGCAGTAGACCTATGCTGCTGTTAGCCCATCCGTAGTTGGTTTGTTTTGTTTATTTTACATTTGCAAAGACGCTGCTGGCCTAGACTTCACTAGCTCGACCAAAAATCGAAATAACTTGTCCGTGTCTGTCTCCATTGCGTCTCTGGTGTCTGGGCGCAAAGTAGAGAAGCAACAACGTGCGTCTGCAGTCGTTACAGCGGCAGTCTACTTGGCACCCGGTAAAAGAGGGGCGAGGAATATACGACCTGGGGAATTATGTTGACCGACCCCAAACAGCCATTGGTCGGAACATTGAGCTGTCGGAGCAATGGGTTTATGTTAATCATTTCGAATTAGTGGGCTGTAGGATTAATGGGAAATTTTCGGAATATTGACGGGTCGGACCAAAGGGGCGTCGGAATAATGGCATGCTACCGCCTAGACCCCCGCCGGCAAAGCGCCCACGACCCGGGTGGGGTCATGCGAGTGCTCAGGCAAGTGGCAACCCGATGCCTTTTTCAAACAGCCAACCCAATGCTCTGGGGCGTGGACAGCAATGTCCTGCACAATCATCAGCTGCTGTAAACCGTCGCCCTGGAAACTTCACCAAGTCCCGGCAGCGTGGCGGCTACAACACCCGCAAGGCTCCACCACATTCTTCCTGACACTCTATGCATGGAAACTCATGCGTTCGGCCCCGCCCAAATTGTGGCTTGGGAAAATTGTTCACCTGTTCCATGGGTACTTTCTATAATTATGTTTGGTTACCGGCTGCAGTTCAAGCGCCGTCCGCCCATGTTCAAGGGCATTCTTTTCTCTCACCAACCAGACCCGCAGCGTCAACTGGCTCTTCAAAAAGAGATCGATACACTCTTGGAAAAAGGGGCAATCAGGGAGATAATGCAGAGTGGCTTCTATTCGAGCTACTTCCTTGTTCCGAAACGGGACGGTGGGTTCCGCCCGATACTAGATTTGAGACCACTAAACAACTTCCTCAGGCCGTTACGTTTCAAGATGCTCTCCATCAAGCAGATCCTCCAGTCAGTTCAGGTGGGGGAGTGGTTTACGAGCATAGACCTGAGAGGCGCTTACTGTCACATCTCGGTCCACCCCGATCATCGGCGGTTCCTCCGGTTTGCACTAACAGACAGAGCCTTCGAATTCAATGTCCTTCCATTCGGCTTGTCTCTGGCCCCCCGCACGTTCACAAAGTGCATGGATGCAGCTCTGAGCCCTCTGCGCCAACATCAGAGTGCTAAATTATCTGGACGACTGGCTGATTTGTTCACCATCAAGATGGCACGCTGTGATGGACACAGCAGCCGTGGTAGCCCACTTGCAACAGCTAGGCCTGACTCTCAATGTGGAGAAGAGCCAGCTGAATCCGTCACAACAAACCATCTTCCTGGGGGTAAACTTGGACTCCGTGACCCATGTAAGCAGGTCTGTCGGACCAGAGAATTGTCGGTTTGCATCAATGCCTTTCTCGCTTCTCGGGTCAAAGCAGTGTCCGGTCCCACGATTGCCAGAGGCTTCTGGGCCTGGTGGCAGCGGCCTCACAGGTGCTTCGCCTTGGCCTGTTGCATATGAGACCCATACAGAGATGGTACTTGTCCAGGGCACTCCACCCTGTTCAAAGATTGGAACAAATCCCTTCTGATTACATCGAGGTGCTTAACCCTCTATACCCCAATAGAATTCTAGAACACTTCAGCAAAATCCCACGAAAAACTGAATTCCTTAATTTTTTGTTATTCTGTAAACAAATAGTTACAGTTAGAAAACAAAAGAAAAATTACAATTACAAGTTTGTTTTGTTTGAAAGGGCATAAATTATTTGTTAATATGATATCAAATATGTATTAGTGACTTCTACAAATATTAAAATACAAATCATTACATACACCCTAAAGTTCAAATTCATAAGTTTTGAACCGTACAGCAGATGTAGTTATTATATTTAATATACTCTTAATGTATTTAATTAGTTATATATTTTGTAAATAAATGAATAAATATTAAAATATTAACACTACTTAACCATACAGATTACATTTTTGCTAATTTGGTGTAAAACACCTAACTCTATGCCTCTTCAAAAGCATCCTGGTGCAATACATTTGTGGAGGTGAAGGTGTTTGTGAGGATAAACATCCTCACGGGTATCCATCATATACCCTCTTTTCTTGACTACTGTTCATCTGATCCAGCCTTACAAGTGGCCTATGTGGCAGACACCAATGCCATGAAATAAGTATGAGGATACCTACCCTGTTCAAACCCAACGATAGCAGACTCTGGTGACAAGCTTCAGAAAGTGAGACCATTACAGTTTTTTCCAATCATTTTCACACTTGGTTCAATACCATGTACTCTTTCTCAAAACACTTAACACATCCAGCAGTAGACCAACTAAATGGGATACTTTTCCATTGCTTAGATACAAAATGCAGTCAATGACCACTTCCAAAATTCATGGATACCTGTCTCAGTCAATGTTCACCACCAGCAAAATGCTGTGCAACTACGTCCTTAAACTTCTTTGACCATGTAAAAATCTTTCAGTGGGTGAGGCCATGATTACATTTGACGGCATGTTACTTTGAAAACAGTATATGCCTAAGAAACCTGTCAGATGGGGTATTAAGATTTGGTGTCTCTGTGACTTCCTGAAAGGATACTGTTTAGCATTCCATGTATAAACAGGCATAGAGGGGTGTGTGGCAGTTGATCTTGGTTCGGGATAGAGGGTAGTAATGGATCTAATGTCAGACTACAGACTGTAATGTCAGACCACCTATACAAACACCACCACTTGTAAGCTGACAACTTTCCATCTTCAATTCTGTCAGTGAGAAACCTACTATGTCCTACCGAAGCTTCCTTACGCTCATCAGGCCTCTCGCTGTTCCTCTCCCCCCATGTCCTCACTTCTCTTTGCTGCCACAGCACCCTCACTCACTTCTCTACCCTCAGATGAGGTGGAACAACTGACATCCTGTCACAGATAAAAGAAAAAAAACTATCCTATTATTGTAAGCCATCACAGTGGAAGTCATTATTGTTTCATCCATTTTTGTGTCAATCGTTTTATGCCACATCAGCTCAATATCCAAGTGTGTACTACATACGGACAAGCTATATCACATCTACTATACATTTTTGTAGTAGTGATGTCCTATACCTTGGTCCTGATTTCATTGTGATTAGCTCGTCTACAGCATAAAAGCTGTACAAGCTTAAAATGTAACATCACAACATATTACTAGTTGGCTGTCGAATAATCTGCTGAATATTTTCAATATTCAATGATGACCTTGCTATTGATTGTACTACTGTTGTTACCATAAGCTTACAGCTCAAAACAAAGGAGGGATTTGAAATACTAGTAGAGACGAAGTTTTTTTATTATACATGTTATTTATCTAAATCTGATCAGTTTAGTAAGTGATGAGGCTGAGTCAATAGCTGGCTATCAACCAACTCCAGACGAACTCCTCAGACTAACGTTACCTCAGACAATGTAGATAGCTAGCAAGTTAGCTGGCAAACTGGTCATGGAAATTGAGATGACGATACAAATTGTAAGACATTTCTTCTGAAAACCAGAAAACACAACCGATTACCCACGTCGTTTATTTGTGTAAATAATAGCTCTCACCCACAGGTGCTTCCTTCGTAAATTGCGAGTCACGAATTGACCGCCATTTCCACAAGTGAGGTAACGTGAAAATGAGCTTTACTGAACGTCCCTCAAAGACCAATTATTAAATGTCAGGTAATAAAAGTGTCATGGGTTTACAATCTATTCAAACATCACTGATCTAGCTATGAGTTTTGTCTATGTATACGATGAGACTGGTGCTATTTGTAAACCAACACTTCTCAGTTACTGCCATACGAAGACGTTACTGGCGAGTTAGCTAGTCAGAAATAAACAGGAGGATACTTATATTTCTATTTGAATACGGTTTTTTATTTTTGACTTCTCAAACAGGATCGTTACTGTCATACAAACGTGATTAGTCGTCGTCATTGGTGCACAAAAATACGGTATCATCCAGTGAGAACAGACGTCTCTGATTTCTTGCCTTTACTCCAAGAGACACTGTAATCTTCAGGCGATCTGTCAGTACTAGCGACTAGCGAGGTTAAATTAGCAAATACTTCAAAAAAAGCCAATGACAGCATATCCAGTTTCCGGTTTCAAAATAAAAGTAAGATGTTAATCTATCCATTAGCGGGGTATTTTTTCATATATTAATGTTGTAGTATTAACACTGTGTCTTTAAAAGTTACGACCGTCGACGGCCGCTATGGGAGAATACAAGACGGCCGTCGACGGCCGCTATGGGATCTAGAGGGTTAAGGGCTCTCCACTGGTGGAATACACCCCAAAATCTGACAAGAGGAGTTCAGCTAGGCAGGATCTGCCGACGCGAGGTCTTGACAACCGATGCCTCCCTTTCAGGTTGGGGAGCAGTGTTGAACGGTGTGGGAGCTCAGGGAGTGTGGTATCCTCCATGGGACTCCGCCCACATAAATGTTCTAAATGTTCTGGAATTAAGGACAATAGGCCTCATTCTCGACCTTTTTCAGTAATTCTTCAGAAATGTTTCTTACACGACTTCGCAAAAACAACGTAAGAGAAAAGCTTCCTCTGCATTCCCGCACGCTTTAAAATGTGTTCATAAGCAGCCGAAGTCTTCTCAGCTGTGTTCCTTCCGATTAGTTTCTTAGGTTGATGCGCGTTCTCGTGAAAGTGGATTTGCATACATAATCGGACGTCGGCAGAGGTGAAAAAGAAATGGGGCGATGTTAAATCGGAGGCCAAGAAAAGGATTGCAAGGGTGAATAGAGAAACAATGGCAACTGGAGGAGGAACAGCGGGCCTAAGGCTCGTTGAGATGGACCTGCGGGTCAAGGCCATCTTAGGCACCACCGCAATCTCCGGGGTGCCTGGTGCTGAACATTTAGATTCAGCCGGTAAGTAGCTCTCCCATAATGGATATCCAATCGTAACATGTGCGATTGCATTGTGTCTCTGCCGAACCATCCCAGCTTTCCACCAGCTCTGCTCCGCGACCCCAGCTGTCCACCAGCTCTGCTCCGCGACCCCAGCTGTCCACCAGCTCTGCTCCGAGACCCCAGCCGTCCACCTATGCTGCCACGCGTCCACCCAGGACTCGTGGCCACGTCAGTACCGACGAGATTCTTGACAGCCAGGAAAGAATGGCCAACATTCAGGCGAGATTGGCCGACAGCCTCGAGAGGTTGGTGAACAGCCAAGAGCGCATTGCGGGGGCACTGGAAACCCTTGTTGTTCATCTAATAAACAAACAGGCCTGATTTGAGTATTGCTGAAGTGATGTGTTTAGTTCTTGAGATAAATTGTAAACTGTATGAAAGAATAGTGACAAGCAAATGAATGTTGAAAGGCTTTATTTGTCCTACATTCTCAAAACTAATTAATTGCGGACTTGGACCGCGTGCCGGTTTTTCGGGCCCTGTAATGGTTCCGGAGGATCCACATCCTGGTATGGCTGTGGATCCAAGTCCAGTGGAACACCGTTTTTAAGAGCGATGTTGTGAAGGATGCAGCAGGCCATGATCATGCTACACACCTGAAACGATGAAAAAATTGCCACAATTAACAACCAACAAATGATTGTATTAGGGTGAGGTGGACGCTATAATATTTATGCACAAATGAAACACCATTTCTAAGCTGTTGCCTTCATACACACCTTCTCAGGTTTGTACAAAAGCTTGCCACCTGCTGCGTCCAAACACATCCACCGCCTTTTTAGCAGTCCGATGCTGCGCTCTTTAACGGACCAAGTCCTCGTGTGCCTCTCATTGTAGGCCACCTCCTGCTCCGTCTGAGGGTTGGTGAGTGGGGTCATCAGCCAAGGGGCCAGCGCATATCCGCGATCTCCTAATAACACAGGTAATTAGAAGAATAGAGGGCCACTGTTGCTGGAACAATCAATTACGCACAAATACTTACCAATTAGCCACGAGTCTCCAGCATCTCCTTGCCCGAGGCGCACACCCACAGCACTGTTTGTAAGAATGTAGGAGTCATGTGCACCTCCTGGGAAGCGGGAGACCACGTTCAACAGGTGGTACTGGGCATCGCAAATGACCTGGATGTTTATGGAATGATACCGCTTCCTATTAAGGTAGGGGTACAGATCTGGGGAGGGTGCCTTAATGTGCACGTGCGTGCAATCTACGGCACCAATTATGTTCGGCAGACCCGCAATGGCATAAAATGCCCTCTTCACAGGGATCTGGTCCAGCTCATTGAACGGGAACCCGATATATTCTGGGACCAGTTCAACGATCCCGTTTACCACCCGATGAAGGCAGCGGCTCATCGAAGGCTGGGAAATGCCCACCCTGTCTCCCAGCTCCCTCTGAAATGTGCCCGTGGCTAAAAAGCCCAAGGGCGGACAGCATGGCGGCACTGGGTTGGAGCGTCTGGTCCGGCTTCTCAATGCTGGCTCCAGCGTGGCGCAAAGGTCCAAGAGGACCGGTCTTGAGAGCCGAAAGCGACGAATCAGGAATTCATCGCTCTCGGCGAACAGGTCCAGGTGGTCGCGGTAAACGCGCTCCCTCCTCAGCGCACGATTTGCAACAATGTCTAACAGCAGTAGATGTGCCATATTGTGTGTGTGTGTCTAGGGTGCACACTCGTTCCTTTAAATAGCTCCATTGATCAGTGACAATTGAATGGCCTGGTTGAATGTATATGATGTTCAATTCCAAGTGTAAGTTAAAGTTGTATTTGTCACATCATACCAGTAAGATGAGCAGTGAATTGTTCTCCACTGGCTCTAACAGTGTGCACACTAAGCAAGGTAAACAAAAGAAAACAACAATTTAAAAAAATAACAACAGACAAAAACACAGTATGTGGTCTATTAATACTAAAATTCCATTCAATACATGAGGAGGCTACTTGGCTGCTTTCACAAGTTTATTTACACAATGTAGATGTGTGGCAATATTAACGCGATTGAGTTTAGCTAGTGCTTATTTATTTATTCACTCACTTAGATTTGCAGTTTTTGTGTAGACTATACATGTGAAACAGAATTGTTAATGATACAAATATTGTCGTATTTATTATTATTATTATTATAATTATTTTAATCCGAGGATGTCTATAGAGTTGATGTGAACGCAATCACCAACGATTTCTCACAAATTCAGCCGTTAAGCCTTTTAACACGGAGAGATTTTTTAAATGTGATTCCTCAAATAACCACAAGATGGCCCGTGGAATCGCATTTGAGAAGATTCCGGTAGAGTTACGACTGCTATTTCGAATTCTGAAAGTTGTCTGAAGTTCAGAAGAAAGCACAGAAGAAAAAACTATGGAGAATGCAAACGTTTTCATAAATGTTTCCGAAGTGGAGTTCCTTCTGAAATCCTTCGGAAAGTCTTCCCAACTGCTGTCCAGAATGAGGCCCAATCTACCTATCTCTGTGCCATTTCTTGCCGGCACTAAAGAACAAACATGTACTAGTGCGGACAGACAACATGTCAGCAATAGCTTACATAAATCACCAAGGGGGACTGAGATCTTCAGTGCTACACAGTGTGGCTCAGACACTCCTTCTTTGGGTGGACAAACATCTCTCCTCTATCAGAGCGGTACACCTTCCGGGCTCATCGAACTCTGCGGCGGACCTATTGTCAAGGGGCCGCCCGCATCCGAGCGAATGGAGGCTACATCCAGCTACAGTGGACCTGATTTGGGCTCGTTTTGGGAAGGCACGCGTAGATCTTTTCGCCTCAAAGGAGTCGGCCCACTGCCCACTGTGGTTCTCCTTATGCGGAAACGAGGCTCCTTTAGGGGTGGATGCACTGGCGCACGTGTGGCCTCAGGGCCTGCTTTACGCCTTCCCTCCAACCTCACTCATCCCAGCAGTACTGGAGAAGACGAGGGGAGAGAACTTAGAGGTCTTGCTGGTAGCACCACGCCGCCACCAAGCGCCATGGTTTGCAGAAATTCACAACCTTCTGGGGAGCCATGGGAAATCCCTCTGAGGAAGGATTTACCATCCCAGGCAGGGGGGCAGCTGTGGCATCCAGACCCATCTCTGTTCAATCTTTGGGTCTGGCCACTGAAAGGGACGCATTCCTGGCTCAAGGATTGTCCAGCACGGTGACACAGACTTTGCAGAGTGCTAGAGCTCCCTCTACAAGAACATTGTACTCTTATAGGTGGGAGACGTTCAAGACTTGGTGCATACGCCGAAACGAATGCCCAAGGTCAGGTTCGCTAACATCAGTACTTGAGTTTCACAGGAACTCTTTGAACAGGGTAAGTCCCCTTCGACCTTGAAGGTATTTCTTGCAGCGATTTCAGCCTGCCACGAGCGTATAGATGGCAAAACTGTGGGAGCTAACCCCTTGTCCATACAATTCTTAAAGGGAGCTCAGCGACTACGCCCAAGACGGCTTCCCTCTGTGCCTGCATGGCAACTCAATGTAGTCCTCCAGGCACTGACGAAATCCCCATTTGAACCCTTAGCGGATGTAGATATAAAATGGCTCTCTCTGAAGGTAGCTTTCCTACTGGCTGTTACATCTGCTAAGCGCATTGGAGAACTCCATGCCTTGTCCGTGCATGCAGACTGTTTCTATGTCAAGCCGGATGGGGCTGGGATTGTGCTGCGCCCTAACCCAGCCTTCGTGCCCAAGATCCTCTCAGCCCAGAACTTGAACCAGGTCATTGCCTTAGACCCATTTCACCCCCCACCCTTTGGTTCAGAGGAGGATGAAACATTCAATTGTCTGTGCCCAGTGTGGGCCCTCCTCTGCTACGTCAATCGTACGCAAAGTTTTCGGGTAACAGATCAGCTTTTTGTATGCTATGGTGCAGGTCAGCAAGGGAAAGCCATTTCCAAACAGAGATTGTCGCACTGGGTGGTGGACACTTTTAAGTATGCTTATGAGCTGTCAGGACTCTCTGCACCAACAACAACAGTGGCCCATTCCACACGGGGTATTGCTACGTCATGGGCTCTCCTGAAAGGAGTTCCATTACATGAGATTGGCCAAGCAGCTTGCTGGTCTTCACCTTCGACCTTTGCCAGGTTTTACTCCCTAAATGTGACATCCCGCTTGTCATTCGGGAATGTAGTTTTAAGTTCTAACTGAGTGTCCTACAGAGTTCCAGGTGGATGCTCTTGTGTGCAGCTTTCAATAAAAGCATAAAAGACATTTATTTGTCCTGTCATTATTGAACTCTGCTGGGTGGTCCGTCCTCCGCGACGTTGTGACATACGGTATTCCAGCCCTCTGGGCTAGCCGTCTGGCAGCCTTTCTTGACTGAAACAGAACGTTGGGTTATGGTTGTAACCTTGGTTCTGTGAAGGAAAGAAAGGCTGCCAGACTTTGTTGTCGCTCTGGACTTCGCGTTCAGGATTCATATGAGGACGAATGTGTGCCGCGCTCAGGTTTCTATAGAGTGACGCAGCACACCTACGTGAGTAATGTTTTGATATATGTCTTCCTCAGAAATCGCGCCTGCGCGGATTATATTCCAGCCCTCTGGGCTAGCCGTCTGGCAGCCTTTCTTTCCTTCACAGAACCAAGGTTACAACCGTAACCCAACGATTTGCAGATGCTGGTCTCAGTACGGTTTAATTGCAGATTTTAAACCACAATTAGAGAAAGTCACACCGGTAGAATTTCTGCAGAACTGAGTTCCGCGGCTCATATTTAAAACATACTATGACACTCCCACTCAAGCCATGACTGGCTGTCCCTTTAACCCAATGAAATGACCTCCTATACTCTGACTCCAACCAATCAGAAGGCTTCTAACCTAAGTCTAGTGACCCTCCCCTTTTCACTCATCTTATATCGTTGCTGTGTGTGACTAAAACCCCTTAAACTAATTAAATGAATTGTTACATTTCTTCTTACTTACTTACTTAATTGTTACAATCCCTCACGTTCTATAACAAAGACGAATGCTAAGTTAGCTCTTGTCCTTTCAGACAATTAAAGCTAGCAATAACGTCACTAACGTTATTAACGTCAGAGGTACAGTATGTGAAGCACAAAGCCCTCAACAATAGCAAACAGGGCTCGAAATTAACCTTTTGGCTGACCAGCCAACATGGCTGGTAGATGAGAAAATGTACCAGCCAATCATATTTTTTACAGGCCAAAATTAAACCTGCCATTTCAGACCTACTCTGACATTGTTTGACATAAACAATCTCTTTACCTGTACCTTTTAATATCATTGTTAATCACTCTCAGAATGGATTAAAAGAAATCAACCAATATTGCCCAATTGGCTGGTGACAGCCGCAACACGCGCTGTATGCTGTACCCGGGAATCCTTAAAGGCCCTCCTTCACGATACGTTAATTATTTAATTCACTTTTGCATTCACAATTTTTTAAAGCACATTCAAGAGTTGGCTATTAAAAATGTACTTCAGATGAATTAATTTAAAGCGCTGCATTAGGTCTCCTAAAAAAAAATCTAAATTCAGCTTTTAAATGACACCTATATGATAGATAAATATTGTCCAACTAACACTACAGCACAGATATTCAAAAGCTTATTATACTATAGTCTTACTGATCTGACAATAAACCGCATTGAAAAAACAGTGGGAAGGCAAACAGTACCTCTGCTTCACTGAAGGGGGCGTGCGAGAGCCCACCGGTCGGGGATAAGCTTATTCAGCCATTGCTCTTCTACGCTTATACTACCACGTCAACGTATTTCAGCCACTGCCGTTATTATTATTCGCAATGAGCTACCTTCTGCAACATGCCCTTGGTGTAGCTGTAGCTGCTGTTGTGGCTGTTGTTTCTTCCTCCCTAGATGTTCTCCGCACCTTTGCTGGAGGTGATGCAACAGCAATGAATCAGCACATTATTTTAGCTTTCGTTTATCTGCGTTAACTTGTGTGTGGTCAACTAAGTCGGTTTCAACTTTTGATTCGCGCTCAAAATATTAGAACTTTATAACCTTTGTATTCGCTGGCAAAATATTAGAACAGTGTATTCGCGCGCAAAATATTAGAACAGTGTATTCGCGCGCAAATTGTTATTGTTGTATTAAAATTCTAAGAACTTTATGTTACCCTTTTCCTTCTCCCACTGTTCATGTTGGCGTTGCAAGCTATTTTTAACCATGACAGGTGCAATAGTCGGGAGATTTGCTCCGCAATGTCACTCGCCAAGTGGCGGAGCATCGGAGACAATTTAGTCGCCAGCCCAAAAATCAACACGCCATTCGCTTTATTCCCCTACGACGCCATTTTAGACGAAAACGAGGCTTGGCTGGGTAACACACCAGAGAGATGTCGTTTTACTGCTGTGTCCCCGAGTGCAGGTCCTACAAAAGAAACACATCTGGCAAACAAAAGTCATTCCACCGCTTCTCTGCCAATACCGCAATTCGGCGAGAATGGGTGGTGAAAATAAAGAGAGATGTTGGGCATCATTTTAAGGTAAGACACAAGGCTACTATACAGTGGTGGGTAGTAACGCGTTACAAGGAACGCAAATGAGTAAAAAAAAAAATCGGGTAACGAGAACTTTTTGCGTTCCTTCATAAAGTCTGCACTTTTACTCTTACTCGAGTAAATATTTGAACTAGAATTCCACTCTTTACTCAGTTACATTTCCATTGTGCTTTCATTAGAATGAGTATTGTGATAAAAGTACACACATATCTTTGTTTACTGAAATACAAGCATACACGGCAACCAGAGGGTAAAAACGGAGAGGTCAGTAAGCTATGCGTTATCGACGCGCCCTCCACAGGTTGCAACATTGTTGTCATTTCATAGCCGCGCAGGAGACAACTTCAGGTCGACCGTTACGACTATAACTTTAATCGCCGCACTATGGATGAGAAGATGGACGAAGCTAGCGTTACTACTGGTCCTCCTGACAGTCCTGGGGCAGCCCCCACTCCAATGTAATAATGTTTTTTGCAACTCACCGTCAGCATCATGTTTATTTACTTGGCTAGCTTGCAAAAGGCAGCTAAGTTATACTGTCAGAATTGCTAGCACGAATAAGTCAAAAATTTGTAAAATGGCAGGTGATTCATGGC
This sequence comes from Sprattus sprattus, assembly GCF_963457725.1. NCBI lineage: Eukaryota > Metazoa > Chordata > Actinopteri > Clupeiformes > Clupeidae > Sprattus > Sprattus sprattus. The sequence continues at coordinate 52,758,231 of NC_137920.1, read as the reverse complement.
ATCTTTTTTCTCTAACCGGGATGATCTTGTAAATGCTTTTGCAGTCAGAAAGAGAGAGAGAGGGCATTTCTCTCCATGAGAAAGAATGAGCTCTCCTACATGGTCAATATTTTGAATGGCCTACTGTTATTTTCTATGAGATCTATGAGATGTGTAATGAAAAAAAAAACATACATGATACAATGAAGCAACTTGTGAAGAAATGTGTCAAGAGTGCATTTCTTTCAGACTTACTCACGTTATGTTTTTCATTGATCCAAACACTCCAACACAAAAAAGTAACTTGTAATTTGAGTAACTTTTAAACAGAGTACTTTTTTACTCTTACTCAAGTAAGTTTTCCAATTGGAATATTTACTTTTACTCAAGTCGATTTTGAAGGAGGTAATTGTACTTTTACTTGAGTACCAATTTTCAGTACTCTACCCACCACTGCTAGCCTGACGATGTCATACTCATAATTCTAGTCAGAATATGAGTCTGAGACCGGACTATTGGGCTGTGATTATGGGGCGTGTTTCAACGAACCAGGAAAGAAAATTCCTCTTCGCTGAATTGGATACCTAGAACCAATCAGAGCAACGTAGTATTTCCATCTGATAGATTAAACTTTTACCTGATCCCGTAGGAAGGACGGCAAAAACATCTTTTCAATCGACAAATGCCTTGATCGCGTTTCTCTGTTCCTCTTTCAAAATGAATGCGCTGTCATATCTGTTGAGATATGCCTGCTCACGTTACTTAATTAGCACTCAAGGCTAGAAGCTACCATTCGTTTGAATGTTTTTTTTTTTCTACGTGTTAGCATAACCTATCAATAATGCTCTAGAGTGCTTCAGTTAAGACCTATAATCCTGGGCAACACTCGTTTTGCATATACACAACTAACCGAGTCAATGTAGACGTATAAAAGTCGTGTAGATAGCTTAAATCATATAAAATATGTCCCACTAAGCTTCCGAGACGGCGCCATCTTTGTTCGATGTATACCGGTATTCTATCTATATCTGTCCATCAACGTATAAAGCCCGCCCTTACAATTTGAATGGTCAGATCACTTTTCGGGGCCGTTTAAACCCTCCCAACTAACTCGACTCCAGACTGAATCTCCAGACCAAAAATTTTGTGGGCGGAGTTCAGGCTGGTATCCAGGCTACACCACTGCTACTATAATAGAAAACCAGAGCAGACATTAGCTAGTTAACGGTACATTACCTAAAGTTAGCAAGCGAGCCAACTAGCTTATCCCTTCAGGGACAGAGGCCTGTTTGACTTTTTTAGGAAGTCTAACATAGAGGTCTGCGCGGGACACATTTTTCAGTCCCGCTCCCGCAAGATTATGTCCCGCTCTCGCAAGAAAAAAATATGTTTTAGTCCCGCTCCCGCCCGCAGCTGTAGTAATATATCCCGCTCCCGCCCGCGAGAATCCCGCGCAAGACAGTCCATGCAAGATGGATATTCATTTCCGCTCTCTATTTCACGAAGTGCTTGTCACATGGCCCATTGGAAGTAAATGCACACTAGGCTACTCCTTACCATTTTAAACCAAATGTAATGGCAAGACCATTTAAACAAAGGCAATAGCCTTGGTTACAAAACAAAAAAAATGTCCATATTAATAAAATAATAGTAGCCGTTTGCTGGAGAAAACTTGAAGACTACCTCACTTCATTACCATAATTAACTAACAAAACAAAATGATGGCGACTTGATGAAGTTTTTCCATATTCAAGCATCAGTTAGTGCTGCTGTAATCATAGAATTCCAGCATAACATTAATCATGTACACATACTTTATTACCTCCAGCAAGGAGAAGAGTTATGCGATCGGGTCCGCTATTTATTTATTTGTCCGTCTGTTTGTCTGTCTGTGGACAAGATTTCTCAGAAACTACTGGGCGGATCTTTCTGAAATTTTCACAAGAGGCGGATCTTGCTCCTGGGACATCCCCAATAAAATTTCAGATTTCAGGATGATCCGGATCTGGAGCAATCCAAGATTTCGCCAATGATTAACATTGTAGTATGGGTGAGGATTTTGGTTCGTGGAAAATCCCAATGAGGTTATTTGTCAAAACAAGGAATGATGTTTAGACTAATACACGATCTTTCTCTCAATGTCCCAATACGATATTTATCCTAACATTGCTTCGCGTGACTAACTAAACGTATGTGATACGTTGTCACTGTAATCAAAAACTGTGCATTGGGATCAAGCAAGTGCTTGATACAAGATTTACACTGAGTTTTGGGTGTATACAACGTCGCTTTGTGAATACAACGTCGTTGAAACGCAGTACTGCAATAAATTAACGGACCCTTGCTGGAGGTCAGAAATCTCGGATTGCTCTTGTTCATTCATAGTTTTATTTTTGCGCGCATATTCAATTTGCGGGAGTGATGCATTTTTCTTTTTATCCCGCATCCCGCGGGAGCTCTCCCTTGTCCCGCCTGTTCCCGCACAGAGGTTTTCAAACTTGTCCTGCGTCGCACAGATTTGCATCGCAGCCCGCGGGAGTGCAGACCTCTAGTCTAACATGCCTTTATGTTTTTGTATATTTCCCCTAGCTATAAGTATTGATGCACAAGTGGCTTATATGATTATGTTATAGAGGACATCAGCAATAACGACATTAGAGTAAAAGGAATGTAGTACAATCAAATTGTATTTAAATCAAATGTTAAATCACCCTTACAAATACCTTTATTCAGAGGTGCTCAGAATTTGTACAAAAAAAACATTGTAAAGATTTCGAGCTAAGACCTTTGAACTCTGAAACTGGTCAACATAGGTGTTGGCTATACATATGTGAGTTTAGCATTCAGAAACTGTGTGTGGTTTTACTACTACATATTTATAATAGCAGAATAACCTGTTTCTCTCCCAAATGTGTCTCCCTACAAATGCATATTGATGAGTTACCTGGCAGACCTCAGACAAAGACAATGGCCATTGCATAATGGCCCTGGAATGTCTTTGTGGCTCACTTCCCCCAAAGGTTTTCACGCCACACCATGGCCCAATGGAGATCACTGAATCACCATTACTTATCATATGAATGGCTGTCATTTGCTAATGGGTGGGTCCTTAGGAGCAGAAAACTCACTGACAGACTGAAAAGTGCATCAGCTCAGCTATATTCTTCTTACAAAGTACTTATTTATATTTTATTTTCGAACTTTATATATTTTAAAAGAAAAGGGTCCAAGGTTCATGTGGGTTGTCTTTATATGTCTGTAGGACACAAACTTGCGGAGTTTTGACAATGTGAAAAAAATATCCCACTGGTGGGTCCCTGTCCCAGAATGGTTAAGTAACATTGTGAATGTTTGCTTTAAATAAACAATTTTCGGGATTTTAAGATCATAATGTTACTCAAGTAAAACAAGTCAACATGAACACAACTAGAAAATGCATTTCCTGAAGGAAATACCAGTGCATGAAATGCAAAAGTTAAGAAAGGAAGAAGAAAAGTGAAAGAAGGGTGGAAGAAGGAGTGAAGAAAAGAAAGAAGAATGGAGAAAGAAAAGAAAGGAGAGAAGAGTGGAAGAAGGAAAGAAGAAAGGAAAGAAGAGTGGAAGAAAAAAGAGATAAAGAGAGAGTGAAAATACTGAAAAAAAGGAGATAAAAATCGAGTGATGAAGAGAGATTGAGTCTGAGAGAAAGTAGACTGAGAGGGATAGAGAGAAAGATGGAGAGATGGAGAGAAAAAAAAGTAGAGAATGGAAGGCGTCTTAATGTTCCTAGTTACAGTTAAATTGAGAGGGACAGAGGAGAGGTTCCTTGGATTTGGCGCAGGTGTCAGTGAAGCACAGGTGCAAGCCAGTTTAAAGACCCTATTATGATGTCATAATGGCCCAATGTAAGTCAGTGGGAGAAATTTATATTCGTTTTTCTTTAATATCTTAAAAAGTATAAAGTTTAGAAAAGTGAAAAATACATAGCATAAGTGTCCTTTACCAGACCTACGCGACAAAGTTTGAACGAAGTTTCTAAGTTAAGCTGTTTGAGCTGAATTAATCGCAGAAAAAGGTGAGAAGAAGAAGAAGAAGAAGCCTAGGAATAACAATACAGGGCATTTCATGCACTGTAATAATAACTAGAAAATGCATTTCCTGAAGGAAATACCAGTGCATGAAATGCAAAGGTTAAGAAAGGAAGAAGAAAAGAAAGAAGAGTGAAAGAAGAAAGGAAAGAAGAGTGTAAGAAGGAAAGAAGAGTGAAGAAAGGAAAGAAAAGTGGAAGAAGGAAAGAAGAGTGGATGAAGGAAAAAAGAAAGGCAAGAAGAGTGGAAGAAGGAAAGACAAAAGGAAAGAAGAGTGAAGAAAGGAGAGAAGAGTGGAAGAGGGAAAGAAGAAAGGAAAGAAGAGTGAAAGAAGGAAAGAAGAAAAGAAAGAAGAGTGAAGAAAGGAAAGAAGAGTGGAAGAAGGAAAGAAGAAAAGAAAGAAGAGTGAAATAATGAAAGAAGATAGGAAAGAAGAGTGAAGGAAGGAAAGAAGAGTGGAAGAAGGAAATAAGGAAAGAAAGAAGAGTGAAAGAAGGAAAGAAGAGTGTAAGAAGGAAAGAAGAGTGAAGAAAGGAAAGAAAAGTGGAAGAAGGAAAGAAGAGTGGATGAAGGAAAAAAGAAAGGCAAGAAGAGTGGAAGAAGGAAAGAAAAATGGAAGAAGAAAATAAGAAAGGAAAGAAGAGTGGAAGAAGGAAAGAAGAGTGAACAAGAGTGGCTCTGGATGAAGAGATAAAGAGAGAGTGAAAATATTGAAAAAAGGAGATAAAAATGGAGTGAAAAAGAGAGATTGAGTGTGAGAGAAAGTTGACAGAGAGAAAGATGGAGAGATGGAGAGAAAAAAAATAGAGAATGGATGGTGTCTTAATGTTGCTAGTTACAGTTAAATTGAGAGGGACAGAGAGAGAAGAGGTTCTTTGGATTTGGCACAGGTGTCAGTGAAGCATACTAAGGCAGAAGGCAGTAACTTCTATGTTAAAGCTCAGTGGTATGATAACAATGGAATAATGACCCTATTAATTAATCAGTAGTAATACTATTTCATTTATCACAATTACCAATACAATGATTATCACACACACACACACACACCATTGAATTATCACATTAAGCACATAAAACAATGAACTTGAATTGTCACATGAAACACATAAAACATCTATGTCAGTCCATTGGGGTGTGTGTGTGTGTGTGTGTGTGTGAGAGAGAGAGAGAGAACGATAGAGAATGAGGCCCATTTTCCCCCTCCACATGCCCCCGCTCGCCAAGCGAAGTTACCCGATTTAGATGCACCTTTTTCGGACTAGCCACAGGCACTGGGTGGGGGAATAGCCCGATAGCTTAGCATATCTGCCATGCAATTCTAATGGTAATGCTACCTAGCTTGGTATGCTAACTGTCGGTAGCCTATACATCGTGAAATCAACCAAAATACTGATGTCACTGGCTTTAATTTGATAATGGCATGTTAGTAGTACATTTAATATCAGTACATTTGTTTAATTACAGTGCATGAAATGCCCTGTATTGTTATTCCTAGGCTTCTTCTTCTTCTTCTTATTCTTGTTACCTTTTTCTGCGATTAATTCAGCCCGAACCGCTTAACGTAGAAACTTCATTCAAACTTTGTCGCGTAGGTCTTGTAAAGGACACTTATGCTATGTATTTTTCACTTTTCTAAACTTTATACTTTTTAGGTTATTAAGGAAAAACGAATCTAAATTTTCCCATTGACTTACATTGGGCCATTATGACATAATAATAGGGTAATTAAACTGGCTTGCACCTGTGCTTCACTGACACCTGCGGCAAGCCTCCAAGGGTCCTCTTCTCTCTGTACCTCTCCATTCAACTGTATAACTAGGAATATTAATAGATACACTGTAAAATGTTACCAGAGTTTTACAATATTTTACTGATATATTTCACAATAAATCATCGTAATGTTACTTTACAGGCTTTACCTGTAATAATCACAATGTCATGTTGTAATGTAGACTTTACTGTGAAATCAATGTAGACACAGTAAGTTACTGTGAAAAAAACGATACCGGGATTTCACAGCATTGTATAGGGTTATTTCACAGTAAAATACTCTATTCAAATCATCCTTTGAGATAACCCAATACATTACTGTAAATTTGAATTGCACTTGAACTACGCTGTATTGTGGGTTCAAGAAGAGACAGTTGGATCCACGGTGACTACAGACACAGGCAGCGTATGATAGAAGAGCGCGAAGGTGGATACAGCACATGAGCTAGAAGATAAAGGTAAGGTTGACAGAGAGCTTGTCACAACTCTATAATAATAACGTTTTAATAATGTTCGTTGTCTGGGTTAGTAAATGAACGATCTTTTGGATCAAGGTCAGGTCACTTAATGAACCACTTCTTAAGAAATTCCAAAAGCTGTTTTCTCCGTGAAGCTTTGCCTCACAGAGAAGAAACTTATCTTTGTAAAATTCTAATTGTGAGTTTCCATTTAACGTTAATGGTCTCCACATGTCAATTTTAGTCATAGTGTGTTAGTTTTTTTGACGGAGAATACTCAAATTAGCGTGAAAGTTAAAGGAAGCTAACGTTAGCCTCCAGCTGCAGCAACCAGCTAAGTCATTTTAAACCATTTTTCCCCGCGAAGATTTTCCTCACAGACAAGTAATGTATAGTTGTTTTGGATGTGTAGTTGTTTTGGAAAGCTCAAATGATGTGTTCTCATTTAATGTTGTCCACATGTCCAGGTATAGAGTGTGTAATTCGACTGAGAATACACAAATAAGCGTGACAGTTATAGTAAGCTAACGTTAGCCTCCAGCTAAGTCATTTTAAAGCCATTTTCCCCGCCAAGATTTTCCTCACAGACAAGTAATGTATAGTTGTTTTGGAAAGCTCAAATTATGTGTTCTCAATTAATATTCTCCACGTGTCCAGGTATAGATTGTGTTATTCGACTGAGAATACACAAATTAGCGTGAAAGTTAAAGTAAACGTTAGCCTCCAGATGCAGCAACTAGGCTATGTCATTTCAAAGGAGCTAATTTTAGCCTCCTGATTTGCGTTGCTTATATCAATCTTGCTTGGCTTTCAATACTAACTTATTTGGTGCATGTGCATGTGCCTTGGATAAATAACGCCATATTAAATCTGTAAAACTGAAAGTTGTCTTTGCTTATTGTTTACAGGTGCTTCTTGGGCATCAACCCAGAGCAAGGCTCAAGAAGAGGCGTGGAGGGATAAATGCAAATGTCAGCAAACTCCAGAGAAAGCTTGTCGACTTCGAGTGGTCATTGTAAATTTGTAATTGTTTTTGCATATTTTTTTTGTAATTGCATTTAATTTTTGTTTATATTGTATATGTTCCGAAGTTTTGTCTATATTTTATAGGGTCTGAAGACAGACAGAGTTATTTAGGAGAGTCTACGTTCTGGAGTGTTGTGTGTAATTTGACGTGTTTTAAACTTTTTTCATTGTGTATTAGGATATTGATTAATGAATTTGACGTGTTTTTAACTTTTGCTATTTGTATTTGGGTTTTGAGTTCTAGGGTTAGGGTATTGAGTAATGAATTTGACATGTTTCAAACCTTCAGTAATTGTTATGTAATTGGGTATTGATTTTGGCGTGTTTTAAAAACCCTTTTTATTGTAATGTATTTAGGTATTGAATAATAAATATGACGTGTTTTAAACCTTCATGAATTTGTATGTATTTGGGTATTGAGTAATGAATTTAAAAAGTTAAAATTAGTATTGTCTTTGTTCTTGCTTTGACTTTTAATTTAGCAAATCCAAAGCACATTTGTGTGGTAAAATCACAGTTAACAAGTCAAATGTGCAGTACTTAAATTGTAAATGTACAGTATAATGTACTAGTTGCATAACTTTTACAGTAAAAATACTGTAAATTATATACAGCAAGACGATGTAATTCCACAGCTAAATACTGCCAAATCACAGTAATCCAATGGCATTAAACTGTGAAATTACAATATACTGCTGTAGTTGCATTGCATTTTACTGTGAAATTTTTACAGTTCATTACTGTAAAACATGTACAGTACATTACTGTGAAATATTTACAATAAATTACTGTAAAATTACCGTGAAATGAATGCAATTAGGAACCAGTAATTTACTGTAAAATTACGGTGAAATATTTTACAGTGTACCTTCCATACTCTACTTTTTTTCTCTCTCTCCTTCTTTCTCTCCATCACTCTCACTCTACTTTCTCTCACACTCCATCTCTCTGCTTCACTCTTTTTTTCTCCTTCTTTCAATATTTTCACTCTGTCTTTATCCAGAGCCACTCTTGTTCACTCTTCTTTCCTTACTTTGTTTCTTCCTCTCTTCTTTCCTTTCTTCTTTCCTTCTTTCTACTCTTCTTTACTTTCTTCTTTCCTTCTTCCACTCTTCTTTCCTTTCTTCTTCCCTTCTTCCACTCTTCTTACCTTTTTCTTTTCTTCTTTCCTTCTTTCACTCTTCTTTCTTTTCTTCTTATCTTCTTCGGCTCTTCTTCCCTTCTTCCACTCTTCTTCTCTTTCTTCACTCTTCTTTCCTTTCTTCTTTCCTTCTTCCACTCTAATTTCCTTTCTTCACTCTTCTTTCCTTTCTTCTTCCCTTCTTCCACTCTTCTTTCTTTCTTCCACTCTTCTTTCCTTCTTTTACTGTTCTTTCCTTTCTTCCTTCCTTCTTTCACTTTCTTTTCTTTTATTCATTCTTTCTTAACTTTTGCATTTCATGCACTGGTATTTCCTTCAGGAAATGCATTTTCTAGTTAACTTTAGCTGCCACAGTGTTCAGGACTCCTTGCTAAGCTCCAACAGTCGCTTCACCAATTACAGAGGAATTCTGAACTGGATAGTAATCCTTCTGGTGAGAGCCCTACCTTGTAGGATTTATTATTTAAAAAATGTAAGATAATCATGCACACTGTTGACCTGTAACTACTTGCAAAACAGTATGCATATGTGTTTGACACAGTTTATTTGCTTTATTAATATAAATCATTTCTGCTTCAGATGTTGACCTATGCCCATCTGTTTCTGGAGAACTTCATACAGTAAGTACATTGGAAATGTTGAGGGTAAGACACAGAAACACCAGTCTTTTCCCAATTTAAATTGACCGCTTTCTCCCCTGTCTTAAGGCATGGCTTTCTGATTGACTTAAAGAAAGCCCTGGAACTCTAGTCTGGGAAGTCCCGCCCCACTTCTTCCGGCCAAATTGATTTTGCCTCAGAACTGGGTCTGGCCAAGTATGGATACCCGTTCATTTCAAGAGTTCCACAATCCTTGGAGCCAATCACAAACTGGCTTTTGGCTACCTGGCGCGCCATTGGCGGATTTAAACTTACCACGGCTACGTTACAAATTCTACTGCACGGAGAGTTTTTAAACATTGGACATGGTGGCCGCCGAAGCACCGCAAAACTTCGATAAGGCAAGTTTTCTTTGAAAACAGAACAGAAACTTGCCCTGGAACAATTCATACAGAAAAAATATGTGTTTGCTTTATTACCGATCGTTGTATCGTTGTATAGTATCGTTGGTCTGATTGGTTAAAGGCGTGTCCAATTACGTGAGTGAAGTGGATCGCTGATGATAGTTGGCCAGACTAACTGAGCAAATGCAATGCAGTGAAGGGGCAGGGAATTCCCAGACAACTGGAACTCCTGATTGGAGACAACTACTGGCCGTATCTGTACTTGATCTTGGGTGAGGCTGCATAGAAGTTCACGGTAGCTTGCTTATAGCTGTCAGAGGATGTTATTACAGTGCATGAAATGCCCTGTATTGTTATTCCTAGGCTTCTTCTTCTTCTTCTTCTTCTTCTTCTTCTTCTTGTTACCTTTTTCTGCGATTAATTCAGCCCGAACCGCTTAACGTAGAAACTTCATTCAAACTTTGTCGCGTAGGTCTTGTAAACGACACTTATGCTATGTATTTTTCACTTTTCTAAACTTTATACTTTTTAAGATATTAAAGAAAAACGAATATAAATTTCTCCCATTGACTTACATTGGGCCATTATGACATCATAATAGGGTATTTAAACTGGCTTGCACCTGTGCTTTACTGACACCTGTGCCAAATCAAAGGAACCTCTTCTCTCTCTGTCCCTCTCAATTTAACTGTAACTAGGAACATTAAGACACCATCCATTCTCTATTTTTTTTTCTCTCCATCTCTCCATCTTTCTCTCTCAGTCAACTTTCTCTCACGCTCAATCTCTCTTCTTCACTCCATTTTTATCTCCTTTTTTCAATATTTTCACTCTCTCTTTATCTCTTCATCCAGAGCCACTCTTGTTCACTCTTCTTTCCTTCTTCCACTCTTCTTTCCTTTCTTATTTTCTTCTTCCATTTTTCTTTCCTTCTTCCACTTTTCTTGCCTTTCTTTTTTCCTTCATCCACTCTTCTTTCCTTCTTCCACTTTTCTTTCCTTTCTTCACTCTTCTTTCCTTCTTACACTCTTCTTTCCTTTATTCTTTCCTTCTTTCACTCTTCTTTCTTTTCTTATTTCCTTCTTCCACTCTTCTTTCCTTCCTTCACTCTTCTTTCCTTTCTTCTTTCATTATTTCACTCTTCTTTCTTTTCTTCTTTCCTTCTTCCACTCTTCTTTCCTTTCTTCACTCTTCTTTCTTTTCTTCTTTCCTTCTTTCACTCTTCTTTCCTTCTTCCACTCTTCTCTCCTTTATTCACTCTTCTTTCCTTTTGTCTTTCCTTCTTCCACTCTTCTTTCCTTTCTTCTTTCCTTCTTTCACTCTTCTTTCTTTTCTTCTTCCTTTCTTAACCTTTGCATTTCATGCACTGGTATTTCCTTCAGGAAATGCATTTTCTAGTTACTGCTGATATTTTACAAATACGTCAAAAACTCATTTTTGACCAAACTTGAAGTTACGGCCTTTTGCCTTAGCACGGCAGAGTAAAGCACAGGTGCAAGCCAGTTTAAAGACCCTATTATGATGTCATAATGGCCCAATGTAAGTCAATGGGAGAAATTTATATTCGTTTTTCTTTAATATCTTAAAAAGTATAAAGTTTAGAAAAGTGAAAAATACATAGCATAAGTGTCGTTTACAAGACCTACGCGACAAAGTTTGAATGAAGTTTCTACGTTAAGTGGTTCGGGCTGAATTAATCGCAGAAAAAGGTAACAAGAATAAGAAGAAGAAGAAGAAGAAGAAGCCTAGGAATAACAATACAGGGCATTTCATGCACTGTAATAATAAGAAGAAAATGCCTAGGAATAACAATACAGGGCATTTCATGCACTGTAATAAAAGCAAGATATTGTTAGGTAACGTTATTGACACCAGTGACAAGACAGCTAGCTAATGTTAGCTCCGCTAGCCAGCGAACATGGCACGAAAACACCAGCCAAATGCAAGTCGGGCTGGCTAGATTTGTATCAATTACTGATTTGTTTTGATGCTAGTTGTTATGATAATTGTTTTCACATACCGGTAATAACACGAGAGTGTGTTCTGATCACTTTCCTGAAGAGTCCTTTACGGAGATTCTATGTGGCATCAGGAAACTGAAGAAGGGGGTTGTGCCATCTCTGTTTACATGGTCCTCAACCATAAAGCCTGTCAGACGGAAGATTGCTAGAACGGCAAGGCATTTTTTGACCATTTTTTTTTGCACTGTTTAACAACCTTCGTCCAACAGTCGGTGGCCATCTATTTAACTAAATACTACTGAATTGAATTAATGCGACAGTTTGTTTTTCAGTCATGTTGCCACTGCCACCTGTGGAGAGGATACACTGGGTGAAGAGTCAGATGAGTCAAGGTAAAGCACCCAAAGCCTATATGAGCTAATTAGTTCATTATAATGTACATTCATTTGCTTCTATCACTTTCAGTTGTTCATTATACATAAAAAGCATGGCAGTAAATCTTTAAGATGGTTCTGTTTTGTTTGTGGAGGAGGACCTCAAGTGTTTGTACTTGTTAAGCATCTATCCCTTTCTTTTTTTACCTTACCATTCCATCCAAGTTGAGACAAGCTTGCCACACCCTGATCACGATTATGCTCAGCGGCCCCTGTCCTTGGAGGAGAAGCTTGAAGAGGCCTGCAAGACCATCGCTCGCCAGGAAGAGGACATTTCGATTCTTCATAGCAACCAGTTCCTCCTTAAACGCTTTGAGTGTGATGAAAAACAAATCCAGTTCTACACGGGTTTCAGGGACTACAACACACTCAAAGCTGTGTTTACAGCTTTACAGCCAACAGCTGAAAACATGGTGGGATTGAAACAAGCACTGAAGGTAAAGCAAGCCAGTGAGCACAATAGACAGGGGTTTCAGGTGCAAAGCCTAGCTTTATTTGATAAATTCTTCCTCTATCTTTGCCGTGTGAGACTGGGCTGTCTACAGCAGGACCCTGCTAATCGCTTTAATCAGTGCCCCCAGGATTTCGCGGGCCTTTTTTGTGATAGTTGCGGCAGAAAATTACTGGTTTCACGGGGGCTTTTCCAAAAAGTTGCGGTGAAAATTGCGGTGTTTTTAGGTGTTTGTTATTTCCCTCTTTGTAATTATAATTGAGTTATTTGTTGAAAAATAAATAATTAATAATAAAAAAACATTCTCTAAAGAACCAAACCGTTGAGAAATGTTCCTCTAAATAACCTTACCAACATGCCAAACAAAAGATTACCAGTACTACAAAAATGTAGCATAATAGGCTGTTCTGCCCTCTGCTTATTTAGGTCAGAAAATGTATATTTAGGTTTCCTCCGGTAGGAGGTAACCTATTGTTATCGTAGGTATTATTATTCTCCTGCCATGGGAGTCAATGGCAGCCCCTAGAACCATATGGTAACTTTTTGTGAAATTTGGCACACACATTAAGGACAGTCCCTTCTTCATTCACACCAAGTTTCATGGCTCTCATTACACCACTCTAGCGCCACCAACAGGTCAAAGTTGGACTTTTGTAACACACACAACTTTTGAACCGTATGACCGATTTTCAAAAAATTGGTACCATTGGATTCCCTGGATCAAGACGAATTAAACCCACCCCATGGCGTCAATTTCCGGTTATATAGATTTTCCGCTATTTCCGGTTTTATCAAAAACCTTTGAAAGCCTTCTCCACCAACAATTTTTGGCAAATCTTCTTCAAAATCACCAGAGATGATCTTCAGACCTAGCCTCACAAAAGTTATGGAAAGAATTTTGATCCTCACAACCGTTTGTCCGGTACAGCCACTCAAATTCAGCTGAAAAGTCGCCAAACAGGAAGTGAAGTCATATCTTGGCAAATCTTTGTGAAATCAACACCAAACTTGATATGTCACTGGAAGACACTACAACATGTTCCCATGTGCAAAGGCAACTTCATATCTTCAAAAATGATTGATATAAAGCAAATTGGATACATTGTTAACGCTAAAATAATGCTTTACACATCAACAGGTCAAAAAGTAATACTCTGATTGAATCACAAGTTCATGTGAAGACACTTGAGAATGTTAAGTACACAAATCTGAAAAAAAGTTGACTGTAAGATGAAAAGTGGATTTTTGGTGAATATTTGAAACATGCATGCTTGGCTAATTTCTAGGGTGATTTTCAGTAGAAGGTCTCTCTCTCTGCTCCTTTGCGCGTGTGTGCTCCAGATTATCTCGCTCTCTCTCTCTCTCACACACACACACACACACACACAGGGACAGGGACAGGCTCCTTTGACACGCGCAAGCACATACACACAACATTTAAGGAAATGTAGGGATGACCACACCCCTTCTCACTCTTAGCTTGAAGCCATGGCCCTTGAGGATCTTCAAAGTAATGCATTTGAAATGTAATATCCCATTGGCAAGTCTGCAGCATGGATCTTTCTATACAGTGACAAATTGTCACAAAAATACATTTTTCCCTGGTTCGCAATGTCTGGAGGAGGAAACCGCCATCGCTGCTTGCAGCTATATTGTTTGTTTTGTTGTTATGAAAACGAACACAGGTCTTTTACTTTGACATCATTCAAATGTTCGTCTCGTGGGAATGGCAACAGCTGTTAGACTGCTATCTAGAAACATAGCTAGTTATGCTACGTTATGCTAAACACGTAGGGGGTACAGTACATAGGATTTACTTATCCACAATGAAGTGCACCTGTTGAAATTACAAAAGGACCACAAGTAAGACTTAATAAAATGTCACGAATACCTCAGCCTACACATAAAACTGCGTTTAATTTCCATGCCTGGTGTAGCAGCATTGTTTATAACGGATTAGAACTCTGCTAGTGTCTGCACTGTGTCTGCAGGGCAGGAGAAAGTTGTGGGAGACGACAATGATTTGTCTAATTTGCGCGAAAATTGCGGTGATGTGTTAAAATTGCTACGTCGTGCTGAATTCGCGGGTAATCGTTGAATTTGCGTGAATTGGCACGATCGCGAAATCCTGGAGGGTCTGTTTAATGTTTCACAATCAACCGTCAGCACAATATGCATTACATGGACAAACTTCCTTTACTTCATGTTGGGATCATTCCTTATTTGGCCTTCAAGGGAGTCTGTTAATGACCTTATGCCTGCCTGCTTCAAAAGTACATTCCCCAAAACCAGAGTAATTTTAGATTGCACGGAGATACATGTGCTAAGACCTAGCTCCAAGGCACTGAATTCTGAAATGTACTCCCATTACAAAGGTAATACAACCTTAAAGTCCCTAATTGGGATAAGTCCATCAGGGTTTATTACATTTGTTAGTGACTTATATACAGGCTCTATTTCAGATAAGGAAATAACCAGGAAGTCAGGTATTCTGTCTTTGCTAGAGGAAGGGGATCAGGTGATGGCAGATAAAGGGTTCCTGATTGGGGACCTTTTGTCTGACATTAATGTTAGCCTAGTTATTCCACCCTTTCTGGGCGCAAATGCACAGTTTAGTGAGGAGGAGGTGCGGCAGAAACAGGAAATTGCCCGCTTGAGAATCCATGTGGAAAGGGCCATAAGGAGAATAAAAGAATACCACATTTTTGATAGGACATTACACATGACAGTTATGGGGTCTGTCAACCAACTGTGGTCTGTGTGTGCCAGCCTTACCAACCTTCAAGGACCATTGTTCTAAGCAGTGTGCGAAATACCCATCAATATTCTGGGGGGGGTCCCCGATAGTTGCGCAATATCGATCTAAAGACAATCATAGCCTATGACAAACTTTTAAACTGTTCACCTTTCGGCGAAATTCCTTGTTTTTAATCCAAAATAGGTCACATGTGTGATTCGTGTAGATCTGCAATAAAAATATAAGTAATCTGCGAACGTAAGCTGTCCTGAATATTTTTTTCAACCTTGTTCGTTTGGCCATCCCATGTCATCTTGACAGGCACGCTTTTTAAGGCATTTACGGTAACGTGTGACGTTGGGAAAGCTGCTGGAACGTTATGCTATCTAGTGTCTACAAATATTTCAGGCCTAGGGTGCCAAAACAATAAGGGAGGCAGAGGCAAGCGAGTTTGTGTTCGAACGGCGGTATTTATTCATGGACGAAATACACTAGTTCATCAAAAGGACAGCGGAACAGTCATTTGTATCGTTCTAAACCAGTAACTGCAGGTCACGGTATCCGCTCTCATAAAGGCCACGTCTCCCCTCTGCACCAGTGTAGCTCCTCAGCCGATCACAGCAGCCCTGCACACCTGAATACAAACGCTGGAGGAGCAGACAATCAGGAACAATTGTGGATGCACGTTGTTTTGTAATAAGGAGATGCAGACTTGTGTATTCAAATTCAGAAACGAATTGACAATAGATAAAAGTCAATAATAAAAATAGTAAAGAATTCACTCAAAGAACAATCAACTGTATGCCATGCTTATCCTATCGGAGACTGGCGCGCAATCAGTGCACTTGCGAACGACAGCCTCAGCTTGCAGTATGACCGATCGTGACATTATCTTAGCTACTGCAAATTATACTTGTAGACAGATACATCATTGAACACATTCACAAAGCACATTCGTATAACAGTGCAAACACGCCATCTCTGAAATTCAAAAAGCACCACGGTGGATGCTGACAATTGACAAATAGCTCACAACAGGCCAAACATCACCACAGCGGGTTCAGGCCTACATAATGCAGAATCAGGCCAAAGCCTCTTACCTTAAGTTAAAACGGACCAAATATGCCTTGCCTCGACAGTTTGTTGTGGCTCCCGTCCTGGTTTCCAGGACGAAGAGAGGCGATGTCCTGCTGCAATCCAGCTTATGACGAATGGAACTGGGTCAAATGTGTCCAGAGGAAGTCCGTTGAGGTCCACAAATAAGAGTGAAGACAGGCTGTCTTGGCGCAACCTGTTGCGCGTCTGGTTATCCGTATTGTTAACTGCGGAAAAACCTTGCTCGCACTCAGCTGACGTGGGGAGATACGTGCGACTTGCAATGCAAATTCTTTCCAAGGTTTTCCCTGGTGCAGTGCCTTGTAATTTCCAGTCTCGAAACTGCTCCACGGCCTCTCTGGTTGGTTCTCCAAGCAGTTTTGCAAGGCTATGCACTTCTGGTTCGCCATGCAAAACCAAGTCCTCCTGCGCTCTTGGCCAAAAACGTTTGTCAAGAGCTTTGAGCTTAAGGACCAAATTTGACTCCGGTAATCGCTTAGTTAGAGACACAATCACTGATTCATAAAACCCCCACCAGATGTCTTCATGCTCGTCAAAACAGCGATAGTTTGTTGGATGGCGAGACTTGAATCCACGAGTGACATCTCTCTTTTCTGCAGCTTGAGAGACAGGCCCTGGAGTTCACGCAGGATGTCTTTCATGACAGGATTCGTTGAAGATTTGGCTGAGTTAGCAAGGTGCTTCAGAAGTCCCCTGTATTTTTGCCTGTCAAGATCATTGCGTGATGTGTCATAACTGGCTGTTTGGAAATGGAGTGCTAGTGCGGGGAAATCTTTCCATACTGCTTTCACGGTTTCAAAGCTGCTGGCAACCCATCGGATGGTGAATATTTGACCTATTCTCAGTATTTGGATGTCGAGCTCGGCCGCTGCTTCTCTAAGCAATCTTGCGTTCCTGGTTGACTGATTGTAGAGCGAGTATAACTTAGAAATAAATATCTCAAACTGATTAGTGCCAGGCGCTTGTTTAAGAGCATCTTTGACAGCCAGTTCTAATCTATGCGCCATGCAGTGCACAGACTGCACGTTCGGAAACTTTTCCTTCAGTCGAACGACAAGCCCACTGTTCTTTCCTGTGAGCGCTGCAGCTCCATCGGTGGCAATGCTTATCAAGCGCGTCTTCAAAAAGTCATCACCCATTCCAGCTTCATGTAGACTCGCCATCAACGAGTTATAAATGGATTCAGCATCGACCCCATCTGTAAGTTCCACTAGATCCAGGAAAACATTGTCTACATCCCCTTTACCGCTGACATCACATCTCATGTAGACTATTAGATATGCCCTGCCATGAATGGTGCTTTCATCAATGGTGATTGACACCCGTGAATCGATTTTTTTAACATTACAGACGAATTTGCGGCGCATTTCCTTGGCAATGTGACCGATTATTTCTGCGCATGCATGGTCAGATTTGTGGATATTACCAATTTCGGCTCCATTCAGCTCCTGCATTCTCATGAGTGGGTTGAGCTTTTTGAATGACAGCCTTTCCTTTGCCACGGTGTACGCTGTTCTGAACGATACTGTGGTTTCTTAAGTAATTCGGACTGTATATCAATGAACGTATTTAAGAGGGTGTTCTGCTCTTGCATCTGGGCTATTTCCACTGACCGTGCGTGGGCCTGGCTGTCCCTGTGTTTATAAAGTTTCTTTCGTAGCCTCTTTGCATCCGAGCTAGAAACATCACCATTGATCCACTCTTCTGCGAGGTGTAAACCCGGTCGCTTTTCTGAGAGTAGCAACGTTTTTGCTTTTCTACACACTAAACACCCCAATTTTCCTGCCTTAATGTCAAGCCAACCGTTGCGATCTTTCCATTCGCCCACCTGCTTCGTTGTCAAACAAGCGGGAGAGTCACTGGTGCTAGCAGCAGTGGTAGAGCCAACTGCTGCGGCTTCGGAGCCTTCTGCCTCAACTTCACGAATGGGATCCTCTGTTCTGATAGCGAGCGGGCCCACTCCGCTATCTTCACCAGTATCGTCTACATCTTTGAGTGCCACCTTTTTGGATGTGAACCCAAAGTGTGTGAGTGATGAGTTCTGGTTTAGCTTTCTCTTCCTAGCCATTCTTAGTGCGACTTCTTAACGACTTCTCAACGTCTCAACTGGCCAATTTGCATAGGTCACAGGGCTGGTTCCGCTTGACATATTTGTGAGTAAATGTTTTGAAATTTGAATTATGAATACTGGACATTGTGAGCTTAAACACATTTAACTGAACATTAGTGACAAAAAAAAATATGTTTTATTATTATTATAATTTTTTTTAACATAATTTGAGACCCCCTCAAATTTTGCTTTTGAGGCTTTCAGGGGGTCTAGTGGGTTAATCGGGGGGGTCGGACCCCCCCAGACCCCCCCGTATTTCGCACCCTGGTTCTAAGCGAATCTCACACTTTACTGTATATTACACACACAGAAAACTGATACCATACTGATGGCAACTTTGAGTGTCATATGTTGTATATTTGTATATTACACACACAGAATACTGATGGCACCTTTGAGTGTCATATGTTGTATATAAGTACAAGTACATAAGTACAGTCAGCCTGACTGATTTGTTTAGGTAGATATTTCTAAATAGTTAATTGTTATCCTGGTTTCTATCTGGCCCTTTAGACTTTTTTTTTTCATTACATATTTCCATAGTTCATTGTTGCCCTTTTTTCAAAGGACAGTCAGGCTGACTGCCTCCTAAAATCCAACCCCACGTCCACGTCGTAGGAGGCGGTAACAGCACATTACATGTGTAAATGTTCTGGCTAATGGGGCTCTGGAAATTATTGGTGAAATGTTTAAATTATTTCATTTTGATTTTATTTTAGGAAATACAGAGACCACCTGAACAAAACATCAAGACGGACAGCAGATATCTCATCCATCCCAATAGGTTCCCATCACGGGCAGCAAAGCAGTGGGAGGTATCCTGAACAGCGTCAATTGTTACACCCTGGACCTCAGAGAGAAGACTTCTGAAAGAATGTAAAACAATATGTAGCGCACGTCTAACCCCAAGTGAAGTACTAACTTTCTATCTAAAAAGTGCTGGCAAGAAAGGCTTGAAATAGAAGCAGTCTAGTTTAGATTTAACTTCTTTCCACTTTTTTACATCAAAGTGTAGTCGCTCCAAGTGGAAGTCATTATGAGACATCGCAAAGAAGTCAAACCACTTTGCTCCAGTAACACCCATCTGTCCGAGTATCTGGAACTGATAATCATGGTCACATTTTAAAGCTAATTCACCATCTGCATCACGGATAAGATAAGGGCAATCTTCACATGTGCTTTTATCTGGGCACTTCATTTCTAAGAGGCCGTAGGGAGAATCTACAGAGTGGTCAATTACTCTTCCGTCTGGGGATGCCCCTAAATGGGGAGCGTTAGGGTTTACCACAAAACCACATGATAAAACATTGGTTCCTGTGATTGCAGTGTATTTTGCTGCAGCCACTGGTTCCATTTCTAAACCCCTCCGCATAGATTTGGTCTGCACACTTTTTTTCCCCTGCACACTTTTTTTGAACTCCGCAGCAAAGTCAGCTCGTCTTGAGCACACCCTTTTAAAATGGGAGGAGGTAATGTGCTGAGACCGCACGCGATGCCAGACCTGGCTCCGGCTTTGGTCTCTTCAAGAGTTCAGAGCCAGCCTGAGTAATTGAAAGACCACTGTAATAGTCCATCTCCTCTTCACTAAGAACAGTGGCATAGTCTCTTGGCTGTGGGGGCAAAGGGACTTTTACTTTTACTTCGCTACGTTTGGCAAAGAAAACTGATACTTTTACTCCGATACATTTCCCCTGAAACCTTTGTTACTCGTTACAAAATCGAATCATCTTTAGAAAAAATAATAATCATGAAAGTGATGAGACCAAAGTCGGGGAATGTGTTAGAACACAGACTCCAAGCAGGTTTGGCGAATCAGCTGTCCTAGCGCACGTTAATGCGATTTTGACCGTTCGTAAAAGCCCCCTTACCGTTGCTACGTCAGACAAAACTCCTAGGACTGCATAAGCATGGCTAGGACGAGGACAAGCGTTAAGAACGCATAACGCTCAATAATGCATTGCCGGTTTTCAACGGGTTCAAACTTCACAGTCTGTCTCGAGTCACCAATGCAGAAGCAGCTGCAGCAGAGCAAGAAGCAGAAGAGGAGTTTGACCAATCACAGACCCCCTGCCGTTACTATCCCCTGTATGACCATCGAAATCAGAGAATACTCGGTTACTCTGCGGTCAGAAGAATCAACCGCTGTTTAGGTGCAGTTAGCGATTTTTCATTCATGAATACTTACCTAACTCTCCCTTCCCGACCACATCTGGCCAATTCTTCAATTGAGGACATTAAACAAAGTCAAAAATCACTGAAAGGTAAACTAACGAGTAATGTAGAGATAAGACGTTAAAAATGTATTTAATTTTAGCCCAACGATGTTAACCATGTGGTTTTCGTGTTCGCCATCGATTTAAAATGGCAAATAAATCTAAGTGTCTTGGCTGTGTTAGAAATGGTTTGACTTTACGCTTTTTTGAAACTACTTATTGTAGACAAACTCTGTTACCATGGCAGAACCACCGGATAAAATAAAAAGATCGCAAAAAATCATTGATAGTTACGTTACTGGGAGAGATGGCCATGCCTCCGTTCTTTTCAGACATCCCCACCATGCTTTCTGCACAGTGTGCAATGTCATTATTGACACCAGTCACCAAGGAGCAACAGGTAGCGAACACAGTAAGATGCATATTATCAGAAAATCATAGGCCTACCTCTACCTGTCAAGCTCATGCTAGAGGTCCGCGGCAGCCTTCTACGCACAGCTGTTGTCATGTCACAGTGTAAAAGGCTACATGTTTTCTACTAATAAAATAATAGGCTAATGATAATAGCAGACATCCAAAGTCTCCCGGAAGTTCCGGGAGTCTCCTAGTCTGGGAAGTCCCGCCCCACTTCTTCCGGCCAAATTGATTTTGCCTCTGCACTGGGTCTGGCCAACTTTGGATAGCCGTTCATTTCAAGATTTCCAGAATCCTTGGAGCCAATCACAAACTGGCTTTTGGCTACCTGGCGCGCCATTGGCGGATTTAAACTTACCACGGCTACGTTACAAAATCTACTGCACGGAGAGTTTTTAAACATTGGACATGGTGGCCGCCGAAGCACCGCTAAACTTCGATAAGGCAAGTTTTCTTTGAAAACAGAACAGAAACTTGCCCTGGAACAATTCATACAGAAAAAATATGTGTTTGCTTTATTACCGATCGTTGTATCGTTGTATAGTATCGTTGGTCTGATTGGTTAAAGGCGTGTCCAATTACGTGAGTGAAGTGGATCGCTGATGAGGAGTTGGCCAGACTAACTGAGCAAATGAAATGCAGTGAAGGGGCAGGGAATTCCCAGACAAGGAGTCTCCCGCATATTGATAACCACTCCCTGATGCCCGCAAATGACTTAAAATCTCCCGGAATCTAGAGCGAGCGACGTGCTCCAAACCGTGTATCTGTGTAGCGTGCACACGACAGAGAGGGAGAGGAACCTGGAGACTGTGCGTGTGTGAGGCAGTGTGCGTGTGTGCCTTCAGGAGCATCCGGATTGGCCTATTTCGGTAAGTCAACCAATCAATTTTAAGTGTGGGCGGCCTTTTATCTCTTCTCCCGAACCGAATTAATCAGTTCAGTGTATCTAGGAACAGGGGCACCATGGCACAGGGAGAGTGCCCCCAAAAAAGAAAATATAAGACATTTTACAACAGACTATACAATGACAGTCTTGCATGCTGTACTATCTGTAACAGTGATTTCAGCATTGCCCATGGTGGGTTAAATTACTGTAATAGACATGTTGAGGTAAGTTCAACAAGTTTCATTTCATGTTTCATTATTCATGCCGGCTAGTTGCCAGGGCTACATGAAAACAACAAGCTCCTTAAACTTGTTTAAAGTTGCAATGGAATACAAATAAAAGCCGTTAACATAAGCAGGATAGTATTAGCAGCATATAATAAATAGTAAAAGTAATCTACATATTTAAACATAATAAACAAAGAATTGCATAGGGCTATAGCCTATAGAATGATATTATGCTTTTATAACTTTTAGGGAAATACGTAGGCCTAGGGGGGAATACCTCCCTGAAATTACTTTTTGCAGGTTGGGATGTCTGTAATAGCCTAAAAAACTCTTCCACTGACTAGAATTTAATTAAATAATAAAGAAGCAAACACAGCGCCATCATTTGGTATCACATGTAATTGGGCTTGCATTCGAACATCAGACGTGGGGAGGAAAAAGAATGATGAATCATGACACTTGATAGGGAAAAAATACAACATGACCATTGTTTGAGAAGTTCCTAAGTAGCCTAGAGTGAAATAACATCCCAGAGGAAATATAATAGGCCTGCTGTGCAGAGAAATGTCTCACCAGGCTACAAATTTGTTGTCACAGTTATCACAGTCTTTTTTTTTATTTATTTCATTAGGACTTCTGAAGTAGTTCAGAACTGCATTATTTATTTGCTCAGAATGTCGTTGATTGGTTCAAACATGCAACAACAGCTTTATAACTAATAAAATGAAGGCCACAAAATCTTGCCGCACCGCACCGGGGTGGTACTCAAACACATTTTCCAATGTTGGCAGGTCTGCAATATGCAGTGGAAGAACATATCAAAAACATTACGCTTAACAACAAAGGGGACACAACAATAATCGAAGCAAAAGCATACAGGTCTCAATCAGGGAATAGAGTGCAATTCCAGACGGTAACATTAACATTTTGACGTCAACATTAACATTTTGATTTTAGCATTAACACAGTTGTTGAAGAGACTAGTTATGCACTAGAAGTGGTAATAATACTAGTTGACATTAACCATAACTGTTTGTGGATGTTATCTTAACTAGATAGTTAGTTACCTAGCAAAAGTGTAGATCACTATCTAGGTATATTTAGCTGCAAGCAGCTTCATTTACAGACATATCAATACAGTTTATGTTTGTCTTTGTCGATGTATTGGTAGGGAGTGGGGTTTAAATCAGCCCATGTTTATAAGTTTGCTCATTTTAGTGAATAAACTTCATTATTCTCAAAATTCTGACCCTTTGCTTTTTTATTAACAGCATAACTTTTTTTACTTTTACTTTCAATACTTAAGTACATTTAATATCAGAAAATTACTTTTGATACTTAAGTACAGTAAAGATCAGATACTTTAATACTTTTACTTAAGTACTATTCTAAAGGGTGACTTTTACTTGAGTAATTTTCTAGTAACGTATCTCCTACTTTTACTCAAGTATGGCTTTTGAGTACTTTATACACCACTGATGATATGCGATCCCTCCATTTCAGTGAGTGACATCTCCGCAAGTTATCAAGACTAGAGTGCTAGGCTTATGACAGTAACAGTTGTGATAAAACCATGGCAAGTGCAAAAAAAACGGAAAGTGGATAGCGAAAATCGTCAGTAAGTGCTCAAGGGGTTCACATACTTTCAAGTGGCACTGTAAATGTTCTTTGACCGCCTAGGAATCTATCCATATCAGTACAGTTAGTCATGCCTGGTTTACATCTGATAGGAACAAGTCCTCGTAACTCCCATGCTTGCCTGTATAACATGGATTTCTTATTTGAAGTGTTAAAAGGACCACTGGTAACCAGTGTCCAAGTTCTATTACAATTTCCTTCAAAAATACCCACATCTTCCCCACCATGCACTTTATCAGTCATGTCAAAACATTCGTAATTGAAATAATCTTCTACAGTGTACTCACGGATTTCCGCTAAATCAGTTTCTGGCCAATTGTGTACATCTAATTTACAATGGTCTCGTAATGTGTATGCAACACCCTTTTCAACATGAAATGTCCTATTTCTATGTGAATGACTTCCCATGTATATCATACAACAGTTCTTTCCTGTAATGACAAGAAACATTCATTCACTGCAGCATTTCCATGACCTTCACAGCCTCTCGTCCAGGTCGAGCTGCTGCAACAGAATGCTTCCCATTCTACAAATTGTAATACATTGTAGTAGTCCCATCACCTTGTGGTCCTGAAATTCCACAAAAAGTTAGTACAATATTAGACATTAGAACCTTGACATCACCATAAGCTGGAAGCTCTTTTTGTTCAAAATCTTCACCTATACCCAGTCTCCTAACTGGATCAGTCCATATGCATCCACCTGTGTATATACAATCTCCAAAAATTAGAAATGACAGATACACATATGATTTCTACGTGCCCTCTAGACATGCTCTCAAAGTGTAATATGATTGATGATTTGCAGTACTTGTATTCCATGCTTCCCATACATTCTTATTGTTATACTAAAAGCATTGCTGTAATGCTAAAAACAAAATAATATCACATATTTAAAAAGTATACTTACCCTCTTTTAATTTTGGTCCTGTCCTTAGACATTCCTCAATCAATCATATAAATCACTCCATATCTCCAATACCTTTTCATATCTATGTAGTACATAACTACCTATACGATTACACCTTTTATTGTAAAGTATTACCCACAAGTTTTATCCGCACTCCTTTTCTCTGATTAAAGCTGCTACAAACATAGCATTATACAACTTGCAATCCCAAACCTCCCCTAAATAGGGTGACCATAACCCCAAATACAAAATTGTTCTCATATACCCCCCCTTACGCACTTAAAATCAAAGTGCGTACAAAACAACAGGGCTAATAACATGTATGAAGTTACCATGTGGCCATCATAGTACATTCATATTTTATCATGTCCGCAGTTCATCCCCTTTTGTCCAATGGTCGTATTCCATCAAGCTTCATCACATATTTCTCAGTATATTCTCTAGTACTAAGTTTACTGCAAAGTAATTATTGAATCCTATGTGGCAAACAACCAAAGCCCACATGGCTTATCACATATATAAAGGCTGACCCCCCTTGGTCACATAATAATAACCAAAAGGCTTACATTGATGTTCACAATCTGCATACTACATCAACCCTACTAAGATATATCACTAGTAAACTAATACTTCACAGGGCATGGCATTCCTTCCTCATGCCCCTCACCCACTGAAAGTACAATTACCCGTGGCATACCTTCCCTCGATGCAGTTTCTGTTCCTCAACAAAAACCCCTTAGTGTAGATATTACAGCCAAGCCTGTAAGAGACACTTAAAACCACATATATTCAAATATACCTTTATGTTTTAACATAAAACCAACACAATTCCTCACTCACATCTTTACTGTTTGGAAGATTCTCATTTTTCTGCTTCCCTCACAGACACGCCCCTTCCTATCACTCAGAAAAACCGCACTTCAATACTGCTACATGTCTTATCCAGTGTGAGATATCTGAACTAAAACCACACATACCTATCTTCCTCACACAAACACACAAGCATACCCACAAATCTTTGAATTACACACATCCATACAGTCCCACTCATATTCCCGAAACTCCCAATATACACCCTAAACTGTGATTCCTTATTGGAATATGTGTTCTCACCTGACACCCCCTTAATCTCAAGCCAACCATTCCAAAACTCCTTCACACCTCCTTTTCATTCACATAAGACATATAACTCCATACCCATAATGGCCTAGTTCTAAGTTTCATTGACGCCTGCACATTGTATAAATAAGAATACTGATAAGAGAAACTTTCAATACTCTACTCGTCTTTTCTTCATGTCTCTATTTTCTCTGTATTTCTCTCCTATTTACCATGTCTAATTTTCAAATTCTAAATGCATATCTAGTTAAATCTAATTTAAGTGTTTGTGTTGAGCATCATCTCATCTTTTAAACCCCTTATTAACCCTATCTTTATATGACATATAATGGCTATACTCACTATCAATAAGGATCATTTACTCTAAACCTGTGTATTTGGAGGTGTAACAAAAGTCTGAAGGACCATAGTGTTGCCTGTAGTATAGTTCTCTATCAGCTTGGTTTGATTACATTTGCGGCGTAAGAAGTGCTTGGAGAACCATTGTGAGGCATGGTGTCTGATTAGTCAAAGAAAGTCCATCCAGGGCACACTCAATTTAAATTCTCATATGGCAAAACACATAGTTCTCTAACAAATGAATAGGAGTATGATTTTAAATTAATATGGGCATCCTTACTTCCTTCCCACTCATATTAATTGATACTGGAATTGTAGAATTCTCTAGGCCATTTATTACTACACACCCAGTACAGGGAAACTAGACCCCCTGGTTCCACCAATTCATGGCTGAGCATATCCTCGTCCCACCATATAGTACATATACTTGAGAGAAGTCCTTGCTGTGTGGGTGGTCATGTCGGAGGCCTATTCACCTGCCACCTCCCTTCACCCCCTTTCCCTCTTTCCTCTGAGGGCTGCTGGCACTGTCAAGATGGCTGTGTCCAGTTGGATTGTTCATAAGCTGGTCGTGAGGTGCCATGAATCTCTTTGGGAGGGGATTGCTGTGAGACGTCGAAACAGGCATGAGTTGCAGTCTCAGATCAGGTGCAAGGGCCTGAGCTATCTTTGTCCTTCTCACATAGTCCAGTTAGTTTTGAATTCAGATCTTGGGCATAGATCCAAGCAAGATGTTTTCTTTCCATCTCTCTTTCCAGACGAGTTGTATTGGAGCACTTTCTTGCACATATGGGTAGTAGAGGTCAGCCCAGCCACAACCTGATGTCCTCAAAGTCAATAGTTTATATGTGTCGGCCTTTCTTTTTTCTTTTCTATCTACACTCCCCTCAGAATGTATTTCTACTCAGCTCTGTTATAAAGCATTTTCCTGCTATTTCTGATTCTTAATTACTGCCTTCTCTGTTTTTACTCTATTCTTGAATTAGCTCAACACTTTCCCTAATGGACCATGTGCTGTCTCTTTTACTCCTGTTTAAACCTTAATGGGAGCACTAGTGTTAACAAATCTGGCTGTGGAAATTTGTCCTTTTCCACCTCCCCACTAAAGTTACCTAGAAGTTATATTTACAGATCCCCATCAATTACTGTTTACTTTAAGTTATATTGCTTTTTTATTTTGTTCCCTTTTCTGGACTGTCTCCAACACTCAGACATCCCCACACCTCACCCCACATTCTCCACATACCTCTTAATTGCCTTATCATTTTATCAAATAACTTTTTTCCTTATCCTATTTTCCTTGGCCTTAAAGCATTAAAAATCAATGTCTCTTCTTTCACAATTTTCGTAATCAAGTGCTCCATGTCTGCCTTTGAGCAATCCTGTTTTATTGTTTCCATCACAAATCCATTAATGAGAACAATTATTTCATCTATCTTACCCCAAAACTTCTCATAGTATTTGTTAATGACCCCGTTTTCTTTGATCTTTCCAGTTGATCAACGGCCCACTGAAACTCTACGTTGTTCTCTGGTGATCTATGTTGGCGGGTGGTTGGGCGTTCAAAGTATTTAACACAGGAGATGAGGAGGAGGTTTCGCAATGGTGGCAAGATTTATTGTATTCCGCACAGCATCTATGCCCTTCATCTAACACACACACTCACCGATTCATTCAACGCATCTCTGACATCAGAGCTCCTCAAAATGTACGGGTCACCCCGAGGTACAAACACACCAGCGCAAACAATTTAACATTTACAAACACGGCTGCCAGCCTGGCTAAAGGCGTAGCACATAAACTATCTTACAGATACACGACGGGACAACCAGATTCTGTCCATTTCTCAAAATGTATCTATAGTCTTATCTGGTGGTGCGCTGATCTTTATCTCTCTCTTTATCAGATCTTTCTTTGCTATATGACTATAATCTTCTCCCGCTATCATTGTATCATCAGCCAGAGACCAAAATGCAGCGCTAACATAGTTTCTCACTTGCTTCCGACAAATACAATTTACTTATTTCTTCCAACGCCATCCTTTGAATTCAAATTTTACCACAGATCTATGTATTATAATTATTCCTCTCTCTCTTTTCTGACTACAACCGTATACTTTAAACTATACTAGCCTACTGTACTTTGAAAAATAATTCTTTGCTTAAAGCTTACTAGATGTTTCCTCTATTTACAATAGCCCCTCCTTTCCTGCTCCTCCTACGCGCTGTCCCTCTGTCTTTCTCCCTTTATGACAGAAAATAACTCGTATGGCAGGATGATTGATATGGCCCCAACCTTTTTCCCCTACTCACAATTCTGTCAAATAACACTAATTACAATGTCTTTTCCACATAAAATTTTCTCAACAAACAATTTAGTAATCTCACTTCCCAAATTTAAATTCACCTAATCTTTTTGCCAATTAAAAATACTCACAATAACCTATAATGTACTACGTATCATCATACAAGTCTTCCAAATTAAACCCTCAATTCAATTTCCTAATGTATTCTTTTATCTTTATGTTTTATTCCAATGACTTAAAAGCACCTTTAACAATTCTATTTCAAACTATGTAACGACAATAATCTCAAATTCTCTCCAATTCACTATAGGTCTACTCACAATACAGTCTCTTATCTGCTTTCTCCACCAGTCACGAAATTACCTTTACAGGAATATTCATTGACAATTTCTCATTTCAATGACAATGTCTCATTTATGATTCATTGACAATTCATAACTGAACAACTGCGTGTGGTGTTTATATGTCTGTTGCTTAAGGAAACGTGTCAATATTATCTCCCAGCACCCTTGTGTTTTGTACTTTATGTGTTGAATGTATTTACCTTATTTTCAGTTTAAATGCTTAATACTTCAACTCACAATATTTCACAGAATCGTCATTCTTTGAAAATACACGTAGGCCTAACACTTTCACAATTTAACACACTATTCAACGACGAGATCTCACATTTGTACAACTATTTTCCTACGGAGAGATCCTCTCCTATCCATAACATTTAACACCTTTCTTTAACATTTAACACCTTTCTTTAAAGGCACCCAGTGCAACTTTTTGTAAACATTCAATGAAAAATAAACATTCAATTTCTAGTCTTTTTTACACGTAGTAAGTTTCAATAACTCCATACCATTACATATCGTCATTCAAGGAGCAAAGATGAGACGTCGTTGTGCGGTGAGAACTGATAGAAAATCGTAAACAACAACAATCGCCGGTGGGGAGAGGCCATTTTTCCATTGACTGGAATCCTGCTGTTTTTATTGTAGGTTACAAAAAATAAAGAAAATGGCGGCGATTGTTGTTGTTATCGATTTTCTATCAGTTCTCACCACACAACGACGTCTCATCTTTGCTCCTTGAATGTCGATATGTAATGGTATGGAGTTATTGAAACTTACTACGTGTAAAAAAGACTAGAAATTGAATGTTTATTTTTAAGCCTCGAAAGTTGCACTGGGTGCCTTTAACATTTAACACCTTTCTTTGAACATTAAACACCTTTCTTTAAACATTTAACACCTTTCTTTGAACATTAAACACCTTTCTTTGAACATTAAACACCTTTCTTTAATTTTCACGTTATTCAACAAAGAGATCCTCTCCTATCCGTTAGTACTATAGGCTACCATCCACTCGTAACTCAGGCCCACACACATTCTCACAATGCAAGGAGCTCATCTCCGACCTGCAATCATTCTTTCTCGCAGAGAGCTCTTCTCCAATCTGCACACTCTTTCTCGCAGAGAGCTCTTCTCCAATCTGCACATACACAACCTTTATTGTAAAGAAATATAATTATACCAACGTTTTTACTACCGTATATGCCTGTAGCGTTTTACTCCTACTGCGCATGCGTAACTCTGAGCATGCTGGGAAGTGGAGTCCTAAACACTATCAGCGCATAACACCATACCATTTAACCGAAAGCACGGTGAACTCCTCTCATCCGTAAACTTTCACTTTAGACACGATATACACAATACGTACACACCAAGACATTAGTATACAAACATACACTTCTATAAACTTCACCAAGACATTAGTATATGTTAAACAGAGCTTGACTGGTAGATATACCGTATAAACTTCTATAAACTCGGGAGGACAAATAACACGCTGGAAGCATTTCTGAGAAAACACTCAATCAATTTATTTGTTCAGGTGCATCAGCTTATATAGAATGTCACATGACACACACACCTGAAATTAATCATCAAGAATTGGGAGCACAATTAGTTGGCATTTCATCAATTAACACCCCCACTTGATCACACATTATTGACAAGCATAAATCATGAAACAAAACAAAAAAAAACAAAAACAAACAAACATGGAAACCAACTGCACCTAACTGGCTATACTCCAAACAGGAACATGGAAAAAGTCAGTAGCTTTGCTTTAGTAGCTGGTTTTGTCATCAGGTCAGCTACCATCTGGTTTGTGGGGCAATACTCCAAACAAACTTTACAGTCATTAACAGTTGATCTCACAAAATGGTATTTGATATCAATGTGCTTACATCGCTGTCTGCTGACTGGATTCTTGGCTAATGCAATTGTACCTTGGTTATCTTCAAAAATCTTAGGTACATCATACAGACAGTCATCAAGATGTTCAAGCAGTTGAGATAAGTAAAGACACTCTTGTGTGGTGGCGGCCAAAGCCATATACTCTGCCTCACAAGTTGACAGTGCTACAGTTGGCTGCTTCTTAGTCTTCCAAGAAATCAGAGGACCATTTTCACTCAGACCAACACAATAACCAGTAGTACTGCGTCGGTCCGTTGCATCACCTGCCCAATCTGCATCACTGTAAGCAAACAACCTTAGCCCATCACATTTTCTGTAACA
This sequence comes from Sprattus sprattus, assembly GCF_963457725.1. Taxonomy (NCBI): domain Eukaryota; kingdom Metazoa; phylum Chordata; class Actinopteri; order Clupeiformes; family Clupeidae; genus Sprattus; species Sprattus sprattus. The sequence goes on along the minus strand of NC_137920.1, from coordinate 52,727,352 downwards.
CAACATTTTGTCATTTGTGCCCTTCAAATATTTCAGTACATGCTTAACAGTTGTCCACTGCTCTTCTGTCGGCTCACTGAAATGCTGTGACAGTTTGCTTACAACAAAACTCAGATCAGGTCTGGTGCATGAGGTTAGGTAGATAAGGCTACCCACTGCCTCTCTGTATTTTCTGGGGTCATCTAGCTTATCATCATCAGTGTAATACAGCTTTAGTTCACAAGGTGTCGACCTGGGTTTACAATCCTGCATATGAAACCTGTCAAGTAGCTTGTCAACATAACTCTGCTGTGACATGGTCACACATCCATTACACTGATTAAAAGTGATACCAAGAAATGTCTTCAGTCTGCCCAAATCTTTCATCTGGAACTTTACAGTAAGCATCTCTTTAACTGCTTTTAAAGCTCTCTCATCACTGGCTGCAATAACCAGGTCATCAACCCAGATCAGTATGATCACCTTGTCATGTTCGGTTTCTCTAACATAAACACAGTAATCGGCTGGGTTCTGTACAAACATGTTTCCACATAGATAGTCATGCAACATTTTGTTCCAGTTTCGACCTGATTGTTTAAGCCCATATAGTGACTTCTCTAGTCTACACACCATCTTCTCATTTGTCTGTGATTTTACATCATAACCCTCTGGCTGTTCCATATAAATCTCACAATCAATTGGTGCATGTAGGTAGGCAGTCTTAACATCCATCTGATGTAGGATCAGATCCTCTTGGGCAGCTTTCTGCATCAAAACTCTCACACTAGTTAGGTCAGCAGTAGGAGAAAACGTTTCTCCATAGTCTACACCCATCTGTTGACTGTATCCTTTGGCTACATAGCGGGCCTTGTACTTGTCAGATCCATCAACATTGGCTTTGAGAGTATACACCCATCTACCCCCCACTGCTTTCTTGCCCGGAGGTAAGGTGGTCAGAGTAAATGTTTTGTTATCCCTCAGTGCCTTCATCTCCTCATCCATTGCATCTACCCACTCTCTTGAGTTGGATAAAGTCACAGCATCTCTGAACGTCTGAGGTACATTACAAACCATCCTGTAGCAATAATCAATGTTGATCTGAACCTGATCACTATCTATCCCATAGAAGTCTGGCCTCCTCCTCTCTCTAGCAGGGTATCTCCGTGGAGACTGGGATTCTGGCTTGACCTCACTTGTCTGTAGGGCTATCTGGCTTGGACCTGGCCTAGCCTCTGGGATGTCGTTCTGCTCGGGTTTGTCAGGATCAGGTCTGGTTGTGCAAGACTGCACACCACTGTCATCGTCTGACATGTCATCAGTCTGCTGTCCCTCAACACAGGACATGAACCTCACCAGTCTGTGCTTCATCCTTCCTGCTGTCAGGGTAGTAGACCATATAGGCTGGACTGTTCTTGTCATAACCAACAAAGATGCCTTTGTCAGACCTTGACTCTAGCTTCTTCCTGTCCTGCCTATAGGCGTAACACACAGTACCAAACTTCTGCATCCTGGAGACATTAGGTCTCCTTCCTGTCAGCATAAAGTAAGGTGTCTCTCTGGTGCGGTTGTTAAAACATCTATTCCTCACCACTGCTGCTGTCTGGACTGCATACGGCCATAGCTCCTTGGCTAACTGGCTCTCCAAGAGCATACATCTAGCCATGTCAAAAAGGGTTCTCCAGTTACGCTCTGCAGTGCCATTCTGGTGTGGTGAGTATGGTGCTGATGTTTCATGTCTTATTCTATTCCTACGCAGTAGGGCTTGGTAACCCTGCCCTGTGAACTCAGTACCATTGTCAGACCTGATACACTTCACTTTTCCATATGGGGCTGTGTCGGCTAGAAACCGCTCTGTGGCTTCTACAGTGTCACTCTTGTGCTTTAGACAGTACACAAATACTGCACTCGAATAGTCATCAGTAAAGGAAACTACATACCTATACCCTTCCTTGGACTCTGGGTCAATGGGGCCTGCCAAGTCAGTGTGAACCAGCTCTAAGGCTGATTTGGCCCTCACATCAGGCTTCCTGTTCCTGCTCTGAGTGAACTTGCCCTGAGTACACACTTCACATGTCATGGATTTGGATGCTTTACCCCTGATTGACATTCCATTCACAACATTCTCTAACTTCATGACATCATCAAAATTACAGTGCCCGAAAATCTCGTGCCACGCCTGAATATCATGACAGCTCATACAGTTATCATCAGAGTCATTGCAGCTCTCACGGAGAAGATGTCTTGGGGATACGAGGGGATGTACAGCGCCCGCTTCAGTGTGGAAATGCGGCAGCGCCCCCTGCTGTCGACAAGACACACGTCGGCGTCTCCTCTGCGCTCCGCGACCCCCATGCAGCTTGTGCCATCGGCCAGCTCCACGCAGTGCGTCTCGGACTGGAATCGGTCATCGAAGCTCTTGAACTTCGCCAAGTCAGTGATGATATGTGACGTCGCACCGGTGTCCACCATCAGGCCCTTTCTGGTGACACTGCTTCCTGGCTCGCTGGTCACAAGCTTGAACGCGAAGGTGCTGTCATCTGTCTCCTCGGACACTCCGCGAGCGTTGTCCTGCTGCCGCTGTCGCCATCCTCCTCGCCGTGCGGTATTCTCGCCCTGGCTGTACCACTGTTGACCACGCTGACAGTCTCTTACCTTGTGACCTCTCTGGCCACAACGGAAACACACAATGTCCCCGCTCTCGGTTCTGCGCGCACTTGCACCTGATGGGGCAGCCCTACTTGGATGCGCACGGGCCCCCATGACATTGTCGTCAGCCGCAGCTGTATGCATACTTTCAGTGCTCTCATAACTGCGCAACTTAGTCTTGAACTCGGCAAAAGAGAGAGTCTCATCACTTTGAGTGATAAAAATAGAAAAAGGCTGAAATGATTCTGGCAGCCCCTTCAAAATCATTGCAACCAATAGTCCATCGCTTAAAACCTCTCCAGCATTACGCAGTGCTGTGATTGAAGTCTCTGCGCGTATGACATAATCAGTCACACTCTCAAAACTCATCTTTTGCAAGGACGTCAGTTCTGTATACAGGCATACAATGCGGGGCTTACCCTTGCCTGCATAATAGTCGCGTAAAATCCTGAGCGCTGCACGTCCATCATCCGCTGCCTCTCGCATGACCAGAGACAAACTTTTGTCATCAAGGAATTGGATCAATTCCGCGTACGCTTCCGCGTTCTTCTCCGCATCCTCAGCCAGTGCGTTTTCTTCCGCGCCATCGGCTGGTGGATTCAAAATTGTGTCCTTCAATTTCTGCAACCGCAGATGGCCCAAAAACGTAGTCTCCCACAGTTCATAGTTTTTTTCGTCTCCGTCAAAAACAAGACGAGACCAACGTGAACTTGTACGTTCGCTCATGGTGCTGGCACTCCAATCCGTGAGACACGTATTCAAACTCGCTCACAAACAAATGTCTCTCGGTGCCTACTCACGCCGGATATCTCTGTGCACAAACGTCAAACGCATCTGGGCCCATAACCTGTTAAACAGAGCTTGACTGGTAGATATACCGTATAAACTTCTATAAACTCGGGAGGACAAATAACACGCTGGAAGCATTTCTGAGAAAACACTCAATCAATTTATTTGTGCAGGTGCATCAGCTTATATAGAATGTCACATGACACACACACCTGAAATTAATCATCAAGAATTGGGAGCACAATTAGTTGGCATTTCATCAATTAACAGTATACAAACATACACTTCTACAAACTTAAAACATATTACTACCAGGCCATTCCAATGTTCCTCAACCTTAAGTCTCCTTAATTTAGAATTCTTTAACTGAGGACTAGGCTACGTCAGGATAGTCGTAATCGCTTCTGACTTCACTCAGCTGCATATATTTTAGCAAAAGTATGCCATTTCTTACCTAATTAACGCGCGCTTGCAGCTGAACGAAAGCCAGGCGGCAAAACCACGACTCCTGACGCTTTATTTGTCCTTATTCAGTACCCTTTGTGTCGTCAAATATATTGTAGAGCAGAGGTCTTCAACAGGGGGTCCGCGACCCCCAGGGGGTCCGCGGAGGTCTTGCAGGGGGGTCGCGAAATCTTTGGTTGATAAGACAATTTTTTTTAATATTTCTTAAAAAAAAAAAAAAATCCGAATCAGAATTGTATTTATTCCTTTGAAATTCACATTAACATAAATCCAACATATTGTAGCGAACGGATAAATTGATCGAGAAGACGTTATCTTTCAGTCCAATGCACACATTCAGCTAGGAGCTCTCTCAAGCTGGGCACCGATTCACTCACAGCATCTTTCATGCAAAAACAACGGCACAGGTACTAGCCAATCAGATCGCGTTTATGCTCAAGTCTAAAGAGCGCGAAGACGTTATTGAAAAAAAGCATTACCTTTGTAGAAACAATAAAAGTAGAACACATATCTAAAACAAGCGTATGGAAAACATGGATCGTTTTGTAACTCGTCCAAAAAACTCAAGCGAGAGAGAGATACCATCCACCTTAGAAACAGGTGAAGGGGCTGCACCTGCTGCTGATGTAGCAACAAACAGTAAGCGCAAACGAGAGAAAACTCGAAAATATTCTGAAAACTACCTAAAGTTCGGATTTAGCTACAAGGAGACAGATGGCATCGAATTGCCAATGTGTGTAATTTGCTCAGCTGTATTGTCAAATGAGTCAATGAAGCCATCTAAGCTGCAGCGTCACTTGGAGACCAACCACGGTCACTTGAAAGATAAACCGGTTGAATTTTTCAAAGCCAGTAATAAATCCCTCCAAGGTCAGCAGACACTGATCAGAAAGTCGGCCAAAGTTGGTGAGCTAGCTTTGAAGTGCTCATATCAAGCTGCTCTTAGGATTGCCCACAAAAAACAGCCATATACTCTTGCAGAGGATGTTGTATTACCTATAATCACTGACATATGTCAAACAATGTATGGTAAAGAAATTGACGTTAACAAGCTAAAATGTATTCCGATGTCCGACACAACCATTGCTCGCCGTATTGACGAGATGGCCTCTGATGTGAGGGAGCAACTGCTAGGGAAGCTGATGTTGGCAGATGCGTTTGCTTTACAGTTAGATGAGTCGACTGATGTTGCAAAGGACGCCCAGCTTCTGGCGTTTGTGCGGTTTGTGGATCAGGATGAAATGCAGGAGGAATTTTTGTTTTGTAAGTGCCTTCCTGAACGCACTACTAGTTCAGAAATATTCAAAGTGATCGATGTGTTTTTCAGGGAAAACAACATTCCGTGGTCAAAATGCATTGCCCTGTGCACCGACGGTGCAAGAGCCATGTCTGGAATGAAAAGTGGCCTAATCGCGCTTGTAAGGAAAGTGGCTCCGCAAGTGATTTGGACGCACTGCATGCTACATAGGGAAGCACTCGTTGCAAAAGAAATGAGCGCTGAATTGGCAGATGTCATGAAATTGGTTGTCAAAGTTGTAAATATAGTCAAGAAGAGTGCTGTGCAAACGCGTTTCTTCTCTAATATCTGTGCTGCTGAGGGAGAAGAACACACTGGGCTACTGTACCATTCTGAGGTTCGTTGGCTTTCACGTGGAACAGTGTTGTCGCGTGTGTTCGAATTGCGCAAATCTATTCAGGAGTTTTTACTTCTCCAAAAGCACACAGAGCTGGCTGCACTTTTCAGTGACAATGTCTGGGTCACCAAACTTTCTTATCTTGCTGACATTTTCGCTGAGTTGAACAAACTTAACAGTTCCATGCAAGGTCGCAATACACATGCCAATCAGCTGTATGACAGAATGGAAGGCTTTATCAAAAAAATCAGAAGATGGAGGGAGCGCGTCGGGGAGGGAATATTTGCCATGTTTCCATCAGTGGATGAGCTGGGGGATTCTGCTGTGCTCTCGCCTCCCGTAACACGCACAATACTTGCGCACTTGGAGGCGCTCGAAGGACAATTTGGGAACTACTTTTCTGAGGCGGACTCCTGGCGCAGGGATAAGGCATGGATACAGTTTCCATTCAGAGACAACGCAGCAGACAGCAGAAGCCTGACAGTGACAGAGGAGGATCAGCTCATCGAACTCTCCACTGACAGTACGTTCAGAAACATGTACGAGACCAAACCACTCACACAGTTCTGGATCTCTTGCCAGAAAGACTTTCCACAATTGGCATCAAAAGCAATGATGAGCCTTTTGCCCTTTGCAACAACTTATCTTTGCGAAAGTGGATTTTCCTCACTCACCTACCTGAAAAACCAATACAGGTCAAGGCTGCAGCCTGAGGCTGATATGACCCTCTGCCTGACAACGTCCATCCGTCCAAGGTTAGATAAGTTGTGTGCCACACATCAGGGTCAGACATCTCACTAATGTGGGAGTATGTGTTTCAATGTTAATTTTTTAAAAGTTAAATTCAATGTTAAATTGTTTTAAGTTAAATTCATTGTTCAAAAATGTTAAATGTCAATGTTAAAAAATAAAAATTTTAATGAATATATTAACCTTTGTATTATTTGAATAGCTTAGTATTGAATGCAGAATAACAGGGTAGCTATGTTTATATGGCTCTAGGCCCGGTATATTATAAACACAATTTTATGCAATTTATATAGTAGGGGGTCCCTGCTCATCTCGCCATCAGTTTGGGGGTCCCTGGCCTGAAAAACGTTGAAGACCCCTGTTGTAGAGAATTAAACTAGACTTAGCCTATTGCGTAGTCTTTCTAGTCGAAAAGCAGAAGTCAGGAGTCAAAGTTGAGGAGAACTGGAGCTGGTTTATTGACACACACACCGATGGGAGACAGGACTCCGGAATCCAAAATCTAACTAGACACAGACTACAAACTGTTTTTATACCCATCAGAAATCCCAGAATATACGTGACTTTGCCTACTCCTCATATGACATTTCCCCAAGTTAACTCTAAATAAGAGAGATTCTGCAAATAGGTGGTGCCGATGTGTCTAAAGAGATGTCACAGCTGGTCCCGGCAGAGTTCACCTTTTTTAGCATATTCAGCATGTCTGTAGACTGAGCCTAGAATAAATACACTCTGCTTCACCTTCTAAGGCACACACTATCCGAGGTTATCTATATTGAAAAGGAAATGCTGGGGTTTAATTTATACGGATAATTTCAGGCCTACTTATTTAAGCTTGTTTTACAGTGCAAGGTTTTGGACATGGATAGAGGTATACAAACCCGATTCCAAAAAAGTTGGGACACTGAACAGATTGTGAATAAAAAAGGAATGCAATAATTTACAAATCTCATAAACTTATATTGTATTCACAATAGAATATAGATAACATATCAATTGTTGAAAGTGAGACATTTTGAAATGTCATGCCAATTATTGGCTCATTTGGGATTTCATGAGAGCTACATATTCCAAAAAAGTTGGGACAGGTAAAGATAAGAGGCTGGAAAAGTTAAATGCACATAGAAGGAACAGCTGGGGGACCAATTTGCAACTTGTTAGGTCAATTGGCAACATAATTGGGTATAAAAAGAGCCTCTCAGAGTGTCAATGTCTCTCAGAAGTCAAGATGGGCAGAGGATCACCAATTCCCCCAATGCTGCGGCAAAAAATCGTGGATCAATATCAGAAAGGAGTTTCTCAGAAAAAAATAGCAAAGAGTTTGAAGTTACCATCATCTACAGTGCATAATATCATCCAAAGATTCAGAGAATCTGGAACAATCTCTGTGCGTAAGGGTCAAGGCCGGAAAACCATACTGGATGCCCGTGATCTTCGGGCCCTTAGACACCACTGCATCACAAACAGGAATGCTACTGTAATGCAAATCACGAAATGGGCTCAGGAATACTTCCAGAAAACATTGTCAGTGAACATAATCCACCGTGCCATTCGCCGTTGCCGGCTGAAACTCTATAGATCAAAAAAGAAGCCATATCTAAACATAATCCAGAAGCGCAGGCGTGATCTCTGGGCCAAGGCTCATTTAAAATGGACTGTGGCAAAGTGGAAAACTGTTCTGTGGTCAGACGAATCCAAATTTGAAGTTCTTTTTGGAAAACTGGGACGCCATGTCATCCGGACTAAAGAGGACAAGGACAACCCAAGTTGTTATCAGCGCTCAGTTCACAAGCCTGCATCTCTGATGGTATGGGGTTCCATGAGTGCGTGTGGCATGGGCAGCTTACAAATCTGGAAAGGCACCATCAATGCTGAAAGGTATGTCCAAGTTCTAGAACAACACATGCTCCCATCCAGACGTCGTCTCTTTCAGGGAAGACCTTGCATTTTCCAACAAGACACTGCCAGACCACATACTGCATCAATTACAACATCATGGCTGCGTAGAAGAAGGATCCGGGTACTGAAATGGCCAGCCTGCAGTCCAGATCTTTCACCCATAGAAAACATTTGGCGCATCATAAAGAGGAAGATGCGACAAAGAAGACCTAAGACAGTTGAGCAACTAGAAGCCTGTATTAGACAAGAATGGGACAACATTCCTATTCCTAAACTTGAGCAACTTGTCTCCTCAGTTCCCAGACGTCTGCAGACAGTTATAAAACGAAGAGGGGATGCCACACAGTGGTAAACATGGCCTTGTCCCAACTTTTATGAGATGTGTTGATGCCATTATATTTGAAATCAACTTATTTTTCCCTTAAAATGATACATTTTCTTAGTGTCATCTATGTTGTATTCTGAATAAAATACTGAAATTTGAAACTTCCACATCATTGCATTCTGTTTTTATTCACAATTTGTACTGTGTCCCAACTTTTTTGGAATCGGGTTTGTAGGTTAAAAATGTACTAATGGCAAAATAAGAAAAACTTTTGTATGCAACATTTTAAGACCCGTTCTCCTCTCAAATCACTACATGTTGGAATAAACCTTTGGGACACTGGACTGACTTGACTGACTGACACCCATATTGTAAAACCCGTGGTTGTTGAAACAGTGCCAGAAATGAGCGGCATGATAATAAAAGTGAACCCAAAAGAAAAATATGTGATTACTTGCACAATCACATTGTAGCCTTGAACAGATATTAAAGGAAAGATAATAATTAATCAGCCAGGAAGTATACTGAATACTATGTCCTTACAATTATAGACCAATCTTAATGTGTTTAAGGCACTGGGCTGTAAAATAAAACAATTAAAATAGCTACAACTTCCCTTACCCCTTCATCTTACTCTACTACTTTGTTGTGCATTGGTCCTTTTCTGACACCATAAACATGAATAATGAATAGAATGAACTGAAGTGCTTTTATGTAATTAATACGCCATTCATACAGTTAGTAACAAAACTTCAAAATACAAAAAGTAGAAAACATGGTCAGGTATTATGGAATATACAAAAAAGTTTCGTTATAACATTACAAAGTGCTGGAAAGAAAGTAACAGTCATTAAATGTTTCATTAAAATTAAATGAACAATTACTTCAATTTCAATTAGTATACATATACATTAGAAGAAAATCATATAATAAAAGATTTAGTACCCATCTGATGCCTGCAAAAGGCATAATTTAACATAGAAGTTTGTAACTTGTATGTATGTGTTTTACATTTCAAATACCTTTACTTTTGAAAGGTCCTTTGCATTAAGTGCTACGCCTTTGACACTCTTGACACATTTTCACTCTCCAACCCCTAAAAAAAAGCTCCCTAAAGCTTCTTAAAAGGAGTTTCCTCTCTCTTGTCCTTTCCTGTTATCTACCTAAAACTTGAGAATTCTGTAACAAATGGCTCTTGGGTCTCTTTGCGTCCTCTTGACTTCCAAGTCACTTTGGATATAAAGCTTACAAAGTAAATAGTAATGTATGTTAAAGTAAAATTTGAGGTTAGAAGGCACAATTATGTAGCCTGGTGACACCAGCCTACGTATTTCCGCCTGATTTGATTTCAAGCTCATACGGAAAGAAATGGAGTCACAGGCTGGTAATAACCAGGCTAACAATTATGTAAGTGTCATGGAAATGATAACATAGAATAGGTTTTCCTGTGAGTCCTTACTGAGAGCCACCTTAACAATTGTAATGTGTAGGCTAGAATCAACACGTTTATCATAAGAGTTGGATATTTGCCAGTGATGATGGCCCTCTTGATGCAGGTGGTAGCTGTGTTGACGGGAGAACCTGCTTGACCATTTCTTTGTATGCCTTGTACGTCACTTTGGATATAAAGCTATTCCCAACTGATTACAATTGAAATTTCAATGTTAATAGTAATGCATGTTAAAGTAACATTTGAGGTTAGAAGGCACAATTAAGTACTTGTCATGGAAATCATTACATAGAATAGGTTTTCATGTGAATCCTTACTGAGAGCCACCTTTACAATGGTAATGTGTAGGCTAGAATCAGCACATTTATAATAAGAGTTGGATCTTTGGCCAGTGATGATGGCCCTCTTGATGAAGGTGGTAGCTGTTTCCTGGAGACCTGCTAGTCTAGCCAGTGGGGTGGAAGGTCCCATGGAAGCCGTATGGGATGTTGACCGCTACCTCAGCCCTGCCCAGCTCCTCGAAGGTCTTAGCATCCAGAACTAGCAAAAATGTTCCTTTATCCTGGGAAGAATGATTCATTTAATTAAATAACACATAATGGTGTCGTACGATCTCAGAAGCTAAGCAGTGTTGGGCCTGGATGGGAGACCGACTGGGAATACCAGGTGCTGTAAACTAAAGCTGGGTGAGCCAATCCCTTGCTCAGTGGATTTACTGGATTACTGAAACATCGAGAACAAGTGGATACCAAATCCAGAGCAAATTCGCGATCCATGGCCTTTGCTCCACTATGGAGTTAAAAGGTGAACAACAACAAACCCTATATAAGCACCCCCTGCTCACCCACAATCTTGGAAGATCAAATTGACATAGATTGTGAGAGGCTCACTTTGCAAGGTGAGACTCTTTTCACACACCTGCTGTATACTCAGCTAACTGCATGCTGTTATGGCTTCAGTCACACCTTGAGGGGTCATAGCTATGTGACATGATTCTACACATTTTTAAACACTGCACCCTGTAAACACCAAACTTGCTTATTATGTCTGAGATTTCCTGAAATTGGTACATGTTGTGTGACCGTAGCTTACCTCAGTGGGGGTGACGACCACTGAGAGGATGACCCCATCGTCCTCCTCCGTTCCCTCTGGTGATGGAACAAAGACGGGCTCGGAGGGGAACAGACCCTGCTGGTACCAGGACTGCAAGATAAGAAAACTGCCTCAAAACTCTGTTTCTGTACATGTATAGTCTATCCATTAGGTTTCCTTTTTTTATACTGAAAGCATATTCATTCTCAAATCATCTATGATGATTTAGTAGCAAATTAAAACATTGACAATTCCATTCTCAAAAGTAGAATGAGCTACATGATGAGGATTGTGACTCTGCTCCATGTAGGTCATAATAAGAGTGAGCGTGTTTTCACCTTAAAGTGTTTGCCCTCCAAGTCCATCTTGAGTAAGGAATCCCCTATCAGGTGTCTGAAGCCACACCCATAGAAGTAGCGGTAGGGTTTGGTGTTACACCTGTTGTAGTTAATTTGAGGAAACTCTAATCCACCAAACTCCTCGAGGTCATCGCCATGGAGATTCTCATGGGTACAGAACACCTAAACCAAATACACACAAGACATGCACAGGTATGCAGACTTTAGTGTTATGGTACCAACGTGTTTGAGAGAGAGCATAATTGTAGACACAATACCTTGTCATTTGTGATTTTCATGGCTGTTGCTGTGCTGTTGGGTTGTGTGATCAGGTTTTGGTCCACAGGTGTGTCATCGGTTATGTCGAGGGGCAGCACAAAGCGACGAGGGAACACTCTGCACATGTCGTTGTACACCTTCATAAAACAAGATTGCTTATTTGACAGTAGCACAAATGTACATAGCATCATTCCCCCAGGATAATTGAGGCCAAAATTACTTTGCTGCAGGAATTCTGAAATAAAATTGTTCTCAATTTCAATTCAATTCATAAAAATTGTTATCTGTTTTGATTACATCACAATCTTATGCTTTTAGCAAACAGTACACACCTACATACATAGGTGCAAATATTAACAAATTGTGTGGCACAAACAAGTGCAGAGGCAAAGATTCACCTTTGTAACAAAAACTATTTCTAAATAGTAGCATTATGATTGATCTGTTTCTGTTGGTCTGTAACTTAAAAAACACTGCAAATATACACCCCTACATGCACAGGTACAAATACACACACACACAGCACAACAAGTGTACACAATTGTACATACTCACACACACCTACACACCACTCTAAATATAAGAGTTCAGTGTCACTGTCAATGCCTACTTCCACAGTAAAGGCCCACTCCAGAGCTTCTGACTGTAGTAGAGAAAGGCCAGTGCCTTCCTGTTGTGGTCAGATAATGACCCTATGTTGGACAATTATACAGTAGCTTATGATACGATATGGGATATCACAGAGGCAGGGAAATAACCAGAAGCATACATTTGCAAAAGCAGCAGTGACCACCAGTAGCCTACACATTGTTCACAAATGGACAAATTCTGTTTAACGGCTGATATTTTAATAGACTACAGACAAATATACTATCCCATCCTAATCAGTTACAATAAAGATGATGGTGGTCCGAGAGCTGACACTCAAAATCCACTGGTGGAATGATATTCTTGCTGGCTGGGTTATGGTAGTAAGTAAAATAGCCACCCCAGTTGCGTGAAATCCATGAATTTGGGGAAATGCAACATCGCAAAATCCTGGATGGACTGCCATGTATTTTGTACACACTGTGTGGTCAACATCAGGCACGTGCAGAGGGGGGGAGGGCTAAAGGGGCTTGAGCACCTGCCCCTTTTGCCCTTGATGCCCAAAGTGCCCTTTTGTCAGAGTGGTTTTTTTTTTTATTTGTGTGTGAAAAGTCCGTCTGTGCGGCCCAAAATAATAATAAATGTAACGATGTATTTTGTACACACTGTGTGGTCAACATCAGGCACGTGCAGGGGGGGGGGGCTAAGGGGGCTTGAGCACCTGCCCCTTGTGCCCTTGATGCCCAAAGTGCCCTTTTGTCAGAGTGTTTTTTTTTTATTATTTTTTTTTTTTATTTGTGTGTGAAAAGTCCGTCTGTGCGGCCCAAAATAATAATAAATTTAACGAAATGATAATAATTTTGATCTACCTTGGTCGGTCACATGATCCACAACGTGCCCTCACTCTGCCCTGACGTGCCCTGCTGCTAATCACTAAGCTGCTGGAGAAGGTCACTAGCTACAGGGATCCCCAAGCTAAATTTTGTTATCCAGGGATTTGTCTCAGTAAGAAGGGACAGGGATTCGGGCAAGGGTGGTGGGGCTATCACTTTTGTTGAGAGGGGCCTACAGTTTAGTGAAGTAAGGAAAGGGGAAGACCTGGTGGAGGGGTTACAGGAGGGGGCAGATGGTTGCTAGAAAAAGCAGATTGGGACAAATACACAGAGCTGAGCGACGAGTTTCTGTCATTGGTGGATGAGAATGGGAGTGTGGAAGAGTTGTGTGGGGAAATTAATTCCAGTATAGTGTCTGCTGCAGGGGGAGCCATTCCTAAGTCTGAGCCAAGGGCGTTAAACAGGATAGCGCCATGGTGGACAAAGGAGTGTCAGGAGGCAGTGAAGGAGAGGAATAGATTGTTTAGGAAGTTAAAGAGGTCACATAACTTCCAATTCCTGATCGAGTACAGAAAAGGGAGTACTGGAGGAATTTTTGTGACTCTGTGGGCGGTACTACCCCCATAGAGAGAGTATGGAATTCCATTAAGAAAATGAAAGGTATTCAAAGGAGCTATGATTACCCCTTGATCAAAGATGGAGAGGAAGTGGCAGTAACAAGTAAAGACAAGGCAGAAGTCATAGCCAGAACTCTAGCTAAAGTGCATAGCACTGATAACCTGAGGCAGGAGGAGAGGGAGGGCAGGGAGGAGACAATCTTACGACATGCTGGCATGATTATCAGGGAGGACCGAGCGGGAGGAAGGATGGATGCCCTGTTCACATTAACAGAACTAAACAAGGTGCTAAGGAAAACGAAGAAGTCTGCTCCAGGGGTAGACACAATATGTTACGACATGTTAAATAATCTAAGCGACAAGGGGAAGGAAAAGCTCCTGCTTCTTTTCAACCGAATATGGGTAGAGGGAGTAATCCCTAGGGGGTGGAAAGAATCATTAATAGTTCCCATCAGGAAGCCTGGGAAGGACCCCCATAACCCGAGTAGCTACAGGCCAATAGCCTTAACCTCCCAGGTGGGGAAAACCATGGAAAAGATGGTGAATGACAGGATGAATTACTGGGTGGAGACAGAGGGACTACTCCAAAGTTATCAGTGTGGGTTTAGGAGGGGTAGAAGCACGATGGACCCAGTTGTATGCTTAGAGGACGCTGTGAAAAAAGCTCAAGTAAATAAAGAGGCAGTGGTTGCAGTGCTCTTTGACATTGAGAAAGCGTATGATATGCTTTGGACAAGAGGCCTGCTTATGAAACTGCAACAGTTGGGGCTGAGGGGCAGGATGCTCCAGTGGGTAGAGGCGTTCCTTACTGAAAGGCGACTAAGAGTCAGAGTGGATGGGGAGGTAAGCTCAAGCTATACAGCGGACAATGGCACTCCCCAGGGGAGCATAATTAGCCCCCTATTGTTCGATGTCATGATTGACCAGATATTTAAAAATGGGCAGGGACTTGATGGAGTGGCATTGTTTGCTGATGATGGTGCCATGTGGAAAAAGGGGAGGAATGTGGAATTCATAATGAAGAAAATGCAAGAAGCGGTAAATGAAGTCCACCAATGGGCAATCCAATGGGGATCTCCTGGCAGGAAGTGAATTGGAAAGAGTGGATGTGTTCAAGTACTTGGGGGTCTGGTTTGACAAGAAGTTGACTTGGGCCTGCCATATCCAGAAAATGGTGGACAAGTGTAAAAAGATTCTAAATGTCATGAGATGTCTGTGTGGGGTTGATTGGGGAGCTTCAAGGGGAGCGCTGAGAACGATTTGTACTGGGCTAATGAGGTCAGTATTTGACTACGGATGCATAGCCTATGGGTCAGCCTCCAAGTCAATGCTGCACAAGCTGGAAGTGTTGCATAACCAAGCCTTGAGAATATGCAGTGGAGCAGTAAAAACCTCACCAGTAAATGCAATGCAGGTAGAGGTGGGGGAGATGCCCCTACAGCTACGAAGGGAGCAGCTTGCCCTGGTATACTGGGTGAATCTCAGGGGTCATGATGAGAGCCACATAGCACAGACAGTCCTCACTCAGTGTAAAGAGCGACTTCAAGCAGGACGGAGGAGCTTTGGGTGGACTGTCAAGGACATGGTTGAGAGTATGGAGTTAAGTGCCCTGGATATTGCCCCTACAGTGTCTTACCCAACAGTCCCCCCCTGGACATTAGAAGAGTTAAGAGTGGACTTTGGACTGCTTGAGGAAAGACAAGAGAATGAGGTGGACAAATGGAGAGTAAAGGAGTACACAGCAGAACACTACAAACAGAGTATGGTGTTGTATACTGATGCCTCAAAGGGGAAAGACAAAAAGGTGGGAGTGGCGCATGTGGTCCCTGAGCTAGGGTTAGCCATATCAAAGAGACTGACAGACGACCTGGCGGTGTATACAGCTGAACTGGTAGCCATATGGTTTGCCCTGCTCTGGGTAGAGGGTAATGACATGAGACACAGACAAATTGTCATTGCATCAGACTCAAGTTCAGCCCTGGAAAGCATTCAGTTCTCGCACTCGACTTCCAGAAAAGATATTTTAATCGAAATCCTACAGCTGGGAAGTGCATTGCTTAAGGCAGGTGTTAAACTGTCATTTTTATGGGTTCCTGCTTATATAGGGGTGGAGGGGAACGAGCTGGCAGACAAGTATGCCAAAAAGGCAGCATGCAAGGAGCAAATAGACGCGGACATAAAGTATAGCAAGGCGGAGATCAAAAGCATAATTAAAGCCAGAGTTAATGGGAAATGGCAGCAGCTTTGGGAGAATGGGCCTACTGGGAGACATCTATTCAACATTCAGCCTGAAGTCAGCAAAATTGTGGGAGATGGGGGTACAAGGCGAAAGGAAGTGGTGTTGGCCAGGCTGAGGATGGGGCACAGCAGGCTGAACAGTACTCTGGCAAGAATGAACAGGCATGCTGATGGTAATTGCGAATTCTGTATGGGAAGCTCAGAAACTGTAGGGCATGCCCTGTTATACTGCAGGAAATATCATCAAGAGAGACAGGCGTTGATTGTACAGCTAGAGGCGAACGGCACAACACTCAGTTTAAAAAATATTCTACAAAGGAGCAATGGAAAGGTTTTATTTTTTTTTGTTTACTTTTTTGAAAGACTCAGGTCTAATTAGACGCATTTAATTGTTTTGTTTTGTTTTGTTGCTTAAAAGAGGCAGCTACTGTTCCACACACAGTCTAGCGGTGGCGGTAGTACACTGAAGTCATTGTCAACCGCCAGTCAAAAAAGAAGAAGAAGACTAGCTACAGGGCTGTGAAACCGAAGAAGACCCGACTCCGAGGGAGTAATCAACTGGGCCGGTGAGTAGGTTCTGCAGCAGGATTCGTTTGTGCACGGTGTATCTTGCAAGATGACTGAATACTATGTAACTCTTTTGCCCTTAGGAATAGGGTTAGGGTTAGCGATTTTACCTTAGAAAAACAACTTTAAAAAAATGTGCCGCTATTGACATTTACAGTGGAAAATTTGCTTGTTGCTACTGGGGTCTGAGAGCCACCCGGTAACTAGGCTACTCTCTGCCTGACTAGCGAATAACTTATTTGCCGTCTTGCTCTGTCTTATGTTGCTATTGTAGAGAATTACTAATACTTTTTACTAGATCTGAGTTCGATGATCAGAAGAGCCAAGAGCCAAGGTTGAGGAGAACTGGAGCTGGTTTATTGACACACACACGCCAACAGGAGACAGGACTCCGGAATCCAAAATCTAACTACACACAGACTGCATGCACATTTTATAGTCAACAGGTACCCTGAAATATACGTGACTTTGCCTCCTCCTCATATGACATTTCCCCAAGTTACCTCCAAATAAGAGAGAGATTCTTCAAATAGGTGCAGCCGGATTGTCTAAAGGGATGTCACAGCTGAACATACAGTGAACTCTGAACTCTGCTTTACCATTTAAGGTACACTGGAGCACCCAAGAGCCACACTTATTAATAAAGAAAGAGGAGATGCTTGGTTTAACTTAAACAGATAATTCAGGACTACATTGCACTTGCTTGATGTTTGATGTTTGACTGTGTTAGGAAAGTTGTTGACTAACTAGTTCGTCATATTGTCAAAGTAAGATCATTTCAACAGGTTTAGCTAATAGCATCTCATTCGCGTTTCAGTTAGGCTACAGTTATACAGTATGAATGTAATAAATACAGGATGAAACATTTAATGTTAAAGTCATGTTTGTGTAAAAACACTTGGTTGCATTTGGTTTTACTGAGATTAGAAAACAAAAATAAAGCTGTGAAATGAAAATAAAGAGATGTCATTATTTAGTAGTCCAGTATCTAATGGTGATCTACATTTTATCTAATACATTATCTTCATATGTCCTAAATTAATGCACAGCTTGTATTATGGCTTTGAATGAGCAACTTGTTTTCAAGCAGTCAGCCTTGCCTGCAGCCTCTCTCAGCAAGTAGTCTCCTCCAAACTGTCAGCAGTATGGCGGGTCAGTCACAGTGAGCCACTTTCAATGTTAGTTATCTTTGCATCTTGTCATGATCACATAACACTTGTTTAATCGGCCACTATCTCTCCTGTGCTCTTTTTAGTATCTACACTATCACATCAGTACAGCCCACCTCCAGCAATACAAGCAGCAGCAGCCTCCTCACCAACCCCCTCAACAGAAGCTGTTCTATGTACCCATGAGGTAAAACAGACTAATTTTGCTTTGCACTGACCTCTAACAAATAAAGGAGTATGTACAACGATATGGTATGTTGTGATTCCATGCTACATTCTTTATGAATATGGGTTGCTACAATTCAAGGTATGCTTTTGTATCGTGTTACAAATCCGTGCTACATGTGCCCCCTTTTTAACTTTGAGCACCTGCCCCTCCAAAGGTCTCTGCACGGCCCTGGTCAACAACCCTGGAGATACAGAAATGTAGATAAACAAGAAGTAGAAGAACAGAGCTATTACTCAGGATTCCTTTAAAACCAGGATGTTTTGGACAACGTGCCCTACAGCTTTTCAAGGGAAATGCAGAAGTATAATTAAAACATTTCTTCAAAACACCTAAACAACTTCTGCTTTCCTCTGAAGTGTCAAATATGCTTCTCTGCACTTCGTTTGAAGGACATTCTGAAGAAAACTATACTAGACTGGACTTGCTGGAATTTCATATGTAATGGATGTACAGTATGTACCCTAACCACAAAAGGCCAGTGGACCACTGTTGGCCCACTGGGGGGTGAAGCTAGTGGTCTTCTGACCTCTTTTCTTTTTCTGGCGGTCTGCTGGTGACATAGACAAATGGCCCACCGTTTTGCCCCTCACCTTCAAAAATGTATTTTCCTTTAATCATTTATACTTCTAGAATCATTTTCAACAACCTTTAACATTTTTTAAAGATGTTACCAGTGCGAAACATTAATTGACACTCAAAGTCTTTAAAGACATTCTTCACCTTAAGAGCCTTCTAGTACCATGAATTTCTCTTTGACAACTGATATTTTAAAAAGACTTTCCCAAAGATAGAATTTAGAAATTCAAGGAAGTGCAAACATTTTATATTATTTCCTTAATATCCAGGCCCAGTTACACTAAAGCTGATGGTTGTCCGAGGGTGGACAAGAAGTGGCACACCAAAATGCTTGCTATCTGGGTACATGGCCTACACAGTGATATGCACATGTAGCCTATATGCCACAGAGCAACTGGAACACATAACCAGAGAGGCAGTATGCGACAAAGAAGGAAGAGATAACGATATGTAAGAGTGCTGACCTCATCTGTAGTACTTTTGCGCTTCACTAGTATTACTCATCAGCATATTGTTTCGAGCTAGTGTGGAAGAAGGCAACGTGAGGCATAAATCTCAGATTCTAAGCAAAAGAGTAAAGAGTTACACACGCTAAAATCAGACATTACAAATACACCCTCACCGGACACAAAAGGGATACATAACCTGAACGTAATGAGTAATTCCGGCACACGCATCCCAACACCCATGTGCACCACAATATTTTTTATATGTGCTTTGAAAACACGTGTCATATCAACAAAATCGTGAGCTATAAATAAATATATGCAAACAACAGAGCAAAGGAGAGAAATGCACACAATGCAAGAGATAAAAATATCGAGAGAGAGAGAGAGAGAGACAATTTAACGGGGATTACCTGATCTAAAGCCTCCCCAGACTTGCGCATGTTCTGAATGTTGTAGTTGTTGATGGCCCCGCCGTCATCTGAGGCACACAGATCCACCATGAGGAAACCATCCTGCTCAAAGGCATTGATCTGGTGGAAGGTGGACATGGCTTTGGTGTGGTACTTCACTGTGCTGACCTGCACAAACAAACAGAAGACACAAGTTTTAAAAGCTCAGCAAATCCTGAGGTTGAATATTGTGTGAGGACCGATGTTCTCTCTTCTCCTTTCTTTAATTAGGCTGGCCCTTTCTGTAGCACCCATGAGCGGTGTTGTCTGCTCACCTGGCCGGTCTGTTTGTGGATTAGGTGGAAGACGGTCTCCTGTTTGGGGTCCCAGTATACGGCATCACTAATACCCTTTCCCGTCATCTTACATGTGACAATCTTCCAAAGGTTCATCTTAATAGGCTGTTCAATGAACACCACATAGTTTGCTGTCATTCCTTCAAAACCAAGATGAGAAACACCACCAGTAAATATATTAATACGATCGACATGATCATGATCAAATACAATGAATTATCCAGGATTTATTGGAGGATATAATCAGCATATCTTATAGTTCCAAGGATGGCGAAAAAAAAAGGGTTTTTCAATGCCTCTAGATTGATATAGTTTCTCAGATGGCTGAAATCTACTCATCTACTCAAAAAAGAAAGTCATAGATAGGTTAGAGTTTACATATAAGGGAAGTAAGGTATTCAGCATGAAATACTTAAATTCGTTATACAAAAACACAAAAAAACAAGCTGTGGTTATAGTGTTGAATTGAAAGATTTGACCAAAGCTGGGGTATAGGGTTGAACTGAACAAGTTTTACCAAAGCTGTGGTTATAGTGTTGATCTGAACGAGTTTTACTAAAGCTGAGGTTATAGTGTTGAATTGAATGTGTTTTACCAAAGCTGTGGTTATAGTGTTTAACTGAACAAGTTTTACCGAAGCTGTGGTAGTAGGATGGCCGGCCCTTGTCAGCAGGAGCGATGGAGCACAGAACCTTTGACCCCTGAAGACTGTCATCGGCTGTCTCCTGCTTAGGAGGAACACAAATAATGTTGTAGAAAGCGCCTGGGGAAAAAAGAAAAATTGCCAGTCAGATTCTGCACTCGGAACCCATACCCAGCTCAATACGCAAACAATCCAGTCAGATTCTGCACTCTGCACCCATACCCAGATCAATACGCACACAATCCAAACGTTCATATAACATTAGAAGGACAAGAATGCTGAATGCTGTATAAGAATGATTAAAAAGTCGAGTTTGTTAGCAAGGAACAGAATTTTTTGTTCAACAGTAGTAGAGGCACTTGCTTACATGTAAACTGTAAAGTGTTCTTGCTATATTACCTTTCGCTCCATATGAGTTGCCCATGTTGTAGGTGGTGCCGTCAGGATCATTGTGTGGATGTGCTGTTGCTCCATTCACAGCAATATATTTGCTCCAGTCCACCTAAAGATATCCCCAAATAATAGTCAACCAGTAAAATCTGTGATGATTTTATAAACACTTGTAATTAGAGCACAATTTATACACACCAAAGAACTGAGGAAGATAATGTTGCTAAATGTTTTCTATCTATTGAAGCTGGTCGTTGTGCGTGGTTGGGAGGCTAATTATAATCCCTAACAAATGTTGTAAAAGCCTTTAAAAGATCCCATCTTGCTTGCCATTTTGGGTTGTTGTTTTTTTCAATAGGGTTTTCCATCTGTTTGCAGCCTTGTGATTTTTACTTTTCATGCACACCACAAAAAATGCTTACAACACTTACATTTGTTCACTGACAATCGCAAACACTATTGACTACTGACAACATTGACCACCACTAACTGTGCCACGTACTTATCTATTCCCTGTTTAATTTATATTCATTCTATTTTTGTTCAATCTGTTGTGCTGGCCATGAGTGCATGAATTGGCAATACCCTCATCCGGAATGGTTAAAGTGCATTTTTAATGTGTTTTGAAATTCGTACCTTCTCAACACTTTCCAACGTTCCCGGATCCACCTTGTGCATGAAGTTAGTCTCCGTGCTGACATAGTAGTCACCTTTGTATTTGACAAAGCTCACACTCGCATTGTCAGTTGATTCTTTGATGAGAAAAAAGAAAGATGGTACGTTATTCCATGACAATGGAAAAAGCCTCCGTGATTCAAAATTTAGAAATGTTATAAACAAGTTGCTACACACCAGTTGATTTTACACACAAGCTGTTATACAAGTTGCACCAGAAGTGGCATATTACATATTTTCAGCTATACGAAAGGTATGAATAGAACATTTCGCTGGGTTGACACCACATGAAATACCTCATGGTAATGACATTTAATTTAACCCCACAAGCTATTGAGCATGGCCTGGAATATGACACTGATATTTTGAGCACATTCCAGTAAGGAATTCCTTTCCCTTCCCTCCACTTTTAGGTTAGGTTATACAACTGTACACTGTGTACTTGCAACATGAGTGTTTGACACAGTTTTTTTTATTTTTTTGCTTGCTTGCTTGCTTGCGCAACAGCAAATATTTCAATCCAAGAGATTTCTCAATACTCTGTCAGCTATGTAAAAGCCTTTACAAATGCATCTAACACACTCAAGGGTTTCTGAGTTCCTTTGAAATTAGATTATTCAGAGTAATTAAATCCAAAACCCACAACCGTTGCTATTCTACCAGCATGAAAGTGGAATTTTACAGATTCCCTGTGTTGTACAGACATGGAAATGTGCTTCAGGGTTGTGCTCTTATTGTCACTATTTACTCAAGGTTAACTCTACACAAAACATTTCTTAAGTTGTAAGTGTTCTATTAAATTCTGCCTCGGAGGACATAAAGATCAGGACTGTGTATTGCCACTGATAGTTTTGTTATTGAAGTTATTGCAAAAGCGGAAAGGCCTAAAACAGAACTTGAAAGACGTTCTCAGGATTTTAGCAGTACCCTGGAACATGTATATTGCATGGGTCAACAAAATTAGGAGCAGTGAAACCCAATGACATTAACATCTGCATATTCAATGCTACATAGGACATCAGGCAGACCAGTTGGTTCCAACACTTGAAAAAAACATCCACTGTAGCAATTCAGTCATCACTCACTGATCAATTCAAAGCGGGAAAGAAAGCGCAGGAAGATGTTCTTGCAGGGGTCGGGCATAGCCACGGTGCCAAACTCAGAGACCATGATGCGGTCGCGCTCGCTGTTTTGTTTGTATGACTCGCTGCGTAAGAAACGGCTCTTGTATGTCACCTGGCCGTCCTCAATCTTGAACTGGTGCAGCAGAGCCATCCCATCAAACCAGTGGTTATAACTGCAGAAAGGATGTCATCATAAAGAACAGTCAGTCAGATGTGTGAGCCTGAAAAGAACTGGTAAATTATGTTGTTGCCAAAAGCTAATTGGATAATCTGAACATTTACAACATACTGCAGATTTAGTTTATAGATTATTCTAGACCTTTTTGGTGGTATTGTGTTTGTAGGAACATGTATGTCAAAACAGCCCAAAACCGTAAGCCTGAGATATACAAAAGTATTAATATAGATGTTCACATTGCCTGAAATGCTTTAGTTTTTTGACTCTTTGACTTACTGTTCATTGCCAAACTCAAATTTCCCTGGTCCATTGCGGAGCAGGTTCCCACGAATCCAGGTAGGGATGGTCCCCTTCACTTGTGTGGAAATGGGCGTTGGGGTCTCCTCTACTGTGCGTACAAGGGTTGCAATGCTCTGTAATCCATGTATCTCTGTATTACAGCCCTTTTTACAATGATTCTCTCCTACAGATGAAAAGAGACACATGGTTATGACATGGTATCGCTTCATAGTAACTGTGGACTGGCTATTGTCAAGAAAAATGAAAAGGGGTTTACACACTCATTATAGAAAGCTAGATTGTTTGAAGACCATAGAGAAATGTTATTGTACTGTGATCCGCTTGCTCTCCATTGTCCAAAATGTTTTCAGAAAGGGGCCTGGATAATGACATGGATCTCCCTAGAGCCGCTGGAACTGGTGCAGCTTGTTGTCAGTGCAAAAATGCTGACAGAATCCATAATGAGACCCAGATGCATCAAGCTAGAGCAAGCGTACCGAAACGTGCTCACAGCATTAGGACTCACTGACACCATGGCTGTCAATGCATACAAGGAGGGAGGGCTAAAGGCTAGTTTTGTTAAGCAACTTTGAGACATACATGGCCTTGTGCTGTGTTGTGATTGCAATCTGCTTTACAAAACTGAACCCCTGAATTGTACATTTGTGTACAGATTAAAGTCTTAAACAGGGAAAATGTACTTGATCCTGAGTTTTTTGTGTCTACTTTTTTCTTTTTGTTTTGGTCAAACTTTATTTGGATGGTCTCCTTGTACAGATGCTCAGATTATAAACAAACTATTCGTTGAAACTCTGTGAACTACAATTTATGGTTAGTGGTTGGTTTTGGTGAAGGAAATGCCTGAAATTGAATTTCAACAAACTAAAGTCTCTGTAAAGTCGCTGTATGCAAACTTTCAAAATAAAGTGAGTTACCAAATTGATCAGAAAAACATCAGGCTGTAGGGCTTAAGCGTGTCTGAACTTTATGGGCCAGAAGAATGTATTACAGTGGTTAATATTGCAAACAATTTGATTGAACTGACCAAAAACCCTCAATATTGCCAAGCACTAGTGGCACAGAAATGGCGTGGGGAGTTATATAGATGGTTCATAAATGAATTGTTTATTACTACAATAAACGGTAATTTTAAAAGATACAAATATCAACCAAACTGAATGTAAGGTGTAAACCAAATTGATAATGATAAGTACAACTGTGATAGAAACTAAATACATTACTTTTTAGTTTAGTATACTCATGGTTCTGTAATGCATGATTGTCCTCCTGTGTGGGTGTGTGTGTGTGCCATGTGGATTGACTCTCTATAACATCTATAGTATAAGCCACCTCAGGGGCCTGTGCCAATAGAATAAAGGAGCAATGCCCTCTTGCACCTCAGCAGACATCACCTTCCTGCTTCAGCTCTGTGAAATATACAACATGTATCTCTATGTCTAATGTATCTCTACAATTTGGGGCAACCCTCTGATCTAGCTCTCCGATAGGTAGATTCCCCATCCCCCTTTGCCCCCCTCTTAACTGCCTAGCATATTCTAATGAATTTAGTTTATCGCCTGAGTATAGAAAGGCCGCTGGGGCATTTTCGTCCACAAAACAGGGCCTGAAAATATCTTACAATGGTTGGATAAATACCATTATCTCCATTATTGTACATTTTCACTTTCAAGTCCACTTGTTTTGTACTGTGTCTTAGTGCAATAAACTTTGGCCCAAATAATCCTTTGGTTGGCTGCAGCTGAATAGCACTGAGGTGCCCTGGATATGCAGAACTAAAGTGAAGACTCTAGTATTCAATCAATACAACTATGACATGTACTCCAGATTGCAATGAAACCATGATCAAACTCCTGTCCACATAACAAAGATCAATTAAAGACCAAACATAATTATACTACATTCATTTGTATTTGCACATAATTTGGAAGTCACAAACATCCTTCTTTCTGTGACAACGGAAGAGGTTGCGGCAAACAACAGGTGTGGGTAATTATTTAAACTGTGGCCATGCCTGACTAATGTCTGGCAGCCCTCTGGCACTCTCTGAATTGTTGCTGTAAACACACACAATGGAAGTCTTTCAGTGTGATAAGATCACAGAGACATCCTGTAGCGAATGGAGAGCATGGTCACCCCACCAGGACATGAACCCAGGTCTACAGGTGCCAAACATTCACTCTGAAAGAGCCAGGCTTAATGGCATGGCAGTCAGAGCACATACTCATCTGTAGTGACGATCACATCGTCTCACTGCCCGCACCTTCGGGAAACGCACCACGCACACAGGCATTCCTCCGCATCCACTAACTGTACTTCTCCCATCCAGAGCGCCTCACACACAAATGCTTCACCCATCTATGGGGTCCCTCACACGGGGGTCAACCTTCCTGGGAGTCCCTCACACAGTTTTGCGGGCCCGCCCCCGATGACCTCACGGCAAGCCATCCCACTTCTGGCACCAATTGTAGCGAAGGGAGAGCATGGTCACCCCACCGGAGTTGAACCCGGGTCTACAGGGCGCCAAAAACGTGCTCTGACCGCAACGTTAAAGAGCCAGGCTCGATAGCATGGAAGTCAGAGCAGTACTCATCTGTAGTGCCGATCAGATCGTCATGCATCCTCTCATAAAAAGTCTTTTGGTGTGATAATATCAGTAAGACATCCTCTGATACGCATACAATTGTCCCTCTGCGCAGAATTTGTTATTCTGGAAGTCCATTGTTTCGCTTTGATCATTTTTAGAGCATTTTCTGCCTTACCTACCTATACACAGTAAAGCTGTGTTAAACTGTTTACAGACACAAAGTGACTGCATTCTTATCTCAACAGTTTACAGCTCCTGATTTTAGTGTTTGTAAGCAAGACACATTAGGGCTCAGATACACATAGGCCGACGCGTCTTTTTTCAGGCAGAAACGCTTCAGTAACGCCTTGGCAAAGTGCGGCGGCCAAAACAGAAGCGGTGCGCTTCCCTGCCTTGCGCTGGAAAGTTGAGAATAGTTAAACTTTTAAGCGCACCTAAAAAACGCTTCAAAGACGCAACGCGTGGTGGAGAAGGGGCGCACGCTTTAAACGTGCGGTACCATAATCAATGCATTTGCTCGCGTCCCGTTTTTACAAAAACGCGTATGTGTATCTGAGCCCTTAGCAAGCAGCAGTACGGAGATGTGGTAGCTGGCAATCTGAGCTCTGAAAGCTTGCATGTTTAAATACATTTCAGATAATAATCACTCACTGTTTGATAAGGGCCTTAAAATAAGCCTTCCACTTTGCATTAAAAGCATCTGTCAGATAGGATAATTGAGAGATTGCCTTCAATGTGTTAACATGTAACACATTAAATAATCCCTTGACTTTTGATGACCTTAAGGAGTAACTACTTCAAGTTCAAGTTTTGTTGTCACATACACAAACATGTAATGAAATGTAAAAGGGTCTACGCTCCACACTGTGCAAAAAAATTAAAAATGAATTATAGTAAAATAAGGAAAGCGTGCTGAATTTAAAAACGTAGTGAGAAACTCAAATTGAGATCAATAGTCTCACTGCCCGTGGGCAAAAACTCCTCTTTGACTCCTCTTTACTGAGAGCATGGCTAAATTCAAGGTAAAATTAAGGCAGCATGTTTGAAATTAATAGCACACTGGAGTTCGGCGAGGGGTTGAACCATTTAATAAAACTAAACATTTTGACATTGCTACCTGTTTCTCTATGCAGACTACCTACAGTGTCTGTTCTGCTGTTGTTGGTGTTTACAAGTAGGCTGTACTTGGCTGGCTGTCAGCTTGCTCTCTAGATGTAGACTAAAACTCTGTTAGATGTAATGCCTCTTTAACTGCCTGGAACTGCTGGATAAAAACATTGGGGAGAAAGGTTAGGACAATGAATGAGTACAATTAGCCTCTGCCGGTAGGCGTACGGTGCCATCTGATATTGTAGATCAGATGGCAGTGTCAATAGATGTTTCTATCCAACTATTCTATGTGAATTTGGGATATTAAAATATGATGTCCTGAATAGAGGATGGATCTTCAATGGGGGTGGATCCCATTCCATATTTTCTTTTGCCAAATTTTCACGAATGCACTTACAATAGCGAATGTGAAAATAGCTTAATTGGAACCCAGCGAATGTTAGCTATTTGGCTACTTGTAGGCTATTTGATATCCAAAACCGCCATTGTGGATGAATAGGTTTCTTTCCTTTCACTCTCTCTACTGAGCAACAGTCCCGTTATAAGGGTGTTGACAGCTAATTTGAACAAATCTGAAACTGGTAGGCTACTGCTACATCTCCATCTGATTCTGGACCTGGTCGGCAATTCGGCATACTCTGTGGTAGAATGACTGAACTATCCTATTAACAGGCTTCATTGGGTAGTGCATATGTTACGGACATGGGCGGGCGAGGTGAGCTTTGGTAGTTTTGAATTTTATGAATAGGGTAGCCTACTTATCTTGAACATTTAAAAAAATACAGAAATGTTCAAATCTAGTTTTATTCATCAAAGAAAAGTGAATTGCGTTTCATTTTTATGCTTCTTACCAAATACTTTTTGTTTCAGAGTGGCTCAATATTTGTCCTGAAATTTAGACCCTGCTTGCGCAGAGAATGTCCCCACCACGGTCATCGCTGTTTTCTCATATTTGTTTTTAAGTCCCCTTTGACTGACATTGTTATGGTATTGTAACCAGGAGCATGCTGAACTGATTTGCATTGCTGTTTACAATAGATATCATGCTTTCAGCTGCAATAGCCTACAACTAACAACATATGCCCAGACCAGAAAATTAGATACAGCCCAGACGCCTTTCGGTATGAGCTGGATGCCAAAGCCAAATACATCAACAAAACCTGTCTTCAGTTCTATGAAAACGCATTAGAGGCTAGTGACAAGTTAAATGGTGAAAACGGCGTCTGGCTTACCCGAGGTTTGGATCTCCGTACAGGACATAGTGTGAATATGGCCAGCTGTATATCAACACGCAGGTCTATGTATGTGACAAAACAAAACAGTTGGAGCCTACCCTTCTTCTGCGTACATGTTGAATCGGACGTTACATAATGTAGGCTACACTCGAGAAGGGGCGGAATAGAGGGAGGAGGAGGGGTTAACGGTGCCACATGAACGACGATATTATGAGGAAGACACACACACACACACACATTAGGCGTTTATATACTTTTATTTTGTTTAACCAAAAGTGTGTATCGAATGAGTAACTTCGGCTATTGTGTTGGGAAAGTAGACAGGTCAAAGATAAATCTATTAAAAACATGGTTAGCGCTCTGACACGCGGTAACGTAAACAGACGGTCAAAGTGCTGCTGACGCTGATGAAAGGCATGATTTAGTACGGCGGCGCACACATCAGCTTTAACCACATCTGAAAAACACATACACAATCAAACAGGCGCTCGGCGGCAACCTGACTCAAAAATTAAAACAACCAGTAAGGGCACGGCAGCTTGAATGATCGTTCGGCTTGCAGGTGTGCTGTGCCTCTGGCTGTGCTCAAGTTCAAGTTAAAGCGCTTTATTTGTCACATACATGAACATAGCCTACATGAAAACATGTAGTGAAATTCAGACTACACCCCCCCCCCCCCCCCCCCCCCCCCCCCCCAATTTGCCATTTCGAGGGGCATAGAGGGGGGTGTGGTCAGCATCAAACAGTAAATTGACCCCGAAAATCAAGATGTTAGAGAAATGCATGTGCTTTAGGTGGATTTTATTATAAGGCTGTAAAATGTATGTGCTAAATTCAATGTGGACAGACACCAATGTTGGGGACATTTTTTAATTTAATAGTGTATTAAAATAAACAAACATTTTTTTGGAAATTATGTTTAAAATAATTTAATCTGAACATTTTTTTGGTGTCCCACATTACCAAACATGGTGTGGTAAATTGGGACAGCATGTTTCAGGTAATTTGGAACAACATTTTTCGGGTATGAAATGAAATGTGTCAATAGTTTTGTCATAAATAACCTCATTAAAAGTGAAAAAGTCACATTTATAACCACACAAAACCTAGGTGATGTATTCTAGGCAACTTTTAGTAGAAGGAATTATGGGTTTAGTCTGAGTTTTTTTCTGGTAATTATTATTATGACCGCCGCACGAGAGCGCAGTTCGGCGGTCATATAGGTGTAGTCAGAGTTTTTTTTGTTTTCTTTTCTGTTTGCCGATTTGCTGTCAGCGATTCCCGGGACACTGAAACACCGAGGTGCACGAATTTTGGTGGGCATGTAGCCCCACTAGATGAGCGTGGAACCATTGAGTTTCGTTTTGATCCGTTGCACCCCCGTCGGACTGGACCCTTTTAGAGAGAATATCTTGAAAACCGAAGGGCTTAGGAGGACCACATTTTTTTTTAATGTTGGTCTTAAGAGACCACGTCAACCATTCCACTACCACCTATTTCATGTATAGCGCCACTTAGTTAAAAAATGAAAAAGCAAAAATGGAGTGAACTTTTAATTGTAAGTTGACCAGGTCAGAACTGAGGTGGGGGTTCATTATGACACCTTCTGACTGCCTTCTGACTGCACGTTAAGTTTCGTGGAATTCCGTTCACGGGGGGGGCATGCAATAAATTGATTTATATGATTATACACCAACTGGCCTGTAGGTGGGCTGACACAGTTTTCTTCGAATATCCCGAGAACCGTAGGGCCTTGGAGGGCCAAATTGTTCTTGTATGTCTGTGTCAAGGGGCCATGTCAACCCATACCATAACCAGTCATTACATGTATAACGCCACCTAGTAAAAAATTTAAAAGCAAAAATGAGGTGTTTTAATCGAATATATGTCAAAGTGCTCAAAAAATTACCAAATTTGCCAGGGACATCAAGCCTGTAACCGTCTATCTTCGGTAGAGTTTTTGTCCATGGATGGAGCAAAATGGCTCTGTAACGCCCCCTAGAACATTGCAAAAAAACCTGCGCATTGGGGTTATTTTGGCGTAGCTTGACGGAATTCGGTACACGTCTTCATCATGCTTGGACGCACCAAAAAGTCTCTCGGCGCCATGGTGGCAAGTCCACAGAAAGTCGGCCATTTTGAGTGGAAGATGCATTTTGACAGCGTTTTCACACCTCGCATCTGATCGAACTCCTCCAACAGCTTTAATGGTAACGCCTTGAAATGTGGTCCGGCTACTCTTCAGCCATGGGCGACTAAAAGTTATATTGGATTTTCTTATTAGTCGAAAGGTGTGGGCGTGGCAGACCCTCAAACTTTGCCAACTTGTTAGTGCTTGCCACAAAACACAAAGTCTCTTATAACTCAATCGCATGTATGTCAAAGTGCTCTAAAAATTACCAAATTTGACAGGGACATCAAGCCTGTAACTGTCCATCTTCGGTAAAGTTTTTGTCCATGGATGGAGCAAAATGGCTCTGTAGCGCCCCCTAGAACATTGCAAAAAAACCTGTACATTGGGGTTATTTTGGCGTAGCTTGACGGAATTCGGTACACGTCTTCATCATGCTTGGACGCACCAAAAAGTCTCTCGACGCCATGGTGGCAGGTCCACAGGAAGTCGGCCATTTTGAGTGGAAGATGCGTTTTGACGCCGTTTGCACACCTTGCATCTGATCGAACTCCTCCAACAGCTTTAATGGTAACGCCTTGAAATGTGGTCTGGCTACTCTTCAGCCATGGGCGACTAAAAGTTATATTGGATTTTCTCATTAGTCGGAAGGTGTGGGCGTGGCAGACCCTCAAACTTTGCCAACTTGTTAGTGCTTGCCACAAAACACAAAGTCTCTTATAAATGTTGCGTACATTGTTTGATCCAGAGACAATGTCTTAGGGTGGACGCTGGATCCGGCCCGAACGCGTACATATGCCTGACTGATATCACCTATAGCGCCACCTGTTGGTGGTTGGAAACTTCACTTTGTTTCCACACCTTGTATGTGATTGAACTCCTCCTACAGATTTAATGGTAATGCCTTCAAACGTGGTCAGGTTACTCTTCAGCAATGGGGAATTAAAAGTTATGAGAGTCTTTTACAAAGTTTGAAGGGTGTGGGCGTGGCAGACCCTCAAACTATGCACTCTTCACAACTCCAGTCACTTATAACGTATGCATACATTGTCGAAAGTGCACGAAATTGAAAGTGGTGGATCATTATGAGACCCTCTGAATGCATGCCAGTTTCATGCAATTTTGTCCATGGGGGGCCATACAATGCATTTTTTATGTGACTGTACACCAACTGGCCTGTAGGTGGGCTGACACAGTTTTCTACAAATATCCCGAGAACTGTAGGGCTTAGGAGGGCCACATGTTTTTTTGTATGTTTGTCTAAAGGGGCCATGTCAACCCATCCCATAACCACTCATTTTATGTATAGCGCCACCTTCTTAAAAATGAAAAAGCAAACATGAGGTGATGTAATTGCAGGTATCTCTGGCTGACATGGTCAAAACTGCACCATAATGCATGGTCAAAACTGCAACAGATACACACACATACACAGTAGACATTCGTATGTACACATACACACACAGAAGACATATGTACGCATGCACAAATAATTCCTTTAATACAAAAAAAAATCAATTTACACACACAAAATACATAAAAACACACTAACACACTGACAACCATGACTCATTCTGTGCCTAAACCTACTGAACAGTTCGGCGGTCATATTTTGGAACGCTTTGGGTTACATCTAGTTAGAGGCTAATGTTGCTAACCGTCAGAGATGCGTGTAGTGGGCCTTGTAATTTGGGTCAGATTGTTTTATATCAATAATATCCTGAAAAATTTGTAATAATAAAGGCCATGTTGTTAAAACATTGAAGTAAAAGCATATTTAGGCCTTGTGTGGTAGTGACGACACATATTAAGTGACCTATCAAGCAGTAAACCTATAGCCTGACGATGTCATACTCATAATTCTAGTCAGAATATGAGTCTGAGACCGGACTATTGGGCTGTGATTATGGGGCGTGTTTCAACGAACCAGGAAAGAAAATTCCTCTTCGCTGAATTGGATACCTAGAACCAATCAGAGCAACGTAGTATTTCCATCTGATAGATTAAACTTTTACCTGATCCCGTAGGAAGGACGGCAAAAACATCTTTTCAATCGACAAATGCCTTGATCGCGTTTCTCTGTTCCTCTTTCAAAATGAATGCGCTGTCATATCTGTTGAGATATGCCTGCTCACGTTACTTAATTAGCACTCAAGGATGTTTTTTTTTTCTACGCGTTAGCATAACCTATCAATAATGCTCTAGAGTGCTTCAGTTAAGACCTATAATCCTGGGCAACACTCGTTTTGCGTATACACAACTAACCGAGTCAATGTAGACATATAAAAGTCGTGTAGATAGCTTAAATCATATAAAATATGTCCCACTAAGCTTCCGAGACGGCGCCATCTTTGTTCGATGTATACCGGTATTCTATCTATATCTGTCCATCAACGTATAAAGCCCGCCCTTACAATTTGAATGGTCAGATCACTTTTCGGGGCCGTTTAAACCCTCCCAACTAACTCGACTCCAGACTGAATCTCCCAGAACAAAAATTTTGTGGGCGGAGTTCAGGCTGGTATCCAGGCTAGTAAACCTAGCCTTCTGTTAATGTTTGTAGGTGTAGACTTTTCTGCACTTTGCCTTATCTACAAGTTGTTCTCATTTATGAAACTAATTCATTTTGCAGAATAGAATGGCACCCAGGAAAGAGACAGACAGACCAAGGGAGAGTGAACAAACAGGGAAAAGTAAAGGGCAAGTACAACATGTGGAAGGAGAACAGAATGAAGGGAGCATTGCAGGAGTACAGAGAACTGGAAAGGCAGGCAACAGACCTATGCTATGTTACCTTGCCAGGGCATGGAATGTCCCAAAATCCACCCTCTTAAGACAGGTTAACGGTGTGACAGAATGAAACAAGCAAGACGAGGTTTTTCCATGAGGAAGCCAGAAATCCAGAAGCTTGCATTTCAGTTTGACCAGGCAAATGGACTAACAGGCTTCTCTGAGGGCAAAGGTCAGGCAGGCCACTATTGGTCTTAAGGCCTTCATGAAGAGGCATTGCCGTCTTGGCCTCAGGAAGCCAGAGGCCCTCTCTGCAGCTGGGGCTGCTTGTTTCAACCCGGTAGTTGTCGGCCAATGGTTTAAGACCTATGAGTCTATCATCACTGACCTTGGCATTCAAGATGTTCTGAGACTGGTTTACAGGATGATTTTGTGTCCTCGAGGGTGGTGTCGCCAGTAGGCACAACCTGCTTTGAGGTCACTACGAATGAGCGAGGGGAGACCATCCCCCTACTAGCAAGTCTCAATGCAGCTGGAGAATACGGTCCACTTATGGTGATCTTCAAAGCAAAGCGTTTGCACTCTGAGTGGTGCTACGGGGCTCCCACCAACACTCTGGTCTAAGCAACTGAGACTGGGTGGAAGAACACAGAGGTGTTTCTTGACTGGGGGAAGCAATTTATTGCTTCTCTCTGTTATGTTGTAAGGTGTATTAATAAAGTAGTAGTTGCACTAAACTAAACTGTAATCCTTAGCTAGTAGTTCAGGAGTAATACACGGACACGTCATTCCTCATTCCTTTCTTTACTTCTACTCAATTCCGAATAATCTTCTTTAATACTAAAACATCTTACATTCAACGCATAGTCGCCACTTAGTGGTGGTGCGTTATAGAACACAACATTCCCCTTTTACTTAAGAATGAAACTTCCATCACAACAGGGGAACATAAAGGCAGATCCTTACCTAAAATTTATCAGAAAACTAACTGTAGAAATCTAAGGTTTAACAAGTAAGATTTAAGTAACAACAGTTACTGTCAACAATGTCAATAGTAATAGGTAATGACATGGAATCAAACACTATTAAGTTTCATAGTAAGACAGAGAATAGTAGTAAAACAACAGCAAAAACTCTTTAGTATCAGTGTGTCTAGATCTTAAGTATCAGTGTTTTTTAAGATTTTTACTATCAGTGTGTTTGTGTAAGTAGTATATCCATAGCCAAGGAATATTTTAACAGGCTATACAATTGTAAGTAATTATGTGTATGTAACAGTGTGTTTAACGCGTGACGAAGTCCTCAAGCCAACTCGGAGGCCGTCTGACACGAGCAGGGGTGTGAGAGTTCATGGCATCAGGTAGGTCAGGCTCAGGGACTGTGTAGTTGTCACTCACAGCATCTGGTGTAGAGCATGTAAGTGTCTCTGGTGATGCAGGGGCATGGTATCCAGCAAGTCGTGAGGAATGCCATTTCCTACCATCAGATAAGAGGAAGGTCCTAGGGCCAACTTGTTATGATATCGCCATTGGCTTGGTGTAGCGTGAGTGAGCCTTTGGAACATGAAAAGGCTTCCGGACACGCACTCTGTCCCCTTCTTTTAAACATGTAGCGCGTGCTCCACGCCGGGAGTCAGTGTATGATCTCATTTTCTCCTGACGAGAGGACACTCTGGCGAAGCACATCATTGTCAATGCTTCTCAGCGGTGGAGGAAGGACATGGAGGCGTGTGCGCATCTTTCTGCCATGCAACAACTCAAAGGGTGACAGTCCAGTTGTAGCATGAGTGGCACGATACACTTGTAGGGATTGTGTCACTGTAGCTTTCCAGGGCTTTTGTAGCAGGATGGCAGACTGAACGGATGCTCTCAGGACGCGGTGGAAGCGTTCAATCGCTCCATTTGCTGCAGGATGGTAGACTGCTGTACGTGTGTGCTTAATGTCACGTTCTTTTAGGAATGAAGCAAACTCCGAAGACAGTAATTGGGGCCCATTGTCTGACACAATGGTTCTTGGATTTCCCAATCTGCTGAAAACTGAATCAAGAAAAGTTACAATGTTGGCTGTAGTAGCCGAGGACGTAAAAGCAACCTCAGGCCATTTAGTGTGGTAATCTGTGAGTGTAATTGCATAACGGCAGTCCGGTGTGGCACTCTCAAACGGGCCTACCACATCAACTCCTAGCTTCTCCCAGGGCTCTGCAGGGAACTCAACCGGTTGCAGAGGTGCGGCACAGGGAGCAGCAGACTTATCGGAGGCCTGGCACAGGCAGCAGCTCTTTACCTGAGTGTTCACCAGATCATCCATGCCTGGCCACCAGTAGACATCACGCAGGCGTTGCTTTGTTCTCACAATGCCCTGATGACCCTCGTGAGCAAGGTCAACCAGAGTGCAGTGCAGGGCAACAGGAGCAACCAGCCTTAATCCACGAAAAGTGAGGTCGTTCTGCACCGACAGTTCTTGGTGCAGCCTGTAGTATGGCACAGGACTGCACCCAGATCAGTTGGAGAAGGAGGCCAGCCATCAGCAATCTGCGCACGCAGTGCACAGAGCTCGGGACAGGAAGCAGATGCAGCAGCAAACTCACTGGAGGAGACAGCAGACAGGTGATCAGCAGACAGCATGGCTACGAACTCAGGCTCCACTTCTGGCTTGTCAGCAGCAGAGGGAAGAGGCAGGCGGGAAAGACAGTCAGCAGTATTGTTCTTTGCACCAGGTACATGAGCAACATCATATGAGAAACACAGCAGGCGTGCGGACCAGCGAGCGATACGCATACCAGCGCGGTCAGCTCCTTTTGTAGTCAGGAGGGTGGTTAATGCCTGGTGATCTGTACGCAGTGTGAATCGTCTGCCCCACAAGTAAGTTCTCCATTTCTCTACAGCCCACACACATCCAAGGGCCTCTTTCTCGACTGTTGAGTATTTGCGTTTAGCAGAAGTGAGAGTCCTGGGGCCCTATCTTGCACCCAGCGCAATTGACATTGTCACCGACGCATGTATCATTCCTATCTTGCACCCGGCGCACAGCGGGATTTTCCCTCCAGAGGCGCGCGTCGAAATGAACTTGCGCCGACATGGGCGGGGCGGAACAGAGAAGGCGTTTCTCCGGCGCAAGTCTTCCTTTGTGGTATCTTGCAGTTTCAAAACGACAGTGCGCTGTTGACCAGAAAAAAGCTAGTCTAATGTCAAAGGCGCATTGTGTAGAGTCTATGGCGGGTATTCAGACACTATTTTAAGGGCACGGGTGCTTGCCCGTACAGTATAGGACCTATAGGCTACACTTTACTTCTGTCGTCTACACGAGAGATTTACACCAATTTTTTGGCAAGCCATATATAATTACAAGGAAAGTAAAGTATCATTGTGATATCCATATCCAAGATATTTTAAAAATAGGCATACATCTAGCGTACACATTGACCCAAATGATTCAGGTTAATTGTAATGGCGGTTCTGATGTCTGCCATCTCCTGGCAGATGAGCTGGGGACAGACGCACACTTTCCCTATCACAGTCTGCGGCGAGATAAGGAGAAAAGGGAGGGAGAGGGAGAGATCGGAAGAGAGGAGA
This sequence comes from Sprattus sprattus, assembly GCF_963457725.1. NCBI lineage: Eukaryota > Metazoa > Chordata > Actinopteri > Clupeiformes > Clupeidae > Sprattus > Sprattus sprattus. The sequence goes on along the minus strand of NC_137920.1, from coordinate 52,691,023 downwards.
GCCTGATCAGTGGCTGGCCGCACGCACGCGCACACACACACTCACACTCACTCGCTCTCTCTCTGGCAGATGAGCTGGAGACAGACGCACACTGTCCCTATCACAGTCTGCAATAAGTTCGGCTATACATGCAGTTACGTCAGGTCTAGTCCGACATGCTGGGGAATTCATAAAATTTCCCGTAACACCCGACAGCCAAGAGAGGGCTAAGCAGGCGTTCTGGGAGAAGTATGGGTTCCCTGGCGTCCTTGGCGCTATAGACTGCACCCATATTCACATACGTGACCCCCCAGTGTTTTACACAACATTGCCATGAATCATGGATGTGTCAATGACATAAATGAGGATAGATGACTTTAGAAGACGTGAGGTTGAACTGCATGTGCCGATGGGTGCAATATTATTACCATGCATACATAACCTAGTGATTCAGTGAGGGTGAACCCAAAACATCGGAAAGTATGTTTTTGTGACTTTTATTTCAAATATGTTGCCACCAAAAAACGAATGCTAGTAACTGAAAAAATACAAACGAGAAATGAAAAGTAAAAACATTTCTCCAAACAAGCATGGGAAAATATTGCCGTGATTGTTTCTGGTAACACACGTTCACGTTCCAGGTAATTCCGCCATTATAATAACAAGCCGCTATAGAATATGCGCTCCTCGCTCTTAAAGGGAATGTGAGATGACGCTCTGATTGGTTTATTGCATATTACGCCCAAACCACACCTATGGCTGAGTAACCTCCTTTGGACCAACCCATTTGACATTTGCGCTGGGCGCAAGTGTGTTTTTTCCGCCGTTATAATAGCAAATGCGCCATAGAGCCGCCCACACAGCTACTTGCGTTTGGCGCTGTCCTACTTGCGTTTCTGATCGTTAAAATAGGGCCCCTGGAAGCAAAAGCGACTGTGCGCTCAGTGTGGTTGGGTTGGATCTGCGAAAGCACGGCGCCAAGGCCGTAATCAGAAGCGTCGGTTGTGACGATGGTAGGTAGATCAGGGTTGAACAGAGTTAGGGCTGGGCTCTCCACTAGCAGCTTTTTTACAGTCTCAAAACTGTTCTGTGCATCATCATGCACTGACGCATAGGCTCTACTACTGTGGCAAAGCTCAAAATGAACTTACTGTATCACGACAAAAGTCCTAGAAAAGAACGCAACCTGCCTGCATCAGTAGGAGCTGGAGCATGTAGAACAGCAGTGATGTGGGCCTTGTCTGGCTGAATGCCTTCGGAAGTCACAGTATGTCCAAGGAAAAGCAGACTCACTCTGTTGAAGTGGCATTTTGATGTGTTCAGTTGTAGCCCTGCATCTTTCAAACGCTGTAGCACAGCTTTCAGTGTGTTATCGTGTGTAGCTTGTGTGCAACCCCATACAATTACATCATCAAGGTAATTAGCAACATTAGGAACGCCTTTAAGTACAGTGGCCAGCATCTTCTGAAAGGCAGATGGTCGCTATCCTAGAATAATAAGGTTCTATCTGACATTTTTGTCAAAATTGAGTTATTTACATATTCCTATTCTGGCATAATTTATGAACATTATTTAAGGTGTTTTAAAAAGAAATTATAAATTTTGAGTGTTTTATTCTGAAAACAAAAAGGTTCTATCTACAAAGTTATTCTCAGACTTGGTGTTTTAAGGTTCTATGCGTGGCCCAATCATCGTTTGGAAAATTCATAGAAGGACCAATCAAATACAGTCTTTTTATTGTGTCACAAGGCTGTCTTTTCCCCTCCATTAGGCTATTTAGAACTAAGCTGGAAAAATGTCTGCAAAGCTAAAGCCAAATTTAATCGCAATATAAGGGTTAATGATTTCCTGGAGGATCTAACAAATAACAGGTGAGTTATCCTCTTAAAAACACTTTTGTTTCAATTCTAGTTGAGGAAATTGTCATTCCTGTGCAGTATTAGCTGAGGTCATAATCACTAGCTACCAGATAGGATAGCGCTAGCTAGCAGTAACTAGTCTTAGAACACAGGGGTTAAAGCAAAAAAAAATCCTGAGCCTGAACTTTTTTTTCTAGGCCTATGTGGGTGAGTGCGAGGGGGGGGGGGGGGGGGGGGCGTCCTGTGGCGAGGACACATTTACAGGGTCAAAAAACAAACAATCAAACAAAAAAACATTTAGAAATGAATGATGGCAGATTATGGTGGGACTTTTGAAACTGCAATCCCAAGAGGGTCAGCAATACTCCACCTCACTACAATATGGTACTAACACATGTTATAAGGGTATGTGAAATTCAGTCAGTGAAAGAAGATTGGATTTGCAACCATTTCATTGAGGATATATGAAAAAGGACAGTGATTCACTTTTTAAACCGTTAAAGAGCAACAGTGAGCTGTAGAATGTAGTTTTATATTGCAACATTTCCATAATTACTTTGTTCAGAGAAATAATCGTATAATAAAATATACATCTTTTATTCTAGCATACAGTAGCCTAATTGCTGAGGCATTGGCTATATTCATGTTCCTGCCTGGCAAGTGTTGCGTTTTTACTGCGTTGTATCTTCAACAAAAAAACGAACGAGGACATTGTCCAGGTTCTTGTTGGTGGCTTCGTCGACATTTAAGGAAAGCTTTAGCTTTTCCGAAATACGTCTTTTAAACTCTGGTGTTATGCCATGTGTGTTAAAATAGCTGGCATGCTGATTGGATATTGACAGTTTAGTCAAAGCAATTTTGTATTCAGCTATTTTTTGGCATAAATTCACCAGGGGTTGGGCGAGCTTGCCTGGATTGTGTTCTGCGATGAACGTACACACGCATATTTTCAGGGCACATTAACGGTCAGTTATTGATGCCGGAACATCAGATGTGGTTGTTGCTCCCGGTAAAAGCGTTGTGTGTTGGATAGCACGAACAGCTGCTCTACGAATAAGTGGAAGCACTGGAAGCACCTTTTTCCCGCTAGTTGCATACAGTAGCTTTCTTGAGCACAACAAGAGAGCACCTAACTTCTTACACCGGCTACCAAAAGTCTTACCGTCCTTCCCTATCTCTTCTATTCATGCCCAGCGCCATTTCTTTTTCAATCCCTCATCAACTAGGAGGGCATCTTCCCAAGGATTCTTGAACTTACTCTGCTTCGGTCTGACAGTATCTCTACTTTGGCATCTACGTAGGCAGAGCGATACAGAAAAGTCGGTGGTGAAAGCACATTTTCCCAAGACCCGCCCTAATCTACTTCTGATTGGCTAATTATGTTCTTTTGACAGCCTGAGAGTTGTGCTTTTTTCATATCATTGGCAGACGAACTCATAAACTCGAAAGTAATGGTGATGATAACGAGTTTTCAATATAAAAAAAAATATATTAGACTTTTTTCCCGCAGCCAAACGCTGCACGCCGGAAGTCCGGCACGGTGCCGGAATACTTTAATCCCTGAGAACATGATAATCAAGTTGGAAATTATGTTGATAAGGAATTAATTTGATATAACTGAGTTGCATTATAGGCTTTCGATTTTGCTGAGGTCAACTTTTAGAATTAGGTCATGTTAGTTAATGCTAGCTAGTGTAACCGATAGTGTTAGCGAGCGCTAGCTAACGCTGGCTAGCAGTAACAAGTCTTAGAACATGATACTTACTAATCAAGTTGGAAATGATGTTTGGCAAGAAAATTATTGGATATGACTCAATGTTAACAGGTAGGCTTATACCTCCTGCCTACCTGCACAGCGGAATAATAGTTACAACAGAATGTATATTCAGCCTTCAACCTTGTGGCATATTTATTGATGAACTGACACTTGCTGCTCTCCGTGAGAGTTATGGAAGAACAGATAGAACGAAGGGTGCACATCCCCCTTTATAGACAAGTATTGTCACACGTGACTAATGTGGTATGAGGCGCAACAGCGCCTCCTCCTGGACAAATACAATCATACATACATTCATACACAACCATTCTCAACACTCCCACTTATGAATGACATGTATACTGTACAACTTTTACATCAAATAAACAAAACAGAACAATAAAAGAAAAACTTGTCATAGTCAAATGTAAACATTTTACACACCAAACATGACTCCTGCAAATTTCATCAGCTTAAATCTGGAGGCGGGCTTTGTCATAACATCCGCAACCATGTCGTCTGTGGGACAGTAAACAAGTGTCATTTTATCTTCCCTTATGGTAGACCTAATGAAGTGATATTTAATGTCCACATGCTTACACCTTTGTCTACACACGGGGTTTTTAACCAGCGCTATTGTCCCCTGGTTATCCTCATAAACAACAGTTTTCTGATACACATAGGTATCTAAACCTCCCAGTAGTTGCTCCAAATAAATACACTCCTGTATTGTAAGAGCTAGAGCCATGTACTCGGCTTCGCATGTGGATAATGCTACTGTGGGTTGCTTCTTGGCTTTCCAAGAGACTAGGGAGCTGTCTTTACCCATACTCACACAATAGCCGGTGATACTGCGTCTGTCAGTAGCGTCCGCAGCCCAGTCTGCGTCACTATATGCCTGTAGGCCTAGACTCTCTGAACTCTTTCTGAAACAGAGCTGTTTGTCTGCAGTACCCCTGAGATAACGCAAAACATGTTTCACGGTAACCCAATGTTCATCTGAAGGGTCAGCAAAGTGCTGTGACAACTTGCTCACCACGAAACATAGGTCAGGACGTGTACAGGTTGTCAAGTAAATGAGACTGCCTACAGCTTCCCTGTACTTCCTCACATCCGACATTTTAGGGGCATCTTCAGAGTAGTCTAACTTTGGGTCACATGGTGTCTCCCTAATTCTACACTCCTGCATGTCGAATCGTTCCAGTATCTTTTCAACATACCTCCTTTGTGACACTTTCACACAGCCATCGGACTGGCTGAAGTCTATGCCCAGAAAATATTTCAACTTACCTAGGTCCTTCATTTTAAATCTGGTAGAAAACATGTTTTTCGCTTTCTCTAGACTCCCTGTGTTGCTGGCTGCAATGATAAGATCATCCACCCAGATAACTACTATTACCTTTCCTGCCTCTTTAGACTCTTTTGTGTAGACGCAGTGGTCTGTCGGGTTCTGAGTGAAGTTGTCATCTACAAGGCATGTGTGGAGCATCTCATTCCAATTTCGCCCCGACTGCTTCAAGCCGTAAATGGACTTCTCTAGTTTACACACTAACTTCTCCCCCTCTTTTTCGTAACCTTCAGGTTGTTCCATATAGATATCTCGATCAATGGGGGCGTGCAGATAGGCTGTTTTCACATCCATTTGATGCAAGATCAAATCATCTTGGGCTGCCTTCTGCATCACTACACGTATACTTGTAAGATTGGCTGTTGGTGAGAATGTCTCGCCATAATCTATGCCCGCTCTCTGGCTGTATCCTTTTGCTACGAACCTAGCCTTGTACTGGTCGTGCCCGTCAATGTCACCCTTTATCGAGTATACCCATCTTCCTCCCACTGTCTTCCTGCCCTCTGGTAACCTAGTCAGTGTAAAGGTCTGGTTGTCCTCTAGGGATCTCATCTCCTCGTCCATCGCTTTCTTCCACCTTCCTGAGTCAGTTGATGTCGTGGCCTCTTGAAAGGTCAGAGGTACACCACAAACTACACGGAAGCAGTAATCTACACTCATGAGCATACTGTCATCGTCGGTATCTTCTACAGTATAATCTCTCAGGTACACTGGGGGTTTACGCTCTCTGGCGGGATATCTCCCACTGTCTGAGGCATGTGACGTCACCCTAGGGTGCTTCTCGTCATCATCCTCTGGTGCTGACTGTGGACCGTCAGCCTGTTCATCTGTGCTCAGCACACTAGACTGTGGATTCTCTATGATCTTGTCATAAACTACTCTGGGGTCCAGCTCTACTCCCTGTGTCTGGGTCTCATTTTCACAGGTTGTCTTGGTGACAAACTTTACCAGTCTGTGTTTCTGCACTTTTTCTTTACTGGGGTAGTAAACTAGGAGCGCGGGACTGCTCTTGTCATGTCCTACAAAAAGTCCTCTCTCACACCTAGATTCTAGCTTTCCCCTGTCTTGCTGGTAGGCGTAACACACTGACCCGAATTTATGCATGCTGGCGAGATTGCACCTTTTACCCGTCATTGCTGTATATGGGGTAGTGCCTGTGTTTTTGTTAAAGCACCGGTTCCTAGTATAGGCTGCTTCCTGGATGGCATAGTGCCAAAGATTCTTAGGTAGGCCGCTGTCAATAAGCTTGCATCTGGCCATCTCAAAAAGAGTGCGCCCTTCTCTTTCAGCTATCCCGTTCTGGTGTGGGGAGTAAGGACAGGAAGTCTCGTGTCTAATTTTGTTCTTTCTTAGTAGTGTCTGAAACTCTCTGTTAATGAACTCGGTCCCGTTGTCTGATCTAATGCATTTCACAGTGCCATAAGGAGCTACATCTGCCAGGTACTTCTCAGTGGCCTGAACTGCATCACTTTTCGCTTTCAGGAAGTAAACCAACACTGCCCCCGTATACACATCGGTGAAGGACTGCATGTACCTGAAACCCTCTATGGACTCATTGTTTACTGGACCAGCAAGGTCTGTGTTCACTAGCTCAAGTGGTGTCTTAACCTTATCAGCAGGATCTCTGTTTCTCGTTTGAGTGAACTTTCCCTCTATGCACACTGTACATTCTTTATCAGGCCTACGCTTTGCACCTTTAATGTGCATGCCTTCTGTCACACTCTGCAGCTTTAAGATATCCTCGTAATTGCAGTGACCCATTACCTCATGCCATGTCTGGATATCATAGCTAACGTTACATACATCATCTGCATCACACTCAGTTTGTAAGTAGTACATTCTCTTATACACATTAATATTGTACCTTGTGCCATCCGGCGACACCATGACGTTTCTACCCTCTTCAAAGAACAACTTGGCACCGTGAGCGGTAGCAGACTTAACCGAGAAGAGTTCTTGGGGGTAAGAGGGGATGTAAAGAGCGTTCTTTAGAGTCACTGTACACTGGCGCCCCTCGCTGTTTATGAGGTATACCTGTGCGTCACCCCTGCCTTCCGCAATCCCGACAGTGCGCTTCCCGTCTGCCAGCTCCATGCTGTGTCTCTCCGGCTTGAAGGTGCTGTCAAAGTCCTTAAACTTGCCCCTGTCGTTGATGATGTGGGACGACGCGCCCGTGTCCACGATCAGTCCCTTTCTCTGGATCGGGAGCCGTTGCAGTGAGAGGCTGGCATCTTCTGTGTGTGCCCTGAAGGTGTGGTCTTCTCCTCCCGCGGCACCCCTGGCGCCATCTTGTTCACGACCTGCTCTACCGCCACCGCCGCCATCTTGGGCACATGCACACCGGGCGCTCCTTTCACGCTCCTTCTTTGAGCACGCCTTGTCTGTGTGCCCCCTGCTTTTGCAAAAACTACACCAAACTTTCTCTGTGCAGTCATCCCTTCTGTGGCCCCTTTCTCCGCACCGCCAACACACCATCTCCGTTGGTCCGGTCTTTTTCCTTGGCGCTGCTTGGGCCCTCAGCACTCTTTCTCCCGCCTCTTCTGCGGCTGGGTCTGAGTCTTCTGAAGCCTCGAAGTTTCTCAGCTTTGTCTTGAACTCCCCCAGCGTCATGTCTGCTGAACCATGCGTCACCATCAATGTGAACGGTTTGTACTTCTCCGGTAACCCCCTCATCACCATCGCCATCATCAGTCCCTCACTCGGTGCTTCACCTGCACCTCTGAGTGCCGTAATGATCTGCTCGGCTCGGATAACGTACTTCGTCACAGTCTCGTTGTCAGCTTTCTTCAGCGCAGTCATAGTAATGTACAGGGAGACAATACGGGGTCTACCTTTTCCGATGTAGTGTTCTCTTAACACTTTGAGGCTCTCTCTGCCCTTGTCCTTCGTGTCTCTGAATATAAGTCCCAAGCTTGTATTGTCAAGTAGCGGCGCCAATGCACAATAGGAGTCAGCATTCAGCTTGTCATCGTTAGCCTTTTCTTCAACCGTCAGTGGTCCACTGGGCTCTGTAAGGATCGTCTGCTTCAGCCCCACTCCGTGCATGCAGCACAGCATCCTTTCTTCCCAGAGCTCATACTCCTCTGCTCTCCCATCAAACGTGGGCCACTTGCTTCTGTTCGTCATGGCTTTTTCTGTTTGTCGCTCCTTTTCAGCCTAGCTTTAGCTTCCCGGTACTCCCGATGCTAAACTAGCTCTTTTGGTTTATCCAACTTCTGTATGCTAGCGCAGTCTTGCTAGCTCTCTACGCACATGTCCGTCAAACTTTATAACTATTCTCCGTTAGCTGGGCCCATAACCTGTTAACAGGTAGGCTTATACCTCCTGCGGAATAATAGTTACAACAGAATGTATATTCAGCCTTCAACCTTGTGGCATATTTATTGATGAACTGACACTTGCTGCTCTCCGTGAGAGTTATGGAAGAACAGATAGAACGAAGGGTGCACATCCCCCTTTATAGACAAGTATTGTCACACGTGACTAATGTGGTATGAGGCGCAACAGCGCCTCCTCCTGGACAAATACAATCATACATACATTCATACACAACCATTCTCAACACTCAATTTCCATGTATAGTTGTATTATAGGTTTTTCGATTTTTCTGAGGTCAACTTTTACGATTAGGGCATGTTAGCTAATTCTAGCTAACGTTAGCTAGCGCTAGGCTTAGCATAATACAAATCTGACGTTTGGCAAGGCATGGATTGTATGTGACTGTATTTTTCCCCTAATAGTGTTGTAACATGTTTGTACAGTTATACCAGGCAGGGGGAAAGGAAAAAAAGAGATCACCTGCAGGAGGGACTGGAGCTTGTAAAAAGGTAACCGTGTGAATATGTGTGTGTGTGTGCGCGCACGTGTGCGTGCGTACGTTGTGTGTGTGTGTGTGTTTGGGGGGCATTAGATAAATATTACCATTGATTGTGAATCTGGGAGGTGGTGAACTGATAATGGAGGAATACATCAAGCGGGCCTAAAATGCTTAACATTTTATACTTGATTCACCCACAGGCTTGTGACGTTGAGCCAGCTGCTGGGCCAGCTAAAGATGGACTGAGGGCAAAATTTGCAACCATGGATCATCTTAAGAGCTGGGGACTACAGAAGACATTTCTGGGACTGTAAAGGAGGATTTGGTTGGGGCAGACTTTCTGGTTGGGATTGTGGAGGAACTGTAGTTGGGACTGTAGAGGAGGAGCTTGTAGCTTCAGAGGAATCGGGAATGGAAGGAGAGGAGCTAGGGGGCACACTTTTTGACTTTCAGTAACAATCTCAAGAATGAGACGGGAGAGTAAAATTCAGAAAGTGCCATGGCCTTCTCAATTTGGCTATTCATATTGGTTACCTCCTGTATAGCAGAATGACCAGGGGTAGAATATTTCATTTTGTCTGATAAGATTCACATCGATCACACCTATCTGATTCATATATGATGCATAATTGTATTGTATATAAATTGTTTAAAAAATATTTGATAAACTATTAATAAAGATATGTAAATATTCATTTCAGACCATGCATTCTTTTTAATTATTCATTTACATGCAACTTATTGTTATCTTGAATAAGAAAGATAAAAGCAATGAAAGGAAAAATTACTCATTGGAAAAAATGTTGTATCATAGCAGTAAGCGCATGATTGCATGAAGATTTAACATATGAAATACACTTTTTATTATATAAATTGAACATTCAAGCTAGGGCTGGGCGATATGGAAAAAAACATATATCACGATATGGATGATTTTATATCACGATATCGATATATATCACGATAATGATATAATAATGGAAAAAATGTAGCGGGAGCATTAATCCGCTACTAAAATGATGTGTATAGAGTGAGTGTAACTAAGATCTCACTCCCCTGTAATATTGACTAATATTAAATATAATGAAGAGATAAAAGCCATTCAGTATTAAATAAGACATGTACTAATATTAATTATTATAAATAGATACATTCAATGAACCTACTCTAAATATTTGCTTTAATAACTATTTTCATACCCATTCAATATCAGTGGCCTAATGCCCAATCACTCTCTCGTTCACGCTTGCTATAAATATACAATCAATAAACAACTTAACTAATGCAATAACATTATAACAATATGGCAATACAATCCCGATGTATTTTACAGTTCTTTGTGTTCCGAATAGATGTATGAGTTCAGAGTTCAAAAGTCGATGGTCACAGCTCAGAATACGTACGATGACGTATTTGTCAATCCACAGAGTGCTGTGCCGCTCCGGCAAGCGGCTGTGCTGGCGGTGTGTGTGAGCGATACGAATGTTTGTATAATGCCGTTCAGTTCGGGAAGGAGCTCCTTGTTATGTGTGTGTAATGTCAGGATAATAACTCAATAAAACTGGAACCCAGTACCTCGATGGTCCAGAGAGATGGGTCAAACTGAGTTGTCCGTGGATGGCAGGGCAAAGAGCGTCAATCAGAAGGTAGAGTAGACCCAGGGCTAGCTGCTAACCGTCTGTCCGTTACCAGGGAAACCAGCGACACACCGTTGAATCTCAACTAGCAGCGATAGCTAAACGTTGCTAGCAGCCACTGAAGCTGCCAGCTGACTGTATAATGAAAAAAAGTTTATCACGATAGAAACGATAGAGGAGAAAGGTCACGATAGACACGTTTCTATCGTCCTCACGATATATATCGTCATATCGCCCAGCCCTAATTCAAGCAGTAGGCTATGTATTAGGGTTGTGCCGATGGACGATATCATCGTCCATCGTCATTTTTGACCCACCATCACGATGGATGTAACCATCGTGATGCCACGCCCCCCCCCCCCCCCCGGTCTAGGTTACAGTTTTTCTTCGTTTTTCCCACGTCAAACATTTCATGTTATTCACGTTCACTAAGCCTGCTCTTGCGTCGGGAAACTTGCTCATTCTCAACAGAAATATTACGTTCAAGCGAAAGCATTCACTTCAGTGCAATGGCTACAAAATAGAATAGACACGAAGGTGATGATATAAACACGTTTATTAAAAGTTGAACAACAAAAAATGTTTTTTTTTCTCCAAACGATTTAAGTGTCAATGTTTCTGGCCAAAAAAACCAACATATTCACCTTGTCTGGCTTTAATAAGCTGCGGATTGGGGTGACCACACTACCCGCGGTGCTAAACACTCTCTCAGACGGCGTGCTGGTAGCGCATATGCAGAGATACTTCCTAGCGATTCTTGCCATCAAAGGAAACCTGCTCTGGTTATTTGCCCACCATTTCAGTGGATCCTCTTCCCCGTCGATAGCGCTTTCCTGCAGGTAGATGGCAAATTCTGCCTCAGCTCTTTGCTCATCAGTGATCGTGAACTCTCTGGCCCCCCTCTTCCCTAAAAGGCTCCCCAAAGACGCTTTCTTTTTTTTGGGCACTGCTGCGGAGGTTTCTCCCGCTTCCTCTTCTCCGCCATGTGTCGGGCCTTCTTGTGTTGTATTGTGTTGTGTTGTGTTGTCAGCCACGAGCTCTTCGATCAGCTCGTATTTTGTAGAGCGAAGTACTGGGGGGCTCATGTGGTCGCCTCTGTACCTGGGGTCAAGGAATGTTGCTTTACGCAGCATCCTCTGGGTGGGCTCTTCATATCTGCGCACCATCTGCTCCAGAACAACGCGTTTCAGGTTGGCGGTCAACTCGGTATCATCCTCGCATCTCTCTAGCATGCTTTCTAGATGGCCCAGCATGGGTACCAGGGAGGACACGGTGACATAGTTTTCTCCGGAAAGAATGTCGGTGAAATCCGCCACTGGCTTCAGCGCCTTGTTCACGGATTCGAGAACACTTATGTCCTGCCATGTCAGCTGGGGCAGTGGTCGGCGGCTTTTATCCTCCGCAAGCACTCGTTTAATGGCTTGTGCTTGCTCCAGTATTCTCTCCACCATTTTTTGTTTGGAGCCCCATCGCGTGGCACAATCCTGTCAGTAAAGACACAGACTCAGTTATCCACATTCGTTAAGTTGGCCCAACAATGAGCTGCACATTCATTTAATAAACTTATAAAATTGGCCTAACCAATGGTATATTTCATGAATGTATTAATTATTTTACAAGCTATATAACTTATTTAGTTTTAATTTAAATGATAGTCTTAAGTTGTAACAATTGCTTCAAATATTACCGTGATCAATGAATGCTCGGGGAGGTTCATCTCCATCTGCGCTTTTCGAAGTTCACTGCGCCGTAGCCAGCTGTGGGAAAACGCAGCGTTGACAGCTCGGCAAACCGCAAACGCGCGGTCTGTGTGCGCCTTCTGTTGCGTCAGGGAGTTGTTGATGGCAAGGTTCAAATTGTGGCCAAAGCAGCTCAGCCATGACCATCTCAACTGTCGGATGGCAGCGACAATGTTCGCCCCATTGTCAGTAGTGATGCATGCAATCTTTTTCTCCTCTATCTCCCACTCCATCATTGTGCTGTGCAGAGCATCTTCCAAATTGTCCGCCGAGTGGCTCTCTGGCATGAAGGTAGTCTGTAGGCATTTGGACTGCATTCTCCAGGCTTGATTTATATAATGTGCAGTCACGGACATGTATGGCATCATGTTGCAGCTGGACCACATGTCAGTTGTCAAGGCCACATATTTTACCTGACACAGCTCGGTTTTGATGCCACTTCTCACCTCATTGAACATATTTGGTACAGCCGTATTCGAGAAATATTTGCGGCCTGGCAACTCGTACTGCCTGTCAAAGGTGTGTAGCATGGCCTTGAAAGTGGGCTTCTCCACCGTGTTGAACGATACCATTTCTTTGGCTAAGTAGCGAGTTACAACACCCGTCAGCTCCTTCCACCGGTCACTGTCAGTTTTGTAATGAGTGCTTTTCGCAAACATCCCAGAAATGGTGGGTTGGGTTTTTTTGGCAAGCCCTGAGCGCACGTTGATCGTTGAATATTGTTGAGGGTGGTGAACACGCAGGTGATCGTGTAGGTTCGTTGTCTGTCCATCTTTGGCACGGACCACAGTTGCGCAAATTTTACATACACATTTAGTTAAGTCTTTTGGCAGCCCACGCTCGTCTGGTTCAAAACCAAAAAAGTTCCAAATGGGCGAAGTGGTGCCCTTCTTTTGAACCAACTCCTGTGTCATGGTAGGTTACCAGCAGCAGAACATTTGAAATGAATCCAAAAGGAATGGAACGGCAGCTTTTTAAAACGCGCAGCGCGCCAAAGCAAACGAGGGCATTAGTAAAACAAAATATAGCCTATAGTTTTAAACGTATTACCATTACATTGCCGTTGTTAGTATATTATTATTATATATTTAATGCTGGCCTAATTTCTTTTTTTTATTATTATTTTTTTTATACGATATCATCGTCCATCACGATGTTTCAAGGTAAACATCGTCTTCTGCCAAATAACGAGACATCGCCCAACCCTACTATGTATAGGTAAATTGTTAATTTTCTTTTATAATCATTGTTCCTCTTTCTGTTATAAAAGATGAAGATAGAACCTTATAATTCCAAGGCGGCTGTTAGTTTTTAGAGCTATAAGGTTCTATCTACAATTGACCTGTTTCAAAATTCCTAATTTACAAATGATCTAAAATTTTGATATCTCAGATGTAGAATACATGTATGGTGTAGGTAACTTTGGTGTTAAAAAGAAATGTGCCCCATTTGTCAGTTTTGGTATATGCAATGCTAAAACTTTAAACCTCAATATCTCAAAACTGACCTGAACGCAGATAGAACCTTATTATTCTGAGGTAGCGTGGTGCAGAGGCCAGTCCATAAGGGACACGGCAAAACCTAAAGAGTCCTTCGTGCGTGATGAAGGCAGTCAGGTCACGACTGTCCTCGTGCAATGGCAACTGAAAGTATGCACTCTCCAAATCAATGGTGGAGAACACTGTGGCCCCGTGCAGCAGGCTCAGCATCTCATCAATGTGTGGGAGAGGGAAGGAGTCCACAACCACAGCCTTGTTGGGCTCACGCACATACGGACTTCTTTTGGACGACCACAATTGGAGAGACCCAGGGGGAAGCATCTATCCTCTCTATCACACCTGCATGAAGGAGATGTTGGATCTCAGAGCTTACAGCATTCCGCACAGACAGGGGTAAGCGGCGTAATTTTTGACGTACAGGCGTGGCAGTATGGGACACTTTCACCTTATGCACAAAACCTTTTGCACAGCCAAGGGTGGATGTAGGCAGAGGAGCAGTGGTCATGACAGGAGCAGAAGTCATCGCAGCAGCAGGTTGAACAGCAGCGCCTCTGAAGCACAGGCTCAGGCCATTGATCAAGTCCATGCCTAGCAGAGCAGTACCAGACTCCACGATGAAGAGGGAAGTTTGGCATGTAGCATCATTCCAGGACACTGTAACTGGTAGACAGCCAATGACTGGAATAGGAGCACGAGAGTAAGTCACTAATTTAACTGTAGGAGGCAGCAAATGTACATGTTTGAAGTGTTTATCAAACAAGCATTTCGGCAGAATGGACACAGAAGAGCCAGAATCCACTGTGAGCTCCACAGGCACTGTAGTAGTTGCAGTCTCAATGTTAACTGTGCATTTAATTTTGTCAGAAACAGATCATGCAGATAGAGAATCTGTACTTCAGGCATGTCAATTTCATGCACAGAATGTGTTCCGGAGGAGCGACACACTCTGGCAAAATGTCCTGATTTATTACAAGTCTTGCACTTGACAGAGACAGCAGGGCAGGATGCATCATTGGCAAGATGTCGGTCCGATCCGCAGCGGTAACAGGTTCGTGAAGAAGGTACGGCAGGACGAGCAGGAGGACGCGAAAAAGCAGCAGCAGCAGAAGTTGGCTTTGCAGAAGGAGGTTTACGGCGGCGTCGTGCAGACGATGTAGCAGACACAGCTTGCACAGGTGCCACGCGATCGCCAGCAATGCGTTTCGCCTGTTCACCAGCAGTCTCTATCTGTGTGGCAAGGTTAACGGCTCTCTGCAACGTTAAATCTAGCTCGAGAAGCAGCCTTTCACGTATGCGAGGATTGTGCACGTATTCCACTAACTGATCACGAAGCATGTCGTCTAAGTTAGCACCAAAGTCACATGTATTTACCAAGTCTCTTAACGCAGCAACGTACTGAAGCACAGATTCATGAGGGGCTTGAACACGCTTTCGGAAAGCATGGCGCTCAGCCACGACATTCCGTCGAGGAATAAAGTACTTTTCAAGCGCTTTTATAGCGGCTTCCAGAGTCTCACCTTGATCTGGCAGTGTGTGAAAGAGTCTCTGGCCCTCAGTTCCAAGGCAGTGAGGAAGAAGTGCACGTTTGCGAGCATCTGGCGAACCATTTGTATTTGATGCTACCACTTGCAAGTAGTTGTTGAACATCTTCAGCCACGTTTGGAGAGGTAATGCAGGTTTTCCCGGGCTTAGCAAAAACGGTGTTGTAACGGTGTAGAAACAGACATCTTTCGTCTTGTTGGGTACGTAGACTCGTCGCCAATTTGTTATGTTGTAAGGTGTATTAATAAAGTAGTAGTTGCACTAAACTAAACTGTAATCCTAAGCTAGTAGTTCAGGAGTAATACACGGACACGTCATTCCTCAGTCCTTTCTTTACTTCTTCTCAATTCCGAATCATCTTCTTTCATACTAAAACATCTTACATTCAACGCATAGTCGCCACCTAGTGGTGGTGCGTTATAGAACACAACACTCTTCCAAAAGACGACCCCCGTCCACATGTACTATTATTAGATGGGCACAGCTCTCACGTTTTAAAATTGGAATTCTTAGAGCTAATTGAAAAAAATGATGTGCACATCATTTGCTTTCCACATTCTACAGCCAGCAGACAGGGCCTTTTCCCGAAGCCTGAAACATAACAGGAACCTAGAGGGCCGTGTCTTTATAGGGAGAATGGTTGGCAGAAGCTGCAGAAGTCTCTGTTTCTTAGCATCCTATTGAAGGCATGGAGAAGTGCAGCAACATCCGATAATGCCAGAGCTGGATTTAGGGGCAGCGTAATCCATCCTCTGGACCCAGCGCGCATTGAGGCAAGTAAGTGTCTGTTTGCTCCAAGTCTGACAACTGACAGAGAGGAAGCTCCTGCTGCTGATGGAGAGGAAGCTCCTGCTGCTGATGGAGAGGAAGCTCCTGCTGCTGATGGAGAGGAAGCTCCTGCTGCCTATGGAGAGGAAGCTCCTGCTGCTGATGGAGAGGAAGCTCCTGCTGCTGATGGAGAGGAAGCTCCTGCTGCTGATGGAGAGGAAGCTCCTGCTGCTGATGGAGAGGAAGTTCCTGCTGCTGATGGAGAGGAAGCTCCTGCTGCTGATGGAGAGGAAGCTCCGCCAACTAACAGCACTGACACTGAAGTGATGGAGCATGTCTTTATTCCACAGGTGGACACCCCCCTTGATCTCAACCTGGATGTGTCAGCAACAGTTGACCTAGATGTGTTTACCACCCTGGACACAGTAGCTGTTCCCTCAACCTCTGAGCCTATCCACACAGCTGATATGATGCCCCCAGATCCCAGCAACATAGTCGAGGTCAAGACCAGTTTTGATGAGCTGATCACATTGCCTTCCCGTGTACGCCCCTCTACCAGCAAGGTGAAAAGATCCCAGCCTCAAAGTAGTTACCTCACAAGTGATGCACACTTTGACTTTGTCCGAAACAGACCTAAGGGGCCAGGGAAGGGGAAAGGGAAGGGGAAACAACCTGAAAAGAGGAAGAAAACAGAGAATTTGTGCAGCATTTGTGGAGTGAAGTGTTAGGACAAAGAAGATCCAAAGTGAGATGGGGAGTGGATGTCCTGTAATTCCTGCAAAAAGTGGTCTCATCTGACTTGTGGGGAAGACAATGAAATACTTGATGATGATGAATCATACCTTTGCAAGGACTGCCTTTGAATGTGACACTAGAATTTCAAGATGCTTGTTGGTGATAGGAAAAGTCAATAGGCCAACCGTTAAGATTTTCATTCAAATTTTTTGACTATTGTTTGCACTAATATGTGGTTTTTGTAATGGTGTAATGTTGTAATGAAATTGTTGATGACTAGACATGGATATCTTTTCAAAAGTTTTTTGTTTGTTTGTTTTTAATAAGGCCCAATGGCTCTGGCCCAGCCTAATGGCCAGGTTTCAAATGATTAGGCTACCATTTCAGGACAAGACTTAGTGTCAGTTGATCACTTTTATGAGTTGATAAATAAACATTTGGAAATGCAAACCAGATGTAAGGTGTAAACCAAATGAATAAGTACAACTGTGAAAGAAACTAAATACATTACTATTTAGTTTAGTATACTCATGCTTCTGTATTGTAAGATAGTCCTCTTCTGTGTGTGTTTGTGTATGTGTATTGACTGTCTGGTTACATCTATAGTATAAACCACTGTTAGATGAAAATTCCCTCAAATTATCTCAGGACTACGAAGTTGTAGATCAGTAAATGTATTACAAACAATTGCAATCGGGCTCACTCAAACAGCACAAGGATGAAAATTAGGCAATTTCACTAACATCGCACAGGGTTTATATACTTAGGATTTATCTAATTAATCTTACTCTTTATCCAACTTTGACGCCATAAATGTTTCTAATGTCATCAAGAATAGCAACGCTCGACTAAAGGTCCCTTTGTGCATCCCAACTGCGCTTTCTGAGATGCAAGGATGTCAGTTTTATGCAGGGTGGTTACCTTTGCCAAGGGCACTGACACAACCCCATCCCATGACAGACCCTAGCTTTTGGACTTGTTGCTGGTGACAGTCTGGATGGTCCTTTTCTTCTACGGTCCGAAGCATACAGCGTCCATTTCTTCCAAAAAAAGACCTGAAATACTAATTTTCCTCACCACAATACACGTTTCCACGGGATGGTAAAATATCCAAAACTCTACCAATCTTTCTTTGATTATTTGCACACGCATTTGATGGCAAACTGGCAATCCTTGACCCATCTTTGCTCCTACAGGACTAGGCCTTTCCCGGATGCTGCTTATGTACCAAATCATTTTTGAAAGTGTTGCAGGCCTGAATGGCAGGAATTGATGTAAATTTACAAATCAAATGAAGTTGACCAGAAAAAAACTTGAAATATCTTGTGTTCATACTGTCTGCAATGAAATAGAAGTTAAGGTAAATTTATAAATCACTGCTTCCTTTTTTTATTTTCATTTTCCATACCGTCCCAACTTTTTCTGATTTGGGGTTGTACGTCAAATTGTATAAGGTTTTCTTTAACCAAACAGTAACTAGTGAAAAGCTCATTGAGGAAATTGTGCAAAACAAATAAAAAGTGGAAAGTCCATTTTGAGTGCATACTTTTATTGGAGTTGTTTCATATTTTCTTCCAGCAAGCTCCTCAAATAAATGCTGCCCTTGGGGACATTGTGAAAGGATAAATAAAATCATTTCCATATTCCTTTCATGAATCAATGGGGTTTCATCAGGAAGACACTTGAAACGTTGAAAAAAAACGTGTTTCATCTCTGGCTTAAGTACACGTCCCACCATCTTTGTGTGTAAATGGACAAAAGAAGGCACGCAATATATTGTAATGCTTGGCAATTTGGAAATATAAAACCCAATTGCTCGCTAGTCATATTTTAGACTAAACTGAAAGGTACAACCGTAAAGCCATGTGTTCCGAGACAAAAAAAAATGTTTGTTCAAGACAATAACAAAAGATAAGAAAATGCCCTATCTCGCCTGACATTTACAATATAGATACAACATACAGTATTTAACAATAAATAAGATGCCCTATAATGCATAGTCATGAAACAAGCAAACATGGAAAAATTACAGTTCACCAAATTACCTTCTGACAGAAAAAAAAAACACGACTTCAAGTTGTGTATGATACTGGCTGAAATCTTTCTGATTCCAGAGAGAGAGAGACGACACAGTCGTCACTCATTTCTGGCTTACAGAACTCTAGATGCTCCACAGCATGGCGATGGCTTTACAGATGCCCACGTCCTTGTAGTTGAAATAGCAAAGCCCAGCGAAGGTGACCATAGATAAAGTGTATAAACTGGCATTGGCAAGCTTAATTTTTGCCTCGCCATGAACATAGTCTGTCAGGACCTGGCCAATCCCCCTACAAACAAGTTTCGACATAGAGATAGAGTAAGTCACAAAGGAAAGAGTCATATTTATTCAGCATTATAAAGCTAAAAGTCTCTATGTAGTTAAGTAAATTTCACTAATGTGGAACAGCATATTCTCCACCATGGTCAATTTATTCAAATGCATATGTTTATATCTGGCAGGAGGACAATATAAACAAGTCCTGGGCCTACTGGACACACACAATTTTGACACGGAACATTCCAGCTTTATTTGTTTTTCATATTTCTAAGGTATAATGTGTACATTTGAGCTGGGTGGTTTGACTTAGAATAGAAAAGCCTTTATTGTCATTGTATTTACATACAACGAAATTTGTGGTGGTTTCATCTGTGTTCATACCGACATTTCTTTAAAAATACTGCTGGGAGTACTCCTCACACACACACACACACACACACACACACACACACACACACACTGAGAGAGGTGAACACAATGAACAGGGGTTTGTTTGCCTTACCAGTGTCCATGAAGAGTAAGCGCCGCGGCAACAGCATAGTCCACTGCTGGTCCTGGGTACAGGTAGGCAGCAGGTGCCATGCCCAGCAGAAGCACACTCACCGCCCTCTCACCTGTCCAGTGCATGGAAGCTGCCTTGGAGCTTGCAGCTAATGTTAACAGGCAGAAACAAGCACTTTATTCTTTTCTTTAGATTGATGACTCAAACACCATCTCAGTACTCAAATACCGTTACCAGACATCTATGTTATACAAGACACTGTACATACTGAGCAGATACAAACTGCATACACATATTATAGAGGTGACATTGCCTTTTCCAGACATAGAAGACTACCAGTGACTTCTGATACAGAGCAATTTCTAACAAGTGGTCAAGAAATCTCTCTTTTACATTTGCAAATCCCAAAGAGGTAAAAAAACAAAACAATAATAATTCCTCCGACTACCTTAACCATACACACACACACAAACCACTTAGCCTACGGAGACCCTTTTACACAATATTGTAATTTTAAAATAATTGACTCCTTTCATATTTCAGTAGGTTATCACGTCTCTCTGTTGAATTATTAAAAACGGAGAAAGGAAAAGGTGCCCTATTTACCTTAACAAACTAATAAACTGAGGAACATATTTCTCACCCGAATGTGATGATGATGAGGAGGCATTGATCTGAACTGACGACTGTATACAATCCTTCTCACGTAACGTCCGACAGGCCAACAATTCTCGAGGTAAGATAGTGTTCCTGGCAAAGAGAGCTATACAACGAAAAAGATAGACAATTAACATTTGAACATCAGATCGTAACTTTGTTATGACCAAATGAGTTGTCTGTGTAGGCATGGCTTCAGAGGGACGCAGTTGCACAACTGAGGTAACGCCTCCTAATGGTACTGATTTGTCTCACAGCGACCCAAAACGCGAAATTCTACACTAACATGAAAGCGCATGTTTGTAAACATCATCTTACGTTTAACACCTCGATGACACACAGAACTTAACCTGACGATACTCGCCATCTCCGTGGGACAAGGTCAGCAACCACTGCGACTGGTGTAGCTACCGGGGTGATTTACTCAAAAGTCTCCCTGACAAGGAAAATAAAATACTGAAATACTGCCATCTAGTGTAGTGGAAGTAGCACGTTTTCAGCAGAGCCCTTTTTGAACAACTTTGTCGCAATTGTATGACGTATTCGTGGTCGCAAAACAGATGACTTATATAATGCCAGAGACAGTCTTCTAATCATCTGTTTCCCCAATTACACAATTTGGATTAGATATAATCATGAACTACATTGGCAGTAGGACACTGGACATTTTATCAATGATATCCACAATAGCAAAGTCGTTATAGGTTTATGATATGTATAACTGTACGAAAGATTTGGATAAATAATGTATTCAATGTAGCTACCATTCAATAGATTTAAATCTCCATTATTAAGTAGCGTTTAAAGCACCTTTAGTGTAACTTCATATGTATTGAACATTGAATCATGGCAGCTCAGACACCTAAATCCACCATTTAATCATGTCAAATTCACCGTGGATTTTGTAGTCCAATTGCAGCCTACACCACCAGCATTACCTGGCTCGTTGTACTACAATAGTGTCGCAAAGTTTGCGCAGGCGGACTCACATCAGGCGGGTCCTCACATTTGGCAGCGACAGCAATGTTACTAATTGCTTGCGACACTAACACTGGAAGGACCCAGTAAAACAGGCCCGAAAATAGGGGTCCGGCGCACCGACATCGACTGACTCGTCCACGCACCAGTCAACTGTAGGAGGATCCTGAATCAAACCCTTTTATATTATTAAGAATGGCAGATTTTAGCTCTGATTACGGTTTGTCATCTGCTGGTGCATCGGACAATGCAGGAAGTGCAGAGCTTCAGCGAATGATAGCCATAGAACAACAGAAAGCACAATTTCAAGCCCAGGTAACATTGGATAACCTAATTACCTATACACAAAGCATGACCTTTAATCAGAAATGTGTTTATTCTCTTACCTTTGTACAACAAATGCTGTTTGTGTATTTCACAGGTACACAATTTTACTGACGTTTGCTGGGACAAGTGTATGGACAAACCCAGTTCAAAGCTAGATTCACGAACAGAGACATGTCTTGAGAGCTGCGTGGAGCGTTTCATCGACACTACTCTCACAATCACGAATCGCTTCTCGCAAATGGTCCAGAAGGGAGCACACTGAACGTGATTTTGAGCATCTCAAGAACTCTAATGCAGGTCCACGCTGTTGTTTACTCGTGGCCGTTGAAGACAATGTATGAATAAAACTGAATGAAGCTCCCATAATATTCAGCGCATGTCTGTGAACGTTTGTCATCTGCAGGTGAATCATTTGTTAATGGAATGGAATGGAGTCATGTGCGCTTTTCCTGTCACCTGTAACATTATAAATGACAGGTCACCTCATTACAGTAAATCGAGACGTCTACGTTGACCCATCCAGGGCACACCAACCAACAAGTAGCCTAATTCTAAAGGGTTATATCTCTGTACATTTTCAATGGATGAGCCATGATTATTCACAATCATTTTATAAGTACAATATATAATATATCATAGTTAACTTTGTAGTCTTGTCTTTGTTAATATCCATTTTAAATCCTTGTGCTTATCTGTGTGCTGTTAATGTAATACATAAGTTACATTCAAACTTCTGTTGGGCCAGAGTGTGTTTCCCATTACATTACATTACAGTGCGGGCACATGTGTCCAGTTTCCGAGCATAGTCCGATTTCAATCGAAGATCCAATTAATGTAACTCCCCTTAATGTAACTCCCCGCATGTGACTCGAATCTAGATTTCAACTGGACAACAACAACTTTTGCACGTGCTTGAGATCCTGCCCATAGACATATACATGTTATCATCATGATATGATAATCCTGCTAGATGCTCACGGTTCTTGTGCTCCCTCTCATTCACTTTGAAATACTGAAACCGAAACTGAAACGTTGACTGCGACTGAACGTGCTAATTCACTGAACAAATATTTTCAAATTACTTTTCCACCACTTGTTAGTCATGTAATCCATTCATATTGATGTGAATCAATCAATACTAATACAGCTTTAACTGTGGTGTGTTTTTGTTTCATTTCACAACTTATTTACTGTATAATCAACGGTAGCAGATGCCCGCTTGTAAACATTCCACATTTGATTTGAACTGACGCGGCCAAGATCTGGATTTGTCCCTGCCATGTGCCGTGAGATAACACAGTTAACCCCCCATGGAGAGAGAAGTCGTTCACTAGGAGGAAAAGCGCCTAAGTTGTATTCCATCTCTGGTTTGACTTTCTCTCAGTTTCATGCAGTTTGTGTTTATACACTTCTTTGGAAGAAAGGAACTCCTTGACTGGTTTTAACCATTGCAAATGTATGAATACATAATCCAACAAGAGCAATCTGAGATTTCTGACCTCCAGCAAGTCCGGTCATTGGTTTTCGAGAAATGTCACTTTAGGTGTGAAAACAAAGATCCGGATCCAGAATCTGAAATTTCAATGGGGATGTCCCAGGACCAAGATCCACCTCTTGTAAAAATTTCAGAAAGATCCACCCAGTAGTTTCTGAGAAATCTTGTCCACAGACAGACGGACAAAATAATAAATTAACGGACCCGATCGCATAACCTCCTTGCTGGAGGTAATTAAACCTACACAGTTCGTCATCACACTGGACATGCCATGTACCATGGAATTTTGTTATGTTTGAAAACGTTTTTTAACTAAATCAACAAATTTGTAGCCTATGTTATGCAGAATTATCAAGAGTTTTTGGATAGCTGCCTTTTCTGGATCTATACTTGATGTAGAAGTTTTAAGTTAAAAGTTGCATATCAACTGAGAAAGAAGTAATGGAATGAGACAGCCTGATGGTTACAGCAAGTTTATAAATAAGAAAAAACATTCAAACGTACACAAAAATATATTTACATATATTGAAAGAGTCGGTTTTTTCTATGGCGAATCCCTGATGAAACGGTAAAGCTATATTTCTTAATTTAACTCAATTTAGCTGAATGTAGATGGAGCAGGCAAAGTCTTGATGAAGCCAACTGGCGAAGGGATCATATTACTCCAAAATGACAAGCTTGGAGGGATGGTTTTGGGTAATGTAAGGTGTGGGCTATACTAATTCGCCTCAGGACCTTTTGGCGGGAAGAGACAACCTGGGTGAGGGAAAACAAAATGTGTCAACTAGCACCGTTTAACTAAATGTGTGGAGGTCTCTAATGCGAGTGTATTTGATGTAAATGTATTTCTCTTCCATGGGAGGAAGAAACGTGGACTATAGGTCTACTTCAGGGGAATTTGATCCTAACGTGATAGGTGTGAAGGTGTTTGCATACAGTTGTGACAGGGAAGGCCTCTGCCTGCAATAACCATCAGAATGCTGAAAGGCCCAGCACCAACCATTTTGTCATAGTTGAAACCAAAGACAGGAGCGGATCATGAAACCAAGTGATGTAGGATGTTAAATGAAAACTACCGTTTCCATACGTCCATGAGTATACTTATACGCAATACACAGTACACACTTTCTAGGTACGCATATTCTCAGCAGGTGAGTGTTGTTCCAAATCTAATACTCCGTGGTGCACTTACCGTAAATTAACTACAGTCCCGGGTGGGGGGATAGCCAGCTGCTTAGCATAACTGCCATTCAGAACCAATGGTAATGCTACCAAGCTAGGCTAGCTAGGTATGCTAACCGTCGGTATACATCGTTAAAAACCACCAAAACACTCATGTCACTGGCTTTAATTTGAGAATGGCATGTTAGTAGTACATTTAATATCAGTACAGTTGTTTAATTACTGCTGATATTGACATTTACGGTCTGTAGCCTTGTGGTCTACTGACTCTGCTATCGTAGCCACCATAGCCATTATGTCCGCCATTGATTTCGAAATAAAACGCAAAGCTCTGCCTGGCTCCGTCTCTTCCGCTACGTAGACAAGATGGCGGCCATTGAGAATGCAAAGTGTACCCTGGGTTCACACTCAAAGTTTTGTCCGTTATGAGTACACATACGGGTCCTTTGGGTATACTTCTTTTCGCCGCGATCGAAAACGGAACACCCTACATACTCAAACTAAGGATGGTAGGTACGGAGGGTATGGATAACGGAACAGAGCCCAGTATTCTTCAATATCAAATATATATTATATAATAGGACAAGCTCTTGAAAGTGCCAAGTGTCATGATGTACGTACTCTGTAAAATAGTTAAACCTTAAAATTAGCGCTCACAATAAGGCTTAATATACGCAATGTTCTGCATCGTAGCAGCAATATCTCTTGAGTTTTAATTCAGTTTATTAAATGTCACAGGTTGCATTCCTCTGTGAGGTATGGTAAAGCATAGTTATCCTATGGTTGTGTTTAGGGTTGTTGTGGTCCCTGTGCTTTTTAGCAGACTTGTCCTTTTGTTGCCCAGGGGAAACAAACCAGAACCACATGGAGGTGCCATTTCCCTGTTCATTTTTGAGAGAAGGGGCATGGAAATCTGATGTGCATTTCCCTTGCCAGGAGGAAAATACAAGGGATCACAACCCAAAGGAATGCTGTCTCAATATGTCAGTATTTTGAACTGTAATGATTATAGTGTGAACATTTGTGTCTGAAACATGTATGTTGACTACTGTTGCATGTTCAAGTTTCATATCTACTGAGGAGGAAATACCAAAATTGTCAAAAAAAGAAAATGTATTAGAATAAACACTGATAGTATTTTCAAAATACACCCTCGGTTGGTTGAATCCAGAGCAAACGCGATCTTCTTCACGTCGGTGTCTTTTCATTGGGTTCACCTTTACGTTTGATCTCAGGTGGCCCAGGTGTGAGTAGTTTCCGCGGAGGGTTCGCAGATTATGCTCCCTTGTCAGTCGACTTTGTCGGACACAAGGTGGCCTTTCATGACCGTGGCTCTGTGGCACAGCCCCTGGTGATGAAAGCCTGTCAGCGCTCCAAATTAAAGACAGGAAGCAGGCTAGCTTAGTGGCCTCTAACGATCATTATCAGAGCACACAGGAAACAAGTAGCACCAGTGATAGCCTTTGAGGTCTGACAGACACTGGCAGGAGAACACTCAGAGCATCTTATTCCTTCCAGCCTTGTGTACTGAAGCATCTACTCAAATCTTTTGCATGAAGGAGACATAAATGATGAAGTTAACAAGAAAGAGTGAAAGATGTGGTGGTGCACACTGACTATACTGTACATATTACTAAAGATTGGTGGAGTGATTCGGATTGTGACATGTGGACAGAGATGCCTGTTTTAGACAGAGCTGCTTGAAAGGGAGAGGCATTGCTCCTTGATCTTGTTAATCTCTCTTTGGCGGGTGATGATTTCTCATGGAAATATGTGTCTGAAGTGGGAGGAAACAGACCTTGAGACAGGTTTCTTCCATGACATCTTTGTCTTGTCTGTCAATTCGAGCTTCAAACATTTCTCCTCAAACAAAAAATCTGTGAATTAAATGTCAGAGGCTTTGAGGTGGCAGAGGAGATCAAAGTGTATTAAACATAAACAAAATTCAGTGAAAGATGAATCTGAATGAAATCATTTATTTAGTTATGTCTTGGTTATATATTAATATTGAACTATTTTATATATGGTTGTCTCATCAATAGCATATACAGTACTCATGGAAACAAAGGCACCTATTGTCCTTCTGGGATTATGGACGTCCATATAATTACAAATGTAGGGGAAATGATATTTGATACTTAACATCCTGATACCTTTTTAATGAGCAAACCAAGTAAAATTCATTAACCTTACAAAGAGCCTGTGTACATATATATGACTGCCTCATCAATAAAAGATTATACAAATTATGTCAAACAAGCACACTCTTGATGTCAGAGCCATCACATTTCCTTCACCCGACTGAACGGCTTCCAGACATTAAGACTGACACCTAGAGGCCATGGTGTCTCAGGCTGGTAAGCCACTTCAAAGCATCCTTCTGATTACCCTTTCTGGCAAAGCTCCAATGTCCAAAGGCATTTCCTTCAGAGACCATTATCACTTCCTCAAACAAGGTTTGACCTTTCATCAAGTAGGCAGCTAACCAGCCAAATCATTTATCAATCAGTTCTTCTGACAGTTCTCTGGTTGTTGTTACGAGGGCAAACACAAAATGCCAAAATGACGTTGAAATTAAATTAGGAAATAGATTGTGTAGCCAATTTATGTCACTATATTTGGCTTCTCTAACTTCTGTCTGTATGCCCAAATGTAACTGCGATTTCATTAGCGTTCTGTCAATTGGAAAACACAGCGCAGTATGTGACAAGCGTACATGAATGGCAGCACTTCAGTCTATGCCAGTTTTGATCTACAGTGTGAGATGAAAGATCCACAGATGATGCATGTTTTTTTTTTTTATCTACAAAGCATCTGAGAGGCTGCCAAAGCCTTCAGTCAGATCATTGTGATAGACCCTCAGTGGCTCGATGATGGCTATGTGAGACATCCTCTATTAAATAATATTACCTCACAAGCTACATGTTTATCTATTGCCATCTGAGGCTAAACAAGTGCTTGTCTACAGTGGTACCTGGGCATTACGTGAGGGTATCAAGGAAAGGAAAGGGTGATGTCAGGTGCAACAATTGCTTGTGGCAACAGGTTACTCATTGCCTCACCCAGCAAGTGCAATTCCACACAATGAGCATTTGTTTATGTATGTTTTGATCATACGTTGCTAAGTCATTCTGGGCCTCAAGGACATTTTGGGTGATGTTAAGTTTTATTCAGCAATGAGTAATGTTTATCAGAGCATAATGCTGTATTGAATTAGGGTCAGAGTGTTATTGTAAACTATTACAAATTACAGTAGGTCAGTCGGGAATGCGAGGCTTACCACCTATAAGAGACAACAATAAAAGTGACAGTTTATTTCATCATTCCATTTGAGCACACCTCTTTGTTGGATTGGGAAGTGTTCTCGCTTTTTCACCAGGGGTCAGTATTTCTTCACATTTTTAAGACTCCAACTTGGACTCCCACGCCAAGTCTGTGATCCATGAATCTGCTTCTAACTATTATGTTGACAACATAGTCCAAGCCTAAGTCATGGATATTTAGTCTACATACCCAATTCAAGTGGGAACAACAGTTGAAGTTATGTAAAAAGAACATTGAATTATGGCACCCTGGACCAGTGCAAAAACAATTTGTTTCTTGACGTAATTGTTAAAAAATGTTCTGATGCACTGCTTTGTGTGGCCATATACTTGAAATGAACAAAACACCAAAACAACACATTGAGGGCTGATACTTACACCAGCTTTATAACCTCGAAATTATGATGGAGCCCATGCAGGCTTTCTTAACCAGCAATGTAGCGCTGTCTGGATAATCTCCAGTATGCCAGAGTGTCATACACACAGTATGACTGAAGTGAAATGACCTGTGAGTCTTACTTTGAGAGTTCATAGGAATCCCCTTACTCCCTCTTTATCTTCAATTGGGGAATCTGCAGTCTTAAAGACCTTAGTCATTGGCTATCCCATCTCTCATGAAAGAATTAGACCCTCATTCAACAAGCTACAGGTCCCATTCATGTTAACCATGTTGTCTTTCATCTCATAGATATTCTTATTCCTCTCCATTACTATATCTTTTGAAGTCCTTTTCTGTGTGATTTCCTCTGTTGCCCATCCCATCCTGTCTCTTGTTATAAAACAAATCTCAGTATTGTAAATGACCTCCTTTAATCTCTCTCCCTTTCTCTCTGTCTCTCACGTGTGCGTTTGTATCTGAACTCAGTGTTCTCTCTCCATGCGCCTCCTCACTCCACCAGCAGTCCCTGGCAATGCAGGGTGCAGATTGGTGTCCAGATGTGGTGCAGTCAAGCAGTGAGTTACCCAGACTGCTCTCTACCTCCTTAGTTGCTTCATAGTGCTTCTCTCCCCCTCTCTCCGTCTGTGTGCGCATGTGTGTGTGTGTGTGTGTGTGTGTGTGTGTGTTGGTTTTGGTTTGGGTGAGTGTCTCATCAATGCCCTTTCTGAGCAGCGTATTATGTAGACAAAACATTTACCTATAAGGGGACGGTCAGGTAGAGACAGTTCCTCTGAGCAGCCAACAAGGGAAACTCACCATTTCATCTCTAAGGTCTCCCCCCCCCACTCTTGGCGAATCGTGGTTTGCAAAAAAGGAGATGCGGATTTAAGCACGCAAATGGAAAGTGGAGTTTGGCACACTGCACGTATCTCACAGTATTTCACTGTGGTCTCAATACGCCTAAGTGAAGTGGCTAAAGTCAAACTGCATTAGCTGAGGAACTTGAATCCAGTGATGTGTTTTCAGGGGATACTCCACTCAGCTGTACATCTCATTTACAAGCTCTCTTTTTATAAACCTTTCAATTTCTGTCTTTTAAAGTAGAAGGAGAAAAAGAAAGAAGAGGGCCATAACATAAACATTAGAATGGAAGATGAAAACTGCTGATAAAAATTAGGATAGAAGTAATCAGTAATCAGAATGAAAGCCTGAATGTGCTGAGCATGGTTAATATCACTGAAAATGTTTGAAATACAGAATGATATTGCAAGCGTGTAACTTTTTCTTTGAAACTCAGGTACAACTGGTGGGTCGACTGAGAGCGAGAGTGGGCATCTGTGAAAGCTATCTCAGTAACTTTAGGAGACAAAAGAGGAGGTACACACATGGTAGTGTCATCAGGTTTCCTTGGTAAGTTCTTTTTTTTTCAAATGATATTTTTTTCTTATTTATGATGGGGAGGACCAGTCTTGGCAACACACTTTGGCTAGCCTCCCCTCCACCGTCCTGTCCTGTCCTCTCTTCTCCTCTCTTCTCTTCTCCTCTCCTTACCTCTTGGTTGAGTGCAGAAGGCAGTGTCCGGCCCCTGAGTCGCTTAAAGCAGCGATGCTGTTTGGACTGTGCTCAAGAAACCACTCCAGCGATTATAATCACAGCTCGGTAACAGGAAAGAGCATTAAGCCTGTCCAACAGTGCAACCACAAGAATGTCCTCAAATTAACAGTTCTTGGTTCAAAAGTAGAGAGAGTGATAAATAAACAACACAAATATATGACAACAAAGTTTGATTTTGAAAGTTAATGCTCGATAAGTAGCAGAGAGGTTTTATCAAGCGCTGTGATTAGGCTGTTTTTATGTTTTTATAAGGCACTGGGATGATGAAGCACTTTGGGCTTCTCTTATTTCCAGAGACATTTTTAAGAGGGACGGTCAGGAATGCACTTCCGTCCATCCAGCTGCGAGGGACTCTGGGATTCTAGGGTTAGCGTTTGGTTTCCATGGCAACAAACATATCCTTGGAAGGACGCAGGAATGCTGTGGTGTTTTACGTCAAAGCAGTTGGAACCCGATGCGCTATGACATCCCTTTTTTCAATCAAGGGTACCCAGCAGCTCCTGGAGTGGAGTCTCCCACTCTGAGGGGGCGATTCTAATGGACTTCCTGGATCATGTCAGTTTTTCAAATCTGTTTCTTTTTTGACAGTTTCTTCTTGGTTTCTCACCTTAAAGATGCCAAAAAAGCAACAGGTCAAGTATGGTGTCATCATGGTAACTCCAAGACATCATCCTTTTTATTGCGTGAAGTTTGACTCACCAAGTGGGTTTCTTAGGTCATGTCTAGTCACTGAAAGTCTCGCCTCCCTTTCTCGTCCACAGTATTCCTTGCAATACCAACCAGATCCACCTCCCCAAGATTATTTCCTTAACTTTGCTCACAATTTCAGTAATACATGAAGAGGAGGGGGAGCATGATTCTGAGAACCCACTCACTCAAGATGACACACATCATCAGGAGAACTGTAGATTAAAACATCCATCCATACCATACATCTCTTATACAAATGAAAACTGTAAAACACAATCCACAATCCATACCAGAATTACAGCATTTCAAAACCGTCTGAGAAAGGAGAGTTTGGAGCTATAAACACTTAAAGTTCTGTAGTGCTGCCGTAGAGACTGCTCTACGTGTCCATGTGTTAACCAAGGTCACAGACTCAGAAGCCGCCAGAACTGTATTTATGTGATGGGACACGAGAGTGTTTGTTCCAGGGTGAAAATTGGCCAGGGCAGTGAAGCACAGAGAAATGGAATGGCAGATTAAACATCCTGATACAGAGGGATGGGCATTGGTAACATAATTTTTACTGGTAATTACCCCTCAAAATGTAAAAGATTTTTTGTATTTAACTGGGTCTGGCTAAAAGAGAATGAAGCTATATAAATTGCCCTTTTGTAATGGATGTGTGGATACAATTTTGAATGACATCAAAATGTCTATGTACAAGTGTTCTGTTTAAAGAAGTATGTGGGGGGGTATGCTGACGTGGGCTTCACTTGATGCCACGGCGCTCTCAAATCAGCTTACATTCCATTTGGCTGGAACGACGCGCTCTTATCATGCTCTTATGTTTGAAACTTTCTGTCATTTACGTCACATAGTTTTCCAGCCACTCTCCCGACATGCAATGGAAAAAAAGCAATGGAACAAAAAGCTACTCTTGGTAGTGAAAGAATGGAACATTGAAGCCTATCGCCTATTTTCACTGCACCTGGCATTGACTGTGGAGCGCTAGGAAGCCCAGTTGTTATGAGATTCTTAATATTTAATGAGAGCATAGAAAGAAGCAATTAAGTCGAGTGCAAATGGGGCTCTCTCTGGAGAAATGGTGAAAACGGTTCTTCAACTGGAACTCTGATTTGCAATAAATCTTTACAGACACTTGAATATCACCACTTGCATTAATTAGCAAAAAAGAAATCTCATTTAATGAACCGACTTGGGGAAACTCTTTATATTTAAGGCATGTGAGTGCCCCAAAAAAGTCAAGTGGTCTTTTTTTGTGTCCTTTCTCCTCTTTCATTCAGAAATTTGAACACAATTGTGTAACTATTTTCCCCAAGATATCTGGCTCTCTCTTAAATGCCCTTCTATGGTGTGGATTTGTAACAACTGGCCTGTCATTGGTGCTACAGGGAAGAAATTGAGAGACAGGTATCTTCTTCACCGTTTTCACCTCTGTGGGGAGACAGGACAGCCTCCTGGCTTGCAATATCTTCGCTGGAGCTATGTGGACTGTTTCCTGGACGACCGCAGCAAACATGAAATGACAATGACTGAGTGAGTACATGTTACAGTCAAACCTGCTGCCAGAAAACTGATTCCACTGTTGTGGTAAGAATTAGAACATCACTGGATGGAGACAGGAAAATGACTCATAGTATACGTTATCACCAGCCAGATTTCAAGAAGCTGTGACTTCAGATAGGGAAGAATACATAAAACTGCAGGCATGTTTGATGTCACATTTAATATTTTAGTTTATTGAAGGTTACTATACTTTTTGTTTACACAAGGCAGGTAGAGACACATTTATCCTCAGGGAAAAGTAATCAAAGTCTTTGACAGGCCAGATGTCTGTGCAGACGCAACAAAGCAAAACAGACATTACTATGACGTCTCCGACTGTTCCACATTATATGATCTGTTGGCTAAATACACAATACCAATTCCGGAGCTTTGCTTTTTGCTTGCTTGGGGGAACTGATACCTCTTCCACAGAGTCAAAGGTAATATATCAGGTGCTGTATGTTCAGAGAGCAGGCACGTGCACAGACATTTTGGGGGGCAGGTGCTCAAAAAAAAAAAAAAGGGCACCCATCGGCAAAATTATTTATAAAATTAGAAATAATTATAATTTAAAAATACATATAAAAAACACAGTAGGATATTTTCTCCCTCCTTTGTTTTACTAGTTTACATGGCCTGATCCAAGATAAAAGGGAGCTGTTACCCTGAGCTGCTTGCTGCAGTTCCGTGTCCTTCTGCTTTTAGAGTCTCTCTTTTCTTGGCATTATGCTACAAATGTTGTAAATGAGATATATTAATGTTGTGTTGTGGATAATAATTTGTCTGTTTTCTGAAGGTTAAAGCATAAGCAGCACTTATGCCGTTCTCAACATGTGTTTCCTCTTGGCAGGATTAGACAGCTAGCTTACATTTCCTTTATTTTACTCTTTTTCACCCTCTGCAATTACGCATAGAAGTTTGATCGTTGTAAAACAGGCAAAACGAAGAGATACATAAATATCTTGTTAAACAATGTGGGAGAAGGATAGCAAGACACCGAGAGCTAGTTTACTTGCTATTTTCTAGCTGTGAATTCTCGTGACATTTATAAACATAAATTCAACATACTTTCGAAATTGTCTAAACGGCATTTATACAACACAAAATATGCACGCTCAGACAAATAATGTCATTAAACATGACAAAAGTCAGTAAACAGCTGGACAATGCTTTGAAATCAAGTTAGTTGTTTCTAAAAAAAAAATAGGAAACATCGGACCAGTTATTTTTTCAGCGGCACTAATGTTGTTGTTAATTTATAACAAACAACGTTGGGGGATTGCACAAACACCGTCATTACCTGTTTGTCTGATGCTGCAGGTCAGTGAAGAAGTATAAGCTGCACTGGTTTGGCCTGGTGCTCCGCACTGATGTGGGGGATGAGGAGGGAGGGGCGCGGCGGGGGCTTGTGAGCACCGCAGAGCATAGACATAGAATACGTATTCTATGTCTATGCCGCGGTGCATGTCGGGGCGAAATTATCACAAGAACTCAAATAAATGCCCCCTCAGGTATCAAAACACATTTGGGGAAATTGATGACAGAGACACTAATTTGTATTCTAAAAATATTGATGAATGAAAAAAAAATTGGGCTTCAGCAGAAAGGGCACTTTTTTTCCAACCAGGGCACAAGGGCTGGTGCTTGAGCACCAGTTGGGGTCTATCTGTGTACGTGCCTGTCAGAGAGGGTTTGACTATTTCCCCCTCCCTGCTCTGTGATACAACCCATCGTTGGTCGTCTGATTTATGTCTGCGTGTAGTCACTTCGTCTGTGCTTGGTGTTCTCTTCCACTGGAACCTGTCGGAGTATGGAAATAAACACGTGCCTCATTGTGACTGCACTTCATTGCACTGGACGGGAGAGGCACCTGGTGTCCACTGAAATGAGACAAAACTCATTTGTAATCATTTACTAAATTAACTTGAGTAAATTCAGCTTTAATATATTCTGAATATAATAAGTAGCCTGACTATGAACTGATATACATCCCTTCTTTTCTGTTTGAAAACTAAGAGAGCTAAGAGGCAAAGAAGCAAAAACTCTGAATGGTTTCAAACTCTAAATGGGAAAAATAAATTCCATCCTTACATTTCAGTATGCATAGAGACTTGTCTTTTTTAGCAGTGGCTGGCGGTACCTTTTTCCATTAACTTCGGCCTGATTTGAGTCACGGTATCTTTGACATTACATAAGAGCTGAAATTCTGTAACGCCTCTCCATAATCCAGTGCAGGTGGACATGGGCACGTTTGCCTCTGGAGTAAGATATGATCAGAAACTAAACATCGACAGCTGGACAGCATCAGAGGGACCTGGAAATTTGCACCAGCAGATGCACCTTTACCTTGACTCATAGATTGTTCTTTTTTTCCAGTCACAAATGGAAATACGACCTAATTGACATGAAATGCATGAATCCATACACAGGCAATGAGACCCTATATTTTCCTACTGACATCAATACAGACTATTTATTTTGAAAAGGTTTGAAAAGGAACTCATCAGAGGCCTTACAGTGTGCGTTTTTGTATATAACTTTAATTGAATGTAATTAGAAATATATAATTTGTCATTTAGCTCCCAGACTCCCAAGCCAGACTTGATATATTGGATGAAATGGTCATGTACTACATGTGACATAACATCCATTCATTTAACAACCCTAAGTTTGGCTGTGTACACGGCTTATTGGCCCTCACTTTAAAATGTTTAATGGATGGTTCTACCAGACTGATCCTGACAACAACAGTCTTGGCAGATGAAACTGGATGCCTAAGAAACCCTGCTGAAACTGGACGTGTCTCTGGTGACAGTCTGTGGAAGCACTTACCATTCAGTCTTGCAGCGTAGGTGTCTCTGGTGCCATTACATAACACAGGTACTTGTTGGCATCCTAAATTTGGTCAGTGTCCATCAGTATGTAGTACAAAATGTGCTAGGATGCAGGGTCTGTGCAGAAAGCCTGGTGGCTCTGTTAGGGAAAGAGGAATGCATTTGAACCCATGCAGGGATGATGGAAACCCCTTACAACACAGTAGGGTGAACTGGCCTATAAATCAGCAGCACTGAGCCAGCAGCTGGAACCTCATACCTGCGGAGTGGTCAATTAGGCTTCCCGTATAGTGCATTCTACACCGTAAGATAATAAACAGACTATCTAGTACACTGGACAGTATGCATTCTTAAAGAACACAGGAATACTGATGTACATCCTGTGAAGTTTAAAGGAAGCACCCATTACTACTATTACTGCAGCACCATCCCTTCTCCGCATAAGGTATTAGGGCCTACTAAGCAGTAGTCACATGATGGAAAACTTTGACTCGACACACAATTCATCACAACAAAAGTAATCTCTCCGACAAAGTCTTGGCACTGTGGCAGTTTTCTTATTTGAAGAGATGTTGGTCCTTTCCCGTTATGTAACATTGCTTTAGTGGGTTCTGCAGGGGTTGGAAGCACATGCTTTTGAGTAGGGTATGGTCTTGTACATTCTCCTGAGTTTTGTGCAATTAGTTGTGTCAGTTTCCTTTGAGTAAAACCTTATTCAGAGATTGGCACATCTAAAGCTGCTTTAATGATGAATAGTTCCTACTTGAGGATTTATAGTAGTATATTTTATGCATGTGTCATTTTCAGTGAAGACAACATTAAACTCTGTGTCCATTAACTAGCTGATGGAGTGTGACCTATTTTGTAGCTCTGACCTCATTTCCACCATCCCTTCTCCTAACCTGCAGGACGTGCAACAAGGCTGAAGTGTGGGTCATGAGGCAAGAACGCACCAAATCATAAACAGGTGTTTGGAGTTTGCCAAAAAATGTAGCCTTATTTCGCACTACCTTACGTGGTATGCCAAGGTGAACATAAAGAATTACCCCCCCCCCCCCCCCCCCAAAAACACGGACCCCATTGGAGTGATCATCTGTTTGTGAAGCTGGTGAATCACTTCATGTTTTCGTTCTAGGCCCCCTCACAGTACTCCTTGCAGTGTCGGCCCATCACAAAGACTCTTCTTCCAGTGCATATGGACGGTTTACTGTCCTACACCCTCACCTTAAGCCCTCACCCATTGGGTCAATTACTTTTCAATAGGGATGCACCGAATCCAGATTTTTAGGGTTCTGCCGAATACCGAATCCACTGGTTAAGATTCTGCCGAATCCGAATCCGAATACCGAATCCTACATTAATGAAGTAAACAACGTCAACATCAGTGTATTTTTCGTTTTATTTAATTTTCACTGGGAAAAAATAGGCAACTTTCTGCAAAGTAAAGTGTTTTTCTTAAAAAAAAAAAAATAATATGTTTGTAGACTTAACTGAAATGAATGTTATTGAACATTAATCAATACATGGATAATAGAATTTCTGTTAGGGAACCTGTTATCTATCTGCCGAGCAAATGTCAGGCTCATACAAAAACGTTAACGTGAATTAATTGATGCTAATACCTAGAGCGGTGTCTATGGGATTTCCCATATACGTTAGCATTAAGCTAACGTATTTTCTATCACAGTAAAACATGCAATACTATGTGATCGATTTTAGAAACGAATGTTAGGTGATGAGATTACTAAAATGTATTCTGCATGTCTGCTCAGTTTAACAGTGCTACCCAAGCAAAGGTTTGAAAAGAACTTCAAGTTTCAGACTTTCTGTTAGGGAAACAGTTTTCTATCTGCTGGGCAAATGACAGGCTCATATACGTGAATTAAACTTTGCTCCACCTATTGTTCTGGCGGTGAATTGCTTGGCAACACACGCAACCTTCAGGGAGCATAAATTGCTATGAGTAAACCAAGCGCCAGCCTCTAATACATTCGGGTTCGGTTGAAAAAAATGCCAAGGTTCGGCAGAACCCGAACCCCTCAAAAAAGACCAATATTCGGCCGAATCCGAATCCGAATACTGGATTCGGTGCATCCCTACTTTTCAATGGAGGTGAGCATGTAAAGGACTGCCATTCTGAGGCCAATGGTAAGATTCATGACTTTATTTTCAATCAAAACATTGTCTATACAAAACATTGTTCAGTATACCACACTGGCACAGTAACTCAAGATGAAAACCATTGGAAAGTTACAAAAAACAGTCACCACATTTGTAGATATTAAAATAAAAACGCACACAAACAAAATATAGTTTAGCACTTCAAAAATACTTTAGGTTACAAGCTACATTAGAGCACTACCATCATCTGTAGTTGTGATGTGAATCATATAGGGATGCACCGAATCCAGATTTTTAGGGTTCTGCCGAATACCGAATCCACTGGTTAAGATTCTGCCGAATCCGAATCCGAATACCGAATCCTACATTAATGAAGTAAACAACGTCAACATCAGTGTATTTTTCGTTTTATTTAATTTTCACTGGGAAAAAATAGGCAACTTTCTGCAAAGTAAAGTGTTTTTCTTAAAAAAAAAAAAATAATATGTTTGTAGACTTAACTGAAATGAATGTTATTGAACATTAATCAATACATGGATAATAGAATTTCTGTTAGGGAACCTGTTATCTATCTGCCGAGCAAATGTCAGGCTCATACAAAAACGTTAACGTGAATTAATTGATGCTAATACCTAGAGCGGTGTCTATGGGATTTCCCATATACGTTAGCATTAAGCTAACGTATTTTCTATCACAGTAAAACATGCAATACTATGTGATCGATTTTAGAAACGAATGTTAGGTGATGAGATTACTAAAATGTATTCTGCATGTCTGCTCAGTTTAACAGTGCTACCCAAGCAAAGGTTTGAAAAGAACTTCAAGTTTCAGACTTTCTGTTAGGGAAACAGTTTTCTATCTGCTGGGCAAATGACAGGCTCATATACGTGAATTAAACTTTGCTCCACCTATTGTTCTGGCGGTGAATTGCTTGGCAACACACGCAACCTTCAGGGAGCATAAATTGCTATGAGTAAACCAAGCGCCAGCCTCTAATACATTCGGGTTCGGTTGAAAAAAATGCCAAGGTTCGGCAGAACCCGAACCCCTCAAAAAAGACCAATATTCGGCCGAATCCGAATCCGAATACTGGATTCGGTGCATCCCTAGAATCATAGCAATGGATGTTCAAGACTTAAAATGCACTACTGATTCAATATCCAAAGGCACAAGTTACAAATTAAAAACAGGTTTTAGAAAATAAAACTATACAGAAACACTTTAAAGACATTGTCACAAAGCGAATAGTATGATGTAAGGCTCAAATCCATCGACTATTGAAACTCACATTGATAATAGAAATATACAAAGTTCTATACTTGAAAGATGACGAATACAAAAAAACAGACTAAAATGTGTCATGACATCTGAATACCATTTCCTCTTGCTTTTAAGCATTTTACAGAGATGTACTACTGTATACAAAAACGTAGTTGCACACATCTGACAAAACAGCCAACAAAGTAAACCATGCTATATTGTTTTTTTCTTAATTCTTTCTTTGTTATTTTTTCATATGTTTGTGTGGGGAAAGCATGCCAGCACCACAGTGAGGTCTGGGACAGCGGTATTTTCAATATTTGAAACCTTATAGACAGTGAGTCACCAGAAGCTAGAAAAGATAAACGTAACTGCACCGACCACGGATTTCACATTACTAAATTAGGGCGTTCATACTATCTCACAGGAAAAGTTCTCAGGCATAGAGCTTAGTGTACCATACAGTATGCAGTACGGTACAGTACAGTGACTGATATTAAACAGTTTGACATCAGAGGGAGGGTGACTGCAATGGTTGTCCCCCATCCCCCTGCCGCACCAGGAAACCCTCTGCACCTGTAGCGTCTGTTGAAAGTGCAGACAAAAGCGCAAAACGAAAACAAACCGAAATGTCACATTTTAGTCCGTTAACAAGCCTCATCAAACCACAAATAACTCTTTTAACATAGGAAGTGCCAAACACCTCTGATATTAACAACTTTCGCTTTCATATTGCTCATTATTTCGAACAACCTACAATACATTCTTTTTTTTACATGGTGTTCCAAAACATGTACACTGTATTACAACTGTATTGCACAATAAGGGAGAAATATCTTTTTTTCTTGAAATATTGGAAAACATCACATTAAAATTATCACATTATAACTAAGCAGCATTTAACAATGATTGCCCTGTGCAAATGGTAGACACAAAGATATGTATATTAAATATCTAAAGTCAAGTAAATGCTAAAGGATTTACATATATAAAAAAGCTCTCTCACGTCACCAAAAACATTACATCCTTGCATTCCTAATTGAGTAAACAGGACTTAATGGGAGCTAGTAATAGGCACAAATAAAAGATTGGCACATTTTCAGATAGTCTTTTAAGGAACTTGCAAATTGGAAATAGGTTATGTACTTCACTTCTGCTGTATCTTTAACATGTAACATTCAAGACTGACCATGTCCATACATCAAAACAATCCATGTGTTTAGAACTGCACCTTCATGTTGGAAGAGCGTACAGTTGGGCATGATTCAACATTTCCAACTGCGTCAGCGTGCACATCAAGAGAAGCAGGTGACACAAAGTTAGTCATGTGATGCTACTCGGCTGGACTGCAGTATGAGATTATCATTTTTCCCCCATAAAAAAATAAGACACTAGTGACAGCTAACTAGGACCTGAAGCCCTGCACTCCCACCCCCTACATTACACATTAACTCATGTATTTTTTAACTCAAAACCGTGGAAAAGTTTTCACACAAACTATAAAGACGCTCTGACACATGCAAACTTAATTTTTGAACTGCATAAAGTTGCCACGACTGTTAGGCTACGATTGTTTTGATCAATCAAGCACATGGAGATTGTCTGTCGATGACCTCTTGAAGACATGTTGAAAAATGGACCTGATTACTAATGGTAGAGGGTTGGAGTAGGATGAGAAAACGGCATGGTCTTGCTCAGTGGTACCGTCCCTTATTCTGGCCATGTCACATGATCTACAAAGGCCAATGCCTTCAGAGTAACCGAGGAACATAAGCCTATCGGTATCTATCACACAAGGGATTCAGTACAGTTTACCTATACAGGACTGGGTAAGGCGCTTAGCACGTCCAGATTGAAAAGAACTTAAAACATCTGACAAACAAACACAAAATGTATAAAATGTTCTAACGATTAGCATTGTGAGATCCTCACAATTATCAGAACCTCCACCAAAAAACAAATTCACAACACAGTCTGCAAAATGTCAAATGTTGACAGTGATTGCGAGGGCAAGTTTCTCTGTATCTCAGGGTATGTTCACCATCCTTTCTGTCACAAAGCAACAAAGACAAGCGCTTTTAATGCACGGGAATATGCTTGAGGTTGCCAGCTCCAGACAGCATCACAGTCCAGTGTGCACTTGGAGTATGTACTGTAATTCCAAATGGCTCTTACGGAAAGTATGTTAGTCATCTGTCATTTCCTATGCAATCACAATACAAATTACATTTACACCAAGCCATGTTGAATAATCTTAAAAAAAATTAAAAACAATAAAAAAACAAACAAACAAACAAACAAAAAACATACAAAGGGAAAAAGGAGTATGACTGCCAGCCACCAACACAATCTCTATCCAGTGTGCACTCTTGTGTTGGGACTCAGAGGGGCTCGTATGTGTTATTTATGTGAATACAGGAGCGTCACATCTTATTCTATGGTAATGGAGACAAGTGCTTTTTTCTTTGTGCGTTCCTCCTGCTCTCCATCCTCCTCTTCATCTTCCTCCAGGACCTCCGGAGAGTTGATGGCGACACTGGTCTTTGGCTCATCCGACACCACCACCACCTCCCCGGCCACCCCCCGTCCCTGGCCCCCCCGGCACACTGGGGCCTCGGGCGGGGCCATGGAGGGGAGGAGGTCACAGTTCTGGGTGGAGGACACCTGAGATATGACGGGCATCTGGACAGAGGAAGAAGAGGAGCTGCCACCTTCGAAGGCCTGGTCCGTCATCTCAAAGTGGCCCAGCGACTCCTCCTGCATTTGACTCAGGTACTCGGGGAGGAGGAACTCACTACGGCAGTGTGAGGGGGAGGGAGGGAGAGAGGGAGAGAGGGAGGGAGAGAGGGAGGGAGGGAGACAGAGCACACCAAGCGTCATTTCACTGCGCCACGTCACACCTGTCAGGAAAAACACTCTCTCTATGGCGTCTTGCTCGACTAAACCCTGAAAGACGAGAAACGTCTATAAAAGCAAGCTTGGCCTGTGCTAATGGTATGGAAAACAACCCACTTGTGTAGAACAAAAACACACACACACACACACACACACACATCTGCATATGCTGAGGTTTCCCCCTCGAGGTATTTTTTCTTTCTTTTTGCTTGCGGAACAAATTGATGGACGGAGCTATATAGGAACGCCGGGGCGGCTGGAGCCAGACGGCAGAGCCCACCTGGCTTAGGCACCAGGGGGGGTCCGGCGGCTGTTCCTCGTTATCAGAGCAGTGAGACACACGTATCAGGACACATAATGCAGCGAACTGATCGCCTGCGAGCGCCGACGTGTGATGTGGATGGAGCAGGTTTAAGGTTTTTGGAGCAGAGGCCAACGCATTGCCTCATTCCCCCTGCACTTGGGAGCCGGGGCCAGTGCCGCCGGAGTTTGTTTTTGCTGGACGCGGCCAGGCGGCAGAGGCCAGGCGAGGGGAGGGGGGGAGCTCCGGAGCGTGGCTAAAGAGTGGGGCTCGGCGAGCTACGCGTGCCTGCGGCTAAGCTAACATCACAAGGCTCTATTTCAGGGTGCCCACTTTTGCACTACAACAAGGAAGGCTCAGTGCAGATAAGAAGAGCTCCAGTAACAACCTTACAGTTGAATCAATGTGCAATCAGTCTCAAATAATGTATGGTATCTCTGTTTGACATTTACCCACTAACTTAGCTACTACATAAGACCTATACAGTGAAGC
This sequence comes from Sprattus sprattus, assembly GCF_963457725.1. Classification (NCBI taxonomy): domain Eukaryota; kingdom Metazoa; phylum Chordata; class Actinopteri; order Clupeiformes; family Clupeidae; genus Sprattus; species Sprattus sprattus. Next base: position 52,649,432 of record NC_137920.1, on the reverse strand, counting down.
CAATTATTATGTTATCATTACGTTATTTAAAAACACAATGAGCTGCCCATACAATGGACAACACAGCTTGGCTCACAGCTTGCTTAGTTAAACAACAGTAAAGAAGTACCTAGGACATGGTTTGCGTAGTATAAACTGAAGCAGAATGTTTTCCTGGTATAAAATGAAGGCACTGCTAAAAATACATTTCATAAAAGAAAGGCCTGACAGCATTACTTAGCTGACTTATGTGCAGCTGTAACGTATGCAGATAAAAGTGCGCCTTTGGCAAGAAAAACAAATCCAGATAAGAGCCATCCAGATGTTGCACCGCCATGAACGCCTGTCTTTTGTAATTTAATTGCATTTAGGGAACAACATATTTCCTTTTTACCATGTTTACAACTGAGTTTCTGGCACATGTGTTATAGAAACAACTTAGACTTTTAATATATAAATTTTCTTTTTAACTTACTATGTAACTTTTCAGTACCTGGTTACTGAACATGCATTGCTGTTCTGAATGGGGGAGTGGTGGTGCTGTTGTGTGATGTGTGAACCCTGTGTGATAAAGAATCTTTTCATAAAGAAGGTTTCTTTATTTTTTTGTGCTCTTGCTGGCCAAAAACCTCACCTGGTCTGGAAGTAGTTTGCTAGTTCTGACGCCTCATGGTTGAGACTCCTCAGGTGTACGATTAAATTGCCGGAGTTGGTAAACATGGCGCCGCATGTTTTGCACTCGTAAATCCGAGGCTTGCGGATGATGTGGCGGGAGACCCTCATGTGGTGCTTATATTCACCGAAGGAAGTGAAAGTGGCGCTACAGATCTGGCACCGGAAACAGCGTTTACCTTCGTGCTTCAGCCGATGCATCTTTAGGGAGTAGGCCCTCGTGAACTTTTTCCCGCAGCGGTCGCACTGGAAGGGCTTAATGCCTGCCAAAGGAAACAGGGGGGAGGGGGGGGGGGGGCAGAGAGAAGACCAGGGTCATGACGAGTCAGAGTGCCATCATGGACTGACCTCCGAAGAGGAAGGGGAGGGGGCTACAACAGAAAAGGCTGAGCAGGCAAACTCAAAATGGGGACCATGGCAAAATGACATGCTTGAGTATATGGAGCACGGTAATGGCTAGATCAGAGTGGCCTCAGTGAATCTGACAGACATATATGCAGATAGACACATACATATCACACAAAGATGTAGAGCTAGACAGGGAGATGAAGACAGAACTGATGAGCTGACGGTGAAACTGGGATGCTGTAGTTGCAGCCTATCGGCATTAAGCTCCTCACCAGAGTGGATGAGCATGTGCTGTTTGAGGTTCTGGATACGGGTGAATCGGACCCCGCATGTGGGGCACTGGAAAGGCCGTGCCGGTCCCTTGATGCCAGGCCGGTTAGACGGGCTGATGTAGAGGTGGTAGGGGTACTGGACGTTCTCCAGCCTGGGGATTCAAAGAAGAGCCACCGCCATGTTATGAGGGAAATGACGCCAAACAGATGTGCTTCTCCGAAAGACGGCAAAACTATGAAACTTGTTTACCTAAATTGGTATTTTACTGTGTTTGCCATGTCTGATTTAAAACAGTGTATCGCTTAATAATTCTACGGTGTCCTTACTTAATCCTGCAAAGATCAGCAATGTATTAAAAAAAGGTCAGAAAAGAAACAACTGGTTTACTGGCTTAGGTGACTGGGGCTTTTCTTCCCCTTTTGTTTTGCATCATGACAATTCGTTTTTTTTCCAACACAAAACCCGAGATCCAAGTACTTTCCAGCGAGTGGGCCAAAAAGCTTCTGGCCTGTTGGCAGCCAGTCTACCCCTCTAAAAAGCCACGACAATATCACATTAGCTTCCACTCTTTATGGACATTGTATAAGTGAGGAAAGGATGGAAACAGGAACAATGAAAAAGATTATCCCCCTCCTCGGAGGGGTCTTTTTCGTGAAACTATAAAAGCGAGACGTTGTAAAAGGACACTCTGTAAAAACAAAGTTAAGTAAAAAGTCTTGCCTCTCGTCGTCCTCCATGTGACCAGTGGTATTGGGCGTCCCCTGAATGGACTGCAGTCCTTCTGTGACTCCCTCGTCGATGGAGCCTGTGAAGAAAGAGCCTTCCCTGAGCATCTGCGAGTCACCGTTGAGCGGGTATGCATCGAGTAACACTGTTCCAGTAAGTTTAAAATACATCGGCCAAGTTTACATTCCAGGGGCGAACAAACACTGAATTCATATGGTTGTCCGCTGGACAACTTACATCCCAAATTTGCTGCTCAGACTTAGAGTGTAGATGTTTTATTTCATATGTAGTTTTTACGAGGTTCTCCTTCTAATATTAATTTGAGTACCTGTTATGTTTGAATAACCTGACAGTTTATGATTTTGCCTGATGTGCAATCCCGGTGCAGTATTTGCCAAATAAATTCTTAAAGGTACTTTTAATGCTGCAAAATATTATGTACCTTTTTGTTTTTAGTGATGATGCCATCATGTCAAAACACCAGATTGACCTCCGACTTCATAGCTTCATAACTACCTCAAAGAACATGAGCTACACTAAATACACCACAATTTCAGATCATTCCAATGGAATAAAGTTTCACATTCTCAATTAAACTGCTCTTTCCACTCAATCAACTACACTTTCAAAGGAGCATCAACAACAAAACATTTGTCATTGGCTAACAGTCATTTTACCAGGAATTATTAGCGCAAATATTTCTTTTCAGCCCGCTAAATAGAGGACTAAAAGAGAAGACTGGGTGAAAGGATCAGAGGAATGGGGAAAATGAACATGTCTCGTTTTCCTAGTTGTCCAACAGGCAACTTCAATTATGATGAGTTGAGGCAACTGGGAAAAAAAAAAATCCTAGGTGCCCAAATTTCGGAACCTCGGCATGTGCCCCAAAAATGCAAATCCAATGTTATTTGTTTAATACTATGAGTACCGTGGAATGCATGCATCGTACTATGTTTACATAGGCATGCTCTCCACGTGTTTGGGCATGACACATTGTTTTGACCAGTGTATGAACCGTGGCCATGGTTATATTTCATTAGGAGATTCACTATCTACTGTATATACTGACTTCAGGTGTGATGATATAATGAGGGCTGTGGAGAGTGAGAGTGAGAGTGTGTGTGTGTGTGTGTGCCTGTACCTACTGACAATGACTGTGGGCTGTTGAGTGTGTGTGTGCGAGTTTGTGTGTGAGTGTGTGCGTGAGTGTGTGTGTGTGTGTGTGTGTGTGTGTGTGTGTGTGTGTGTGTGTGTGTGTGTGTGTGTGTGTGTGTGTGTGTGTGTGTGTGTGTGTGTGTGTGTGTTTCTCCGTACCTACTGACGATGACTGTGGGATGTGTGTGGGATGTGTGTGTGTGTGTGTGTGTGTGTGTGTGTATATGTCTCCGTACCTATTGTGGACTGTTGAGAGTGTGTTTGTGTCCATACCTATTGATTATGAGTGTGTGCTGTTGAGAGAGTGAGTGTCCATACCTATTGACGATGACTGTGGGCTGATGAGGAGGTCCTCTTGATTGTGTTCGCTGCCTGGGACAGTCTGCTGGTCACTGAGGGAGCTGTGGGAGGCGCTGACCGTATGCGTGACCTCCTCGTGCACCTCCTCGTCGCTCAGGCGCTCCACCTTCACCCGCACACTGTCCTCCTCCTCCTCCTCGGTGCCGGCGCTCCCCGCACCTGCCATGCTCATGGCGCGCGCTCCCTCGCAGGCCAGGTACTCCACCAGCGCCCTCGCGTTTGGGTCGGTCCCGGGTTCCGACGACGTCTCCAGGAGCCCCTCGGGCAGCTTGGCTTTCTCTGTGGTGAAGCGCCTGTCCATGCCAAACGGGTACGTCCAGCTAAAGGCCAGGGTCGGATCAACGGTTGGGGCCGAACTCTCGGGAAAGGAGGAGGAGGACGGTGATGGGTTGGGGACCTGTGGCGAGGAGGAAGACGCTAACTGGGGACTGGAGAAGCCTTTGCGCTTGCGGCGCGACTCTCGACACACAGGAATGTTTCTCTCCACCATGCTACATTCTGAGGACACCGGGGAGGGCGATAGGGCGTCCAGCGGGGCCAGCGTGCACCCCGCCTGGCCCTCGGTGGCATCCTGGGGCCCGGGCCGATTCTGGCCCGGCCCCGAAATGCCACCACTGCCGCTGCCCCCTGCGATGGAGGGGTTCCACAAGATGCTGGACTTCATGAACTCCGAGCAGGTGTTGGCCACGGCGAACATCTGCATGTAGCTGGCGGCGGCGAGCACGTCGATGATGTTCTCCGTGCTGATGGACAGCGTGGAGGTGTAGGCGTACTCCAGGAGGGGCGCGAAGCCCGCTACGGTCACGTGGTGCAGGTCGAGAACGGGCCGGTCCTCTTCCCTCCGGCCGTCCTCGCCGGCCTTCCCCATGAGCTTGGCCCGCAGGAAGTCGCTACAGCAGGCCAGGACCACTTTGTGAGCCAGAAAGAGCTGGCCCTGCACACGGATGGTGACATCGCAGAAGTGACCCTCACTTCGTAGGATGTTCAACTTGTCCAGCAACTCCTGACTGTGGTTAGGGGAATTGTGGGTAAAGGTCTTAATTCCCATATTTCAGGCCGGTGAAAACGGGTAGTGATCCTACAAAACCATAAGTCTCATCAGTAACAAGTTGGAGATAGTGCATCATTACAGAAATGAGATGAGTTCACAGTGGAATAACAATCTAATCATGTAAGTGTACAGTGCACACTAGACATATGTTTAGAGACCTGTCTTTAGAACTTTATGACTCTATAATGTCATTGGGAGCTTAAAAGTGTTTTTTTGTTCACAAATATTACCAGAAGTGAGTCAGTTTAAAACATTTTCCAAGTTTCCCTGACATTCTGGATGCAATGTTTGCCTGTTTCAGCCCTTAATGATGAGGATACGTCAGTCAATACTCTTACAAACGCGTCAACAGTTGAAAAAACTAAAACTGAAGTTTGATGAAAATGCTTGTTGTCTCATAAACAGCTGGCCCAGAGTGTTGCTGGAGGACGAGGGCGGAAGAAGGGTGTAATTGGGCAAAAAAAAGGTACGGTGAAAAACAGATGAAGTCATTTAGGCAACTAATCCAACAAAACAGAAATGCGTAGTAGAAGACTTGGTATGAGGACAGTATATGATATGACGAAAAAGAGTAGCAGACTTCACCTTCACCGTTCATGATTAACGTGTGCTCAAACAATCATATAAATGTGTAGGTTGTGTGTTTTATGACTGGTTACAAAAGCAGCTGTAATGGGTAAATGGAACAGAAAACCGTTGTACATTTGTCCTTGGGAACGTGAGCGAAACACCAAATGCATAGGATTAATCATCAAAGTTGCAAGAGGATTGTCCGTATCGATGGTTACTGTAACTCAACCCCCGGCTGGATTTCGTACGACAGTTACGCTGAAGTATGACTAACTCCTGAAACACTCGCAGCATTTGACTGTCATTCTCTCGAGTCCAAACAAAATCTCTCACACAACATCTGCTGGGAATTTACATTGCATTGCCTGGATTCACATGACAGGACACGAGAAATCAGCAGCCCACTTTTCTAAATTCAGGCAAAGTGGTGTACTAAGGGGCATATCATCTATCTATCTATCTATCTAGATAGATATATTTCTCTTTCTCTCTCATATACAGTATATATATATAATTTATTTTTTTGTTTTTTTACAAAAAGGATAATGCTACCTGACCCATGCACTTTAAAGTTCACCATTACAAGACCTCGCACATTTCAGGAATGAACTTACTCCAATCCAGAGTGATTTGCCAAATACTTTGGAAAATAATATTTCTGAGAGGTGCAGAAGGGCATAGTCCATTCCTTAATGGCAAAAACTTTACAGGTCTTCAGAGACAGATGGAGGAGTGCTCAGTTCAGCAGTGAGGGTCTTTGTCTTTCTAATGTTAGGCTACTTTTTGTATTAAAACTGTGTTGTAATAGAATAGCGTAGACATGCTAGCTATTCAGCAGAAGGCCTTCACAATGTGTTCTGAAAATCTGTATTGTCATACCATGACTGTATTGAATTACTAAATGTATAATCCTTTCAAGAAATATTATCATTCCAAATCAATAGAATCTTTTTGTGTGTGTTTTCAAAATCCAAATTGCAAATCTGCAACTGTTTACTTGATTGGAAAATAGCCAGGTGTCATAACAAGTGTTATCTTAAAGTACACTGGAATCCAGTTGCTATAAGGATGACTAACACCTAAAATAGCTGTGTCATGTGTCTGTGCAAGGCTCTGATTTATATCAGCTATCATGGCCAGTATGACCATATATGTGAGTTCGAAAATTACATAAGAGCAGCACTTAAGCGGACTTAAAAAATGTATGATTTGAATTTTTGCTCTGATATCCACTATCTTATGTGGAACAACTCCCTAATAGTAGCGTACTAGGTAATTTATACAGTCAGACTTATAAATACTGGTGGGAAACCAAAAATTGCATGGCCTACTTAAATCTTCTAGGTGGAGGATTGCTAAAGAGTTTCAACAACAATTCAACAGTTCAGGACAGTTTTGCAAATCTGGTTAATGATTGCTCTTTTTCAGTTCTGTAACATGACTGATAGCTACTCAACATCACCTATTGAGCATCGGTTGTATTGGTTCTGACAAAACCTGATAGAAAAAGGAAGTCAAACTGGCATCTCGATGAGACTTTGCAGGGAGCTTTATCTATTCTGCCTTAACTCATAGCTGAACATACAGAAGATCAGGTTAATTACCGGTTCATCTCTGAAGGAGACAGAAAGAGCTAATTCTTGCTGTTGGCACTGGGACTCAGTTTGTTTTGTAGTTGGTGTAATTTATGAGAGGAGAAACTAAATGTGCTTTTTTTGGCCACTAAAAACCCCCTCTGTGAGACACTGAGTCTGACAGGCTACATAACCCTGGTCAGTGGTTGGGGTTCTCCCAGGGCCTACGGCACAAAAGGACAACTAGTATTAAGTCATCACTAAATTAGCAACAATTTGTCTAACTTGAAATCAGATTGATGTTACTTTAAAATGAGACCATGTGCAAAGTAAAAACAAAAACGTTTTTCTAGCCCTTAATAATCTTGCTACTGTACTACTACCTATGTCACTGCTTAAAATAGACTTCAGTTTTCACCTTATGGTTGCATAGCAGCACACATGATAGGGTGCTGAATAACTAGATCATTGCTCAACACAATTCTTTGTAGTTAAGTAAGTGATGGTAAGTATGGGTAAGAGTATCTGTTACAGATATCAGATTTTTGCTGTACTGCATTGTGCCTTGTATAAACTAAATGAGATTTAAAAATGAAAGCTAAACATAAAATTAAGGGAAACTAAATCTCAGTAATGCATCTATTCCCTGTGGATAATTAATTGGGGCCCATTACAGCATGAGTATGCTATGTCTTGTGTTGTAATGCAAGAAAGAAAAGTGGTCAAGAAGACGCAAGTAGCTCCACTGATAGTGCACCCTAAGGGCCTGAGACCCATCAGGGTCCGTGGCTTGGCATTAGAATAAACTACAATGAAAGTTAAGGCCAATTTGACATCCCATTTTTATAGGCGAACGTCTCTCAACATCATGGAAGTTGTACTATTCTAATACGGGGAGTAAAATAACTCTGACAAAGGAATCGGCTTACAGAATGTTTTTGCAGATATTAACCCTTCAACCAATCAGTCTAGAGGTGGGGCAGTAGTCTTCTCATATTTTGACGATTCAAAAGTATTCTTCATAGTGCTTTCAATATAGCAGATCAAATTCAACAAATGGTATTTGCTGAAACAACGGCATATTCCAACAGATTTCCTAGATTGTTTTCAACGGAAGATTGCTAAGGGGGCGTGACTGTCCACATGAGTAGGCTATGTTTTGTTTGCTTCATGAACGCTGGCTATGCTAGCTCAAATCTGACATCTGAGTTGGTTGAAGTTGTCAATACGAAGCATCTATATTGAGCTAAGCGATGACGTAGTTGTATGATTATGTGTTAATGTAATGAGTGTATATGATCAAACTTGCTATCTATCCTCAAAACTCCGAATCTGGACCCATTTAATGTCGTTTGGGATCTTCTTTCAGATGCAAACACGAGTTTCAAATTGGAGTTAAAATAGGCGAGCAAGCCAGAAGCTATCTTAAGCAGCTAACTTTACCGAATCGCAATCGCAAATATTTGTTTTGCACTGACCAAGATGATTTCAGTAAAACGCTTGCGGTTAGTGACTGCGTAACAACAAGGACAATGGACAATACCATTCGATCAGGTTCACTGTCAGCAGAGCTCAGTAACGTCAAAGCCAACTTAGCCGGATGGCTAACTAAGTGTGGTGTGACTAGCTAGCCGCTAGTTAGCTCATTACCAATGATACACCTAGGTAATTTTGGTGACAGGCTGGACAACAACCATTATAATCACAATAGAAACATGAAAATGTGATCTTACCAAACAAAGCGGAACGAAGGAAAGAATGTCTGGAGTTGAGACGAATAACAATCCAGTTCGTAGCGGGCATATGTGCTAACAGCTCCGTTAAAAAAACTAATGGACAACTGAGTAGCTAACGCTAGCTAGCTAACTTGAAGTCTCATCGTGTGCTTAGAATAACATTCTGTTTTATTCATCCAAGCATATCATACACACGTTCGCCTTTAGTGGGCTAGAGAGATCACGCCATGTAAAAGACTACAAAAAACTAAAACGAATTTCTTTATCTGTTTATATTGCAGCTATTCATCCCTTCAGCGGGAAGCCTGTTGGTGGCTGCAAATTCAGCGCTTTGTTTTTCTATCCCAGAATGCTATGCGCCCACTACTGACAACAATCTTTCCTTCACTCATGCCTGTTATCATAGGCCTACCTTTGATGCAGTGCTTTACTGACTTACATAATAGAAGGAAACCTACCTTTTGTATTTGTTTATAAGGAAAAAAACATTAAAAACTTAACATCATATCGTGATTTTTGACACAAGTTCACATTATTGAGATTTGCTAGAAGCTCATTTGACACAGAGGCCACGACGAGATGTATGGAATTTATTATTTTTTTTATTGACAGTGAATAATTCCAAATGTTCTGTGACAATTTCGATAAAGGAAGCTGAAAAAAATAACTTCAGTCGAGACATACTTAATTAATGATTCCATTTTGAACAATTCTGGATAGACAGCAGCATCAAGAAAAATGTAACAAATAGATGTCTGAAGGTAGAAAAAAATAAATAGCTTAAAAGGAAGCTATAACAATAGCATTGTACATACCTTCATTGAAGGGATAGAATGCTTTCGTTTCAGATCTACATATATAACATAAATCTTCCCATGTGCACACCTGGAATGTTATAACACTCACATAAACGCTGTATAGATCAGTGATTCATCCCTAACATAATGCTATGATGATGCTGTCTCAATGCTTAACCTACTTTTCATAGTTAATCATGACTTCTACATCATCATTCAACACAATGGTAGAACTGAGTCTTTTTCTCTCATTCAATATTTGTCCTCTACAAGTCAAAGGTTTCTGGTTGTACCCTCCCAGTTGCACAAAACTGTGAAAGTTAGGCCTTTTTAACAAATAGAAGAGTGTCTAAATGAAACCTATGTCTATAGGACAAGTTAAACCAACAAGTACTTGCTGTATTTGAATTGCTTGATGTAGGCTATTATGTTTGAATTACAGACCTATAAGAATAAACCCTAAAAATAGAAATACACACATTGTCAGTGTTAACATGGACATTTCTTTTGACACTTTCCTTACAATACAAAAAGATATTCAAACAAGGCCTTTCTTTTCTCCATAACAGTCATGTTTTGTGATCTGGTGATTTTATCCCCAGATTGTATATGATGGTGGTACCATGATAAGGAAACTTGCAAATTAATGTTTAACATAAAAAATATCAGCTTAAACCCATTTAATAGCTTTGTGTAAGATAGTGTAGTGTAACAATATCTCTGTTCAACGGAGGAGTATTGTTGTATTCCAAAAGATGATCCAGTGTTCCTGAATTAGCTAAACCTTCAAGATTCTGCAAGTTTGATTCATCAGTTTTCTCTACATCACCTCCTGTCACTGTACAGTTTCTGGCTTTATCTGATCAGAGTATGTCAATATTCACTGGCATGATTACATATCGGAGGAATCGTTTTCCCTTGTTTACAAAAGTTGTAGTTTGGACTCTTCAGAATAAGTAAAAGCATTTAGATCTTTTTCTGCAAAGATCAGTGAAAATAAATAGTATTTTGTCAGCTTTTAGGTAACCACCTAACCTTGATCCTGTTCAGGATGAAGTGATTATTCTAACCCAGAAGAGAATGCATTGTGGATTAGATGTACTCAACAAGCCCAGCGGAGTCTCAGCAGGATTTCTGTTTGTTTGTTTGTTTGTATGTATGTATGCATGTTCATTTTGCAAAGTTTTATGCTCCATTGTTGAAATGATAAATATAGACAGTATCTTCTACCAACAAGCATTAAAAAGAGTATTAAACTGTTATATCATTTGAGGTAGATCTCTAGGGGAGGGAGAAACTTCAATAGTGGTTATAATAACAAGGCGACATCAAAGAAAATGAACAACAAATGAAGTTAAGTTAATCGGTGATATAGGCAAGATTTCTAAGACCAGAATGGAATCCTACTTTTGATGAGTGACCTCTCCATTCTCCACTCTCCACTCCACTCCTTTTCTATGCTAGTTTTCCTGCTGATCTGTGCAACACGATCAGGTGGTTAGGAGAGGGAAATAGTTCCCCCACTACATTTGCTATGGATTGTACACCTATCAGCTCCATTCCTCTCTCACAAAGTGCTGCACACAGCTTCAGCAGTCCTGGTAAAAGCACTCTCCTGACACAGCCTCAGGCCTCTTGTCGGGATTGCAGCGCCCTGGCTCCACCGCCTTCCCAGTATAGTCTAAGCAGAGGACGCTTCGGTGGCTCTCTCCTGGCCCACACGTCCGCGAGCATGCTGACCACGGGCCCATCTGCCACACGGGGCACGGGAGGTCCGCACATGGCCGGATGTCCGCTGGCCGCAGGTCCATGTCACAGAAGTAGGACAGGGATCCTGCCCCGTCCTTACACTCCACAGTCCTCCGGGACCAACCTGAGCCACAGGTCTTGGAGCACTCGGACCACTCGCCAAAAACCCACTCGTCGCCTCCAAAAGGCAAGAGGGCGTGCGGGGACACCCGGTCTGTGCTTGGCTTAGTGAAGGGAACCTCTCTGGGGAGAAAGAAGGTGTACTTGATTCTTGGAGGAGATTCGTCTCCCGCTGTGGACAGGACTTGTGCTGTGATGGCCTGCCGAAGCTTCTGGAAACTCAGGATTCTCTCCAGTGTGGTCGAGGACCCACTATAGCGGAGTGCTGCTCCGGGTACTGGGATATACTGCTCGGATGTTGAGACGGAGAAATTACCGTTCAGGATGTACTGGCCACCCTCTTTCTTTATGGCCAGATAGTTGCCGTCGTGTTTGATCCCACGGTGACTACGTTGTTTGATGTCGATGTTGGTGGCCCCAGAGGGAATGGTGACAATATCATTGTAGCCATATCTGTGGTAATAAAGTACAAGAAGAACGTCACCTTTAGTTATTGCTTTTTATTTGCCTGTAATTATGCCCATAAAGAATGTGTACCATTTTCAGCTCTATATAAACAAAGCATCCACATTTGTTAACATTTGATCCACACTTACGTGGCTTTATTCATTGATCCTGTGATTTTCCGGCAGGATGAGCCATCACCACCACAGATCCCACACTTGTCAAATCTTAGATTGGAGCCAATGACCTGGTCACAGCCAGCCTTAATGCACTGGCCCTGGACACAGATGGATGTGGTGTCTGGTCCACAGGTGGTGCCATCTATGACCTAAACAACAGGTAATAAAAGATACTGGATTTCACAACTTGACCTATGGACAAGGTTAAAATAGTGACAGCAGAAAAGTTGGTGACTGATGCCAATTTGAGAACTTATATGTAGGGCGTACCTTTGGTTCAAAGACTTTGAATTCGCTGCTCCCTTTGGCTCTGCAGAAGAGCTTACATCTGTCGCGTGGGGAGACACCAGCATATTTTGGAATCCACTGCTTGATGTTCCCATGCATATCCAAATACCGGTTGGTGTTATACCTCTCACACTGTTCCTCTCTGAAGCATTTTCCTGTGGGGTGAATCAATTACATTTCAATTCTTTCCAATGAAAAAGCAAAGCTGCAAAGTTCAAAGTTCAAATATTATGTAAATGTCATAGATATTATGCAGCACCACTGGTGATAGATTATGAGTAAAATGCCTGCAACCCTCTCCCTTTACAACACAAGTCCAAGAGTAACAGTATTTTGTCTCAACGCTTTGCTAAATTACAGACCTCTCTCATGAATAAACTTGTCTTATTAAATTCCAACGTCAAGTGGAAGAAATGGAAAAAGTTACCGTGGTCCTCCTGGCAGGCATGAATGTTGCAGGATTGGTATTTGACTCTCTGGCCCATGCAGTAAGCCCCTCCATGCTGGGGCTCTGGATCAGTGCACTCGCGGCGGGAGAACTCAACACCCCCGCCGCAGCTCCGAGAACAGGAACCCCAGGAGCCCCACTCACCCCACCCTCCAGTCACTGGCACCTGCAACAAAACGGATGAATCATGTATCAAAGAGAAGGCTCAACTGGAATGGCCTAGACTGCTTGTGTGGCTTGTTTGAGGGTACTACGGACCGTCAAACTTTACCAACCAAACAGTTGACCCACCAACCAAAGTCAATTAATAGATGTATATGTGTAAATGTGTATATGTGTCTATCTCTCTATCTATGTGTCTGTAATGGTTATCAAATATGTATGCTAAATACTATGCTATGCTATGCTATAGTCCAGTGTCATTGTGCAGGCATATTTCCACTTTAAACATGACAAATGTATTATGGCCTCCTAGCCATACCCCCTTCCTAGGCATGATGCTCAAGGCATGTGCCGAAATAACACATTTCTTTTCTGAGGGGCCTTTTTTACGAGTTGGCTGAGAGAGGTCTTCTGACAGCCAAGCCGTCTGGGATCACAAGCTAGTTTTTAACAGGCTGAACCAAATATAATCTCTCTTTTTAAAGGGGCTTTACTGAATACAATGTGACTTCTTTTTAAATGGCTTCTCCAAAAATAATCTTCTTTTTTAGCTCCTCCTAATGTACGTGCATCTGCAGCAGTCTGGCATCTGGGACCAGAATTTAAAGTAGATCAGTGACATCAAGATATTCTGTGGGGGGCAGCAAGGAGCCTAGAAGGAGGAGGGAGGGGTTTTCAGAAAATGAAAATGTCAATACACTGTCTAGGGGAAGGACTCTACCCTTTAAAATAAGGTGGTGAAACAAATCTGTCAGGACAAGCACAAGATTTTTTTAAAGAGGGGACAGAGGAGGAGAAAGTGACTGTATGGCATGGAAAGGTGTTAAAAAGGATTTGCGGCAATAAATCTCTACAAAGGTATTTCCCGGGAATCATTTCTGAGATGTGTCTTCTCAGACAGGTCAGTGTTGCGATAAATCAGACCGCTGTGACTCAGGCAGGCACACAAACATACCTCGAGCCTCTCCTCCGTCTTGTTCACGCACACACCGCGGAGACAACGGCTGTCTTGCCCACACAGAGTACCGTCTGCCCAGGGGAGGCTTCCGTTACGAGTGGTACACTGAAGCTGACCCTCCTCCCGGCACCACAGCTGGGAACAGATCTCTTGTGCAGCTGGGCAATGGCCAAAATCCTCGCCAAAGACCTGCTGGCACTGGCGGTCCAGGCCGTATATATGGCCTGGGGGTTCTGCTGGCAGGGGGAGCTTCTGCTCAGGAGGATCCAGCAAACAGTCACCTGGAGTGGCACGTGCACAGACACAAACATAGACACAGACACATGCATGTTGAAACAGCCAGAGGCAAGGCATAATCTGTCATGAGAGCTGAAATATGGCTTATACTGAAGATACAAACAAATTAAAAGCATTTGCTGCCTAAAGCATTTTCAGAATAATTTGAATTCCACATCTTACTTTGTGTGTATAAAATTCTTAATAAAAACAGGCTTGGTCAGAACTCTCTAATAAGTGGCTGTAGATGGGACAAAAGTAAAATAACCTAACCCCTATGGCTCTGGAAATACATGATGTTGTTGTGGTTAAGTAGGATTGCCCTCTGCAAACTCTGTTATGTATGCACCAGTACAAGCACTCGTCCTTGAGAATATTGGAAAAAAAAATAAGAAAGACCTGTTGTACAACTAGTTCACTACCTGTGGCAAAATTCAGTCTGGTTAAGACAACATGTGCTTGGCTACACTTGATTTCTCTGTGAGGGAAAACAGTTGTTAAACCTGGAATGCGTGACTCACAGGAGATGAGTCAGAGGAGTAGAGAGTGAGCGCAAGCCAGAGTGTAGACTGAAATATCGACGATATAAATCAACAAGCGAAGCCAAAACGTCTGCTATTTTGCAGCACAAAGTATATCTTTGCCTCCCCTTTTCAGCTCGGGTAGCCATGAATGTAACATCAGTACACCTTTAAGGGTTGAATTCAGGCACTACTGTGGCAAAGCACCCGAAATCCCTTCCTCAAACAATCTGAGGCACTTCTCCTGAGTGTCTTCCACCTGACAGCTCATGCTGAATTCCTACTAACCTGACTGAGGGGGAGAAAACTGCTGCGGTGGGACCGAGAAGCTTACTTTGCAATGGTTGTTAGTTTTGACACTCTCAGCAAAATTACACAGTGTGGCTTTGAACCCAGTTATTAGTGGTAAGGGAGCGAGTAAAGGCAGAAAGGGCATTGTAAAAAAAAAAAAAAAAGGAAAAAAAGAAGAGAGCAGAAAAAAATGCAAGGGTAAGAAAATAAAAATGGTGTCCCACATTATACAGACACTTCTTACCGCTGAGTCCAAAACGACACTGAACACTCTACGTGGCAGCTTTCCATTCACTACACGATGACAGACTGACATTCTAGGACACAAGCTTTAAAAATGTTGACAGTTATGACTTTTTTTCCTCTAGTTCTTTCGGAAATATTCTGCCACCGATGCCAAAACCCAATGAAAACTGAAAACCCCATGTTAACCAAAGGGAAACCCTCTGCCAATAAAAGACACACCCTCCTAAAATCCATGTGACGAACCTATTTTCAGAATCACATTTACCTATAGGATGTGCCATTCCAGCAAATATAGATACAAGGTAACAATGTGTCGACACAGTGAAACCCAGTCCTTACCATGTCCATTGTCGAAGAATTCAGTTATATATTGAGCACTGCAAGGTGACCATGGAAAGGTTTTGTTGAGGTGGACAAACTTTGGTGCCATCATGTGGTGTCCATCAAGTTGCCCAAACCACTTCTCACAGTTCCTGGAATCATCATGCGGCATGCTGAGCACGTGCCCTGAGAATGCAAAGAGCAGAGGAGAGAGTTACTACCCTCCTAAGTGTAACAACCGTCCCATAGTCCTGTTCCATTCCATATAGTGCTCCATGAGAGAGTCTATATATCTCACAGTGCTACCTGCTAAAGACCCTGCAGAATGGCTCACCAGGGGGTGTTATATTCAGATGAGGAGAGCCTTATTTAAACTAAGGGAGCACTTCTGATATGACAGGTCTTTTAGACAGACTGTCAAACTGTCATAAAGAGCAGCTTTCCAGGAATGGATGCTCACTGCTTAGTCTAACGGCACAGGATACCACATTTATTTATACTGGTATATCCTGTTTTATCTCAGGCTGCCTTGCCATGTTGATCCTGATGTAACTCCTTGTTTACATAGCATCATTCCTTGGACGGCTGTTTGTTCAAATTGTTTGGATCACTCAACAAAAACCTCACTGACGTGTTGGTTTTAAATGCGACAAAGTGACAATGTTTGAAGACAGAATAAGTCCTTTTAAAGAGCCAAGGGGGAATTTAGATGCACATTTTGTAAGCGAGAGCCTAAATTAGATATCTTTGGCAGACACACACAGTTTTAGTAGTCAAACATAGACTGGCTGGTCACAGGCACACGGGGTACACATACCAAGCTCATGGGCCACGGTAAAGGCAGCCTGAAGGCCATTGTCCTCGATAACAGAGCAGCTTCTTTTAGGGTCACACATGGTGCCGACATCTGCAACCCCAAGGGTATCACACTTGTTTCCACAAATATCCTGGAGGTGAGAGCGAGTGAGAGAGAATGTGTGAGGTGGAGAGAGACAGTGAGAGAGAGTGAGAGAGAGAGAGAGAGAGAAAAAAAAAGGAGGGAGAGAGAGACAGAGAGAGGAGGAAAGGGTTAGAGAGGAGAGGAGAGGGAGACACTGATATCCAGACATCGCTCCATTTGTTCCAGACAGACGACTTTTTTTCTCTTGCTCAAGCTCTTGCCAGCAAAACATATTTGTCAGTGTTTCCATCATAAAATGAAGCAAATACATGGCAGACTGTAGACTTAAAAGAGGGAGGAAATTTAACTCTCAGATATCCACACCATCCAGTCCAAGACTGCACAGCCCTTTACATGCCTAAGTTAAATAGTCAACGTATGGTAAAGAAATTTAAGTCCCATTGAAATAGACAAGGACCACCAGCAATACTTGACACACAGGCACAAACACACACATTGACACCACATGGAGTTTTAACAAGCCATACCTGGAATAACTCGTGTTTTTTATTGTCATTCTTGTTCATTTTCATGATTGTTTCCCCTGTATTTCACCCTAAAGGGGCATACTGAAAGAGTTTTGAATTTTCTTGTAAGATTTGCAATTGACCTGTGCATTAGGAAGCCTGACATGCTTTTCACTGACCTCTTTGTACTTCTAGCCCAAAATGTATCTCTCTACACTAAACACATACCTATCCAAACGAAAACTGTCATATTGTGGCGTACTGTCTAACTTTTCGGGGATCCTTATATTTTACCATCTCAACCCATGGAAGTAACTGATTTACCATTCTGGTGAACAGGATGGCCGTGTCATAGTGTTGCGGGTGCCTCTGACTCGTGGGATTGAACAGCTGTTGCCAGTTGCAGAAGTTGCGCAGGGCAACACCTCCATTTCTGGACACCTCAGGACCTTCCTCTTCATCCTCCACTAGAAGCATCCTCACTACCACCAAGCTCACAGCGTTCTTCAGGCTGGGGTGGCTGTAGATCTGGGCAGCCATTGCCATCATGGTCAGGAGGTAGTGCTGTAAAGAGAATGGGAGCAGATGGTCAGGGAAAAACATTGTACGATTGTTTGGAGATAATGAGGTGGGCCACACACAGATCTAGGGTTAGCGATCTCTATGTGTAAAAATCTGTTTTTCATTCGTCTGATTTTATATATCTGATTAAATTCTCCTCGCAGTTATTGTTAATAACGTACACAGTGGGGAAAATAAGTATTTGAACCCCTACCGATTTCGCAAGTTTGGCCACTTGCAAAGAAATGTGTGATCTAGAATTGTAATGGTAGGTATATTTTAACAGTGAGAAACAGAATATCAACAAAAAAAAAATCAGAAAACTGCGTTTTATAACATTTATGACTTTATTTGCATTTGATGCAAAAAATAAGTATTTGAACCCCCAAGCAAACAGCAAGAATTCTGGCTCACAATGACCAGTTATGTGCCCAAGAAGCACAGAGATTAGTCCTCATTAGATCTAACAAGGTACACCTGATCTCAACTGGTGACGTTTATAAAAGAAACCTGTCCAAAGAATCATACTTCACACCTTCAACCTCACCACCATGGGCAAGACCAAAGAGTTGTCCAAGGACGTCAGAGATAAGATTGTAGACCTGCACAAGGCTGGAATGGGCTACAAAACCATTGGCAAGCAGCTAGGTGAGAAGCAGACAACTATTGGTGCGATTATTCGTAAATGGAAGCAACACCAAACAAATGTTAATCGCTCTAGGTCTGGGGCTCCATGCAAGATATCCCCTCGTGCGGTATCAGTGATCATTCGAAAGGTGCAGAATAACCCCAGAACTACACAGGGGGAGCTTGTGAATGATCTCAAGGCAGCTGGGACCAGTGACCAAGAAAACCATTGGCAACACACCACGCCGTAATTTTTTTAAGTACTGCAGCACTCGCAAGGTCCCCCTGCTCAAGGAAGCGCATGTACAGGGCCATCTGAAGTTAGCCATTGCACACTTGAATGATTCTAAGGAGGATTGGGGGACAGAATGTGGTCAGATGATACCAAAATCAAGCTCTTTAGCATCAGCTTGACTTGCCGTGTTTGACAGGGGGGGGGGGGGGATGCTGAATATGACCCCAAGAGTACATCATACCCACCATCAAGTATGGAGGTGGAAACATTATGCTTTGGGGCTGTTTCTCTGCCAAGGGTACAGGACGACTCCACCGCATCAAGGGGACTATGGATGGGGCCATGTAACGTGGAATATTGGGCTTGAACCTCATTCCCTCATTCCCTCCCATTGAAAACGCAACATTAAAGATTTGGAGAGGATCTGCAAAGAGGAGTGGACCAAAATCCCTCCTGAGATGTGTGTAAACCTGGTGACCAACTACAAGAAACGTCTGACGTCTGTGCTTGCCAACAAGGGTTATTCCACCAAGTACTAAGTCATTTTTGTCAGTCAGTTTTGCTAGGGGTTCAAATACTTATTTTTTTGCATCAAATGCAAATAAAGTCGTAAATGTTATAAAATGCATTTTTCTGGATTTTTTTGTTGATATTCTGTTTCTCACTGTTAATATACACCTACCATTGCAATTATAGATCACACATTTCTTTGCAAGTGGCCAAACTTGTGAAATCGCCAGGGGTTCAAATACTTATTTTCCCCACTGTATATGCATTAGTTCATATTCATCATATTTAGCTGAGGTGTTCTCTCACCAATCACAGAGAGAAATCTACAATCTAGTAGTTGCAAGTGTGTGGGTCATGTTTATATACATGGGGTAAAACTAGGATAGTTATTGTCTACGTCAAAGAGGGGGGTCTCCTCTTGAAACTGTAAAGGCAAAGCTCAAACCAAACCCATGAGCCTATAGGGACAGAATATTTAAACATTTTAGTTTTTCTTTCCATCAATAAAATGGGTAGAAGGCGCTTAAAAACAAATTCCTCGTCAACCCTTAACTTCCAAATGGTGTTAACTCAAACTCAAGGTTTTTGTGCCAGCAAGTCTATTTCATGTCTTGCAAGGACCAATTGGGGCCCTACAAAAGGTAAACACAATGTGTATACAGGCTCCTTATTCAGGTTATATGACAAAACCATTAGAAGACACTCAGTTCATATGCACTTTCTTGATTTTCACTCCAAGAAATGTCTAAGAACACTTAAGCTCCAGAAGTATATTTAAGGTTTTAATGACGTTGGGCAGTTTTCAAACGTATTCAGCTGGAACAACACTTAGCCTATATATGAAAAAAATAGGAGCAGGAAAAGTTCCATGGAATATTTTAGAAACTGTTCTTGTTTATTGTGAGCCTGTACTTGGATCCATAGACAGGTTTTATGACCACGCCTTCAAACAATGCAGGCAATATTTCTCTGTAAAGGAATCCGTTCCAGTGGAACAAAAACAAAAAAACTTTGCTTGTTTGGTGTTAGCCTCCTCCTCTTTCACTGACCCGAACAATGAAATGGTTCTGTTTATGCTTTGAAGAGCATTAATGGAGAGCAAGGTTTAAATGTTTATGTGAGATGTTTATACCAAAAGCAAGCAAGTACTTTCGTTGTCTTCGTGAGACCTTTTAGACTCAGAAACACGCCTTACGGTACTTGCCAAGGTAGCTTCACCTCGCGCACAGTTCAGAATGCACGTCAGAACTGAGATAATGCATGAGGCTTCTCAGCTTGAAGGTTTGAATTACTCGGCTCTGTTCCCGCCCCGCCTCCCACACTTCCTCCGAAATTAATTGTTTCTCGGAAAGTAGTGGTAGTGGAAACTACTGTACTTTATAGTAATGACACTGAATTCATACTGGGCGCAATACAAACTCCGTGAAAAATAACAGTTTACCAAAAGTCTGGTGGGCAAACAATGTAGCTACTGTTTCGGGAACAGTTCAGATGATGTGCTGCCTAACAATTATTACAGCCCACAACAAAGGTGCACTACACAGACTGTTACTTAAGTAGGTTAGGCTATAGTTAATGGCTTTACATGCTACAATTTCAGTAATTTAGAGTGAGCGACGAACACCTGTATGAAGTCCAATTAAAAAGGTCTACTAGAATTGTGTGCACTCAGACAGACACCACATCAACATAAGATGGTCAACGCCTTAAAAGGTGTTTAGGTAATATTTGCATGCTGTGTTAACAGAAGTGTGCAGAAGCTTAGTTTTATTTGGAAGAAAGGAGAGACTTGCAATTTACCTTGATTTCATCCCCGTAGAAACTTGTCATTGTGGAGTCAGCTACCACCAGAGTTTCGATGTACCTGGCAGAGGATACAAAACGTTTCTGTCGTTGTGTGACCTTGGCTTCCATCTTTCCCTGGGACGAAGTTGGTCTACTATGTGAAACAAGCGGTTTTGCAGCTCCAATATGATCAAATACAGTCTTTAGATCGTCTCTTGAGACAGGGAAAACTCTCCTTTTAATGACATGCACCTGCGAAAAGGACCTTTCGCTGGTCTCATTGCCACGCTCTTTGGGTTGAATGAAGAATTCATCGCCATTCGTTACAAATGATCCTTGGATGCCGTGGCACAAACTGACGGCAATCACAGATTCTTGATTGTTGTTGACGGTTCCCGAGTAAAAACAACCTGTAAAGTCCTGTCCCGTCTCCAATGACTCGCGGTCACTGTCGAAGATATCCTCAGGGCTGGTGCCATTACGCAGGTCAGAGAGGTGTTTCGAGTTAACGTGGATAATATTTAGTGTTGGGGCGACAAAGTTACTATCCGGAGTTAAATGAATGGTGAATTTGTTACCAAAAGCGTTTAATTGGAAACTACGCCGCTCTACGCTCCGTCCCAAGGAAGTCCAAAGCCGGTCAGTTTTTCTGATACTCAGTCTGACAGGTATTATCTCCTCCGACTCAACTACTTCACCAAGCGCAACACTGGTTAACGATAACGTGAAGAAGACAATATGCAAATAATTACCCATGTTATGTTAGATTGGCAGGGTAAAAATTATTCAGCTGAAACGGCACTAAAAGCGACAAAGCGCAATACAGTATACGGTAAATAAATCCGCTGTGAACAATGTGTAGCCTCTAGGGCTACATACGCAAGGACTGTAGCGTATTTGGGGATCAACAATTTCAGTTTGTAAGTTCTATAGGCTACTCAAATAAAAAGTATACCAAGACTATCCGTTTGAGAAAAACTGAAACTAAGTTTCTTAACAGGCTGTTGGTCATTAACTCAAGAGGAAAAGTTAGAACCTAAAGAACACCCGTACAGCCCACGGTATTAGTGATAACTGGTGGTGACGGCGGTATTTATACAGTCTTGCCCTTCTTAAACATACGCGGTTTATTTTTGATATCCATCAGAACTTTACTCTCTCCTCCCCCTCATGCCTCATGAAAAACTTCAACAACTTCGGATCAGCGTTGGATCCAATGGGAAAGTCCTGACACGCCCCCCTTCAATAGCTCTACTTTGACATACGGACGACTATTATTAACCAAGTCAGCACGCTGCTCGTTTGCGGAATGCTCTAAGTTACCCAAAGTATGTTTGGCTGCTCAAGCATTTCGACAGCTCTGAGTGCTTCGTGTAAACGTTGGAGGAAAATGTAGCGGCATAACTTGGGAGATACATCTCATACAGAACTCTGCCAAGTAGGTCCACATACCCTACAAGAACCAAACCAAACCCGCCACTGGAATTAGATCGTCACCTGCCGGTCTTTAGAATACTAAACACTACAATAGATTACATAATAGCCTAATCCAATTTCAGCACTAAACAAAAGATTAGACTACATGAGCACGACCGCAGAAATGCATTAAACCCATTTTGTATCAAATACTAGTTTACATAGAGCACCCTCGTGTGCGTACTCTTGTCAGAGTGGAAAGATTCCCGTGGCATGTTGCGTTACGTAGCCTAATAGGTCTGCGCATCATCTAAAGGAAACATTCGAATATGCACTTACCTTTAAAAACGACGGGCATGTAGCATCCAGCATTTTCACTATGTGTTTTTTGCAGGACATCACATTCTAGAGAAAACAAAACCATACCACGATATTATCGGTTTTAGAATTATTGGACACAGTTACCAATATTAAAAACAGCAAGAAACAGGGAGTTTCTTGAATAGTTTGAATAGCCTTTTGCAGTTATCTATGAGATCATAATTCTGAAATCTTTCGTTCACAGAGATGGAATGACAGCCACAAGGTGGCACTGTCTCATTACTTTTAGTCAGTTACTGAGCAGATTGTGCACTGTTTGTACTTTATTGCAAGGAACGGGACAAGCGCACAGATGGATATTACCATGTTGAAAGTGTCATCGTATAAGAGAAACAAAACATATAATCACAACAGCTGTTTTTTTTGTTTCAGCCTACTTTATTCAACCACAAGATGTCGTACTAGTATGTTAGACATTTCCCTACATGGTTTGCTCAATTTTGTAGACTGTACTACTCTAGTTGCAGTCAAATAGTGCTAATGGCTACAACCAAATATGATACAATTGATCATGTGGGAAAGCAAAGGCTTACGGATGATGTAACATTCATTTAAATACAAACAACATCAGGACTTCCCAAAAGAGAACTTGCGCCAAAATGAACAAATGAACTGGAATGAAATGGCGAAAATGATTAAGATGCAACAGTGAGTTTCATGACTTTCTGTAATCAGAACAGTATTGATAACTACGGTTCTGTTAACGAACCCAATCCATGTCACATCTGGTCCTTCATAGACATATGAAACCAGACATTTATTACAGGAGGTAAATGTTCCTGATTGTGCCCTTGACAAATGTTGGTGTACATGACCGTTGCGTTGCATGACCGTTGCGCTACTCTACAATGCGAAGAACTATTGCATCATGTGAGATACTTAGATCAAATATTTTTCTGTGTAAGGTAAAGGTTGCAATATTCTCACTATCTAGGTGACGTGTGACAACAGTCATGTTCTCAGACAAACACCTCTAACATTCGGCTAACATTTAATATAGATCTAGACGCGTCTTTGCCAAAGCCTGGTCTTATTTACAGTATCCAGTGAACTAATGTGGATCTTAGTCTTGTTATATATGTCCTGTGTTGCTGGTGACGGAAGTAAGCCATTACAGTGGAGCAAATTGCAATTAAAAACAAAACCGAATGCTCGTGGTTTTGATACTGAATAAGTAGCCATTTACTTTCAAAGAGGGAATGATCCCACATACATCACAGTAAAACTATGCATAACAATGCTTACAAATATATGTTTTACTAAGTGACAACTCGTAGCAGGCATATGTCATTGAAATGTCCTGCGTAGGTTGTTGCTCAGTGGATGCTTGGCGCTCTTAGAAAAGGCAAAGTGGGTGGGAAGCACACTTATTGCAGCAAGCAAGAGTGATGATGGTAAAGCTTGCACAGCTACAAGTGGTTGCAGGGCTATGCTTAACCTGAGAGGCATACCCAATGAGCTCTCCGAGCACCTCCCCAAAACTCTCATTACAATCCATTAATGTTTACACATGACGCGCTAGCATAAAGTCGGCAGAGGGACAGAGTCGCCACAGCATACAGGTAGAGCAAGGGATTGGACTTTTTTCTTGGAGATTTTGCAATGAGTGGACGCGCAAAGGCAACTTTTTAGACTGCAGCATCTGGATTATCATCGCGGGTTTTATTTTTTATTTTACGATTTGTTGAACGAACTGCTATCAGATATTTAATAATTGTTTTCATTCATCAGCACAATGTTTATAAGGGCAGTTATTCTCATGAAGTTGCTAATTACTCATTGTGACATTGTTGTTTCAATGCAGAGTGAATTTTGCTTCCCTGCGCGTCTCGATCAGCCTCATTTAGGAAACGATAATTTTGTCAAAAACGAAAGGGAAGCATTCCCTCAACACATTCTTTTCAAAATGAGTGCATTCGAGCAAGATTTTGTTCTCGATTTGCACCCAGATTCAAGTTTCATTGCGCCGACTGTAACCGCGCAAAGCGATGTTGAGAGCGCAGAGCTCAGCCGTTGTTTCTATTCTGGTGATGTCAACTCTGAACGGTATTCTTACGCAGCACTGAGTCTTTGCAATGGCTTGCATGGTGCTTTTGGGTACAATGGCTGGGAATATTTTATCAAACCTGCAATCAATGACACGTCCTCGGGAATCTACTGGAGACCTGAGAGAGCGCATGTTATCCGACGTCGGACCAACGCGAATCTCGGTGGTAACTCCACATCCAGATGCGCTGTGGATTCTGCTTTGAACCAGGATGCCGCGCAATCTTTGGAGAAATACAAGCACGTAAAGGATCTTAACCCGCGCAACATGACAGAAACTGTGTTGAAAAGCCGGTCGAAACGATTTGCCTCTATTCCGAGATATGTCGAGACACTGGTTGTTGCTGACGAGTCCATGGCTAAATTCCATGGAGATGACCTTAAACATTACCTCCTGACCCTAATGTCAGTAGCAGCCAGGCTTTACAAGCATCCGAGCATACTCAACTCCATCAGCATCGTAGTTGTCAAGTTTATTGTGATTAACGAGGCTGACAAGGGACCTAAGATTTCCGGGAACGCAGCGATGACTCTGCGTAACTTCTGCACCTGGCAGAAGAAGCTGAACAAAAACAACGACAAGCACCCAGAGTATTGGGATACTGCCATCCTTTTTACCAAACAGGTAAGATATCCGCACAGCTCAGTAGGGGGTGCTCTTTTATCGAGGGGCTTCACATGGGGATTTTGGTGAAGGACATACTTGAAAAAAAAGTAAATTAGTTTGTGAACTGAAAGTCCAGGCTTAGATCAGCCTAATATTATGATGTTCATGTTATGTTGTGTTCATGTTATGAGCATATGTTATGTTATGATGGTTATGAGTGTGTTTGTATGTGAACCTCTGTTGCCCCATCTACAATCTGAAATGAAAGTCTGCATTTCAACAAGATTGTCTAAAATGTCCAGCAGAACAGGTGTTGAGAGTTTTCTCAACACTTTGTTTAACGTGAGCATGATGGATGCTCAAGAAATCGAGCAAGGCAGGTTGCAACAGGAGCATCAGGTTCAGGGCTCTGTTTTATGTGCCCTGGAGAGGGTCAAAGTTCAAACATGACCTCGGGATGCTGCTGTCCACAAGAAATTCACTGTCTGGAAGAATGCATCTGTCAGACACTCACCATAAAATCGGCCACTCCCCTAATTCTGTTGTTGTCCTGGATCCTGCTCTCTCTGGTAGTGAGCCAGGGCCTTGAGAGTGGTTGAAAGATTGTTTTACATTATGAAAACATCATCTTACCCTGAGGAACAAATGTCTGGTGACTTGGTCATTACTTCTCACACTGCTAGAGGGTGTCTCCAGGGTCCCAAAACCTGGCTCATGTCAGCTCTATTCTCACCTGGCAAGTCAAGCAAAGACTTAACTATTTCTGTGATTGATAACACAACGATAGCAGGCTTGATGTCAATACTTGATGGCTATTTGAACAGCATGACTAGAATCCTGCCATCATTAGTTGAATGAATCAGCTAACAACACATTCTGAGCATCATCACAGCTGTTCAGTTGGATTCATAAGCATTAAGATTTCCATGGTTTCTGATCAACTCTGGTTGCCATAAAACCAGGCCATGATGAACATCTGACCACTTTCAGTCACTAGGACCACCCAGTGCTTTCAAAATGAGTAATTCCACCAGGGGGTTCATTTTTCCCCTGTTGTCTTCCTTGGGGGCTGCTAGTTGTTTTGTGCCAGGGTCCAAAGTCACTCCCTAAATTCCTACAAGTATTACTCCCATAAAATAGTGCTGGTCTGGCATTCCAGGACCTCAGTGTTTTACATTTTTTGGTGTTCTTCTTTATTGACCGAATAGTCATGGTATCCAGTGCGAGACTTATGCAAGAATAAAGAGAATCCTCACAGACTTGCAAAGCGATAAAGACATACTTGTACACCCCTCTGATATTTTGGTGACTTCTGAGTCTTAGTTTTGCCACTGTGCAGCATAGTGGGTCTATACTGTATGTGCCTGTACAGTTTTGATTTTCTACTAGTCACACCATGATAGGCTTTGTTGGACATATTACAAAATATAATCCATACCATTCACATACAACTTATTGGTAAGGAGCAGTACCAGTGAGATTGCTTAAAAATTCTGAAGACTGACGCTTCAGGGCTGTAATGCAGCATGTTATTGGAAAGGATGTATTTGATATACTTAGTCTGATAATCACAGTAATTTGTAGGAACCCATGTTGTGCACAGAACCTAATCTGCCAGTGGTTGGTGGAGATGTAATTCTCTAAGGGATGCAACAACAAGGGGAAGTGTCCTGTTTCTGCAGGATCTTCCCCACTGCAGCTCCAGCTGTGAGTGATCTAACTTTTCCCCCCGCTCTCTCTATCCCACTGGCTGTCCCCTCAGAGGAGGCCTGTTTCCCATTATTGATGTTCCTGGAGGAGTTAGTGAGCTGGAGAGAAATCTCTGGATCCCAGCGAGAAACCTCCAAATCCCTCACGTCCCTGGCCCACCTGCCCTCGCCCGACCGCAGAACGCCCTCGCAGCTGTGGCCCGGGGAGGATCTCTGCGCCTCTGTGGCTCTGGAACACCCCCCCCCCATGTTACTTACCTTCCCCTATGCATCTGTGTGGGTTAAGATTACCTCATCTTTGCGCTCAATGTCCCCAATAGTCCCAGGGTGTTTCCATGTTACGAGAGAAATACGCCCCTGTTCACACACAAAATGCAAATGCTCTGTAAGTCATCCGGAAGATATGGGAACATGTAGAAAGTAATTCATGCTTTGAATTGGTCTCGGTCAAGTGTGACTGCGGGGGCGTTTTCTGGATTGGTTGGACGGGCCAGTCCTACTCCTTGGCAGTGGGTCAGTCTTCTCACTTCTTTGATGCACTGTAACCGAAAAGAAATATCTGTGGTTCAGGTCTACACCCTTGTTCAACCCACACACACCTTTATTGAGTTCTTGGGCACCACCAGATTAGCACATAATAAAGAAGGCTTTGGGTGCATTGGCAGAGTTGCGCATTTGGCAGGCGCGTGCATAAGTCATTCTCTCCTTTGTACCTGTATTGAATGCTGTGGTGTGGAAAAGACGCCGGGTGATCCATCTGAATCCACGTCATCCAGAGTTGTAACTGTAAATGCTTAATAAAAACCAGCACCAGCCAGCCCGTGGCTAAACAATTAACTGTGAGGGAGGCATGGAGACTAAGACTAATAGTTTGGTCATGAAGAGCTTGTGGTTGTTACATGCGCACCATTAAAAGGCTGTCAGTGGAGTCAGTTAAGACTTTGTATGCTTGCAGTCCTGTAGTTGATTGATTCTATGTGTCACAGGCTTTGGACTCACATTTCAGTCAAATACCCTATAGTCAGGTGGGCGGATTTTGGATGTTTGGAGAGTGCGTTAAGGGGTGAGGAGAGTTCAAGCTTTCTCTGAAAGAAAAGAAAAAGAGAGAAAGGAAGAACAAAAAAAAAGAAAGAAAGAAAAAAGACAGGCCCAGAGAGAAAGAGAGAGAGAGAGAGAGAGAGAATCATTTGAAGCAGCAGTTTGTCAATGCACCAGCAGTTTGTCAATGCACACATGGAAGAGTTTGGATTTTGTAAAGGCGTAATGAAAATCATATGTTTGCATCACTGGGTGCCAACTGGGTCAGACCCGCTAAAGGGGATTTTTTTCTCCCCCCATTGGTTTGTGACTTGTCCTAGCCACACCTTTAGTTGATGGGGATGCAGGAAACTCTTTATGTTATCAGACAATTCATTACAAGTTTTCCCACAAGGATGAGTGACTTTGAAGGTTTGAGATTCATTTGGCTGGGCCATGGGCTTTGTCAGGCCTCGTTAACTTCAGGCAGACGTTCAGAGGAACACGGAAGCCAAGATTTTTCATGTCACGGAGGTGGTGTCATTAGTCTGGCACATTTTGAAAGTGATCCAAAGTAACCTAAACGTGTGACGGACAGGTCACTTACCAGCCTTCACGAACCTTAGAGCTCCATCAGTCAAACCTATTTCAGAGGTATTAGTTGATTTGTAGAGGTTGCAGTGTGGTGTTTTCATTTTTTCTTGGATCCATGTAACTGTACACTGACACATAGTTCTGACCCCAAGTTTAAAAGTAGAGACGATGTTATTCCTACTGTAAATATTCTTGTTTATCTTGTAGGCAACAATACGAAGTGTAATGTTTAATGATGTAGGACAGGGGTTTTCAACCAGGGGTCCGCGGCGGCATTGCAGGGGGTCCGCGACATGAGCCTATGTTGATCAGTTCACCATTAAATATTTTTTTATATTGATATTTTCTTTCTAAAATAAGAAAAATATGTCAATCGAAATAGTCTGAATAGCCCCATGGCTTGAAATAAACTAATGTATACCCATGTTCAGCGAAGAAATTAAAATGACAAGTGCTACAGGCAGATCACTGTGCGGGGGGAGGGGCGTGGCGACGGGGGGTGGTTACAATCACGCGCACGCAGGTACATCATAGGGCCGCGAATACTTTCTAGTCAGAATGGTGGTCCCT
This sequence comes from Sprattus sprattus, assembly GCF_963457725.1. Classification (NCBI taxonomy): domain Eukaryota; kingdom Metazoa; phylum Chordata; class Actinopteri; order Clupeiformes; family Clupeidae; genus Sprattus; species Sprattus sprattus. The sequence goes on along the minus strand of NC_137920.1, from coordinate 52,620,723 downwards.
AGGACAAAACCAGTTGAAAACCCCTGATGTAGGATGTTGAAGTTGCGTAAATAGGTGATGAAATAAAAGGGTAAAACTATACAAATGACACAGGGAGACTCCATCCCGTTGTTTCTTTTTGTCGCATGTGAACCCGGGATATTTTTGATAATAGAAGAGAGAGAATAGAAGAACAATAGAAATGCCTCAAGTCTTCCTTTGTAGATGCCAAATAGACTACTGCCTAGAAACTTCTATCTTTGTACAGTCATTTCTTTGTATGACATTAAAAGGCACCCGAGACATTCTTTCCAAATGTCTAGTTTTATAGACAGAAGTGAACCATATTTGGACTCTTTTCCTCTGAAGCTGTTGATATAAATGAATGGTTGGATTGATAGTTAGGTGAGGAGTTAGTCAGTTCAGGCCCTTTGGTCTTTGTGAACGCATACCCTCACTGTTCTACTGTGTACTTCAGGTAGACGTATCAGCTGAATAACCACATGGACTGTAAATCGAGACATGAACAAGTTTTATTCATTTATTCGTGTTTTATTATTATCCTGCAGTAAAAGTTAATTTCACTGTCCTTGGTTTTTATGCCCTGACCCACACGTCCAATATGGAGCTAAGACTGTGGTTGTGACTGTTCACGTGTTTGAACTCTACAACTGCGACTGGTGCGGTGGATTTTGGAGAACAGAGTAACTGCTGGCTGTGGTGCTTTTGGCCTGTCCCACTAAAAGGAGGTCAGGAAAAAGGTTTGGTCATGTTGTGCCCTTGGAGGTTCTCAGCTCCGTCCACTCAAATTAACTGAGAAACTGCTGACTTCAGAAGTAGGTCAATGTTAAAACATTGTCGATTGCTGAGAAACAATGTCTCTTTGTTACAAAGCACTGAGTGTGAGCATGTTTTTTTTGTTGATAACTATCCCACACTCCCATATGGACATCTGGATTGGATTTGTCATTGGTGTACAACTGGGGCACATAAACAATTTGTCACAGTGATTTGGATCTTCACTTTTGATACACGTTTGAAAAATTGGATTCATAACTGACAGTTTCTGTGGACACTAGCATAGAGGCTTTTGAGGTTTAGCAATTTCATAAGTCATGTTTTCACAGGCAGATAAGTTGTAATTTCTAAAGCAGTACATGGCTTTTGTCAATATGATTGGGCCTGTCAAAATAAGATAGTGTTTTTGGGAAACTGGCCATAGAAGGTGTGCCACCATGTCCACCCCCTATCGTCAGGAAACTGTGTATTTATATCAGACAGCTAAACAAATATTTCAAGAGGTTTAGTGTGAAGCTGAGTGGTAACAAAATATAGGTCAACTGGAAACTTTGCCCCTTAGCAGCAGTGCAACTTTCTGAAGCAGAAGCATTACCTCATGTAACACCAAAATCAGAAATAAATTTAACAGGCCATCTGGAATTCCTCTCCTCAGAAGAGAAATGCTCAGAAACGAAATTCCCTTTTTTGGATGGCAAATCTTTCTTCTCAAGATGTTTTTGGTTGGGATTCTGGTCACATGTCAAGAATTTCTTTGGAAATGATAGCTGCGTCCCAAAATTCCTTCAGATTTTGATGAAAGAATGGCCAGGCTAGGCCATCCTTTGAACACACTACAAAGTGACTCTTCAAGGTCTCTTTCATTACCTAACCTATGTGTATGTCTGTGTTCATTTGTGCTTGTGATGTGTGTGCAAGGACTACAGCTTATTCAATTGATAATCAATTAAAATGTAGGAACTCTTTAATGCTTATTTAGCAATGTGCTACAATCACATACTCCAATATGGTTTTGTCTTAGCCACAATGCTAATTAGGATGACATATTCCCACAACAGTCAACGGTGACAGGTTAATTGCAATTTTAGGTAATTCCTCAAACTCTGTTGTTGTGATTACTCTTTGTCTCATGAGTTTCGAGGAGGTCAAGTGCTAAATGAATTCAGATGGTATGTGTTGCTGTTGCTGTCTGACTCCGGGCCAGCCTCCACAGTCCACCATCAGGCTCAATCAGTGTCTATGTCTGTTCCAGGACCTGTGTGGGGCGTCCACCTGTGACACCCTGGGCATGGCAGACGTGGGCACCATGTGTGACCCCAAGAGGAGCTGCTCCGTGATTGAGGACGATGGCCTGCCCTCGGCCTTCACCACCGCGCATGAACTGGGTAAGCCCTCCTCCTTGCCCTGGCGAGACTCGCTCCACAGTGCCACGACTCCTCCGTGCGTGGCCTGAGCTCAATGCCCGCCCCGACCTGGACTTGCTGTGTTTATTTGAGTTTTTGATTACACCCTCCGCATGGCTCCCCCTGGAGCTCTCCCACCGGTGCTGTGGTTAGACCATGGAGCGACTAAACACTGGCATGTTTGGGGGAGACTTTAGGACTGACTCACGGGGTCTGGTTAAAGTGAAGAGTCAGGGAGGGGTTTTTGGGGTGGCGGTGGGGGCAGATGAAGAGTCAGTGGAGAGGAGGAGGGAAGTAAGGGCTGCTGGGGGCACCGTGGAGTTGCTTCTCATGCTTGTGTGATTCCTGCTGACAAGACAAAACGGAAAATTGGCACCGGTCCCCACGCTGACTCATGACTGTGGGGAGACGGCTGACCTGATTCACACAAAACAAGCCCGTAGGCCCTGATTGCTGCTCTGCCTTGGAGGGGACGTCTGGGGGGGGGGGGGGGGGGGGGGAAGGGGGGGGTGGATGTGGCTGTCTGGCTGACTGACTGACTGACTGATTGTGGAGACTCATTAGCCCTCCCTTTTTCTTTTCCCTCTCTCTCTCTCAACAGGCCATGTCTTCAACATGCCCCACGACAACGTGAAAGCCTGCGAGGAGGTATTCGGGAAGCTGAAGGACAATCACATGATGTCGCCCACACTCATCCAGATCAACCGCACCAGCCCCTGGTCACCGTGCAGCGCAGCCATCATCACTGACTTCCTGGACAGTGGACACGGTGAGGCTGCGCAGCTTTGCATTTGTCAACTCAAGAGTTTTTTTTGAATTGTTGAGTAGTGCAACTTGTAGAGGATGGAGACCCTCGGTGACCCCTCAGGCAAATTCAGATTTTTAGCTCCTCACAGCCTCAGGTCAAGAACCAGACCCAACAGCTGAAAATAGCACGCTCCTCTGGGAGCTGTATCTTCAGAGATCCTTCCTCAAAACAAGTAGCTATGGAAAAATCTCAAACTCTGAGCCGTCGTTTGTCCGAGTTTTGCTTTCCTGAAATGAAGCCGGCGCGAGTTAAGAGGTGTTATATCCAGCATGAATGTTGTTTGAGGTGAGGGCGCATTGCAGACATGGGTGGCTCCATCCTAAAAACTAGTCATGCATTCTCCCACTCCCGCCACTGGCATTGCGATGCTCCTGCCAAACTAAAGCAGGAAGTTTGGCCTCCTCAAGATGATTGCAGTTGGGCTGCTCAGCCTTGCTGCGATCTGTGCTGAGCTTCTCTTCCACGGCCACTGCCAACCAGGGCAAACCACCATGTCTGGCTCCAGATCTCGGCAATTTGGGAGTGCAGGGACAAGCTGTTATTTCGAGGGCCACCATCTGTCTGAAATTAGATGGGGGTTATGACAGGCCACCTGCTGTGGTTGTGGGTCTCTCTGGCATCTAGGTGTAGTCCCTCCGAACTTTCTCACGCAGGTTAAAATAGCATCTTGGCCGGGTCACTTTTTGTGTTGTGTTGGTTTATTCTGATAGCAACACAAGGACATGACTGTTGCACCTCATTTATGCCACTTTAGAGAGTCGTAAAGACAGAGAGAAATACCTAGACAGACACACATACACTGGCAAACACAAACACACACACACACACACACACACACACACTCCACAGCCCCCATTATTATCAATAGGTACAGACCCACACACACACACTCAATAACCCACAGTCATCGTCAATATGTACACACACACACACACACACACACACACACTGGCAAACTGACACACACACACACACACACACACACACCAGCAAACTGACACACAGACACAGACACAGACACACACACACACACACACACACACACACACACACACACTCAACAGCCTCCATTAACACAATAGGTACAGACCCACACACAAACACTCAATAACCCACGGTCATTGTCTGTAGGTACGGACACACACACACACACACACTCTCAACAGCCCTACACACACATAGACAGACACTTTGATACAAGTCTGTCATTGTGTATCTGCACAGACTGATGTCAGAAGTTTTAAATATTGAGTATATTTCCCCTTAGTTATTCAGCACCAACATTGTATCTTAAAACATCTCTCATCACAAATCCCTCAGGGACATTTCACCTTGATAAGCTTTGCACATTCAAAAGCACTCATTGCCTGAAAGGTTCTTGCTTTTGATGTTGGCTCCTCATTCTCGTGAGTGACACCCTGTACCATGCTTGGAGTTTGACAAAGGGTTTTCCACCCTCTCTGTCTAGCTGGTTTAAGGTTAGATTGGATAAGCCCCATATTGGCCATTATAAGGGCTTCATAAGAGTTGTTGTCTATGTTCATGCTGTCCATGAACTGAAAGACGAGTGTCACAATAGTGCTGTTTGAATCAGTGCTTTAATGAAATGGTGTCAACATTGTGCGGAGTGTTTGTGAATTGTGGGAATGAAAAAGAGAGCGAGTAGGTCTGTGTGGGGAAAGAGAGTTGGGGAGAGAGGGCGAGAGGGAAGGTGTGTGTTTGTATATAATAAAGTGTGATGGGTGGGAGTGGTGTTCAGCAGCTCAGCGTTAAAAGGCTTCAGTTCTCAAGCCTTGGCTTCAAAGAGGCAAACGTCTCAAGGTCACTGGGCAGACACTGACTAAGAGGCCATGGACTTCGTAGTGTACACATATGTTACCACCATATGGAAACCTTTGCACAAACAAACACACACACACACACACACACACACACACACACACACACACACACACACACACACACACACACACACACACACACACAGAGATCGTCTGATGTTTGAAGCAAGAGGTAAAAGTCAAACACTTGCCTGACATAACTGTTTATTTGAACAAAAACTCAAGGGGAACTTCAAATTTCTGTACATTTTACAGGGATAACCCAAGGCCATACAATCCCAGAAGCTTATTATTTAGACATGCCTTTTTTTGCTCTTGGGGTCAATCCTTTAACGTTAGAAAAATATATAACTAACTAAGATGGAGAAACATTAAGGTCCACATTATGGTATCCATATTACAATTTACTTAAGCAAGCAATATATAATACCATGCAATAATATATATAATACCAAAACCTCTCCTGAAAGTTCATACTATTGCCTTTCACTAACTGTAAGCCTGACCTAACCATAACCTCATTTACATCTAGCACCAACATGTACTAATAAAAGTATACTGAATATAAGTTAATTTTAAGTACATAGTAATTAAGCAAACTTTGTGATGCGACAGAGAGTATTCTTAAAGTCAAGTCAAGTCAAGAATCAAAATGTTACATTTCGGATATTACATTATTTAATCAATGCTGTACTTTACTGAATATTTACTATCTACTCTCTTGAAAATGATCAATTCCGGATCGTTTAAATGATCGTTTGTTTAGATATGAAATGAAATATTTGAATATGGGTGATGGTGCTATGAATGTGTCGTGAGTTAAGACTCATACTGTACTTCATTAAAATAATACTGAGAGCTGTGTAGCTATGAATCCAGATGCTATGTTGTCTCTCTGAATGTCTTAATAGGTGAGTGCCTGCTGGACCAGCCGCCGAAGCCTCTGGCCCTCCCCGACCTTCTGCCTGGTGTCTCCTACAGCCTGGACCGCCAGTGTGAGCTGGCCTTCGGTACCGGCTCCAAGCCCTGCCCCTTCATTGAGACGCCCTGCAGCAGGCTGTGGTGCACGGGCAAGACCCGCGGCCAGCTGGTGTGCCAGACACGCCACTTCCCCTGGGCTGATGGCACCACCTGTGGCGACGAGAGGCTCTGCCTGCGCGGGGTCTGCATAGAGAAGAGAGATGTCGCCAAGATCAGGGTGAGTGGAGTCCCCCCCCCCCCACTCACAGGTCTACTTCAGAGACAAAATGCATGCATGTACAGACATACACTCACCGGCAGATACTTTAGAACCTGACCTTAGTGGAAATTCATGAACCATATAGAACCTGACTTCGAACCTAGTGGAAATGTATTCTCTTCGGCACTTTAAAGCTAAGTCTGTGGCTGCGGTGCCTTCTGACACTCACTCTTTTCCTGGAACTTTCGTGGTGGTGTGACATTAGCCAAGTGTGTATCCCAGAGAGTCAGCGTGTCAAGGCCTACTTGTTACCTGTGGCGCCCACAGAGATGTTTTGGCATGTCACTAAAACACAAACCTCCTGTAAGGGAGAAGAGAGAAAAACTCTGCGCTGTGAGCTGACCAGTCTGAACACGTCTGTCTCCTCCTCAGGTGGATGGCCGATGGGGGAAGTGGGGTGCTTTCGGAACGTGCTCCAGGACATGCGGAGGTGGGGTTCAGCTGGCCAAAAGGGAGTGCAACAACCCACTGCCTGCAAACGGGGGCAAATACTGCCAGGGGGTGCGGGTGAAGTACCGCTCCTGTAATCTGACTCCGTGCCCAGACACAGGTGAGGCCCCGAGAACCCCTAACATGGGCTGTGTTGTTAATGTTGTTGTGAAGATGTTAGTTGCCTTAGTTGCTTAGGATGACCTGATTGAAAACATTTCCAAATTAGTCAATTTTCTGCAGGTGGAAAAGCCTATTGTAAATTAGACTTTGGAAAGCTAGTTTGCATGTCTAAAAAAGAGATGATTTTTATATATTGGTATTTATTTATTTTTTAAAGAAAGCCGTCAGTTTATCTGTATGTATTACAACTGAAAAAAGTAAGTAAACAAGTAAAGTAAAGTAAGTAAAACAATTTCAGGTTTAAGGATAAGGCATATATTATACTCCTCCTATTTCTACTAGCCTGCCACTCACCCAGCAGAGAAATATGTCTGGTTATGCTCTGAGGTTGTGTTAGGTGCTAATGGTGCAGTTTGAGCAGTTTATAGGTTCAGTCTGACAGAAACACAGCAGTGACCTTAACAGGACCTCAAATTCCCCCTTGAGTTGTGTTGCGGGCGCTCGTGCCCTTTTGACCTCTGAAATGCTTGACCTGCAATCCTCTGTGCAGGCAAGAGCTACCGTGAGGAGCAGTGCGAGGCCTTCAATGGCTTCAGCCTCAACACCAACCGGCTCACTCCCTCCGTGGTGTGGGTGCCCAAGTACTCAGGCGTCTCGCCCAAGGATAAGTGCAAGCTCATCTGCAGAGCCAATGGCACGGGCTACTTCTATGTTCTCGCCCCCAAGGTGAGCAAATTAACACCACTTTATTTGTATCCATTCTGTTTAAATTCTCTAGCTATCCTGTTACATGTTATCAATCTTACAGTTGTCAAGCTAGTTCACAGCCATGTGGTAATCAGGGCTATAATAGTCAACATTGGTTCAAGCTGAGGTCAAGCATTCAGCCAAAACCAGTGTGTAATTAGAATTAATTGAGCCTTATTATTTATTACTTGACCATAATAAAGATTGTTTATGACTTGTTTTTCGTCAGAGGAACTTGGAACAACAACTGATAAATCTTTGCAATTAGATTTAAAGTGCATTATAATTAATGAGTGGACTGTCTAGGACGGCTCCTAGGGTGTACTTTGTTTTTCTAGACAAACTGCTGAACTGCCTTTAGTGGGCCTCTGTGTTAAACAATCCCTCGGACATAACCCATCTGGAAAAATATTTACAAACTCGCCACACAGGTTACTGAATCCAGGACATCCAGCAATGGTGTAAACTGGAGAACTAGCAAACAAAAGTCGCTTCGGCAGAAACAAAAACATTTAAGGGAAATTATGGAAACATTTGACACTTGACACATCTGTTGTGGGTGGATAAAGTATGTGCATTTAAAAGACAAAACCTTTAGAAGACACTTCTTGCATGAGGAAGACATCTCCTTCAAACAGAATCTGGCCTGAGAGTTGATTTAGAGACAAACATAGATGGAAAGAGAAAGAGGTAGAGAGAGGGATATCTCTGAAAGTGCAGGGCCAGCTGGAGTTGGCTGTGTCAGGTTGTATAAGTAGGCAAGCCCCATCTTGAGCAATGGGACGAGCTGGAAGCAAGAGGGGAGAGAGGGATGAATGGGGGGGGTGGGGGGGTAAATAGATACAAGGGTGAAGAGTGAAACTTTGCAGGAGCATCAGAGTTATGTGGCTTAAGCCTAACCTGTAGAGGAGGAGGGAAATTAAATCAGAAGATGGTGATATAGAGCAGAGGTCTCTGACCTCAGATCAGTTGGTTGAGAGCCATGTCGTGCCCTAGAGAATGAGCGATCCACCACTTTTAGAGCAGGAGAATGAATTCTGCTCAGGCTGCCATACACAGACATAAAAAACAGGGACAGAGACTTATAAGGCAAGCCATGTAACAGCTAGAGCAGGCAGTAGAATATGGAGCTTGGCAGAAATTGGGTCCAATTAGGCGTTGCCCGAAACAGCGTTCACTGACCCAGTGATGCATGTGCTTCACACTTTACTTACACTCTGACCTTGGCACGCTCATGCTGACCTGGCCAACCTCTCAGGGCTGGGATGGGATCAGTTTGTGCTGTGCGAAAAATGTAAACTCTAGACTGGGAGGCTAGCCACATATCTGTGCACAGACAAAAGGAAATCATGTCATAAAAAAGGTTGAAATGTTGGCTGGATATGCGAAATTTAGCCAGACTCTAATATTTGGAAAGGGTTAATATTTGGAATGTGCGCTTAACAAATCCTCTGTGGCATCTCTGAAAAATGTAATAAAGTGAGATATCCTATCTTCTCTCCCTCCGCAGGTGGTGGATGGTACGCCCTGCTCTCCAGATTCCTCTTCGGTTTGTGTCCAGGGAAAGTGCATCAAGGCTGGGTGTGACGGCAAATTGGGCTCCAGCAAGAAATTCGACAAGTGTGGAATCTGTGGGGGAGACAACCGAAACTGCAAGAAAGTCTCTGGCCTGTTCACAAAGCCCATGTGAGTGAACTCAATGAGCACACACCCTTGGCCTGCTCCGCCGTAACCTCCCACTGTAACCGTCATTTTGCATTACTCATACCCTGCTGAGTCCATAAAATGTCCTGACGTAATGTTGTTGCTGTGTGCTCTGCTTCCCCAGACACGGCTATAACTTTGTGGTCATTCTACCCCTGGGAGCCGGCAACGTTGACATCCGGCAGCGTGGCTACAAGGGCATGGTGAACGACGACAACTACCTGGCAGTGAAGAACAGCAAAGGGGTGTACCTGCTGAACGGGAACTATGTGGTGTCGGCCGTGGAGAGGGACATCTTGGTGCGTGGCAGTCTACTACGCTACAGCGGCACGGCGGGGCTCGCCGAGACGCTGCAGGCCGTGAAGCCCCTGGGGGAGGCGCTGACGGTGGAGGTGCTGTCGGTGGGGCAGATGACGCCGCCTCGCATCCGCTACTCCTTCTACCTGCCGCGCGAGAGCAAGGAGGAGAGGGTGCTGAAAAAGGAGGGCCGCACGCGAGCCCAGAACAGCGTGCTGGCCGAGGACGGAGGAGGCGGCGGTGACGACAGGGGCAAAGCCGGGGACATGCTCAAGGAGAAGCTGCCGCCGTTGTACACCAAGCAGGAGGCGGCACCGGGCAAATGGCAGGCCTCCAGCTGGGACGAATGCTCGGTGACGTGTGGCAACGGCTTCCAGCGGAGGATGGTGCAGTGCCTGGGCAGCGACAGCGGGCCGCGGACGGACTGCGAGTCGTCCCAGCGGCCCAGCGCCCTGCGTGCCTGCGGGGACCCCTGTCCCGAGTGGGAGGTGGGCGACTGGTCCCCCTGCTCCAAGACCTGCGGCAAGGGCTTCAAGCGGCGGCCCCTGCGCTGCACGACCAAGACAGGACTTCTGCTGCCTCGGGAGCACTGCGCGGGGCAACGCAAGCCGCAGGAGCTGGACTTCTGTTCATTAAGGCCCTGTTAGAGACCTCCATGCCCCCCCCCCCCCCCCCCCCCCCCAAACCCCAACCACCACCACCCACTCCCACATATGGACATGTCATTTTTGTTAAATAATATATTCAACAAAAAAAAGGAAAAGAAAAGAAAGACTTAAAAAAAAAGAAAACAAAAAACGATCCAGAACTTTGTTCGTTCTGGTGCATACATTTTCGCATCTGCCTGCAACAGGGATTAGGCAGGAGGATGATAAAAACAGACAGCAGTTGAGAGGGGCATGTGAATAACAGACAGGAGGAGCACGTCACAAAGCACAGAGGGAAGTAGAGCGAGGAGGCATTGATGGATTTTTCAAATTTCATCACACCAAAGTCTACCTCTGGTTGTAACAGAAGAAAACAATGCTCTCGTGGTATATCCTATTTCTACCGGTAGAAGCCAACAGTTCTGTTCTCAAGTCTAATATTGCCCCAAGTCCAGCAAGAAACTGACTTCTCATCTTTAATTTATTCCATTATAACCCAGTGTTTCAGATTCATCCCCACAATGTTGCAATTGTAGTAAATACATTGTGATGCTGTAGTTATCATCCAGTAAGTCAGTTTCAGGTGCAACCATGGTGCTATCACTGGCTGCTGAGACCACATCCCTTGAAACATTTCTATTCCTGTGAGACATTTCAATGTCAGCAAGTAATCAGTTTGGAAGGGGAACAGCAGCTTTCAAAAGTGTTATCTTTGTCAACACAAAAGATGGATTTGGTGTACTTGGAACATTCCTTTAAACAGATATGAGTCCAGCTAAGCAAATGCCATTGTATTGCAAGTCTGGATGCAATAGGCACTTGTTCGATTCTCTCTGACTTGTGATGGATAGAGAGAGATAGCTGCAGCCTTCTGTGACTGGGACAGGGTAAGATATTAACAGGGTTATGCTCCCTGCCCAAGAAGGTTTTTCCATTTCACAGGTTAATAATCACAGAGGATGGACAGTGGAGCAGGAGGTACGTGTTTTTGTGGTGTCAGTCACACATTTGGGTTAACTGAACTTCTTACAGCTAGGCTTATAAGAGCATCCAATTCAATTCAATTCAATTTTATTTGTATAGCGCCATAACAATACAATTGCTTCTAGGCTAGGCGCTTAACAGAGCCCAGAGCCTAGACCCCCTTAGTGCATGCACAATGGCAACAGGGGCAAGAAAAAACTCCCTGTTAGGCAGGAAGAAACCTTAAGCAGAACCACGGCACATTAGGGGGGACCCATCTGCTTGAGGTTCGGCCGGGTGGAGATAGGAAGGTGGGAAGGGGGAGGGTTGTGTGGCAGAAGGGGAAAGTCCTGAAATATGCTGAGGGTTCACTCTTTTTTCAAGGCATGGGGAGTCTGTGCAGACACAAGGGCAGTGTGCATGTACACACAGCTCAACTGAGTGGCTGCCACGAGCATTTCCCACTAGCATTATTTAACATGTTATTGACAAATAGAAGTTCTTATTTTTCATCTCAGCAAATAAAACTACAAGACCTGACTTTTTGTTTAGTAGTCTCATGAGACCTAAAAAAAGAGAGTTTGAAAGAGTAGAGGTCATGGAAAATAATACAGAAAAGACAAGCCGCCCAAATCCCCAAAGAGGAGGCAGAGCAGGAAATAAACATTGCCCACTCAGGGGTCTGTGTAGTGTCACACACTGTGCTGCGCTAGCAAGTTAGCCCCCCCAGGATGACTCTCCTCCCCGCTCAGTGCCTCATACTCCTTCACTATCACTGAAACCCAGTGGGGCTCTCTACCTAGTTGTACGTTCTAGCAGTGACATCCATTTATCATCCTGTTTGAAGCCTCTGGTCCTCCTTGTCCCATTCTCAAAGTGTACTTAGCGGTTTGCTTTTTATCGGAATCCTCATCTGCTCCTCCTCATGTTATCATTGAGCCAGCAGTGCAGCTGCTATAACCATGCCCTGTCTGGTACAGTTGCCATAGTAACTAAGTTATTACTAGTAGAACGTTTTGAGGCGAGAAGTGCCGACGAGGCTGTACAGTGTGTATGTCTGGTGTCCACAGCCTGTGTGGTGAATATGTTCTTTTGTTTCGCAGTTATTGAAATCCCTGTAATCCATCATACAGTACATATAAGTTTTCGTTTTTGTGCGGTTCTTAAGAGGGACCACATTGTCCATCTAAAAGATGGTTCCTGTATTACTTGGAATGTTTTTAATTTGTTTTCTTTTGCGCTTTGTACTGCAAAAGATTTCAACGTCCTGCATGGGCTGCCTTGTATACCATGTATACATCCATCTGGCTGTGCACAAATAAGTCATGTAAATACCTTTTTGTGTATTGTTATAATTCTCCTTTTGTTTTCTTTACGCTGGCATTTTGAATGGTCATGGTAAAGGTATTTATTCCAAATAAAAAAAAACATTTACAAAGTTCACTTACATGTTTTTTCTTTCTTTCATGTTAACAGACAGTTGAGTATTCGTCACTCCTACTACTAGAAAGGTGCTGAGTGAACAATATGTGCAACATGTGAAACAGGAGACATATAGAGGGTTTAGTTCCCCCATTTTGACCATGCTCCTGTCATTTCAGAGATTTCATGAAAATGATTAGATATAGAAATAAACAACACGTCAAGTCACTGAAATCTGTGATAACCTGGGTGTGATTACATGTCGATTGTGTGTATTGTTTTATTGCATGACATACACACAGTTCGTCATCAACTGTTTGTCAAGGAGAGCCAAATAGTCCAATAGAAAAACAGGAGAGAGCAAGCAAGTGTAAAAGAAAACAGACTGCAGAAGCAAGCCTGCGCAACAGCTGGTGAAACCCATTCCCTGCCCATATGTGGAAGCTTGACTTCATTAGGTGAGCTGTATACATAGCCATTGGAGAGAGTGGTGTCACGACTAAGCATTGTAATATTGAAGCGGACAGGGCTATTACATCAGGCTGAAGGCATTGTTTTGCCAGTGGCAAAGAGAGCGTTAGATTGGGGCTGACCTACTTAACAGAAGTGCACCATGTAAAAGGAGAGGGAGAGACCCAATCTGCGTGAGATGTTTTGCTCTCAGCTCACCCTTCCCCCCGTCCATTCCCCCCTCTTGTTTTAGTCGTGTTTTGGCACACCGTCTGGGCATCTGGCTTGGATGCATTCGTCCTTGACAAAACTAAACAGCACTTCCTGCAGCATTCAACTTCTCGGCCCGGCTTTGCGTCAAAACACTTTAGGGAGTGTAGGCAGGGGGGGGGGGGGGGGGGGGGGGATGCAAGCACTTCTCTGAGGCAGCTTGTCCATCTTTGTGACCGTGCCTGAGGTATCCAGCCAAGGCTGGATGCAGCTGCTCGGTGGCCAAGTCCGTAACATACTTGAGCAGAGAGGCTGCATCCTCAGCCTCTCACTGACTTTATTCCATTCTTATCATAGCTCCATATGTCTTCAGAGCCTCATTGGTTTTTCACGCTCACAGACAATGGGGTTTGGAGCCAGCGGATGGCTGCCAGAGGATGACAGGATGGAATGGGAAGACGAGGAAGTCACTGGAGGGAGAGGGGAAAATACGATCTCACCATTAGCGCGCCGTCCTGTATTTCCTGTTCAATGTGACTGACCCATAAAGTCAGACTCTTTTACCCCAACTCCTTGACTCCCCTTTCTGTCTGCCTCAGCCACAGCTTGGGGAAAATAAGGACATTGGGTTTAATTTTGCCGACCTTCAATGGCTTAAAAAGTGCTGGAATTAATTGTGGTTTCGTGTGGGCAGCCTGGGCGTGTATGTCTCAGTGGCATTGTTGAGTAGGTTGGCATCGGTGGTGTCTCTGTGGCAGTTTCTTCGGCCTAAGTTGGTCATGGTAGGATAAATGAGCATCTCGTCTGGACAGCGACATCACATGCATATGAGTTGGCGTCGTGTGGGAGTGTTTATCCGGGTTACTTCCGTCCGTGATCTAACCAGCAGTGCCGTATTGCTCAAAACACCCAAACATTTGCTGATGACCATGACCGAAAAAAACACCTCTCTTCCTGGTTAATACTGAAGGATGCGCCATGACCACTGCACTGCTGCTCGAGTAAGGGTTATACCGTGGGCGGGGTTTGGAGTGAAAGAAAGAAAAATGTAAACCCCACTGTGACATTTCCATCTAGGACAACTCCTCGCCTCAGTTCCTTTAACGGCTCAACTTCTTCCCCCCAGACGCCACTGTCACATAAAACACACCAGGGCGGCCCTGGGCTGCACTAGGCCCTGGGATGGCTGCGGGTCAGAGTACGGGGCTGAGGACTAGCTCTTAAACGTGCCCTTCTTTTATTGAAGCGCTGGAGCTTGCTCGTTCATCTCCACATGACAACAGGCTCTGCAGGCTGTTTGGAAATCGCCCAGTGGTCTCGCGATGGCATACCCAGTGAGCCTGAAATACTGCCCTGCTTAGGTACACTCAGCGGTGCTGGCTTAATGTTTTGGCATGATTGATATGTCTGAGGGATGTGATCGAGCTGGCTGGGAATGCTGGTCTTTCCTCTAAAAACATGTTTCCATTTACATCAGCCGATAGCAAGTCTAAAAAAGGCCATGACTTTTGGCTTGGCTAGCCAGAACAAGTGTCATTTGCGATGCATGGTCGCCCCAAAATATCAAACAGACATTTTTTTTTTTTTAAACCACAAAGCCATTGTGCATCATCTGCAGACCATGCTTCATTTATTTCACGACTTGACAAATATGTTTGGTTCAGCAGGAGAGAGGTATTTGTGGCAGCCGGACATACAAAGCTGGCCTGGTTTACCTCCAGTTCTAATAAAGATGGCAGAATCTCCAGCCTGAGGCTTCACTCCCTGAACTTAATCCAGTTGAAGAATAACGAATAATAGTCGCCCCTCCCCCCACAAAAAAAAGCCCAAACTAATGGGATGTTATGTATATCGTCATTCCTTGTGTCGGTATTCCTAGATTTTATGTTGTTGTTCGATGGTTCTAGCCTATGAAGGTCAAATTCAAGGTTACAATACTAGCATGATTTGACAAACAATGGCCTAACGGCAGAATGACCACCACTGACTGAAATCATTAACCAATCATTATTTAACAGCTTCACAATTGAATTCACTTTAATATTTCCTAATGCAATAATTCCTTCTTGTTAAGTTACCTGCTCTCTTCACCTGTTTTTACTCCTCCCTGCTTTCTCCATCCTCATGCCTGAATCATATACTGTATTCACTGTATGTAGGGTTTCAGGCCGGAAACCGAAGGGTGGCCGGTTCGATCCCCGACCAGTAGGAAAAATGTGGGCGGGGGAAGTGGTAGACCACTGCTCTCTCATGCCCACATCCACGGCTGAAGTGCCCTTGAGCAAGGCACCTAACCCCTATCACTGCTTCCCGGGCGCCGCCAATGGCAGCCCACTGCTCCGGGTTAGTGTTACTTCACTTCACTGTGTGTGTGTGTGTGTCACTTCCCTGGATGGGTTAAATGCAGAGGTTAATTTCAGAGTGTGTGTGTCTACACCACCTCTGCCATGGAGAGGACTTTCACTTTCACTTTTTCAATTTCACTGATTTGTTCAAATGATAAACAACAGCATGCAATCTTTTTCTAACTAAGCTTTCAACTTTTTTTGACGAATTTAAACGCACCAAGAGGGCCCGACACCCCTCATATTTCAGACTCTACTAGGCCATTGGATTCTCCTCTGCATTCCCCAACAGTTCCCTACACGTCAGTAATTCATTGACGTCCTCCGTTTGGAAGAGACAGGCAGAAGGAGAGGAGTAGTAGGGGAGAGAACCACCCAATTATCTTGCGGCCTTATGGATGAGCACCTCCTTCTTCGGTTGTTAAAGAAGCGGACTGTACAAAGATACAATGTTTCTGATTCATGAAAAGGCAAGCTAGTTCTACCAAGTCAAGGCTGAATTAGCAGAGAAACAGAAATTCTGTCATTGGGAATGCTTGCTAGCAGAATACGTTTCATAACCAGGAAAAGCAAACGAGAAACAAAGAAAATAGGATGTACCCTGGGATTTCCAGTGAAGTGACGTTATTAGCCTACTTTAAACCTACCTGTTATCATTCATTCACAGACACTTATTTCATTCCTTCATCTGCCGTCTCTTCCCTTTTATTTTGCAGCCCTGATAGATTTCTTTCCATCTTCACTCACACTCTCTTGACGAGTAAATAAGCATCTTTTGACAATGACATTAAACAACTGTAAACTCCGAGCACTGCTAGCCCACACATTCTTATCTTTGTAAGGCTGTGTTTATGATACAGTACACTTTTGAAATAAAAGTCAAAGACAAAGTAATGAAAAAGATGTTTCCCTTTATTATGTCTATATATTTTAACCTACCATTGTTTTGGCACCCGCCTTTGTGTGGTGCACCTGAACGCTTCATAAGCTGCACCCCCCCTTTTTGCACCACTGCCCCCAGAGGAGGAGATAATGTGGTCCACAGACATCACATTTATCTAAATCTACCTCACTCAGAGGGCCAGCCCTCAGCTTTCCTTCCTGTATTTCAGAAAGAGGAACATTCATTTCCTCTGGTCCAAAAAGAGACTTGACAACCTGCAGGAAACATCCGTGGTTGAGGGTCACTAACCTCTTGCTTTGAACACTTTCTGCGGACCCACCAAGAAGGGGAAAATACCTCCCTGGCCTCTCCCACAGCACACGCTGAGGATTGGGAGGCGGTATGGAAACCTGTTTCACACCGATGGCTGCAGTCAAGGTCAGATGGAGAACAAAATTCGGCCCTGGCAATTTTCGTCTGGGCCGGGTGAATTTTTCCCCAACATATCCACCGCAGTGTCAGGCTATTTATAACACACAAGTTAAGCAATAGATATTAAGGCTGTGTTCACATGTAACATCTTTTTCTCATGAAAAACGCTGGCGAGAACTGTTCCAAAATGCAGTTGTGAGCATCTTTTGTTACCATAAAAACTTATGCCAATGTAGTTAACTTAGGTAACAGGCTAGTTTTGCTAGGACTGCAATAAAATCTTAGGACCCATAAATGGGCAGAGCCACGATTTCTTCAGAACCATTGACCAATTTCGTTTCAAGTGTATCTTTTTGCCTCTGGTTTCAATGGTATTCAGAGAACAATTCAAACTTGCTTGGTTTTGGAAGTGCAAAATAATTCACGGCAGGCTTCGTACGATGAATCCCCTCTGGTCTACATGCAGTATCACCAGTGAGGTTGTCATTCCTCATCTTGCCCCTGCTCTCCACTGGAATCAGCCTGTTTCCTCCTCCTCTTCCTTTAGCACTGGTGGACTGCTAATGTTTATTTATTATAAGCATCATCAACATTTTTTCTGAATACATTTGTGAACTTAAAACATTTTGCAGCACCAGGCTAATTTTCTTTATTTTTCTCTCTGAACCATTCCATTTCTGGGACCTTTAGCCATTTGTATTTCCGATTGCTATCTCCAAAATAGTTTCTCTGATTTGATTATTCCTAACTTACTTCTGATATTACATGGATGAACGGATCCACTTGAAGGGATTGGGAGGTGACAGCATTAGCACTTCCTGACTGCACTAGCTTTACAGTATAGGTAGCCATGTCATCCACAGTCAGATGGGCTGTTTTACCCCAATTGCAAATGCTGGTGGCCTTGCAGCTTAAGGTGAGCTGGTCCATCTGGCATTTGCCAGATTGCTAGTCCGAGCATAGCTGCAGTGATGGCTGGGAACCAGTGCTGACAAGGGTCATTAAACCTTCCAAAAACACCTCTTCCTTCATGTAGTGCATCACATGCCAACACCTTTCATCCGAGGGCCTGGCGAACAAATGAATACCTGCACCTTCAGGCTTTTTATGGTCACACTGAAATGAAGAACGTGAAAAGAAGAGGAGTAATAAGTGTAGGTGAAGGATATTGCCAAAACAACCTCTGCACAAAGCAGTTATGTTTCAAGCATTATTCAGCAGCAATACCAGACCATGTTTTTAAGCCGATCGGAGAGCTACCTTGCTCCTCCAAGGGCTATCCCAGAGCACACAGCGAAACCAGCTCGGGAATTTTTTTTAAAAAATTGCTGCTGGAAGCGAAGAATATTTTACATGAATAAAGCTATCTAGACAACTTTTTATATGTTTATAATGACTCTGTTTGATCTGAAATGTGCTACCCGAACTATGCATAGTATTGTAGGTCATAACTGAAGCTTTCAAACGGTAGTTTTAGGTTACAATTAGCGCGTATGCCACCACTTCATTGGATTATATGGTAGCTTGCTAGGACTAGCCTGACTCCATGCATGTGTACAGATAACTTTATTATCCACGAATTACGTTTGATATCTGTGAATGACAGCACTTGCTTTGGAGACATCGATCCGTGCTTTACATGAACCGTCCACAAAACAATTACGACAGTCTAGTTTTGTGCTCTATACAGTCGTACAGGCGCGGAAAAAATTAAGAGACCACTTCAAAATTATCAGTTTCTCTGGTTTTACTATTTATTGGTATGTGTTAAAGTAAAATGTACATTTTTGTTTTATTCTATAACCTACTGGCAACATTCCTACCAAATTCCAAATAAAAATATTGTCATTTAGATCATTTATTTGCAGAAAAATGACAATTGGTCAAAATAGATCTCGAATAATGCAAAGAAAACAAGCTCATATTCATTTTTAAACTACACAATACTAATGCTTTAACTTAGGAAGAGTTCAGAAATCAATATTTGGTGGAATAACCTTGATTTAAAATCACAACTTTCATGTGTCTTGGCATGCTCTCCACCAGTCTTTCACATTGCCGTTGGGTGACTTTATGCTACTCCTGGCGCAAGAATTCAAACAGCTCGGCTTCTTTTCATGGCTTGTGTAGGAGCCATTTCGGTATTCATTTTATGTTATTTTAATGTTTCTATTTTTGCGAGGATTTGTGCCCTCTACAGGTGAAAAGGAGGATAAATAGGAGCGTGACCCGGTGGTAGATGCGGCTGATTGGGAGCACAAAGCTTTTTGACCTTGGGCTGTGGTATCTGGCAACGGTGATGGCGAGGATAGGCCTCGTTGCTCTGTGTTTAAACTTTATTTATTTATTTGCAAAACAAGTTGTACCATCATTTTGTTAATAAAGCAAACAGCTTTAAACGGACCTCGCTGGATTACCTTTCTTTCAAGCGTCAACAATACCCCCTGATCAACGCCACCAAACAAGGGACAAACAAAGGGACAAACTTAGGATAAATGGTCACTATATTAGTCAAAAAGCTTGCTTTTGGATCTGGATAACCCTGTGGATTACGACGAGGATTGGATTTCTAAAGCCACGCCAGGAACAGGCCGCAAAGGAACAAAGGAAAGCCAATGCAAACAAACACCGAAAGTGCGGTAGGCCTCTGAACTTTAAAACGTTTAAAGTATTCATGGACAAAGAGCTCTAGGAGCCGAAGATTGGATTTATTTGTTAGATAATATTTTTGTTTGAATTATGGATTGCCTTTGGAGCAAGTTTGATAAGACTTTAAGTTACTAGAGGAAAGTTAAGCGCTGCTTGTGAATTTATGCGCGCATTTGCCCCCTTGCTGGATTCATTAATTGCAACGGAGCATAAACATTGTTGGAAAGGATACTTTGATTTTTAGGAAGATTATTCCCTTTTTGTTACACAATGGCTGGTGAACACGGTAAGCCAGAAGACACAAATGTGCCAACTGAGCTGGATGAAAATGAAGCCGCAAAAGATTTGCGTAAAGCGAGAAAGATAAAACTTGGAATGCTTACACGCAAGATGAACTTTATTAAAAAATTGATGACCGTTCCGTCAAATGTAGAACAAGTGATGGAAAATGTAGCACAATATGATGATTTATTGGGTGAATTTGAAGCTAGTCACAACGATTATCAGCATTTATTGGCAGAAGAGGAACGCGAATCGGATGACGTGTGGTATCAACCTAAAGGAGAGATTAAGAAATCGTTCCTGTTGGAGGCGAATGCATGGCTAGTTGAACACAAACGGTGCAACGATGATGATGAGGAAATAAGACCTGAGGACAGTGTTTCTGCAACTCATGCAAGGAAAGTAGACGATACGGGATCAAAGGTCTCTTCAACCTCCACAGCCTTGAGTCGCGCAGCAGCGGACAAGGCTGCGCTAGTAGTTAGATTGGCGGGTCTTAAAGAAAAGCACGCCATAGAGAGCGAGGAAGCGGAGTTGGCGCAAAGACAAGAACAATTGAGAAAACAAAAGGAAATGTTAGCTGTCCAAAGCGAATTGGATGAAGCTAATACCAAACTTGATGTATTAAGTGATCGAAAAAGCAGTGTTTCACAGAGAGATGGAATGAATGAGCATTTGGAGAAAACACTCAAATTACAGGGGCATAGCAAAGGAAAGCAAGATGTGAGTGTTAGACTTAAATCACATGCCCTCCCTCCTCAACCAATGCAACTTCATGCCAGCAAAGAGCCGTATTTCCTTCCATCTGTGCGGCCCCCCGTCTGGCCAGATACATCTCTGTACAGATCCACTGCCCAGCCAAGTCAACGACCGACTCAGCCACAACTCCTAAGCCACACTTATGAGCCTTCACACCATAGGTCCTCTCATCAAACCACTCTGCACCCCCAAGGTCCATCACAGCCCCACTTAGCACCCCACTCCGGACGACAGTCCCAAGGTGATGCACCTAGGATCTCTCCTGGAGAACAAGACACTGCTATCTATGAAATTCTACAGAGGCAAAATGACATCACAGCATCTTTGATTAGGCAACAGGACAACATTCTTGCCACGAAAGGAGATGAAGGTTTTTAGTAATGATCCAATTGACTACAGATATTTTATCAGTTCATTTGAACATATTATAGAGAGCAAAATTGACAATGCAAAGGACAAATTGTATTATCTAGAGCAATACACATCTGGACAGGCCAGAGAGCTAGTTAAGACATGTCTCTTCTTAGACGCAAATATAGGATTTGCAAGAGCCAAAGAATTGCTCCAAGAGCACTTTGGAAATGAGTTTATAGTCTCCAATGCATACATTAAAAAGGCATTGACATGGCCCTCCATTCGATCTGAGGATTCTCAAACACTGAAATCATATGCGCTGTACCTCAGAGGTTGCCTAAATGGTATGAATGAAATTGCCTACATGGATGAACTAAATCTGGCTTCTAATTTGAAATTATTAGTCAGCAAATGCCCTACAAGTTGAGAGGGGGATGGAGAGTGGAAGTATGCAAGTTTCAAGAAACTACAAACCGCAGAGCCACATTCGAAACCTTAGTTGAGTTTATCGAAAGACAAGTCAAAATCTTGACAGATCCTGTCTTTGGTGATATACAAGATCCCTCACCAAAAGCACAAGGTCCAAGGCCCATACACTCAAGTTCTGTGAAAACCAAATTCAGTGACAAGGGCTTCACAACCAATGCAGCAACCATTGATGTTATCCCCACTCATCCCAACCAGTGGAATAGCCCATCACCAGGGCAACATAGGCCATACTGTCTGTCTTGCTCAGGAGAACATCTACTGGCAAGCTGCTCTTGGTTTAAAAAGAAATGTCACACTGACAAGATCACATTCTTGAAAGAAAGAGGTCTCTGTTTTGCATGTCTCTTAACAGGTCATATGAGCAAGGACTGCGACCAGCGTCAGTCATGCACCATTTGCGAGAGGGCGCATCCAACTGTACTGCACATAGGACAAGTGGAGCAGGACAAAGGAGCTGGACAACAGGAAACAAATAAGGAAACCGGCAAGGAACCCAACAGGGTGAACACAGGCCTTGTGTCCCTCGAAACATGCAGTCAAACTGGGGCCGGTGAAGAGCGGTGTCTGATGTCCATCGTACCCGTAAAGGTAAAATCAAACAAGGGCAACACAGTTGTACAAGCTTATGCATTTCTTGACCCCGGTAGCTCTGCCACCTTTTGTACTGATAGATTAATGCGGCAACTAAAGGTACAAGGAAAAAGAACAAGCATCATGCTGCGTACAATGGGCCAGGAGAAAATGATGTCTACTAACATCATCACAGGACTGGAAGTAAGTGGACTTCATGACAATGGGTTCATAACTCTGCCAGAGACATTCACACAAACAAAGATTCCTGTATCAAAGAGTAACATACCCAACCAGAAGTCTCTATCAAAGTGGCCTTATCTTAAAGATGTCAAACTTTCCACCATTGATGCAGGCATTGAATTGCTGATAGGCACAAACGCACCAAAAGCAATAGAGCCCTGGCAAGTCATAAACAGTGAAGGAGACGGCCCATATGCAATGAAAACAATGCTCGGATGGGTAGTGAATGGCCCAGTAGGAAAAGGATCTACCAATGAAATTCAATCTCATGCAGTCAACCGAATTTCAGCAAATTTGTGCGAAGAGGTGAAGGAAATGTCCGTTGAAGACAAACAATTTTTGAAAATCACAGATGAATCTTCTAAAATTGTGGATGGACATTACAGTCTAAAGTTACCATTTAGGAAGGATCATGCTACATCGCATAATAACTGTAGCCTTGCAGAACAACGTCACCAAAGCCGGAAAAGGAAATTCAAATTCAGGAAACAGTCAGTCATGAATGGAGTGTATGCTGCTTTGAATGACGCAACCAGCAAAGGACAATCAGAAATTGTGCCAAAGGGGCAACTGACCAGAATGGATAGAAAGGTGTGGAACCTGTCCCACCATGAAGTTTACCACCCAAAGAAACGAAAATTAAAGGTTGTGTTTGATTGTGGAGCATCATTTTGTGGAAAAGCATTGAATGCAGAAGTGCTCAAAGGGCCTGACTTAACCAACAGTCTTGTAGATGTGCTCAACAGCTTGCGTCAGGAGCCAATAAGACGAAAAGGACGAATGGCGGACATAGACCATAGGGGTCTACACATCATTACTGACCAGAGGGGTCTACTCGTCACTGACCAGAGGGGTCTACTCGTCACTGACCAGAGGGGTCTACTCGTCACTGACCAGAGGGGTCTACTCGCACGGACCAGAGGGGTCTACGCACGGACCAGAGGGGTCTACGCACGGACCAGAGGGGTTTACGCACGGACCAGAGGGGTCTATCATCACTACCGACCAAAGGGGTCTACACATCACCGACCAGAGGGGTCTACACATCATCACTGACCAGAGGGGTCTACACATCACTGCTGACCAGAGGGGTATGCTCACCATTACTGACCAGAGGGGTCTACTCATCATGACCAGAGGGGTCTACAGAGTGCCAAAAGTGGAATACCAAAAGGAGGAACTTCCAGTGTGGAGATGTTGCTTTAGTGGTGGACCCAACTGCACAAAGAGGCTCCTGCGTTGTAGGAAGAATAATTGAAGTTTTCCCTGACCAGAAAGGGCTTGTGTGCACCGTGATCAAGACCCAAAGCAGCATCATAAAAGATCCATGACAAAGCTCTGTTTGAGGGTGATGAAGACAAAGCTTGAAGAGTCAAGATGAAAATGGTCAAGTACTCTCTCTCTATCTTGTCTGTAATGTGCTTGATTTGATGCATAGAAACATAATGATTTTAAGGCTCCTATTTTGATTTAATTTAGTAATTGTTTTGCTCACCAAATACAATTAGGGGCCGGTTATGTAGGAGCCATTTCGGTATTCATTTTATGTTATTTTAATGTTTCTATTTTTGCGAGGATTTGTGCCCTCTACAGGTGAAAAGGAGGATAAATAGGAGCGTGACCCGGTGGTAGATGCGGCTGATTGGGAGCACAAAGCTTTTTGACCTTGGGCTGTGGTATCTGGCAACGGTGATGGCGAGGATAGGCCTCGTTGCTCTGTGTTTAAACTTTATTTATTTATTTGCAAAACAAGTTGTACCATCATTTTGTTAATAAAGCAAACAGCTTTAAACGGACCTCGCTGGATTACCTTTCTTTCAAGCGTCAACAATACCCCCTGATCAACGCCACCAAACAAGTGACAAACAAAGGGACAAACTTAGGATAAATGGTCACTATAGCTTGTGACCATCCATCTTCCTCTTGATCACATTTCAGAGTTTTTTTTATGGGATTCAGGTTTCGAAATTGGGCTGGCCATGACAGGGTCCTGATCTGGTGATACTCCATCCACACCTTTACTGGCCTGGCTGTGTGGCATGGAGCATTGCCCTGCTGGAAAAAACACTTCTCAGAGTTGGGGAACATTGTCAGAGCAAAAGGAAGCAAGATTTTCTTCCGGGACAACGTTGTACTTTGCCTGGCTGAGGTTTGTAAAAGACCATAAGGATTGAACCAAAGCGGACTGGAGGTCCTTCTAAGTTCGTTTTCTCTGATGAGTCCAATTTTCAGCTTTGCCCAACACATGGTCGTCTGATGGTTAGACGGAGACCTGGAGAGGCCTACAAGCCACAGAGTCTTGCACCTACTGTGAAATTGGACTCATCAGAGAAGATGAACTAGGAGACCCTCCAGTCGGCTTTGGTTCAATCCTTATGGTCTTTTACAAACCTCAGCCAGGCAAAGTACAACGTTGTCCCGGAAGAAAAACTTGCTTCCTTTTGCTCTGACAATGTTCCCCAACTCTGAGAAGTGTTTTTCCCAGCAGGGCAATGCTCCATGCCACACATCCAGGCCAGTAAAGGTGTGGATGGAGTATCACCAGATCAGGACCCTGTCATGGCCAGCCCAATTTCGAGACCTGAATCCCATAAAAAAAACCTCTGAAATGTGATCAAGAGGAAGATGGATGGTCACAAGCCATGAAAAGAAGCCGAGCTGCTTGAATTCTTGCGCCAGGAGTAACGCAAAGTCACCCAACGGCAATGTGAAAGACTGGTGGTGAGCATGCTAAGACACATGAAAGTTGTGATTTTAAATCAAGGTTATTCCACCAAATATTGATTTCTGAACTCTTCCTAAGTTAAAGCATTAGTATTGTGTAGTTTAAAAATGAATATGAGCTTGTTTTCTTTGCATTATTCGAGATCTGAAGACACTGCATCTTTTTTGCTATTTTGACTAATTGTAATTTTTCTGCAAATAAATGATCTAAATGACAATATTTGTATTTGAAATTTGGTAGGAATGTTGCCAGTAGGTTATAGAATAAAACAAAAATGTACATTTTACTTTAACACATACCAATAAATAGTAAAACCAGAGAAACTGATAATTTTGAAGTGGTCTCTTAATTTTTTCCGCGGCTGTATATTTGCAACCATAATTGAAACTTTTTTTAAATCGCTAGTTTCATAGCTCATACAGTCACGCATGTCTACAGATAACTCATCCGCGAACTCCGTTTGATATCTGTGAATGACAGCACTTGTTTGAAGCCATCGACCTGTGCTTTACATGTACCATCCTGTATTATCCAGCGACGCCAAGTGACGTACCCGAAACCGAGTGGCGTCTCATTTCATAGGGGAAAGTTTTCAGCCCTTGGCCCTTACACTTGCAAGTGCTAGGGTTAAGACAAAGACAAGACCAAGCAAAAGGGGCAAGGGGAAGAATCGAGATTCGGCCTTACTGTGTTTATGATACAAGTTCCGATAAAGCCAAAATGCTCTTCGGTGTTCAGTGGTCCTCCATCACAATAATAATTTCGCAAGATGTTGCTGGCATGAGTTCAAGAATGGTAAGGATACATAAAAAACTGAATTATGAAGTGCTCAATTACAGCAGAGAGCTCCCCTCTCCAAAGCCCCCCTCTGTAATCCTAGCTGATTCCTCCAGCCCTTGAATTCTGAAAGCTGGTGCAGGACAGAGCGTGGGAAAAGTAGCAAGCTAGGAGCCTGCCACAGACAAAAACCTCACGCTCAAGGCACATGGCACCACCTTGACAGGCACACACACACACACACACACACATTCACACACACAAATACACACAAAACCACACATGCTGTCATAAGCGCACTTGCACACACACACACACACACACACACACGCACACGCACACGCAGCCACACATGCTGTCATGAGCGCACTTGCACACACACACACACACACACACACATAGCAACACATGCTGTCATGAGCGCACTTGCGCACACACACACACACACACACCTACACAGCCACACATGCTGACATGAGCACACGCACACACACACACACACACATACACACAAACACACACACACACACACACAGTCTTGAAAACTTTTGGGCCTTCATTGGAGGGTTTTCTTCAATCGCATCCAGTTTCTCACCACCTTTATCCTTTACCTCAAAGGGTATTCTTCTGCTACCAAGTAGCTGCATTCAGTTTCGTGTTGATTACCTCATCCTTCCCTTCATTGACAACAGAGAGTAAAAGAAAACAACGTCACTCTGTGAGACGGCTTTATGTCAGCTCTCAAAGCCGTCCCCGACAGATTAAGGCCGAGGGCTGCTGAGGGACATGTGGACAAGGACTGGGCACGGCCCTGGAGATAGGAGAAAGTCACAGAGAACAAGCGGCCCAGGGCGTGAGACGGACGCACATTATCAAGCCCTGTGCCACTGGGGGTGATTGTGGAGGGGGGGGGGGGGGGCTGGGGCCAAGAGGCACTTGGTGACAGGTAGAGAATGGCAGTGTGTTTGTGTGAGTGACACTGATGGCACTCGGTGCCAGGTAGAGAATGGCAGTGTGTTTGTGTGAGTGACACTGATGGAAGGAGGTGCCAGGTAGAGAATGGCAGTGTGTTTGTGTGAGTGACACTGATGGCAGGAGGTGGGAGGTAGAGAAAGGCAGTGTGTTTGTGTGAGTGACACTGATGGAAGGAGGTGGCAGCACACTGTACCAATTGCTGTTCCATTGCCCATTATTCATGGAGAGACAATGGAACTCTGTGCATGACACAAGGCGGGTTCAGAGGACCCCTGCAACAGAAGCCTCCCCCAGGAAACAGAAAGTGTTAACTGCTGACAGCACATAGTCAGCTTTAAATACTGATATTTACAACACGCTCCCCCCGTAAGCTGAACTCTTCTGTGAAAGAGAACGTATAGCAGCTTTGGCTCCCTGCCAGAGAAGTGAAACGTTTACATCCTGTTCCCATTGGAAAGATAATCAAGTGATGTGTGTGTGTGTGTGAAGCGATGAGCTTTTTTCGAAGGAGTGTGACCGACATGACAAAAAGCCATTTTGGACATGGGTATTTCATTACAGTTTTAAAAGCAGTTTTAGCAGACTCGTATCCCTACAGCATCATTCCAAAATGACAGCTCTCATATTCCATTAAGTACAGTCAGGAGGCTGTAAATCTTCACAATGAGAAGGCAGATACGTAGAGCAGAAACATCTGCGTGTCTTTATGGAGGCCGAGACAATCAGACTGTAAAGTGGGGTGTGGGGGATATGCAAGTCAACTTTGCCCGCTTGTTTATTTTCCTTCAGCAAGCCATGACAGTAAATATGTGTATAAAAAACGATAGAAAAGACAAACAGACCACAGCAATGTCAGGCCATCTTTCACGAAAAAAAAACCTTCCACAAGCGTCATTCTATCGGTCATGTTCACATTTCTGCTAACGGAGGAGGAAAAATAAGGAAGTAACACAGAGAGTAAAGAATAAAATCAATACAATTTGATCCCAAAGGCAAGAAAAAGCTGTACGCCTGAGATTGCAGAGATACAAAGGTGTTTAGTGTGGTGAACAGCATGAGAGAGGCAGAGTGGAGCAGGGCAGAGAAAGGGACAGTGTATGAGAGGAGAGGCTACGGAGGCAAGGCGTGTTTCCATTGGCTCATACCTGCGAGTAAAAAAGCAGGCTGTGACCTGCTTTCCCAGAAGCTTCGGAGAACTCCCGCTCTGCAGGGCCAGTTAAAAGGCTGAATCAGAGAAATGACGACATCCGATCGCGCTGTATCTAACCCCTTTTTGTTTTGTTGCCGCCGTCAATCTATCTAGCTGTCTATCAATCACAGGGGTGAAAACGCTTCAGGAGAAGCACTTTGTTTGTTGGCATGATCTCGATCTGACGTCGGCCACACACACAGATTCATTCACTCTCCTTTCTCTCTCACCCAAGAACTCTCATTGATTTGCCTGTGCACTCTCATGCACACTTGTGTGCGCATGTCCATACAGCGTGCCTAGCACAAACAAACATATGTGTATGCACAACACAGGGCATGGGACCCTTATAGAATTGATGCATAGAATTGAGTATGTGTATTGCATTTCTATGTGTGAGAGTGCAGCATTTCTTCTCCGGGCCTCGTACGACTGCAGTCCGTGGTTGCTGTGTGTTTGGGGTTGCGCCACGTCAATCTGGCCTGCCAGTCCACAGAGACTGAGTTCATTACTCACCCGGCAAAACATCTTGAAGGGAGTAGAGAGGGGATGAAGTCATAGGGCTGCACGATAAATCCCCCAAAGTTGAGCCCTCTGCAGGAGCGAGGCCCTTTCCAACCTGCAGGGATTCTAGTAGGGGGATTCCTATCTGGCATTTGCCTGCATGTGCCTCACTGCTGAAAGATAAAACAGACCTGACACATGCAGTTTTCTATTTTGCATCCTCCGAGGCCGTTTCACTGCAATCAGCTGTCCTGATAGGCATAACAGAGCAAACTGTTCAAGTCAGGGAGAAAGAAAAAAAAGAAATACAGAAAGAAAGGGAAAAGCAAGGAGGGACAAAAAAGAAAAGAAAAAGAAAGACAGAGAGGGAGTAGGTCAGTTGAAAAAATGCATGTAGAGAACCGATAGAGAGTTTTCAGTAAAGGCTTTCAGGGGTCGTTAGCGTACATTGCCTCTGGTGGCACGAAATCCTTCTCCTGGTTTGCTGGTTTGGTGAAATGATGGTCTCTAATAGATGTCCTGTAACTTATGATTAAAAAACAAATGATAATTTCCCAGCTTTGATGGGTCTGGGCAGGGCCGGATTAACAATTTTCTGTGCCCTGGGCAACAAGGCTCAAGGCCCCCTTTTTTTTTCGAATCCGAACCGAGCCTGAAGGAATCAATCTCAACTGTTCATAGTACTAATTCCACATTGACGTACGTTTTTTTTTATGAATAGCCTGGCTTTATTAAACTGAGGCATCAACAGTTAAATGCTCTCTCACACAAACAAGCGCTGTTAAACGCACAAGCGTGCACAATAAGGCCAATAAGTATATTTAAATGAAATGATTGACATTGCAAGAACGTTTAGTAAAATGGTGCGGCTCCTTTAAGAAGAGCACGTACAGGGAGGGAGAATGGTGACGCATAGTTTGGATGCAGCGACAAAGATTTATGTGCTGTAACAGTGTTAACCAGTATGTGAGTAACGTGAGTTTTAATAAAGCATAGCGTGTGTAATGTGTAGCTATTTCATTCCGTTTGCTAAACTTTCCTGCTGTCTGTATTTACTAACCAGCAGCAGACGTAACGGGAAGGGAATTAACCCGAAGTTAAAAACATGTAGGCTAATCTACTTCGGCCGTGGAGCATTTTACTCCCCTGCAATCTCCAACTATGAGACAGCCTCCGACAGCAGGAAAGGTTAACAAACGGAATGAAATAGCTACACATTACGCACGCTATGTTTCAATACAACTCACGTTTTATGCTATACCAACGGAGGCACAACAGACATCACCATGCGCTGCCAGGACTGCGTTCATAACGTGATATTTGTCAACAACGTTGTCAAGTGCCCCTTTGATGTCATGGGCCCTGGGCAAGTGCCCACTTGCCCTAATGGTTAATCCGGCCTTGGGTCTGGGCAAAACTCATATTTAGGAGCAAGCGCTTTATCAAGGCTAGAACCGAGCTAATGCAAACCTCCTGTAGGTTAACGCCCTTCCCAGGAAAAAAGCTCTGGAAAATACATCACCCATAATCCCACTTTAAACACAAATCCACTCAGGTCATATAGAGCGTGTAATACTCAATCAGAACCAGCTCTAGTGTGTGTGTCTGTGCGTGTGTGTGTGTGTGTGTGTGAGTGTCTGTGCGTGTGTGTCTGTGTGTCTGTGTGTCTGTGTGTGTGTGTGTTTGTGTGTCTGTGCGTGTGTGTGTATATGTGTGTCTGTGTGTCTGAGTGTGTGTTTGTGTGTGTCAAGGTTATTATAGTTTTGAATTTTTCATTAGTTTTTATTTAGTTTTGACTTTTTGTTTTCAATTTCAGTTTAGTTTTAATTCGTTTTTAAAGCGGGTTTGCTAGTTTAGTTTAGTTTTTTGAAAATGCTTAGTTTGAGTTTAGTTTTTATTAGTTTCAGTTTTAGTCTTTCCCGTGGAATGCAACAGACTGGGGGGGGGGGGGGGGGGGGGGGTGTCCGCACTCCAGAACATGTCCACTGGACACAAAACTATGGAGGACTGAAAGTGCCACAATTCAATAAATAAATACACCATCAATAATTATTTAAATGTGTCATTAATTAATTAAAATGGGAATTAAATACATAAATGTTTTATTAAATGTGTCATTAATTAAATAGCAATTCATTTTGTGTAAAAAAACAATTATTTCACTATTTAATTAATTATGTCATGGTCCTGTGTTGCAGCGCATCAATAATTTATTTTATCTGTCAAACTCATCCATCAAAGTCAGTGGGCGGGGCTAACGCTGATTTAGTCTGATCCATTGCTTTAGTCTGAAGTGCCTGGAGAGAGACATTTTTCCACCGGTTCCAGCACCAAAACTTAACGTTATGGAATCTTGTGACATGTTACTTTGGTTACAATTGTGAGTTATTCACGAGTGGTCTTCTTCCAGCGAGAAGGCAAATTCATTTCGATAAAACTTAAATTATGTTTAACTTTTTAATACCATGTAGTACCATACGACCTAAAGTTAAAGTTCTGTTTACTTGATCGCTTTAGCATATGACTAGAGTTATTGAGATGCTCCATGGACCAGCTCAGCAGCAGTTAATTCCTCTGAAATAAACCGTTCAGCATATTCACACCTATTTGCCTTTAGAAGTTTCTTGAGAACTCTTAGAATTTTCCACGACATATAAAAGTTCTGTTTACTTGGCCACGGGTTTCTATATTCCCTCATGTAGATCACACGAGTGGCAATGCAGTTCATGACGGGAGTTGACTAGCACTGATACTAACCAGTTGCCTTAACAACTGTAGCAGTAACCTACAGCAGCTAGTGCTAGTTAGCTAGCTACTTCACGAACTTGCTTAGTCAAGAGCTTTTTTTTTCGTTTTCAAGTGGCAAGTCTTCTACAGTACACACAATACAAAACCAGCACTACATCACGGTCTCAGTTAATGATGCAACTACGGGTTTTCTACGAGCAGGCAATGCAGCTCATGATGGGAGTTGACTAGCTAGCATACTGTAGTAGTACCTCACGACAGCTAGCAGCTAGTGCTAGTTAGCTAGCTGCTACAAGAACTTGCTTAGTCAACTAATATCAAGTGGAATATCACACAAACAAGCCAGATTGAAAGAGAAAATGTATACAAAGCAGACAAACCAACACATTTTGATGGATGAAAGCTCTCTTTATTATTTGTAATGTGTTTGTTATTAGGTCTGTTGTCCTTTTGAACCCTGCTATCCAACTCTCCTCATACATTTTAGTTTTCCTTACTGACTTTGCAATTTTGTTTTGCATTTCTGTTGATGGCTAAATTACTTTCGAGGTATTTAATCCATGGTCCACTACTGGATCGATTTTCCGTTTTCTTCACCTCGCACGCTCTGGATTTTTAGCGTTTAAGAAAAAGTTTAGTTTGACAGTGTTTAGGAATGAGGCCTGCGTCAATCCAAATATCTTGAATCGGTAAGCCTTGACTTGATGTGCAGGGTAACCAATCAGGTATTAGGAATCCGCCCACTGGCTTTGATGGGTGAGCTTGACAGATAAAATAAATTATTGATGCGCTGCAACACAGGACCATGATATAATTAATTAAATAGTGAAATAATTAAATATGTTTTTTTTTTTACACAAAATGAATTGCTATTTAATTAATTAATGACACATTTAATAAAACATGTATGTATTTAATTCCCATTTTAATTAATTAATGACACATTTATTGAAACATTTATGTATTTAATTCCAATTTGAATTAATTAATGACACATTTAAATAATTATTGATGGTGTATTTATTTATTGAATTGTGGCACTTTCAGTCCTCCATACAAAACTACATCAACCAACAGAAAATATAATGAAGATATGGGTACAAATATGTAAACAGTCTACACAAGATGCAATAACCAATAAACTAAAGACACATGTAAACAGCCTGTATTAAACCCATCCATGAGCCACACAGGATTTGTGGGATTTTTCCCCTTGATAAATACTCCACATACAGTATCTTTCCATTTTCCATTGCAAGGCATTGCTTTTATTTTCGACACATTCATAATCAAAGTAGGCCTTATCCCAAATAGGACTTTGTTGCTTTCTCCCGACTTTGGCCGCCATGATTCAAGACGAGGGGCGTGTACTAAAATAGATTTAGGCTATGTATGAAATACATTGACATCTATGACAGGGACGTGCGGTCAGTGGAGGCGGGGCAGTCATATATAAATATTTTTCTACTGATCTGTGCTATAAATGTAATTCCTGCATGATTCCAATCATTTCAAGCATTTTTATAATCAAAATCACTGAATTTGCACTTGTCCTGTTCAAACAGTAAGGAGACAGCGAGACGCTGAGGCGGCGACGAGCTGTGCATCAACTCAGATTGCGCAATCGATCACAAACTGGGTTGAGCGCATGCGTAGAACATATTTAGTCTTGCTGATCTGACATAAAAGCGCAGTGAAAAAACACAGAGTGGAAACAGTACATCTGCCTCAATGAAATGGGCGTGCAAGAGCCCACCGGTCAGGTATATGCCTTTTCTCCCGTTGCCCTTCTTCTAGCGAAAATTGAATATTCTATAGCTAAGCTAAAACATTTCTCAAATGTGGATTTACAATCAAAATGTGAAGTGATCAATAATGGGAGACCAACGCCGGAGCTAAAAGGTAATCTTCAAACGAAACGACGGGACAGAAGAAAATTCGATCGACTAGTCACATTCAAAGCCAGATTGCTTTGAACATTTTTGGATCCTCAAGAATAGATTTGGTTTTGGACGTACAGCGGAGACTAAATATTAGCCAGGGGAAGGGGAGGCTTCTCACCCCTTATTCGCTAACATTACATTGATATCAGAGTAAGCCCGTTGATTTCCCATTATTTCTCTTAGGATTGTGTAATGTCTATGTGAAGCCATTTTACCACACAAGTGGTTGTGATCACTCTGAACCGAAGACTGCTTTGTATTGGTGAGCTGATTTTGAGAAAATAAACTTAAATTGCAGCTATTGAAGTCGTGTTTCCTAGTTGCTATGGTTATGAAGTTGCTACACTAGCTAAAAAGCTAGCTAAAGAAACTTGCCGATAATAACCTTAATGATTTAAATGGAGGAGTTTAATTTGCATGAAATTATCAAGTTATCTAGCTGATGTTATAGTCGCCTTCAAATGATTATGGAAAAAGGAAGAATCCCTCATGGTGCCTGTGCAACTGTCTATGAAAGAGTTAATATTCTACGTGCATATTCACACGAGTTCATTACAAGCTAGCAGCTGCCAACTGTTTGTACCTTACCTATGTTTGTGTAAAGAATGCTGATATGGAAAACAACCAGTAGTCAATGTGCAAGCTGCCAATTGAATGGTGATATAAGAGACTCTATTGGGTTTATGGGTTTGTAAATCTGACTCTGAAGGAGTCAGTGCCTCACCAGACACGAACCACACCGCACGCCACTGCCAAATAGGATTGTCGCTTTCTACCGACTTTTGCCGCATGATAGAAGGCGAGGGGTGTGTTTAAAAGTGGTACAGCGGAAAATGGACTACTAGGCTTTGTATGAAATAAATTGACATCTATGAAATACATGGACATAAACGAAAACTAAGGACATTTTCTCTATAATTCTATTTTAGTTAGCTTTGTAAAGACACAATACAGTTTCAGTTAGTTATCGTTTTTTTTATAAAGCCTCGTTTTTATTTTTATTTCAGTTAACGACAAAAAAAACACACCTCGTTTTCGTTTTTTCGTTAACGATTATAACCTTGGTGTGTGTGTGTGTGTGCGCGCGTGTGTGTGTGTATGTGTTCACATACTCAGAACCAGCTCTAGTGTGTGTGTCTGTGCGTGTGTGTGTGTGTCTGTGAGTGTGTGTCTCTGTGTTTGTGTGTGTGTGTGTGTGTGTGTGTGTGTGTGTGCGTGCGTGTGTGTCTGAGTGTGTGTCTGTGTCTCTGTGTGTGTTTGTGTGTGTGTGTGTATGTGCTCACATACAGTATGTTACTGTGTGCATCCATTGTACCTTTCACAAGTGAAGAATCAAACATGCTTATTCTTTGGTCCAGTCTGACATTCAATTATTAAGAAAAAAACTAAGTAATATTTTCTAAACTTTACTTTATAACACGGGTAGATGGAATTATAACACGGGTGAATGGAATCCACCATTCTGAGAGTGAGTTCCGGGGTGTGCTATATTCAACGATATAGTAACTGTACGACCTGTTTCCATCTACCTGAGCGTTCCATATCAGTGCGCACTCAAAAAAAAAACCTGAACCAAGATGGCGCGTGTTGTGGAGAATGTAGTGGGGAATGTTTCATGTGAATTAAGCCATCTACACGACTTTATATATGTCTACATTGACTCGGTTAGTTGTTTCTGTGCTACACGAATGTTGCAGAGTATTGTAAGTCTTAACTGAAAGTCTCGAATATTATTTGTAGGTGACGGCTAACGCTAGACCAAAAACCCATTCAAAAAAGATAGTAGCTAGCTAGCTAGCCTCGCTGCTAATTAGTATAACGTAGCTCTCACACACGAGTTATTGGCGATATCCAAATCAATATAAAAAAATATTAACAAAGTTGAAAGCGTCCCATTGTAGTTTTTGTTATTTTAATGGCAACTTTATAAAATGAGCAATGTGAATGAACAAAATGGTGCGAGATCAATGTCAGTCTCCTAGCTAATCATGAACAAACTTTTAGGCTAACAGACGTGAAGTTCCCAATGCTATTTGTCTGTTGCATAGCAACAACCACACAAAGGAGGACTATTTTCTCTTGGCTACTGAAATGCGATACACAATGTTTGGTGACTAGAACTTTTTTTGTGCTGAAAGGCAGCTTACTGTTTATAATTTAATTTTACTTAATATTTATAAAGTCGCTGGCAACCGGTTATAAAAGCAATAAGGTACTCGAGTCAGTACGGTATCGTCAATAATGTACTTGTTCGAGGTTGTTGTTAGGCCCGAACCTTATTGCTTAATAAACCCTGCTGAGACACAATCCATGGAAATCTAGCAGATGTCATATGCTGTCATAAATAGTTCAATCAATTGACATTAATGTGTCATGGCATATACAATTCAAAGAGCTGTCATGATACCTACAGTGGTAACATGGCATTGTCAAATCATTGGGCATTGGCTGTCCATCATGATGATGACATGTGCCATAACATGTTTATGGCATAGCTATGTCAGTCTTGCGAAGACAGATTCAAGTATGGTGTTATCATGTTACTAAGGTGAGGTTTTCAGGGAACCGAAGCGGTAAGATGTGGTTCCATTGGCCTCCCTGACAGTGCCAATCAACTGGTCATTGGGCAGCAATTCTATGCTGTGCTCATTATATGGCTGCAGAAGACCCATTCAACATTCATAACTGAACACAATGAAGTCATGTGCTATAAATCCCAAGGTATTTAAACAAAAAACAAATAGAATTACAATTGTCCCTAACTTACCCCCAGTTTCCCAGCAACACTGTTTTTTAAAGAGGTCTCAGGCCCTTACACTAATCATGGCCAGACCGATCTAGGGGAGCATTGGGCCCTGCTGTGTCCTGGCTTGACAGGCATTTGCAAAGAGAAGCCAGGGTGTCTCTCAAGGTCCAGTATGCCCAGTCACAGGGACTTCCCGCGGCCAGAGCCTCAAGCCATAATGTCTGTGGAGCATGTGTTGTTGAGGTGGGTTAGAGTGCTGAGAAGCTTTGCCAGATAGTGTAAGTCATGGTCATGGAAATGACGCCAGACCACAAACTGAAGGATGGAACATCCATAGCCTTGACTTCAGCTTACAAATGAATCCGCATTACATAATGCCTCTTCGATGAATATGTGCGTTACACGTATGATTTTGTCTGCACTCCAGAAGTGTGTGCTGTCAAAGGGGGCTCGGAACCCAAGTCATGCTTGGCGCCGTGGAAACAAAAAAGAAAACTGCTGTCCAAAGCAACAGAGCCCTTACAAAAAAAATTGCCAAAGCAATCTATCTTAAGAAGAAAGACTTGAAGAAAGCTGGGTACCTAAGGTTCCAATTAATGCTTCTAGATAGCTGTTAGCTTTAAACCACAAGGAAAATTGGCTCTGAAAAGGCAAATTGAAATGCAGAGGAGAGCAAGAAAGGCGGGTAAGCAAGATCATCAATCATATGGAGCGATGCTGATGGTGAGGTTTACTGGGGTCTCTCATGTCATGCCAGGGGGATTAACTTGCCCCTGACAGGTTTGCATAAAATTTATACAGCGCAAGAGTACATTCATTCCAGACGACTTTACATGCAAATTAGCCATTGGAGTTTCTGTTTTGGAGAATGCTTTGAGAGCCCTGTGGTTGAAGCGAGAGCAAACAAAACAGGCCATATACAACTTTAGACAACATAAATGCTCATCCTTGCCACTTAGAATGGATCCTCCGTGGAATGTCTATTCTCATTGGCTTGATAATGGTAAACAACGATGATTATGTACTTCAGATCGCTGTAAATGAGTCCTTTTAATTCATCGTGCCAGACGGATTGTGGAGCCAGATATAAACAAATAATGAAGAAACACATCTGAGTCAACTTTGCCTTCCTAACCATAGAGCAATAAAACCATGAATTAGTTTTTCTTCTTAAAGAATACCAGTGACTCATTCCAGTCTCGACCAAAAGCCTTGACTATAAAGGCAGTCTAATTGAGATTCAGTCACAACAATAGACACTTTTGAGAACAGCAGAATGCCTTTTCACCATCCCAGCAGTACTATTTTCATCTATTCTAGACTATTCCATTTTATTCTGCAGGATTTGTTCTGCAGTCTGCATGGTTGTGTTCCTGCTACCTTGCCTTTTCCAAACTTTCATGCTGCTTTTTCTGTCAGTAAGAACCAACAAGCAAATTCATAGCATGGATTAGAGAACCTGGGAGGAGACAGCCATGTTGTCCTTAGAGGAACAGAGGTGTCTTTGCCAAAATACACTTACTCTCTATAAAACCAAATCCATTAGTATAAGCCTCCAAGGAGATACAGGTTCATGGATCCGACCACTGAGTATTATGTTAAAGCTGTTTCAAAGTTGTTGACAGAAATGAAAACATTATTTAGGGTATGACTCATACAAGCCTATCTATTATGTATGTCAGAGTCCTATAACAAATCTAGTCACTGATAGATTTGTCTGTCTAATAAATCTAAAGTTCACGAGTCCAGTGGTTCCTTTCCTTCCTCCGTCTCTTTTTTTGAGTTCACACATACACACAAACACAGTATCTCTAATGCACCTGCTACGTCAGGCCTGGGGAGGCTAATTTCACCCATTTATGTCTCAGCCCTACAGACCTTGACTGACAGAACCTTGGCTTAATTGTCCCATTGCAAACTCAATGTGAAGGAAACAAACCACTAACCCTACAGTCTTCCAGTTTCACTTTCTATCAAACTTATTAATGGCCGCGATGACATTTTGCCATTACCCAATGCGTAGCTGGAAAAGACAAATATGAATTGGTATGAATTTCACACGTCAAGTGAGTGGCATTAGAGGTGATGCATCGGTGTGTGTGAGTAATACTTCCACTCAACAGTTTCCAGTGGTGCCATCACCTCACCCATTACAATATAGTAATACATTGGCTGTGGGTGGAAGGGCTTCTTATGCTTGTATGCTTTACTCATCTCCAAATCCAAAACAAGCATGAGCTGAAGATGGACTTCTTAACCCATTTTTGCATCTTCACAAACATGTGGATCCCTGGGGCCGTATTTAAGATGATGAATTTCCACAGTGCCTTCTAATTTTCCATCTATTTGATGACTCAACATTTGCACATAGGACTTGCGTAGAAACTGTACTTGTTTCATTTGGCTCCCTGACCAGAGTGCTCAGCTGCTTCCCCTGATGTTCACACAAAGTTAATGGCTGACAAGGGGGAATCTGGGAAATGATTACATGCAAATGTTCCTCATCAACTCCTTCTGTAACCCTGTCACCAAGTCCCACCCAACACACAATTCCTCTGAACCTCCCCAAGGGCTTGATTGTGACCTCAAAGACCACAGTGTAAACCCCCCCCCCCCCAGTCTCCAAGCTCTGAGCTGCACTCAAATGCCTCTGACTCCAGCCATTGAAGTGCTTTTGGACCACCCTAGAAATGAGTCTCAAAGTGTCTCTGCCTGAGAAACCTCATCCTCACGCCGGTTCCTTGGAGTGTAAGTCCTTGCATGGAACTAATTTGTAAAAACAACAGTTAACTGGAAAAAACATCTTGCAGCGTTCTCAACCTACTCTCAGTAGACAAAGAGAATGTATACAAAGTGGTGTCGGAAAGATATGTAAAAATGCTTTATTGAGGAAAACCCTGCTATTGTCCAGTGGAAGTTTAAGATGTACCACATTTTTACAACTAAATCTCTGTAATTGCTGATCACAACCAGTTTGTAGACTTTGTTGATAGTATTGTTCTGTGGGAACACCTATGGTAACTTTACAATTGAAATGACAGTGCCGGTTCTCAATTTCTAAATCAGAAAGAACTTAAATTGATCTGTCAATCAAAACAAAATGGACATGGTAGATGGTTGAGGTCTCTCGTCACTATCACCAATTTCCAATAATCTCAATTGAAGAGCTTTTTGTGGTTAACATCTATAAAACTGTTGGTTGGTTAGCGACAAATCAGGGTCTAACCTAGCACAAACGAACAGCAGTGTTATTTTAATATTTTGAATGAGACGGGGGGCCAACTTCACACAGGTTCTAAGTGTTCATAGATAATAAAGTGACTGTTGAGTAACTAAGGGAGGGACTGATTTTAATCAGTGAGCAGCTGTTAATACATTAACAACAATTCCCTAGTTTACGATGGGAACCCATTTACAAGAGAATCTGCAGAATCTTTCACATGAAGGAAAAAAACAGCCATTAATCAGTAAGCCCTTTTCAATATCTTATATGTCCATGAAAATTCCTGAGCTTGATGAATGTGAATTTTTTTCCAAGAGACATTTGAAATTCACTCTTGATGAAATAAAAACATTTCAATAGACAAAATGCTTGCTTCATTGAGATCCTTTTGCTGTGAGGGATCTTACCTTGGGTGTAGACTTGAACCATGACGGCCAGGATCTTCTCCTCCAAGGTGGTAAGGGGCTTCACTTCAGGGACACCAGCCCCTGTTTTAGCCTGGTCCCTCTTCATTAACGCCCCTCTGATCTTTGCATCACTGGCCACAGCAGACCACTTTTTCTTAATGCTGTCCACCGCCCGAGTCACTCCACAAACCGCCGCGACCGCTTCGGTGACCTCTTGCCATTTGATGTCTTTTGTTTTCGACGTTAATACCGGGGTAAATTTCCCAAACAATACATCTCTTCTGTCCCCCACTACCACAACCAACGCCTCAAGCTCATCCGAATTAAAATTAAATGCCCTTCTTTTTTTGCCCTCTTGCCCTGTACTCTCCATGTTGTCTTGTATGTTCACCAAAGGTCATAGAGCGCAACAACCAACGCTTTTTAACGTTAAAAGTAATGTGTTCCATCAATCTCGTGCACATTCTAAGTGCAGAAACAGACATAACTTTACGATTGACGATCGAAAAATCTGATTGACAGAACAGTTAGGATTTCCTAAGTTAAGATAAGATAGGAGGCCAAAGATAAGATAGGAAACGACCAACATGTTAAGGATTGCTTCTGTAATAGGAAGTTAGGATTTTTCCTATCTTTGAGTCCCTAACTTAAGTTAGGATGAGCAGTTAGGATTTTTTTCTGTAATGAGGCCCCAGGGCTACATTTAGTTATGGAAACCCCTATGTGAAGAAAGAACATGGGTTAGCCTACAGGTTTCCCACCTGACCCCACCATTAGACTAGTGTGTGTGTCCCACAAATTCATGAATATTAGAAGTAGATAGATTTGAAGACAGCAGTGCTGGCATACAACCCAAATCATTCAGGAAGTAAATAGACATTACCATTAGATGTTTTTTTTTTTTTTTAACTAACAGAGTTTAACATGATTTAACAGGTGGTGGTGTGCAAACCAGTGTTGCAAATGAAGTGCCAGATATTTGCTGCATACTACTGTGTATGTCAAGAATGCTAACGATGAAGGGGTGCCATTCGGTTTCTGTACATGCCCAAGAAAAAGTCTGTTTGACCATTATGTCATAGTATTACATGTTAGTATTTCAAGTTCAGTTTTCTCAGGAAGAGAATGGGAAGTGTAATATTTCCAGACAGCAGTCCATTATGTAAGAAAACACGCCAACGATAAGAAAAAGGTATGCTCTCTACACACACACACACAGAGCCAGAGAGATGCAGAAATGATAGCCGAAGAATAGGCAGTCAGTGATGAATGATTTGGGAGATTACAGAAGTCCCCTGCAGTCCTGAAAGAGGTAAGAAAAGCCCCTGACAGGATGAGCTGCTATCTCCTGTGTGTGGAGTTCAACCGTGAGCTGCTCTAGAGGGTCAGATGCTGTAGCACAGCCATGTGTTTTGCTTTATCCGCACAAATCATTTGACCCAGGATACTCTTAATGTTTCTTGTTTTCCTTTCTAAGAAACTGAGAACATCTACCAAAGGCTTAAAGGCTGGGGCTCACAGGTTGGGTCCTCTGCATCTCAGGATGGTTCTCATTAAGCTTTACCCCTGGGGAGGCTAATGCTTTTTAATGAAAGGTTACATAGATAAATTTGTCACACCGTTATCAGCTTTCCGAAGTAAAGGGCCCATTAATCACAGAGAATTTATATGAAAGCCACCTGGCCACAACTAATGATGGTTTAAGTATAAGTTTGGAGCCAGGTAAAGTAAGAAGTCTCTCTCACACACACACATACGCACACACACACATATACACACACTGGGGTGGTTGCACATGTGTGCGTGCTACTCTGACTGTAGAATCATTTGTATATGTAATTTGCACCCTAGAAAGACCCTCCAGTTAGAGGTTTGTAGTTGTGACAGAAAAGGACTTTTTCAGAATGCCTGTTAATGTCAGTGAAGAGAACATTTAGTGTGATCTATTTGATATATTTAGGCTGAACAAAATTGCCAAGATGAGCAAAGGTTTCAGAAAAATCAGTGAGAAAAACATACGTTTCAGTCATGGTTGTCAAAAGCATGATGACAAATAGTTTTGCTTTCAGGCATCTATTGAATCTGGCATAATTAGTTTCACTTTAATAACATCCTGCTTAAACACTGTTTTAACCCTGAACGTCACTTTTCAAGTCAGCACAAGTTCTTCATCGGCACGTTTCACTCTAAAGGACATGTTGGGGTTCACTAGGATCAAAAGCACTAATCACTGGGAACATGTGACTGGAGACTAATCAAAGCCCCAAAGGGTCAAACGGACAAAGCCATTCAGAGCCATGCGCTCTTTGAAAGTGAACCTGCCCGTTCGTCACACGCTGACCTGGGCCTCACTGTTTGCATCTAGGGTAACCCCTCAACGACGGTCTGCTCCTCAAAAGCAAATGTTTCCCTGAGATGTACATGTTTTGAACACATAAATTATGATTGATGGCCTGGTTTGAGCCAGCACAGGTCTAAGGGAAAGTATCAAAGGTCAAAGCTGTAACCCCGGAGAGAAAAGCAGAGTGTGGAGGCAGGACAGGATTCCAATGGATGACATTCCAGTCCCACTACAGCCAGTGCCTGTTTATCCCCCACATATGGGACACTCATGGGCAGTGCACTGCTGTGACCCCACAGTATTTATGATGACATGGTAAGACCAAAAAAAGAGAGAAGTTTTTCCCCTGTGTTTAAAAAAAAAAAACTTGCTGCCTGCATCTCCTCTTTCAAAAGCACACATGCGCGTGTTCAGTTTTCTCAAATGTGGCCATGGTATAATAACCTCCTGGGGCTATTCAACCTTGTGTCACATAGAGCCCAGTCTCAATTTTCTACTAATGAGAGAGAATATTCAGCATTTGACCAGCAATCTATAAATATTCCCAAAAGCGGGACATTAAACATAGAACATAATGCACCTGGAGGAGGTTTACAAGACCTAATCAACTCTCAGAATGCCAATGTGGTTAGTATTCTGGCCATTTCTGTAAACAGGCTCCAGTTCCCAATAATCAAGAATGTTTTTTTCTGAGACATTATGAGGGCATTGACTGCCTTCACATATGCCTTATGCTGCTTTAGTGACCAGATATTTGAAAATGTATTTTAGTATAGGATACATAATTACCCTTATTACCCTTAGTTATTACAGTGCATGAAATGCCTTGTATTGTTATTCCTAGGCTTCTTCTTCTTCTTCTTCTTCTTATTCTTGTTACCTTTTTCTGCGATTAATTCAGCCCGAACCGCTTAACGTAGAAACTTCATTCAAACTTTGTCGCGTAGGTCTTGTAAACGACACTTATGCTATGTATTTTTCACTTTTCTAAACTTTATACTTTTTAAGATATTAAAGAAAAACGAATATACATTTCTCCCATTGACTTACATTGGGCCATTATGACATCATGATAGGGTCTTTAAACTGGCTTGCACCTGTGCTTTACTGACAGCTGCGCCAAATCAAAGGAACCTCTTCTCTC
The DNA here is from genome assembly GCF_963457725.1 of Sprattus sprattus. Taxonomy (NCBI): domain Eukaryota; kingdom Metazoa; phylum Chordata; class Actinopteri; order Clupeiformes; family Clupeidae; genus Sprattus; species Sprattus sprattus. Next base: position 52,577,934 of record NC_137920.1, on the reverse strand, counting down.
TCTGTCCCTCTCCTAGCCTGACGATGTCATACTCATAATTCTAGTCAGAATATGAGTCTGAGATCGGACAATTGGGCTGTGATTATGGGGCGTGTTTCAACGAACCAGGAAAGAAAATTCCTCTTCGCTGAATTGGATACCTAGAACCAATCAGCGCAACGTAGTATTACCATCTGACAGATTAAACTTTTACCTGCTCCCGTAGGAAGGACGGCAAAAACATCTTTTCAATCGACAAATGCCTTGATCGCGTTTCTCTGTTCCTCTTTCAAAATGAATGCGCTGTCAATATCTGCTGAGATGTGCCTGCTCACGTTACTTAATTAGCACTCAAGGCTAGAAGCTACCATTAGAATCAACGATTATTTTGGCCAACGCGTTAGCATAACCGATCAATAATGGTCTAGAGTGCTTTAGTTAGGACCTAAAATCCTCGGCAACACTCGTTTTGCGTATACACAACTAACCGAGTCAATGTAGACATAAAAAAGTCGTGTAGATAGCTTAAATCATATAAAATATGTCCCACTAAGCTCCCGAGACGGCGCCATCTTTGTTCGATGTATATTCCGGTATATTCTATCTATATCTGTCCATCAACGTATAAAGCCCGCCCTTACAATTTGATTGGTTTAGATTGCGTTTCAACCTTTTTGAAACGTTAAATCTCTCCCAACTAACTCGATTCCAGACTGAATCTCCCAGAACAAAAATTTTGTGGGCGGAGTTCAGGCTGGTATCCAGGCTATCCCTCTCCCTAACTGTAACTAGGAACATTAAGACACCATCCATTCTCAATTTTTTTTCTCTCCATCTTTCTCTCTCAGTCTACTTTCTCTCACACTCAATCTATCTTCTTCACTCCATTTGTATCTCCTTTTTTCAATATTTTCACTCTCTTTTTCTCTTTCACTCTTCTTTCCTTCTTCCACTCTTCTTTCCTTCTTTCACTTTTCTTTCCTTTCTTCACTCTCCTTTCTTCTTTCCTTCTTTCACTCTTCTTTCCTTTTCTTCTTTCCTTCTTCAACTATTATTTCCTTCTTTCACTCTTCTTTCCTTTCTTCACTCTTCTTTCTTTTCTTCTTCCACTCTTCTTTCCTTTCTTCACTCTTCTTTCTTTTCTTCTTTCCTTCTTTCACTCTTCTTTCCTTCATCCTCTCTTCTCTCCTTTCTTCACTCTTCTATCCTTTCTTCTTTCCTTCTTCCACTCTTCTTTCCTTTCTTCTTTCCTTCTTTCACTCTTCTTTCTTTTCTTCTTCCTTTCCTAACTTTTGCATTTCATGCACTGGTATTTCCTTCAGGAAATGCATTTTCTAGTTGCTATTTGTCATATGTACTATGACATGCCTCCACTTCATCAGTGATGTAAAATTGTTCAGATGCTGCGCTGTAATCTTAACATGACATGATTACTGCATGCACTGTCCCTGTGGGGCAGCCTGAAAGCTCCGATGACATGCTAGCTTAAGTTACCTGGCTACTTATGCTAGCCTTTTACAGCTAACCAGCTGAATGAAAAAAATGTGCATCACCTGCTCATTTGCTAACATGCATAGCACACGGTACTGCTAACTAGCTATCTATATACATGTTGTATGTAGTGTATCTTGTGACATGAATTTGCAGTTTTCAGTAATAATTTGCTTAAGGGTTAAACACACATTTTTTTTAACTTGAAAGTGAAATTACATTGGTTGGGAGGACAGCAGTGTCTTCATTGCAGGCCTCAGTGTTTCCCTCTTTGTCCCTGAACCCAACCTAAAAGCAGAAAAAGTGTCCCTTCGAAACAGGAGAAGCTTCATCCCTTCTGTAACTAAAAACAGAAATGCAAGGAAACAAAGAGCATAATTAAGGATTTCTTAGGGTTACTATAAATGTAGGTTGCCATGGCAAAAGTGTTAGGGGCTTAAGCATCAACAGCCACATGAGGGATGAAGTTCCCTGTGAACAGTTAGGCACTGGAGAACAGTTAGGCACTGGAGGACGCATGTAATCGAAACAGCCTGCCGGACCTTAGGGAGGGAGCAGATCCAGGGAAAAATCAGCTTCGACATGATCAATGTCTTCCTCCTCCTACACATTGCACTTCAATTCATGAGAGAGGGGTGGAGTTGAGGGAAGAGTCAGCATATAGGGGAACAGATTTAGAGGTGACGATTGAGAGAAGAGAAAGGGGGTAGGAGTAACAAATGGCAACAACTATTATAAACAAACCTTGAAGTATTCTCTAACCGTTGATGTCCAATGTCCAATTGTTGAGACTGGAGAATGGGAGAAAAGATAACATTGTGACTTTGGGACAACATTGTAGTGAAGGGGACAAAATACAACAGTGAGATAATGCATGGTCACATGAGGGTGTTCTCAGTGGGATAAGACAGTTGAAAGGGTCCAGTAGGGTTCTGACCAAAACATATGCACTGCTGTGACATGTCTTATAAAACTGACCAGGCATGGGCACTGGGAGAGAGTCCTGTGCTGCACCAATTCGAGACTATACGGTTTATATCATTTGCAGCATGACTCATTTTGTGACCTCACTGAGAATTCTAGCCAAGGCCCATGGCGATATCTAATTCATTGTGTTTCCCTTTTTCCCTGCCAGGAAGAATGCAACCTGAAAAATTCCATATGGACATACAGCTTTTCCATAGCCAGCATCCAAGAAAGCCCTTAAAAGGCATCTTTCTCTCCAGGCTCTAGAAAGAAAAAAGGCCACAAGTCTCTAATGTCAGCATTTTATTCATATAAAACCACAGTTATTTTGAAAATGTTTAATATGTCAAATGATTTATGACGTCGATGTCCACAGTTTGCTGCCTTGAAGGGTACTAGGGTAATTGAATATGTAAAAGAGACCGCTGACAGACTCTTGCTGTGTAATTAGGTGGTTATGACTTTACAAACACTTGTTCGTGCTTTACGACATTTTCCTCTACTTAGATTTTAGACGCTGGTTAAGAAAGACTATGGTTTGGAGAGACTCTTATTTTATTTGTTTTAAGTATTTATCCCCAAATGGTAATTTAGGCTGGGCATAATACAGAAATTGTTGATGGAATGCTTTTCACTGGAAGAGTTTAGATATTAGAGAGCCACCAAAAACTGCATCAATATAATGCATTCAATGGACTCTAATCTTGTGGTTATCTTCATCATTAAGTTTAAATTTGAAAGAATAATCAATGCCACAATTGCTGAGCGGTGTTAAAATAGAGGGATTTGAAATTTAAAGGTAGCATCTAAATGAGAAGGGTTGTTTGATATGGTCGCTTTCCAAATATGGTGAAGGGTTACTTTTTTCTGTCAGGAGCTGGTAGTCAACCAGGTGTGTTTTGTGTACATACCATGCACAATTTCCTCCAAAAAGACCACAGCAGATAAACGGTCGCTAATTCAATTATTGTAAAATTAACAAACAAAGAAGGGGATTGGTAAAACATGGGATGAGCTTCTGCACCTGGAAGGAATTGATTAAACATGACGACTATAACTGATTGGATGCTGCTGGGAGGTGGAAAACAGCGGCAGAGGAAAGCCAGTATTTCCCAGAGCAGTGACTGAGATGGGGAGAGACCACCGAACCACAAAGTATGATCATGGGAATCTTGCAGGCATCTGCAGTATATGACAACATTCCTTTCGTTCTGTGGCAGTTTAAAGGTCCAACAACCAAAAATGCTCAAGACAGGAAAAGAGAGGATACAGAGGATAGCCTGCGAGTAAGTAACCAGCGAGTCAATGTTACGTTTTCCTTTTCTTTACATTTTTGTATGGATATCATATCATCATGTACCAATATAATTTAGAAATAGAGCTTTGTCGTCTCCCTTCTTTAATGATGCGGCCATAACACTCAATCTGACTGTTACACTACACAATAGACAACGGGTCAAGAACTGAAGTCTTAATGCAGTGGCACCTGAAGGTGAAAGACGTTTATGGTGCCAGCAAAGGCCGAATCTCGTGGCAGTGAATGGAAAGCAGTAGTTATACAACTCTGAGCCCGTAGTCACGAAGCATCTTTAGGCTAAAAGTAGCTCCTAACTGGCTGATTTAGGACAAACAATGGGCGTGTCAGCCCTCACTTTGGGACTCCTAATTTGTTTGACTTAGAGTAAGTTGTAAGTCTGGGAGAACTAAGAAGTAGTCAAGAGGACTCGTAACTCACCAAGACAAACTCCTAAACAAATTGAAAATTGGCTGTGTCTATCATTCCACGTAACAATGTTTTAAAATGCAGAATTACTGTTAAAAGACACTGTATCATTTACAATGGAATAATTAGCCTAGGGAGCTTGTAAGGGGTGCACTTATTTCAGCAAACCGAAACAACTTACTCAGTGTAACATATTTGTTCATATATTATTCTTTGCAGCACGCTATGAAGTGCATGCCTACTTATCAGCACAGACCTGTCACTCATCAACCAATCACAGAGGAAAGCAAGCTTGTGCATGAGACTTCACATCAGCCATAGCAACGGAGTCTTTCCCCTAGCTTACGAGTTCTTGCTTTTCTTTAGTAAAAGATGGTTTCAGCAGCTTTTTGAATAGGATTTAAGAGAAAACGTTCAGTTAGATTCGTTTTGTGGGACCTAGGAGTACTCTTAGAGGTACGATAAAATGCTTTGTGAATATGGGCCCTGTGAGTACTAAGAGTAGCCAATGTGGTAGTACCCTGTCATCATAGCAGTGGATTGTTCTTCGCCTCCCACCCATGGTCTGTTAACAGTGAATGAGATCCAACACAGTTGGGAAGGCCTCCATCAGTGTGGCTCATCAGCTGACTCCAGCTGACCAGCTGACTTCCTCTTCCACTGGGGACAGAAGAGTGTGGGAACAGGTTTCTGTTGCATGTTGAGCCAGTAGCAGAGGGTGCATAGTGACTTTATGTTATGGCCAGTGCTTGAGGACTGTCAGTCTCAAGCAGTAGACCCTGCTAGTGGATACTGGGATGCAGAGGTCCTACCTAAAGAATAGAGAAAGAAAAGACAACCATCACCACTCCCACAAGGATTTATCAATCCCAAAGGATACCCATTTGGCCTCTGAAATGCTTCAACAACAATCCAGCTACTCAAACAGGACTGTCTAGGTGGTCCAGTGAGGGGTTTCTGCTCAGCCGTCTGTGGAATATGTCGGCCATGTCAGAAACATATTTGAAAGGAGGCAGGTGGACACAGATGTGAGGTGCCTTAAGTCGGCCTTAAAATAATTAAAACAGTTGTGCTTTTTGACTGGGTTAAGTGTCCATTGTTTAACAATAACAAGTCTTATTATTTGGCATGTCCAAGTAATACAGGCAGCCTTGGGAATAAAAGGCCAGCGCTCTACATAGGAAATATTTGACATTTAGTAATACACATAGGAGGCCATCTGTCTCCTCTCCTGGTAATTGGGATTGGGATTCCATGACCACCCAAAAATCATACAACTGTTGTGCCAGACTTTTTGTTGCGACGTAACCCAATTCTGTCTAATTCAATAAAGATTTAACATTTATTTATAGCAAACATTAAACGGTATGCGTTTTGAAATGAAAAGATGGTTTGAATGTCCAGGACTGGACCTTCTTTTAGGAATTATGTTAAAGTCAAACTGCTCTAGCAAAGGCAATGAAATAGAGCAGGATGTAAACATGTAATGAGAATATCAGAGGAATCTAAGGGCTAATGTGAAAGCCATTTCTATTACAGCAGGCAAGTGAAATGTCCACCATGAAATGAGCTTTCAACTGCATCCCAGTGCATTCCAAATCTGGTTTTAAGGAAATGTAATTTTGAAAAGATTATGCAATCTTTGAACATTTCTGAAATTATTTATGCATAGAAATTATACACAGGGCATTCCCCTCAAGAAATAGCAATGGATCATGGGCATGTTGTGCCATACATCTTCTACCTCATACACCAGCTCATGGCTTCTGCCTGCAAGCTACCTATCCACAGGCCCTCCCTCCCGCAACATTAATGTCACGAATATCCATGGCCTTCACAAGATCACTCCCACTAACTCTGTGTAGGAGCGCAATTAAGAATGATTGTGTTTTCTGCATCGCTGCAAACACAACGCAGGCCGAGTGCTGTTCTGCATCACGCTCTTAGCCCCACACATTAACCCCCCCTTGTTCTCCACTTTAACAGCACCGCAGATCAAAAGCAGTGATTTCATCCCCGAATTAGTCCACAGAAGAATGGGTTTCATCACACAGGCTGACCATACAAATGACTCATGTCTCATGTTCCCCTATAGCCAGCAGCATCATCTTTGCTATTCTTCATCACGCACGGCTGGTTTCACTCCTGTGTCTGTTTATATAACTCTGTCAATCGACTATAGTTTACAAGCTTAAAATGTGACCTGCATATGATCATGAATAATATGTTATATAAAGTCCTGGAGTTTTGTTCCTCTCTTTCTGCCACTTGAGAGATAATAGCACACAATAGCACAAGGTTTTTAACTGTGAAACAGCTGACGATTCTAAACTTTAGCACAAGGGTTATAAGATTTATTTTTTTCATTTTGTCACTAACATTTGCACATTTCTCATGTCAGGTGACCGACTGTATTTGGGTACAAGGTACAAGACATGTAAATCATTGTTTGGCGCCATCACTTGGCCCCGGATGCCCTGTTGCAAATTCCGTATCCCATTACAAACATCCATTTACACCACCGTCTCCCCATAAAGGGGAGACACAGATGGTAGCAATCGCATCTCTACTGCAAACCCTCCACTCCTGTGCCTTAAATCTCCCTGACGTGGAGGACTTCCTCAGATTATTTACTCTTTACGGTGGAGGGCTGGGAGGCAGAGTCGTCCAACAAAAACACAACACACCTGCTCTAATGCTGCAAGTTTTTTTTCCCCTTCCCACGAAGCCGACAAGCAGCCTTGCGTCACCACCGTAACTCAATCCCTGTGGCGGGAAGTAAATGTAACGATGCCGACGACGTTTCTGCGTTGTGCATGGGATAGACTCCAGATCCCTCAAATGATAATCGAAAGCATACAGATGAAGTCCGGCAGGTCAGCTTAAGGATCACTGCAGCACCTGTCTGTGTTACAAGCCAGTGCTCCACGTGCGTCATCTGTCAGGATGAGCCTAAATCACAAAGCTCCACACCACCGAGTTATTGGCCAGAAGTAACAGCACAGTTAGAGGGATGATTTGGGCTTTATTTCAGATATTTGGCTGCTTAAAGACCCTAATATCTGCCATCTAAAATGAAGAAGAACAAACACACAGAACATTTCAATTTTTTGTGAAACTATGTGTTTTGGTCTATTAAGGGTTAATCCCTTGCCATCCCATCAAACAACATGACGTTACAGAGCACCTCTTTGACAAACCAAAACAACTCAGCACCAAACAGAAGCTAGGGAGAGAGAAGGCCTTGATAGATATATGACGAGCTCTATGGGCTGTCACTGACATTGTGATGTATGGCTGTGAAGTGCTCATCGCACACTTGTATGTCTGCCGGCTAATCACGCCTCCCTCAGAGAGAGAGAGAGAACGAGAGAGAGAGAGAGAGGGAGAGAGAGAGTGAGAGAAAGAGAGCCACAGCCCATCACTCCACACCTCCGCCGCGCCGCATCCTTGGCAGTGGTTGGCACTTTCCCAAAGTGCTCATGCGGGCTAGCCCAGCCCAGCCCACTCGGATGTGTACATCTTCATTCCGGCTGTCACTATGGCCCGCGGGCTTCCTAGCATGTCATTGCACAGACGTTCGGCTTAAACACAGGTGTGATCTGGCGTCCGGGGGTAGTGTGTTGGATCAGGTTGGTGATGTCACTGAATGAGTACATCTGAATGGGTGCGGTTCTATGAAGGGATCTAGCGAGGAAACGTGCTTTAGGGCAGGAAATACATTTTATTTTCGTTAATGAACTTTAATAATAATTTCATTGTAGCTCCTCAACATTACCTTGTAGATTGCAACAGCAAAACAAATGTTCACAGATGTAGCTTCAGTGTTAAATTTTCACACATCTATTGTTGACATATAACAATGAAAATGAAGGTTTATTTTGTTGTCATTTCATTTTAGTAACTGAAACAGAGTAACTAACACTGATTTGGTGGCGCTGTTATGACCACTTCATTGCAATGACGTAGGGATTGCTACAGTGTGTCATGTGTATGCATGTGAATGTAAAACTACTGCTGCTGTTCCACTTGTTACTGCATCATAAAAATGTGAATGCGTTCAAGGTAGTTGCCTGGAAGACCTTGACATTTCATAGACTGTGTTATAGTAGATGAAATCACCTTGAATTCTCTTTTCCTAGATATATTTATCTTCCTCTATAGCAGCTGAAATTGTAGCTCAAGGCCAATACCACTTCACAGGAACTTAACTATGGTTTCCATGTGCGTGTGGTTTTAACCCTGTAATTTCATCTTTGCTTGCTTTCTCCTGCAACAGAGAGAGAGAGAGAGAGAGAGAGGCATCTTTCCTCTCCTGTACTTAAAAAAAATGTGCTGAAGTTGAACAAGGAAGCAGATCTCGCTAGCAGCTAGCTAGCAGAACGAGCTTTTTCTGTGATCCGCTGTGGCCCAGTGTGATAAATTGGCAGATGTGTGGATAAGGCTAACTTGCATTGGTCTGCTGTGCCACCCTCCCCTCTGAGCTGGCACACTCCACGACAGTGACTCATACTCACATTCACCAGTCGCGAAACAATGTGCGCGGGGGAGAAAAATAAAAGGATAGAGTCGTTTCAGTAGAGCAATAAATTGTGATGTTCTAGTACAATAACCCACAGAGCTCTGGAGCGCCAAATCCCCTACGGTTGCTTTGGGCCGGTCTGTTTGGCTCTGAGGACTTAGAGGAAGTGGGATAAGTGGGCTGGGTGTGAGAGGAGGGATGGGAGTCTTTACATCTCGGACAGGGATGCATGATTCTGATTTACAGCTTTTTTTATGGGAGGGGGAAAACCCAGGTGTATTCATGGTTAGTATGTGGTGCATTCAGTCCTTTCTTTAGAGGTTTGCTTCAAAAACGTGTGCAAGAGAACGGGCTCTTTCCCTCTAATTAGCTGGACCAGAAAACGTGTCAATAGTCCTGAAAGGAAGACTGACCTCTTTACATATTGCAAAGCTGTGTGAAACTCTTCCTGTAGGAGTCCAACGGATATAAGTCAATCTGATGCAGGATTGGAGAAATATTTACGATACCACAAGCAAAGCACCCACTGCAGAACTGATGGTGAAATGTAAAACGGAGGTAAGGCCCTTTGAACTGTTCCCACTCAACAAGCACCTCAGCCAAGGGTTACCATGTTACTTTTATGTGTTCCTTTCTTCTTTCTCATGCATGTAAATCCAAAGCTTTTCCAAATGTCACAAGGCCACGTTCCCACATTCAGTCTGCGGTTGTACACGTATACACACCAGACATTTTTTATTCATGAGCAAGTCCTTTCAAGACAAAGACAGAGGGACCTCAGTCTCTAGGGTACAGGCAGTGTCCCCTAGAGACAGATAGGGTACTGCTGTCATCTTAAAGTTTGTAATGTGACGTATCTTGATAAACCATTGTTATGAATGATCATTTAATATCACTATTGTTCTTAAAATGAATGGAGCTCAATTGAAATAGATAGGACAATATAACCATGTAAAATGGTCACACCCTCATAAGTGTTCTCTTCCCCTGCCTCTCTCTCTCTGTTTGTCTGTTTCTGTGGTCTCTCTGTGTATATGTGTGTGTGTGTTTCTGCCTGTGGTGTGTGTGTATGTGTGTGTATGTTTATGTGTATGTGTGTGTGTGTGTGTGGGTTTGTGTGTGTGCCTCCTTGCATGCGTGCGTGCGTGAGTGCATGCATGCGTGCGTGCGTGCGTGCGTGTATGTGTGAATGGGATGAGCTGAGGTCCAGGCGGACCCAGTGACCCCATGGCTTCTCTCCCTCTCTACAAGAACCCGGCCCAGATCACGCAGCCCTGCCATTTGTGACTCATTCAAAAGCTATTCTTTTATTTCTCTTCTCTCGTTCATTTCCAAGAGTAAGCAATCTATCCTTCATTCTAAAACAGATTTGCAACAGCTGAGGGCCCCAACAGTGCAAGGCATGGCTTTTTCATCAGCATACTAAGGCACATCCCTCTTTGTATACAGTCCATGGGAATTGTATTGCAGTATTCTGTTACAAAGCAGCCTCCCAAGCTACTCCCAAGTCCCAACACTGAAGGGAAATGTGCACAGAGTTAACCAACTCAACAACATGCAAGATGCAAATGAAAAATGAAAGGGAAGTCTCTGAACAACATATGGACAAAACTCATGACAAACCACCAAATAGTCATTTTATGCAAATGGTATTTGCTGTTTTTGTTTAAGTTTAGAGTCCAAAACTTCTGTCAAGTGGATTTGAGAGCCCAATACTGTGTCAGTCCAGAGAGTGAACCAACCAGCAGTCACCAGTTAGAGCTTGTTGTCTGTGTTATTTTTGCATGTTTAGTACAAGAGCATTACAGATCACAACTCTGCGTGCTGAACATGCCACGGAATGAAGAGACGGAATGATAACAAAAATGTATTGTGAGTGGATGTTTGTGGAAGTTTGATTTTTGTATGTCGTCACCCACTCCTGCTGAAGCCATTAGCGGCTCACAGATAGGTTCCACATGTAGTGATGCACTCCTGCTAAATGCTGTGTCCCATAAAATGAGAGTTTTGGCAAGACTTTGTGTGAAAAAGTAGTATAATATCTCAAAGCTGTGCAGTGGTTATGCTACAATTGAGAAGAACAATCAGCAAGGATTTAACTTTTTGATTAATAAGGAATTAGGAAAATAGTCTTGTGCTCTACACTGAAATAATCCACATAGATCCGCAACAATATGGTAAAACTGAACGCTAAGTACTGTGCATTTAAATCACAGGATTTCTTCATATACAACCAGCTATGGCCTTGTATCATTGTACTGGTATCAAGACTGAGCTGAGTTGAGCTTGAGTTTAACATGTAGTCACTGTCCAATTACAGCTCGCCTTTGGGACATGACCGTGATCACACAGTGGGATGTAATGAAGGTTAGCTTTTCACTTTGGCCTGTTTCCCACATCACACTTATGAAATATAATGTCATCATTGTCTTGCAGAGGTTCTTGGAGTGTTCTGTGTCAGCGTCTCCTCCCTGACTCCTCCTGTGTCAGCCAGAGCACCGTAGAGCTACAGGGTCTCCTCCTGTTGGTGAGCCAGAGCTCCATAGAGCTACAGGGTCTCCTCCTGTTGGTGAGCCAGAGCTCCATAGAGCTACAGGGTCTACTCCCTGACTCCTCCTGTGTGTGAGCTAGAGCTCCGTAGAGCTACAGGGTCTCCTCCCTGACTCCTACTGTGTGTGAGCTAGAGCTCCTTAGAGCTACAGAGGACTCACTTCAACATGAATATATTCAACTGGACAGCTGGTTCATGTAATGCTAATAAAACATATTTTGGATATGTTGTCATTGTTGTGTACTTGCCTAACCTCTTTATGTTACGTTCAATCTGAGTTACATAAAGTGTTGTGGAGTAGTGAACTACTACTATTTTGCAGTAGCTTGCTGGTAGTTCAACTACATTCATATTTGCATTATGAACAAAAAGTAATTAAATTAAATGTTTGCCATTTTTAGTTAACTTAAATTGAACCCATTTCACTACCCCGCCACCTTTTTCTTTCATCCTGAACACTGTGAAAGCAAGCCGAGGCAACGCATTCATCAGGCAGCCATCACCACACTTGACCTTTGTGTAGTAGTGCATATGCAAATGTTCAGAGAAGTTATTGCATGCTGTTTTAGAAGTTACCTGAGTAACAGAAAAGTCCTGCTTGGTTCAATACCCCCTCAAGGAGTTGCTGGAAGGCAGGTGTCTGACTGTCTTTCCAATAACGTTGACTGTGAAAGTGCAAAGTTAGTAGGATGACAGGTCAATCTGATATTTGGTCAATCTGATATAGAGCGTTTTTCTGAACAATGTAACATTTTCCATAAAACACAAATGCATCAACCACATAGATGCATTTTGCTAAATGTAGTGAGACAGTAGTTCACCAAAACCCTCAAACCTATTGAGGAGGATCTCATACACATACCCACATACCCACACACACACGCACGCACGCACACACACACGCACGCACACACACACACACGCTCACAGACACACACACACACACACGCTCACATGTACACACAGTAAGAATAGATGCCTTCTCAACACTGCAGCTTGGCCTCTAACTATAAACTTGTAGTAACACTTGACATAACACCATACATAACTAATCTAAAAATTACAGAATCCTAAAATACAGAAAGGAATTATATGGTCAGCAGATTTCATTTGATGGTGATGGTTTTTGACAAAAATACTCTTACAACTTGCATTATAGGTATATTGGGAAGTTTGTGTGGCTATTATGTTAAAAAAGTGCAGATTTGTATTACGTTTGAGGTTTATTACATTTCAAGGGAAGTCAATTTGATAATTTTTTTTACAAAGTAGTTTAAACTACTTTTCTAAGTACCTTTAGTCAACCAAACAGACCAAACTAGATACCTCCTTAGAGCAGCTTTGCTGTAGTTAATTTTCTTCCTGTGTGAAATAATTGGTAGCTCGCAAACCTGACCTTCCCCAACACTGGTTACACATTATTCAGTTCTCCTAAGCTCACCAAAGTCTTTCTCCACCATACCTACTTGAACATAGCTTTTCAAGCTTGTCTTTTACTCTCTATAATAACGCACCAAGAATACAAGGTGCCTTTTTGCTAAAGTTTCCTTCTGCCCTTGAATGATAAAAAAGCTATTTGTAGCACAGCCGTTTACTAGCATTAGCGTCCTCAAATAGAGCCCCAGGATTTAAGAGGACACAGTTATGGACTGTGAAAAATAATCATGTCTGAGATGTGTACGCCTTGCTCAGTGACTCTTCATGCAGTCATAACTTCCACTTTCACTTGATAAATGTATGTTATTCTTATTTTTGATGAAGACCTTGGGCATTTAATGTTCACAGTTTTCACATTCAGTTATGCAAACACACATGGACAGACACACACAACTTGAGATACACAAACTACAGCTTGAGGCTTTTGTGTGTTTACATGTTTTTCCAGGCAAATTGGGTAAGGGACTCAAATCCTCTGCTAACCCCCAACCCACCCTGCCCAACCTCCCGGCACTTCGCTGCCTGTCAGAGAGAGGGGGAAACGGAGCCAAACCTGGGGCCAGGGCCAGCTGAGTGAGTCACAGTCCAGCTTGGTGGGTGTCTAATGTAGAGTCAGCACAGGCGTGTCAGGGACACAAGCCTGGAACCAGGCTGCACCCACTTCAAACCAAGCCCACTTGACACACACAGAGGCTGGAAGGGCCATGAGTTCCGATCACGCTGGGGCTTCAGAGAGCCACAGAGGCTCTTTATGGCATGTCCTCTGCTTGGGGGCGGGAGGGCGGTGCGCTGTCTGGCTCTCTCTTCTCATGTTGATGGTGCACAGTGCTGACAACTCTCTTATTTTTATTTATTTATTTCCTAACAAAACATGAAATGCTTGCTCTCAATGAGAGCAAAAGGTCATAGGTTCATCAAATATATTAATGCGATCCAGAGGGCGCCTTGTTGTGGGTTTCCAAATGCGGCGTTGTGTCGTGATGTATCTGAATGAGGGTTTTCTTCTTTCCTTTTATTTATTTATTTGTTGGTTTTCTTGGTTTGGTTTTGATTTGTGGCAGCTGGATTATAAAACTGCATGCTGAGGTGGCTTGTGGAACTGATTCGGAGGAAGCTGCAAAGAAAGCTGCACACAATATGTTCCTCATGATTATTGTGCATTTCATGTGCGCCTCTTTCATATAATATCCCCCATAGTCCATCTGTCATCAAACGCATGTTAAAAGCAAACTAACAAATCTTCAGGCCTGAAAGTTTACATGTTGAAAACAATCAAAACACCCAACAAACATGTAGTGTTTCTCACTTGCACTATCAATCTGAAGGATATTTTAGCGGGTGTCTGCGTTTTTATTTGAGCTGAACTGGATTTAACAAAAACTGTAGCCTGGCCCCTCTGTCACCTCTAAATAAGCCCTATCTGTGTCCACAACACCAGAGCGGTCCAGACCACATGATCCAGTTTAACTTCACCAACCCTCTCACAACCAGACATCTCTGCTTCATGAAAAGTTCTGAAACTACATCCTCGGACCAGACAACACAACCCACACCAACACCCTTCACATTCATAAGAACCCAATCACAACACAGAAACATACCTCTCTTTTCTCTCTAGACCAGTGAACCGAGTGAAAACAAACTCTTTGCCCTTGACACATGACAAAGAACGTGACATGCGGTACCGGTGAATTCAGGGGGACTTTTTGAGGCTGTTTGAGATTATAGTCACACTATCAGCTGCCAGCACTGGTCACTGAGCCCTTAATGGCATCATTAGAGAAAGGAGTCCGGCCAGATGTCTTAGCCAAGGGCAGTGTTCACTTGGGCCTGGAGGGGAGACAACTTGGTGAATGAAATGGTATGAGGAAAACAGCTCCATAACTCTTAAACAGAGATGTTTTTGTATATATATATATATATATATATATATATATATATATATATATATATCCTTTATATATATCCTTTTTGGATACAATAATATGCCAAGAGAGAGTCAGAAAATGATGAAGTTGAGCCAAACTGAAAACATGCCCACACCAGTCCTTGTAAATGTTGATCAACCATTAATGTCATACTAAAGTGGTCAAATTGTTTTCTCATTGTTTACGGAACATATTTGTTCACATTGTGAACCAGTCTGAATTAGAAATAATTGCTATGTTTTTTTTATTAGAAACTCCTTTTCACAAAACCACAACTTAATTTCAAGGTTTATTCACATGAATTTCATAGTTTATGATGGCTACACTGTAGTTGTATAGGTTACCCTGTTACAATGCAAATGATTGGCAGGGAAACTAGTGAAGTTTCCTTATTCACGAATACAGTCAAACTGTGATGACATTTTAGCTGCTAAATACCGATCCCAGGTGAGACGCCTTTATTGCCTAAGAGTATCTTTTTTCATGATAGCTATCGCAATGCAAAGCCAGCTAGCTATTCCAAACTAGTATCGCTTACCGCAGCATCAAGTACCTAAGGAATCCAGCCAGGTCCCGATTGCACATCAAAAGGTGTAGCCACAGTATATCACACAGCTGTGTTTTAACTGCAGTCCCTTTAGAAACAAAATGAGACTGTTGCAGTTCATGCTTTGGCATTGGTGAGATGTAATTTCTTAACAGACCGTTCCAACCATCTCTATCGACAACCAGCATTTAACCAGCAGAACTCTCAGCCCTGTTCTTTCTCCCTGGAAACCTGTTGATAGCGGCACTGCTACAGTGGATGTCTTGAATCATAAAAAAGAGACTTCTTGATCTTGGTCCACATGGTTTACATTTATTCTCCATATACAAATACTAGGAAGTTCCTTCCTTTCTCTCAATGAGTGGGCTAGAAGTAAGAATGTAGGGTTGTCCCTAATACCTTGGCATACCTTGACTTATACCATGAGATTCATAGCATGAGAACACAGATAAGCACTGATAAGAGAAAATCTTAGTATGACTTTGGGGCCGATCACACAGGACGTGACTTTTAAAAGCGTGTCGCTAGCAAAACCATTGTTTTCCTATGGTACGGCGCGCCTTTCATGTGCGCCTTTTAAACGCCTCGCGCCTTTCTGGCGGTTTAAAGGCGCGCCTAAAAGTTAAAATATTCGCAACTTTAATCGCAAGGCGCGGAGCCGCAAAGCTCATCAATGTCACACTAGGCCAAGGCAGCCAATCGGATCAAGCAAGAGGCGGGCTTTATAACTTTACCACTTCCTGTTGTCGGATGGGAAGAACAGCGGGAAGTCAAAACTATTTCAAAACAAAATGGCAAATTCGGTAGAGGCGCTCATTTTAGCAGTTTATAACTATGAGGAATTGTACAACTCCAGATGTAAGAATTATTCGAATTCTACACGGCGGACACATGCGTGGACCTGCGTGAGCAACCAATTGGCCGTCTCTGGTGAGTATACTTCACTATGCCTTTTATAAATGCCTTTAAAACAAATAGGCTAGCTGGCTAGCTAACTGTAGGCACCACTCTCAGCAGTGAAGGTGAAGCAGTGAAGGTGAGATCAGGAGATTAAATAGATAGATGGATACTTTAAGTGAGAGAGCGCGCGTGTGTGTGTGTGTGCGCTTTTCCCCAGGCGCATCTTGCCAACGCGCTTTCGATGCGACTGCGCTTATAAAAGTTGCGCCTGTGTGATCGGGCCCTTAGTGTTCCTTCCAATTTTATTGATTTTGAAAAAATTGTCATGAAGATTGTCACATCTGTGGTGGAGGTAAGCCTAAGACTTGACCTCGTCTAGCACAGTATAATGGTTTTTGACTTGTGTAGGGTTAATTCCGTCTTTTTTTCAGCCGTATTGTACTTTTCACACAGTTCACTTACATATTTGGCAAGGGGAGATTCTGTGGATCAAACCAAGAGTCAAATGAATAGGCTACAGCTGCTATCTTTGATGGAGGGAGCATGCCCCTGTTCCTCCCACCCAATGTTCCATCGATAATATATTCATGGGACGTAGACTCAAAGTCTCTGAGGACACTGTTTAGGCCACGAGATTACTAAAGAAGCTTATGGCCCAAGAAGTTTATAGCCCCAGAAGTTTATAGCCCCAGAAACACATCGGCCATAAACTTGGTCCACAAGGTCCTCAGGGCTTATTCCACCAAAACATTCTTTTTATCAGACAGTTGAATAGATGCAGGATGACAGCTTATAAGAAATGTAATCAATTTGAAAGCATTCTATCATATACTTTAACTGATCTTATGTATATCAATACATCACGTATCATTACATCATATCCTTATATCTTATACGTACTATTATATATACATTATGTTCTCATGTAAACATGATATTTTATGTAAATCATATACTCTACACTATTGTGAGATGTGCTACTACATCATTCTGCTGTAGGCTTGATGGTTAAACTACTACAAGAGTGCTTAAATGAAAAGTAAAAAATAGAGGTCTGGGGCCGTATTCACAAAGAATCTTAGGGCTAAAAGTAGCTCATAAGTGGCGAATTTAGGAGAAACTCCTAAAAATAATGGGCGTGTCAGTCTTAAATGTAGGACTCCTAATTTCTTTTACTAAGAGCAATTCACAAAATATTTTATCCCTCAAAGTAGCACCTAAGTCTAGGACAGCTTAAAACTCCTCATGAGGACTCCTAAGTCACTAAGACCTATTCACAAAAAGTCTTAAAATGGCTGAAGCCAGACGCAACCTGTTGGAGACACTTGACCGACTCTGAATTGTTGAGAAGATATCGCTTAAACCGTGAAGGAATCAACATACTAGAATTAGTGCGGGATGCAATCACGTCTCCAACTAACCGAAACAACCCAATCAGTCCGGAAGTTAATTGTTTGATAACATTAAGATTAAAATAATTGCTCCATCCAGATATTAGGACGTCTTTGTAAACCGCAAAAAGGTACATTCAATTAATACACAGATAGTGTTTGATCCAAATTTCACAATCATGGATATTGTTGTGAAGTGGCCTGGATCTACTCACGATTCGCACATTTTAATGGAGAGCGGTCTGCGCCAGCTTTTTGAGCGGCACCATGTACCTGCTGGATGCCACTTGTTGGGTGACAGTGGCTATCCATGCAAGACGTGGATTTTGACATCCTTCCTCAATCCACAACCGGGAGCACAGTTGAACTACAACATGTAATTATACGCATGAGGCCTATTTTGGTGACACAATTGAAATACGCTCATGTGGACAAACTTGGACAAACGCCTTTTCTTTGTTAATTCTGTTAATTATTGTGTACCGTTTATTTCCATGAATTGTAGAGCGCACAAGAATACACGCAATGTTATGGAAAGAGGAATCGGGCAGCTGAAACGCCGCTTTCATGTCCTGCATGGGGAAATGAGGCTTAGCCCAGACAGGGCCAGTGCCGTAATCACTTTGTGCGCAATTCTGGGGAATGAAGCATTTATGTTAACACATATGTCCTCCCATGCCTCACGCTTCTTTTTTTGTGGTCACCCCACAGCCAAATTTAGCTTTTATAACCCCCCTCCTCTCCAGCACACACTGGGCCAACAGGAGCAGTTGGTCCTGGGACCAGTTCGGCTTTCTCTTACTCCTTGCCCTCGTTTCGTCCATTATGACAGGAGGACTTAAAGAGCCGTATGGACTGATATTTGAAGTGTTTAAGGGCTGGAAATATGCTGATTACCTAATAGTTTGCAGGGTGCTTTAATTATTACTTCCTTGATTCCATGCAATTTCCGTGTTTTTTTCGGCAATTTCTCTTTCTCTTAACTTGCAAAGCGTCATTCTCGTTGGATGCACAAACTTGTCATCATGCGTGTGCATTCTGCTAAGTGCACTGTCCATTACTATTTAATATGACTTAATTTGAAGCCTAGGTTATTCTCTTATTTTCTGTTGATTTAGTGGGATCGTTAGGGGGATGTTAAGACTAAGTTTTGAATGAGAGCGCCTGTCAGCAACCAATCACCGTGCGCACCGCTTCTAAACTCGTGCATGAGAATTGACGTCATCCATAGCAACGGAGTTTTTATCTTAAGTTTAGGAGTTGGTATTATCCTTAGTATGAGTAGGTCTCACAGGCGTTGTGAATCACTTTTAAGAAATTACTCCTACGTAAAATGTTTTAGCGCGAGTTAGGAGCACTCCTAGTGGTAAGATAAAAGGCTTTGTGAATACGGCCCCTGGACATTACTTTTTATGTTCAGAACGGTGCTGAGCGAACATGGGACTGTTTCTAATTGATGAATTACTTTGAGCAAACATAGACCTCAGGAAACACTGGGCTGAGGTAACATAGGTCTCTTTCTCAGAAATGTACTATGAGGGAAAACAGGCCTTTGGGAAACGTGAGGCCAACCAAACCTCCCCAACGGACTTCTACCCTCCAGAGAGTGATCTAAAACAGGACAGCTAATACGTTTGCCTTTGTGTTGCTTCCTGTCTGTCAGCAATGCAGACGTCAGAGAGAGAAGCAGTGACAAAGATGAAAAGTCATTCTCATAAATCAAACCGTTGGCAATCAACTTCTGGGCGTCTCTGAATTGGAACCTGTGAAGACAACAACAGTTTCTGATCTATTCTTCAACACAATGATTACCACATGTCTGACAGAAATTTCATCACCACTTTTAATGACCTGTAATATATAGAGTATTGTGTTTTGCAATACTTTTTGGACACTTAGAATATGGAAGGTGTTTTTTTCAGACGTTTTCCAGATTGATAAACAAAAAACTATGATCAGTTTGAATTTGGGAGTTTTCCTTTTTTAAGAGGGTGTTTTTGCGCGGCCTGTTTTCCCTCATAGTACATTTCTGAGAGTGTTGTGTCGCGGCGTTCTCCGCACTCTCTCTCTGGTGTGCTTTTCCTGTTCGTATCGAATCATTAAGCAGTTCCGTGTGTGGGCACTTTGAAGATGGCAGGTGATTGATAGGTGGCGTGGCACTCGTCTCTGAATCAAGTGTTTCATCATCAATCTCCTCCCCCTCATCCCTTTGTTCATTTCTGTATGAAATCTGATCCCTTGTCAAACAGCCTTGAATGGTCTGAAAGGGTCAAATGTGACTGTGTGTGTGTGTGTGGGGGGGGGGGGGTGTGGGTGTGTGTATGTCCAAATGCTACATACCCATTTCCAGCTGGCCAGATTTATTATGGTATGTCATTGTTGAACCCCAATATAATAGATTAGAAGCATAGCTGTGTGTAGATGGTCCGAGTCGCCAGACCATGGAATATAATTATTTTTTTCCTGCAGTGTGCGTCCTCTGTCTCCTTGCTTTCCAAAAATCTCACAGTGTTCTTCCCCTCTCCCCTCCTTGGCAGATGCCGATGCTGAATGACAGCCTTATCTCCCCCCAGCCCACCCACCCCTTGTCTGATGCGATGGAGGTCGGCTGAAAAACAGAGCTCTTGTGTGAGAGGTTACGTAATGCTGGCTCTGCGTCCTCCCCAGAGGGCCTCCCATCTATCCCCATACTTACCTGATTGATTTTTGGAGCGCTTAATCCCGGAGTCTTGAGCACATCCATACGGTTAATGTAGTGCCGTTCCAGGTGATAAGCTCTGAGAATCAGTCATGGTGAGGGAACCCTTTGGCGGTGATATTTATCAGCCAGTCATCTCCAGCCCCTTCTTTCCTCCTGAGTTCTATCCATCACTAGTATGCAGTGCTAGTCTTCCAAGAAATGACTGAGATGAGTGTGGGTTTTTTTTTCTTCCTTTTTCACAGCTCTGACACATATTTTGAAGAAGGAGAGTCTTTAAATCAGTTTCAACATTCCACACAGATCATTTGTCTTTGTGTTCTTTTTTATCACTTTTGGAGGAATACTATGTTCTCTCTGTTGTTTTGTAGCTGTAACAGCTTAGTCCACTCCAAAAACAGACCCAGATCTTTTCGCCATATAAGTAAACAGATAGAGGAACCAATTACACTGGGAAATAAAGAACAGAATTGAAAATAAAAAGAATGGAGCATTGAAATGAGTCACCTAACCATTTTAAGATTAGAAATAAGACACATAGCAGCCCTTACCAATCACATCTCAGCACATGACCTTGACATGTCATAAGACAATGAGACAATAGATTTATTTCAGCAAGAGTACCATCTGATAATGTAGTGTAGGTACATTGAAAAATGTGGTGCAGCAAATATGAAATTGTTTAAACATAACCTATATGAGATTGGTCATTCTCACTCCTTTTCATTTCCCATCTCTAGTGGAGTTAAATCAGTCTGTCTTTTTCACAAGTTCAATAATTGTATGATCCCAATCTCTGGTGATAAACCCAAAATCAATTACCAGAGTGAAGTCTGCTGATATTGTTTTTCAAGTCATTTGATTTTACTTCAATGGCAATACTACATACACAGTGTTGTGAGTTGTGCTTAAAGCTATAAACAGAAATTACAATAGACACTTCTTTAGACAAACACTAGACACATTCCACGTGCTTAGAATAAAAAGAATGACTAAGCCATGGTAGAGGCTTCATCAGGACCACTTACACAGTCCCATTCTTCAGATAACCTGGAGTCAGCATTGTATTTATTTTAACTGCAATTTAGCTGGCAGTGACTACTGAATGTCAGCGATGTGTCTCTTTGACCTTATTGTATAGGCTGGAAAAGCGGAGGGAGGCAGACAGACAGCGATCCAACCAAGCTGTCAACTTTCAACACTACGGGGAGCTACAAAATCAATCAAACACTCAGTCCCGAACAGGAAACATTGCGCCAGATGCCACTATGGAAACTTTAGGATTCTGTATAAATATGATTGACTAAAGGACAAAACACAAAACTGTCTGAATTCAACAAGTTTGTGGAACTACAGAACCAGTGAACCAGTGACGTGCGGTGAGGTTCGCAGCTGGTGAGGCACAGAAACTGGAAGTGATTACGTCATTCCGATCTGTAGTTGTTTAAATTTTTTTTTAAATGTAAATGCTTATGGTTTAAAAATTGTCATCTCACCAGAACTGAAAAAACTTTATTTTTTATTGTCTAATACTATTACTTTTAAACGATTATTATTATAAGAAGTTATGCGGCTCAATAGTCAACTGACTTTTACGAGGCTATAGGCCTAGAGCTAAACGTACAATCGGTGTGGTAATTGAAGTTTTACACCGTGTCAAATAAGATATTAACACTCTAAGGTCCAAGGCCTTTTAGACTTTTCTAAGTTGTCTGACATGCCTTGATGTTTTTGTACATTTTGCTTAACTAAAAACATTGATGCACGAATGGAATATATGATTCTATTCTAGAAGACCTCAGCAATAATACCATGTAAGTAAAAGGAATGTAGTCAAAAAAAGTTTAATTTAAATCAAATGTAAACATACCCTTGGAAAAACCTTGTTTCAGAGGTGCTCAGACGTTGTACAAAAACACATTGTAAAGATTTATTCACAAGACTTTTTATTTCTGAGCCTTGTAAACATAGGTGTTGGCTAAACACATGTTAGTTTAGCATTCAGAAAGTATGTCTTGTTTCACTACCACATATTTATAATTTCAGAGTGTCCTGTGCCATTCCTAAATCTGTGCCCCTACAAATGCATATTGATGAGTTGGTGTGAACAAACCTGTGACACCTCTCGCAAAGACAAAGGCCATATCCTAATGGCCCTAGAATGTCTTTGTGGCCCAAAACCCCCGGAGTGAATCTTGCCACACCATGACCCAATGGAGATCACTGAATCACCATCTCCTTATCATATGAATAGCTGTCATTTGCTAATGGGTGGGTCCTTAGCAGCAGAAACCACACTCAGATACTAGAAAGTGCAACACATCAGTTCTATTCCCCTGACAAAGTGCTTATTTATTTTAAAATTTTGAACTGTATATATTATAAAAGAAAAGGGTTCAATGTTTCCGTGGTTGTTCTTTTTATGTCTCTAAGACGAAAACTCGCGGAGCACAACATTCTTTTTGACCAAAAAATAAAAATATCCCGGACAAGGGATATAGACCTTAGACAGTTAATAGTTACAAGGTAGCGTATGTAGCCCTCCCACCAATGATATGGCTCATTTCAATTTGTCTAGGGAAAATATAACCTTTTACACAACTCGGCAGTGATGGGCAGTAGCATCACTACTTGTAGCGACGCTACTAGCTTAACTACATTTGTCAGTAGCTTGGCAGTAACGTCGCTATTTACAAAACCAAGTAACTTTTCAGTAGCTAAGCTCTTTTATTGATCAAGTACCGCAGTAGCGTCCTCGAAAGCTAATTTATCCTGGACCTTTCTGATGTTCATTCATAACAGGCTTCCCTGCAGCCATCAAACACAAAAATTAAGGAATACGTCACTTTAGGACAAAACACAAAACTGTCTGAATTCAACAAGTTTGTGGAACTACAGAACCAGTGAACCAGTGACATGCGGTGAGGTTCGCAGCTGGTGAGGCACAGAAACTGGAAGTGATTACGTCATTCCGATCTGTAGTTGTTTAAATTTTTTTTTAAATGTAAATGCTTATGGTTTAAAAATTGTCATCTCACCAGAACTGAAAAAACTTTATTTTTTATTGTCTAATACTATTACTTTTAAACGATTATTATTATAAGAAGTTATGCGGCTCAATAGTCAACTGACTTTTACGAGGCTATAGGCCTAGAGCTAAACGTACAATCGGTGTGGTAATTGAAGTTTTACACCGTGTCAAATAAGATATTAATAGTTACAAGGTAGCGTATGTAGCCCTCCCACCAATGATATGGCTAATTTCAATTTGTCTAGGGAAAATATAACCTTTTACACAACTCGGCAGTGATGGGCAGTAGCATCACTACTTGTAGCGACGCTACTAGCTTAACTACATTTGTCAGTAGCTTGGCAGTAACGTCGCTATTTACAAAACCAAGTAACTTTTCAGTAGCTAAGCTCTTTTATTGATCAAGTACCGCAGTAGCGTCCTCGAAAGCTAATTTATCCTGGACCTTTCTGATGTTCATTCATAACAGGCTTCCCTGCAGCCATCAAACACAAAAATTAAGGAATACGTCACTTTAGGCGAGACGAGTGAAAATAGATAGATAGATATCGACATTTCAAGTACACTATAAAAAATGATTTTGGGGTGTTGTAAATGTGCCTTAGTTAAATGTGTATATTATACATGAAATTACTACATTTTGTCAATCTCACAATAATATTAGATAAACTACACTGAACTACCTAATTTTATTATGTAAAACAATAAACATGTTATTTATTAGTAAACTCCATGCAAGATATTATGTAGAATGTGCAAGCAAAGAGTAATGGTGCAAGTGCCCAGTGAAATGTACACAATTTTTTTTAGTATTCAATAGACATGCGCATTTGACATTGGAACTCAACCAGTGCGCACTCAAACAAAAAATCCGAACAAAGATGGCGACGTGTTTGAAGCTTGTTGGTGGGAAATGTTTCATGTGAATTAAGCTATCTACACGACTTTTTATACGTCTACATTGACTCGTTAGTTGTTTCTGTGTTACACGAATGTTGCAGAGTATTGTAAGTCTTAACTGAAAGTCTCGAATATTATTTGTGGGTGGCTGCTAACGCGTAGACCAAAAATCCATTAAAACAGATAGTAGCTGCTAACTAGCCTCTACTAAAATGTGATACACAATGTTTGGAGGCTACAACTTTTTTGTGCTGAACGGCAGCTTACTATTTATAATTTAATTATATGCTGGCAACTGTGTTATAAAAGCAATAAGGTACTCGAGTCAGTACGCTATCGTCAAAAATGTACATGCCGAGAGCAAGATTTCCAAATTAATTTGAAAGTGACAGGTTCGATACCCAGGCAAACATGTTCCAGTTTACTGAATGACTCAGAATAAGTTTGAATCTCTGAAAGCACAAGAAATTCTATGAGCACTACATACCCATACTGGATCCTCCTCCCCATACAGTAATTTTTTTTAGTAAGTGCATTTAAAAAAAATCTGTAATTGTAGGTAAACTTTACCTAAAAAAACTGTGTAAACTTTACGTAATATATTATAGTAAAGGACATTTGGAAAATCTGTGTAATTGAAGGTCAAAATTTACCTAAAAAATCTATGTAAGCTTTACGTGATATATTGTAGTAAAGGATATTTGGGAATCTGTGTAAGAATTACCTGAAAAAGGTAGGTGGAAATTGTTACCACAATTTTTTTTACGTAAATAGGGTCAGTTATTTTTTACAGTGTACACCAGACGCTGCTCATACATTTAAAATGAATTCTCCCCATCTTCAGCTGTATCTAAATATCAACAGCATTCTAGTTATCCGGTTGTCTAGAATACAGCTGAAGATGATGAAAGTTAAAAAGTGAAAAGTGTGTGCTGTCTGCTCAGGGAGTCGAATTGCGAAAATGCACGAAATAGACGAAAGATGAAGGTAGGCGAGGTCTTCTGCACTCATTTGTTTTCATCTGCGTTTGAATACCTGTCTCAACAGCCATACCTTCCAAAGTACGTCACTTTATAAGAGACTAGTGAAACTAAATATGTTTTCAGATGCCTTCTTTGTAATCCAAATAAAAAGTTCCTGTCAACGTCAATGACATCCAACACAAACATACGAACACACAAATTTCATCCATTCAACCGTTTTTATCTGACTGACAGTTGTGTTGATCACTAAAATTGCATTGACTTGGCATGCAGTTTGTTTAGCTGAAAGTAGCTTCTAATGTATCAAACTACTTTTGACAGGTTTATGTAACTTAGCTTGCTCCTTTTTTTTGAGTGAGTGTAGAGTAGCTGATAGCTTAGCTCACTACAAATATCAAGTAGCTTGCCCAACACTGCAACTCGGACACTTGAATTCGAAGTTGAGAAAAAAACTCTTACATATTTATTTACACAAGGTATTAACAAGCAAACAGTTAAACACCATAGACATAGCACATAATACCAAAATGTTCTACTGACTGGTATAATTTAAAGTTGGTGCACTTTCTTTGTAGCTCGTAATCCATTCACGGCTTCCCTGCCCCTAGCAGCCTTTCGCGAGGTTTGTTTTGCGCATGAATATGTCCCGTTGGGAAACGTGAAAAACTCCAATGCAAATGTCAATACCTTGGGTCCCGTTGTTTGAAGCAAACATTTTAGCTCCGCCATTGGTCTCCCATTATTAATCATTTCACGTTTGGACTGCAAGTCCAACTTTGAGAACTGCTTCAGCTTAGCAATACAACCTTCCATTTTCGCCGTCAAGTAGAAGCCTAGAAGAAGCCCAACTTTAAAAACAACATATACCCGACAATTGCACTCTCGCTCGCCTTCCCTCCAGAGGCAGTGGAACTGCCTGCCTCAGTAACAATATTTTTCAATGCGTTTTGAGCTCAACTCAAATGTTCTACGCTTGCGCACGCATGCGTAAAACCCAGTTTGGAGTGATTGCGCAATCCTTACTGAGGCACTGGCTCAGCTGCCCATAGACACCAATGCATTTGCCTCAGTCCACGGCACGTCCATGTTTTCAGGAAGCGGAAATGCGCAAATTCAGCGATTTTGATAATAAAAATGCTCGAAATGATCGGAATCCTGCAGAAATTACACCCATACCACAGATTTGTAGAGAAATATGAATATTTATTTTATAATATATATATATATATATATATACATATGACTGCACGTCCCTGCAGTGAACCATTTGTTACCTCAACCCCTCGTTTCTGTAATTGGAATTTTCTGAGGAAATTACCATGTTCCCTAGGCCCTTTATTACACAGTGTCATTCTGGCAAAGGCACTGTTTTGCCTCAACCATACATGTTCCCCAAACCATACATTCCATCAATGTAATTGTATAATTGGAAACAGCCACATGTTCCCTTGAGCCTTGTTCTCCCAAAATAAAGTGAAAAATAATGCCCCGACTTATATTATAGCAATAGGCATCGGTGTACTGATAGCTATTAGATGTACACACCACTGGTATGGGGCTAGAAGTTATGGACATCTTTCTAAAGCAAAGAAACTCACATTGTATCACATTGTTATCAACATTGTTGTGTCTGAGTCAAATTGCACCTGTGTTTGGGTAAAGATTTGTTCTAATTTGAACAGTAATCAATATTCAAATGAAATATATCGCAGGCGGCATGAGAGAGGCCCATTAGTGGAGGTGATAGAGCTGAATGTGATCAGATAAGAAACACTGACAAGACTGAGCTACCTGCTGATGTATGAAATCAACACAGAGGAGTGCTTCCATCACAACACAGTGACAATGCAACCAAGATGCAAACATGTTTTTTTTTTAACGTGGCCAGGATCTATGCAATCATGGTTAAGTCACAGAAAAAATATATATTTTCAGTGTTTTTAAATGTTATGGTGAAATTTGTTTTTAGGGGGGACTGTTTTCCTACAATGTATAATCTTTGTCTGTCTGTATCTGATGTTATCAATTATTTGCTATATGTCCTCAGAATATATAATAAAATGTTCAATACATTATTCTGTGAGTTGTTTTGACTGAACTCTAAGTAATGAAACAGATGTTGCGGCCAACAACCACAACAACAGTGAAAGAGACAGCATGGAATCTGTCAAAATACTTCCATGTAATAACATTGTAATAAAGAATTTAAGTCAGTTCATCATCAAGACCTCACCAAGATCATGGCTGTGGTAAGGAGGGTCTTGGTCAATGGTCAAGTCAACTTCCAATCAATCTCAACAAGTAATTAATCAAAGGTTTCACAAAATGCTAATTCTCCCCTGTGAAATGTGAAATGACAAAGTGAAATGCAGTTCAACTGCCAGCTCAACACTGGGCAGCGATACAGAATGATTCTTTAAAACACATGCAGTATGTACAGGAATGTACACAACCAGGTGCGAAGTTAAGGGGAGTCAAAGGGCACGCAACGTAACCTGAAAGCACACAGAATTTTTCCCATCATAACATTTAGCATCATACCCTTAAAGCTCTTGTTATTAGCCCATAGGCTAGTGCCACATCCTCACACAAGCGCAGGCTCCAGACCCTGAGCACAGATGATGTCATCTGCTCAATCACTACCAGATTGGGGTTTGGCTTGAGCTGGACCTCAAAGAAAACTGCTTTACACATGGGACGAGCCGTTACTTCTTGTCAACGTTCACTTAAAAGGTCCGTACGCGATCCAAAACACATACGTCGAAGCCCTTTGCACCTTGCACCATAAATTACCCATAAAACCCCCTGGCTCTAATGCTCAATGACATGTTATGGATGTGACATTCTATCCGCTTCCTTTTACTACATAGCAAAGAAAGCACAGAATCTATATCATAATTACAGCATTGTGACCACATGTGAACCAGCACCTTGTGAAAGGTGTCTGAATTGTAGGGTAATTTATGGTAATAAGAGGCATATTTAGCTTTTGCTCGCTTGCTTTTGATCTTCCCTACCTAAAGAAGTATGTCTAAATGATTGCCTTTTGTAGCTTATTTAGTGTAATATGTAGAAAAGGGCGGCCAAAACCTTGCCGAAGTCGGAAAACACCATGCTGGAAGGATGAAGTGTGTGTAAACTTTATGGTACAGAAGAATGCATTAGAGTGGTAAATATTACAGCTTTCTATGGTGGGCTTATCGGCACATTTGTAAGGTCACTAAGACCAATGCATCTGATTCTATTCAATAATACAGTTAGTTGTAACATTACTGTGCCCTCCTTACAATGAACAGTAAACTTAATCGTTACAAGTACAGACCAGATTCAGTGTAAGAAAGAAACCCATATTTAGGTCAACAACCATAAACAATGACGTCTTAAATGAAATGTTGCCAATAGTTAAATATCACAGTTACCAATTACACCAAATAAACCTAAATACATAAAACAAACTCAAATGAGAGAGTCAGTGAGATGAAGAGAGAGAGAGAGGGAGAGAGAGAGAGAGAGATTAGCCAGCTGAAGGGGGAGAAGTGGAAAAGGCGCAGACAAAAGCCAGAAAGCAAGAGCCAAGGCAGCAAACTAAAGTGTTTAATTTTATATCACACGTCTTACTCCTAGGCATGTGCCACAAGCTACATAGTATTGCTAAGTTTCCTTAGACAATGCCATTTTTCCCATCTAACACCATGATTGGCTGACTGGACAGAGATGACAGGGAGGCTGATAAGAGAGGCTGCAGAGATAAAATTGTGAGATTCTATTCAAAAACATAAATTCAAGCCTAAATATGAACATGTATGTTCCATTCATATACATTCACAGATCATTTTAATTGCTACAGTCATCTCAACATGACTTTTAGCCTACGTCTCATAGGTGTGACCTCACCAAGGTGGGAACCAATGTATAGGCCTGGCCTTTTTCCACAGATGTGTGAACCTAAAAGTAATTTGTTGTGAGAAGATCAGAGAGATCTGATACACTGACTCTGTGATCCCCTGGCCAAATAATCAGAAAGCTGCATGCCGATTGGTAGGATTCACAGGTTTTCTGCCTTACGTAAGATGGGAGGTACAATACATAGAAAATGGGTGCAGTTTATGACTGAATATCACACAAAGACCTGACAGAATATACACTGGCAAACACTTAGCATCATGCATATAAGAACACTCACACTCCCTGTATATCTGTCTTTTCTCAATCTCCCACACAAGCATGCACTAACATACTGTTCTGGCACACACCCCTGGAGATTTAATTGTCATACCACCCTCCTCTAGCCCTGGGCAGCCCATCCCTGAACAGGCACACACGCTTCTTTGATGAAGCAGCCCATCCCTGAACAGGCCCTTTCAACCGCATACACGCTTCTCTGATGCAGCCCCTTGGACAGAGAACAGTCAGATGGAATAAAGGCCTCAATATACTTCTGCATCCCTCTCCATCCTCGAAAAAAAATGGGCGGGCGGTGGATTCAGAAAAAAATTGAAAAATTTGAACGTACTAGTCGGCCCTATATACTACTCAGACGGCTATCCGTGCTGAAACCTATTCAGCGCCGGACCACTGGGTGGGGTAATGACTGTTTGTCGAGGCCGCATTACCCATTACCTCTTTGTTGGAAGTCTTTGATTGTTTTTCCTCCCTCCTCCCATCTGTCACTGACATGACATGTGGGCTCTCTCTGGACCTGTCGGGCAGGTGTCGTTAAATGGGCCTTGGAGACATGTAGCTCAGTCTTAACTAGCATGTCTAATGCTATATATTCACTTGAGAAGGCAAATGTATCTCCATCGTGGTGGTCATTTTTTTGTGAAAAACATAGTAGCGATTTATAACAAAACGATATGCTTATCTTACAGACAATAGAGAAACTATTAAAAAACGATCCAATAAAATGAATACGTTCTTATTTTCTTTGGTATTTTTGTCACATTCAGATTTGCAATGATTGCTGGGTAACCTTTTTATCACTACAACGCTATGACAACGCACTAATTGTTGGCCACGAGACGGTTGCCTTTGTCAAAAAGTGGTAACGTGAATGTGTCACTATGAAACAAAGCATGCACACTTCGAACAAAATTACCCCCCAAACTCTGAGAAAAGGGCCAGAAAAATAAACCCACGGTAATCATCATACCAATCAACATGCAGTTTTATAGTTATATCAGCCACACAGCAAGAGCATGCATACCTCAACATACAGTTGTGGGACTGCCTTTTCAACCATGAATATGTTGAAAAACACATACAGGGGCACACTTACTTATGATCCTGTCCCTGGACACCTTTAATGCCCAATTTTCAAGAAGACGATCTTAGAGAAATCGTTGTGTGTGTGGTAGTCGTTTATTGTATAAATACCTCCTCCCGGCAATCCTCACATACAGCGAACGATGGCAACTAGACAATGGTTGATGGTGGAGCTGGACTAGTTTGAGTTTGTTAGCAGAGGACGTGCTTGTAGCAATTTTTTTTGGGCGACAACTACAACAACACCAGAACAGGAGACAGAGGCGCAGGTGGTATGTACGTTTACTAGATTTTCCGCTAAATCAAGCGTTAGCGTCACAATAACACTCAAAAGTGTGCTGCTGATGCTTAGACCAGAAACACATAGTCTACAGGGCTCTCAAGTGTCACGCATTGAGCGTGACAGTCACTCATTTCGGTCTTTAGTCACGCACTCCCGCCACACATCGTATTTCTCAAGCTGAAAAAAACACCTATACGCAATTGAAGTGCCGCAGCGGGCAAACATGACCTAGTCGCGCCGCCCTCACCATGGAGGAATCAAGCACGTCTCCCCGAATCCCCTGGAGTTCTGCCGTGAGGTGCCACTAATCAGCCAATCAAAAAAGAAATGGGCTACACAATAGCCAATCAGAAAAAAACTTATATTTTGTATCTGTTGTATCTGGGTAAGATTTAGCAACCAATGAAAATAAAGCATCCTAGCATTGCGCACGATTGAAACCACTGGAGCTCGGCATCAGTCTTCTACAAGGAGTAAGTCGTCTCCTGTTTTAATGTTAAGGCAAATTCACAATGGTTTGATACAAGCAAAGACAACTTGACTGCAGTTAGAGAATTATTTTTTCTCCTAGATAATTAGCATCAGTTTTTTCAGAGTGTTTGTAGCCAACACAGTTTTCGGGTACAGCCTGCCTTTTCACTATAGCTTTGACTCTGAACTTCGTTAATAGGCTAGAATAAATTTGAGTAAGCCTGTTAAAAATATATATAGTCTATAATTCGAACGAATATTAGGCAGACCTTAATATTCAATGATGTTATAAGCATTATTTTTTGTAAATGTGTTTGCTTGAACGTTCTATTCAGATTCCGAGGCTTCTTCACGCCTGGTGAAGTTGTGAATCGCGAACTCATTAGGTTACTAGCATGTTATAAATATCGTGGCCATGGATGCATTAAATCATTGCATCTGTCTTTCAAGATGTCAGGTAAAAAAACAAATGAGCATACCAGTGCTCTATCTGCCGCCAAGAGAACTCCTGTGCCCATCAAGGTGTGCAGGATGTGACAAGGCACATAGGCAGGTAGGGGCATCAGGCCAAACAGCAGGCACGGAAGTCAACCAGCACAGTCAAAAACTTTGACTTGCCATTGAGCGCAGAGATGAGTGTAACAGAGGTCAAGGTACATTTAAATGCATATGGTTGACTAACAATGTTCAAGAAAACCATGTTTCCCAATTAATACATCCAATTCTATGACAATGGCATATATAAGACATTCACCCATGACATGGACAGAATAGGCTACTTCTCAGTAATGTACTTTTATTGTTACGGGGGGGGGGGGGAGTGGAATGGGGGCGGGGCGTGGCCGGGGGATATGTCACTCTTGTCTTTCTTCAAAACTTGAGAGCCCTGCATAGTAGCTAGCTAGCCTCGCTGCTAACAAGTACAACGTTATCGTGCTGATATGCTCTCACCAGCACCCTCATTGAGGCAAATGTAATGTTTGCCTGAAATGTCTTTCACATGCCGTTTTATGTAAAGTCAGACATTCTAAATAGGTTTTACACATACATGAAATACATTTCCTATTTAATGAATGCAAAGTAATGCTGCCAGCATTAGGCTACTCCGTAGCACATTACGTTAGATGTCAGTTCAAGCTGGTTGGAGAAGGCACTTTCAACACCGAGCCACCAGCCAAGAGACCAACAGTGGTCGGGAGCAATGTACTTTTCGAGGGTTTATATAAAATACGGTAGCCGTAATGCCGCAAGCGGTGAGGCTTTGTAGTTTACCAAAGTCGTACTACAGTTTTTCCAATCGTTTTAGTCAATTTACCTAAACCATGTTCATATTCCCAAAACACTTAACACATTGAGCATACCAGTAGACCATGTGAACCAAACTGTGGATACTTGGGCCTATGCTTAGATACAAATCGCTACCTCAGAATAATAAGGTTCTATCTGCGTTCAGGTCAGTTTTGAGATATTGAGGTTTAAAGTTTTAGCATTGCATATACCAAAACTGACAAATGGGGCACATTTTTCAGAATAAAACACTCAATTTTTTTTTTTTTTTTTTAAACACCTTAAATAATGTTCATAAATTATGCCAGAATAGGAATATGTAAATAACTCAATTTTGACAAAAATGTCAGATAGAACCTTATTATTCTAGTGTAGCGAAATGCTGTCAATGACACCTTCTTCCAAAATTCATGGACACCTGTCCCAGTCAATGTTCACTTCCGGCAAAACGCTGTGCAACTACAGCATATTTCACCAATGTTTAGATACTCTGTTCAAAACAGTTAACTTTCAGTTCAAAACCTAACTTATCAGTAATTTAGATCACTTTAGATGGAAAGATGCTGCATTTGGACAGACTAATTAAGTTACTATATGTTTGAATACTGTAAGAAAAATTATTCCTTTTTTAGCAGATAGTTTATTTAGCAGAATTTAGCAACTTTAGTGATTGTATGGGATATTGTGGCCTTTTACAACTCCCGCCAAGTCACAGGGTGGTTTGCAGCGCATCCTAGGATTGTGTCCCTATTCCTGCCGCCGTACTCTCCTTTCCTCAACCCCATTGAGATTTTTTCTCCGCATGGAGATGGAAGGTCTATGACCAACGCCCACAGGACCAGATGCCACTTTTAGAGGCAATGGCTACTGGGTGTATGGACATAGCCCCCGAAGACATCCAGGCCTGGATAAGGCATGCACAAAGATTTGATCCACGATGAATGGCAAGAAAAACCATATGTTACGATGTTGACGAAAATCTGTTGTGTTTGTGATTTGTTTCTTGATCAAATATTACGTTCAGTAATTTCCCAAAACAATTGATATTCTAGGTTTCTGATAAAACAAATATTCGCAATTACAGTAAAGTACATTTACAACACTTGTCAATTGTGACATCTATTGTGAGAGGGAAACCGACATATGAACACTGTCAGCAGATTCTTGGCTTGGATTGACATATTTCAGCATTTTAGAATTATTTGTTTACTGTCATATTACAAACTTTATTACTGTACAGTAGTCCAAAGAAGTGTTTGTCTGTGTTTTTTCTCCTTTTTCAATGCAACACTACAGGAAATCTATGCCAAACTGGAGGACACAGCAACATTTTATGTATGCAATTGGCAATGCTTCAAGTTGTTAGCTAAAAGTGACCATGGTATGGGTACAAGACCTAAAAACGATACGAAAAAAAACTGTATAACATTTTGACAGAAAACAGGAAATGTGAGGTCCTGACATGTGTGATTACGGAAATGATGCCGTAAGCTGGCCAATCACAGCCAAGGGGGTATCCGACTCTCTCTTTAAGAAAAGTTAGAAAAAAGCGTTCCTCTCCGACCAGCTCTCCGAGGGCTCGGATGGGCGTAAACACCTGGGTGAAGGTGTTGGCAAGGCATGCCAAGGCGTGCCAAAGTGTCCCTCTACGACCGAATCGGAGAGAATCGTAGAAGTAAAAAACGGCCTTAAGCTTCTGCCAGCCCACTGAGGAGCATGCTTTCTTGCCTCCCTTTCTTCTCTTTCTAACATTAACTTTTCCTGCACAGAGTCCACCAAATAGTCAGCAATGTGTTGGAGGACAAATTATTAAACGGATATAGTGAATACTTAGGCTGTATTTAAACAGAAACTGACACTAACTAACACAGACGCTTTAAATACACAGCAACAAACTATGTTAAGATATTATTAAATTATTGTTGACATGTTTTATGAAAGTTTTGAAATCTTATAACAAATGTTATAAGACCTTACTAATGTGTTATAACCCATTATAGAGTCAATCTACATTGCACTGTGGATTCCTGTTTTCATTACATGGTTTCTCTGTTCTCTTGACTGCTAATGCTTGTACTTTCATGCATTCCAGTGAGCCAGGCAAAAACATATGAATGCAATAGCCTGTCCCTGAGTTGTCATTCTGACCTTTTCGACACCGGCTTGACACAGCTGGTGCTGATTGCGGTGAAAGCCATAACAACAGCTCCCAAACCTGCGAGGATGCTGTCATGCACATGTTCAGGTACATGTTGTTTCAGCTGCGGGCCCCTGCTGGGGAGTGTTGGTTTATTTGCAGTCTTCTGGTGTCACCACTCCGCTTTGCGTTACGGCATTCGCTCAGACTGGCAGTCTAGTCGGTCCCCTGCGCTGTGCGTTCATTTCACAGATCAATGACAAAACTCACTTCGGTACTTACCTCTCCATAATGTCCCTCATTGTAGCATGTAGCATAGTAGCATAGTATCAGTTACGCTTATGTAAACAGTTTTATTAGTTTAAAGAAATGAAGGTGCTAATGAGATTGTAAGTAATAGTTGTAATTATACAGTCGTGCAGGTATATCCATACCCGTACTGTGTGTTACATCAGATCATGAGGGGCCTTTAAAACACGGTGCATGTCTACCAAACAGAAGGCACTCATTCTCATTTCCTGTGTAAGTTCTGGTGAAATTACTGCTTTGGCGAATGAGCCCTGCTGTTTGCTTAGCCTTTGACTTCTCCTGGTTCACCTCCTCTTTCTCTCTCTTTCTCTCTTTCCCTCTCTCTGTTAAAGAGCCTAATAAAGCCTGCTGTGGCCCTTCATTATCGAGGGGTGCTCGTTAAATGGGAGTTAATGGCTGGTAGTTTTCATTAAGGCTAATATGTCGGGGCAGCAGCTCGACCACCACGCAGTGAACCACAGGGTCACTGGGTCACATCCCTAACGGTGAACTTTGCTCATGCTGTTAGGGGAGGTGGCATGGTGTGCAAAGGAACAGGGAAGCATTAAACAGCGACTAATAATTCTGAACTGCAAGTCCTGTACAGTATTTTTTTTTTATTATCAAAAGGTCTGTGTGACTGGTTGTCATAGAACTGAAACTGTTTTCAGGTGCTGTCTTTAGCATGTAAGCCACGCTTTGATTTACCCGTCCCCCCTCATCCAAAGCGGAATGGTCTAATAGTAATAGGTAATTTCCTAAACATAGCTATCTTACGATAATCCCACTGGAAATTCCTCATCATCGTAGTATTAGTTTTAATCAAATGCAGTATATTTTTCTTGGACTTGGTGCTTTTCTTCCAACATTCTGTGCATGTTTATAATCATTTTCATACAAACCTCCAGCTTTTCCAAACACAAGCATCTGCTCAAGGACTTAACACTCCAAGAACATGCACAGAAACCATATCAAAAGGAATGAGCCTGTGATATTCGAAAAATTTAAATCAAAGCTACAATTCCTCCTTAGGGCCAAAAATATTGTTCCTCCATGTTGGTATTCCATGCCATTAAATGTCTTTCGTGTAGAGGCTCTTCCACATGATGAGTAGCCCACATCACCTTCTTTTGTAGTTGTTGATTATGTGTACTTGAAATACCACATCAGAAGTGCACATAATCAACACCATCTTTGATTTCCCTCCATCTGTGTAAATATCTGTGAACATGTGGTACGATATCCTTAATGACAGATAAATGGAGCTGATAAAACTTCAAAGAATTTGGTGCAAAATAAGGGTTGGCATCAGTGTTGTACCTATGAGAACATTTATAATAGCTGACTCCAATGCAGGTTTTGGCAGATGTCCACTTTTAAGAAAACGCCACTCCTGACAATAGCATACACCGTGTAAAGTGCTTCATTGTGGGCTCTCGTCACCATGTTCACTCACTGATTGAGATGTGGACAAGCTGTCAAATCCCCCCCCCCCCCCCCCACCACCTTCTTCCTCAATTGCTGTTCTGCCTTTGATATAGTCAACCATGAGATTAGTCTTGATGAGCTGGAGTACAGCCACTGACCTGGATGTTACTGATGCATAATCAGGCCAATCTAGCCCTTGTGGCAATCAAAAGAGGTGTTATGACTTCAGGCTGGTCTGATCCTGATCCTGATCAGAATGTTTCATGGTTTGATGGAGGCAGACATTTGTTTTGGCTGCACTGAACTAAAAAGTCAATATGTGAGGATAATCTCATGTTATCTGACATTTTATTTAAGCTAAAAGCAGTGTGTGGTCCCATTTATTTGGTAGGATTTAGGAAAATCCTATAGTGTGGAGAAGGGTTTAGGCGTATTTGGATCCTGCTTACCTATGCACAACAGTCCCATGTCTTCAGATACTGTGACTTATCAATTAAGACCTTATCAGTCTGGACATACTCACCAGTGTGCACCATCAGACTGGGCAATTTGAACTGCAACATGTTATCAAGGCATGGCATCTAGTCTCAATAGACTCTTTTTGTGTCTTTTCTCTGGGCTGGAATGAGCAATCAAAATACTCTACTGAAAGAGCCTCTAAGGAAAGATCAAATCAAAATAACAAAATGAAGAAAACTAATTTAACACAGCATTTATTTATAAATACATCAGTCTTGCCTAATATGTTATGGGGATGAGACCTCCAACTCAGTTAAAAGTCACTTTAGATCAGGGATTCTCAGTTCTGATCCTGCATCCCCCTTGTATACCTGAATGAAGATATAAGATAAGATGTATCAGATGTACATGATTTATTATATATTCAGGAGTATTAACGATAATTTGCACACAACATTGTTAATACAGTATATTTACAGCTTGTTTACAGCATGGTTTGAAATTTTAGCCCATAATCCTTAAATCACTGACTCAGATTACTGTACCAGACACTAGTGATCATCTTCATACAGTATTGGAGCACATTTACTGCTCCATCATTTAGATTAGGCAAACCACTGGAATGTCTGGAGCCTCCCATTGGGTTTGATAATCTGGGTCACTCAGCCACAAAAGCAGTGCTAAAAGCCTGAGGAGGTCAGCCAGGTCAGATACACAAACATATGTGTCATTTGAAAGAACACAGAGCATCCTTTTAGTCCTTCCGAAGCTATTTGGATCAAACGTGACCACTCAGGTCTTTAGAAATCTCTGACAGATGCTTTAAACACATCTGAGACATGAGACAAAACACTATGATGACTCCATCCATAGATATTTTTATAAAAAAAATACTTTTCTGAAGCTTTGAAATGCTAAGTCCCAGGTCTGATAACTGCCTAAGGCTATGATTTATTAGTTTCTCAAACTGTATTAATTATGTAGGGTATTGTGCACTGTAACTTTGACCACTTTTGACCATGGTTGTCAGAGGCATGACACAATAGGCTTTGTATGCTTTGTATCGAGCTATTATTGATAATAGCTAATTATAGGTAATGTATTGAGCTAGTATGTGTGAAGGGGAATTCATTGATATAGCAAACGCCTCAATGAAATGAATGAAATGGAGAAAAGCATGACAATACAACACTGTAATGTGTTTACACCTCTCTACAGGGTCATTCATGTGTTGTCATTAAAACTCTTTGATAGTCTGAACACCTCATTGCTGAAATAGTTATTGAACACAAAGAACTCCCCAGCACAAGGCACTTTAAACCCCACCTCTGCCCTTTCTCCGACCCTCCAGCCATGACGAAATAAAATGGCTCTTGATAAGCTTGCTTAAACAATAGGTCTGTCAAGCAATTGAACATTAAAATACCTTTGCATGAAGGGCAGAAAAAAAAGTAAATCATTAATGTGGTTAGGGTCATAGATGTCATTGGGTCCATGGGCCACCTACATTTCCTGTTTTACTCCCAAACGCTTGGAGACACCGCGCCAGTGGTAGATCCATTGTGCCATATTAATGCAGTGAAGGCCAACTTATCATTTCCTCTCCCGTCTCTCTTTGCCATAACTAAACACTAAGCATTACAAAAAAGCCTTGTTTAACCTTCTGGCATCCAGGAAAGGCACCTCAGTTAGTTAGGACACGGGGGAGTGATAACAGTATAAGACTTGGATAAACTTGGCGGCACAAGAGGGCGCATGTCTGGGAAAGGGGGGAAGGGGGGGTCGCGGTGCTGTGGTCATGTTACAGAGAGCCCCCCCCACACACTCTCCCATAACTGCAACGAGGTCCACACTAAATCAACCTTCATCATAACCACAGACGGATGTACAATGGGGTCTTGTTTTCTTTTTGCCTCGTTTGCCAAGAATGTGCATACACTTTCCAGGTTTTAAAAGGCACTGAACAGCAACAACAAAAGTTTGAGATTTGTCAAAGGCAATGGCCCAGCCATGTTTGCCTTGTGGAAAAACAGGGTTGTCTATCCAACATTTGGACCTAAGCAAGAAAAGAAGAACCAAAAAGAAGAATATAGAACAAAACCTTTGCCATTCTCTGTCGCTGAGGTACCACTGGACTGGAGCAATTAAGCTATCCACATAGGGTAAAAGACTAACTTGTTATCATATTTCTCCGGTCCCTTTTAGTTATCAGGCTACGATAGGCATTACACCTAGCCTGACGATGTCATACTCATAATTCTAGTCAGAATATGAGTCTGATACTGCTCCAATAGGCTGTGATTATGGGACGTGTTTTAAAAAAAATGACTCTTCGCTCAATTGGATATACCTAGAACCAGTCAGAGCAACGTAGTATGACCATCGGGGCCAGCTGAGTCGTTAAACTTTTACCGGATCCTGTAGGAAGGACGGCAAAAACATCTTTCGATCGACAAATATCTTGATAGTGTGTCTCTGTTCCTCTTACAAAATCAATGCGTTGTCAATGTCTTCTAAAACAGGCTTGAATCCCCACATTTTTGCTATCCAGCGGCAGCCATGTTGAATACGAACTCAACCTTAGCGTTGGTGACGTAGTTGATTACGTTACGGTTGATCATCTGTTCATCATCGTATAAAGCCCGCCCTGACAATTTGATTGGTTAGGTCGGGTATTCTGAGATCTGATCATTTCTCCCAACGGAGCAGTGCCAGACCGAACTTTCAGACCTCAAATGTTGTGGGCGGGGCTAAGTTGGGTCTGGTATCCAGGCTACCTTGATGACACCCCCTGATGACAGACAAATCTGTGGTTATTCACTAGAATGTTAAACCCACTTCTCTCATGGGAACTGCAGGCAATGGATAATAACCGATTTCAATTCATTGTTGGAGCCACTTATGGTGTCCTCCCAACTCTGCAGATCCTTGGCCAGTGGGTGGGTGAAGACAGAAGCTGAAAATTACGAATACGTCGTTGAAACGTATTATCAGATTGTAAAACTAGTTTGACCCACGGTCACAACAGGTGGAGACATAATGAAGTTTCAAAATCATTGTCAAATTTGAGTTTAAAGTTGAGGTTAACTCTTTGATAGTTAACGACAGGAAATGTATTTTGTGAGAGTGGGGCGGATAAGTTGAACAGTGTTCAATGTTCAAACAAATTGCCGGCTGTCGGAAGGCACAACAAGTTCCACAGCAAATTATTTTGACTGATTGCCACGCCTGCTCCTGAGCTGACTGAAGCCATGCCAGTTCTTGATTCTATGAGTGTGTGCCTGAGCCTAAGACGGTTCCTGATCTTGAGTCAGATTTTATTTTAAAGCCTGAACTTGTCTCTGTTCCTGTCACTGTGCCTGTGCCTGTTCCTGAGTCGCAGCCTGCCAATGCCCAGCCTGTTCTTGGGTCAGATCTCCTAGCCAACTTTCCAGAATTGGCCTTCATTTCTGACTCAGGGCCCAAGAAGCCTGTCTGCCCTGTCTGTGGGTCATCCACCCAAAGTCTCCAGGTCTTCTGCAATCCAATCGCTTGGACAAAATCCATCGTGAGTATGGAGGGGGTGGGCCAGACACTACTGTTGAGCCTTCTGGAGGTGTTGTGGGCCTAATTGAATGAAACACTGATGAAGGAAGGTGCCCGTTTGACAACCATGGATGAATACTCTCAAAGCCATCTTCGTTGCTATTTACTATTGTTAAATATTGGTATGATGGTTGTAGTGCACCCTGTGGTTAGGTTATCGGTTATGAGAACTTGCATGTGACAGTGAGAGGTTTGGGTGCTTTGGGAAGTCTCCAAACAAATAGCATGAGGAATTTAACATATTTTAGAATTAATGTCTGGCGGGTATGGGTGGCTGTGGGCAGAGGGTTCATTTGCAAGTAGATCAGGTGGAGACTTCATACATGTGTGTGTGTATGTGTGAGTGTGTTTGTTTGTGTCTGTCCATGTGTATGTGCAGAGAAGGCCAGTAGAATTTTTCCTATGGGCTGACATCACTTGTCAGCATCTCAAGAGGCTGAGCCAAATCCATCTTATCCCTACGGAAGTGTTTGGACAAACTGATTATGTGTGTTTGGGCCGTACAATCTAAATGCTAAGTGTGTGATTATGATGGATCTGTGTGTTCATGTTCTGCTCTATGCCAAAAAAAACCTCTGGCCTGATTTTCTTCTCTGGAAGACGAGGAAGACCATCTGGGACCCTCCTTGAACACAAACACTACCTTCACAGTCACACATGGTGATAGTAACAAAACTCACAGGCATACATGTCAATCATTCTGCATGCATAAATCAGAACGTGGTCTATATTTAAAATCCTCTATGGAGCACCTTTTATGGCGGAATAGTTTGGGATTGCTGCTGGAACAACATTTATAATTTGTCTTTGTTTTTCAGAAAAGAACTGTTGACCGGTCTTCTATAAAAAAAACCTTGCATGACTCTTTGCATACATTTCCTCTGACCTATGGGTGGGGTAGACTTTAATCCAACATGTATGCACTCTTTCCAAAACATGCATTTA
The DNA here is from genome assembly GCF_963457725.1 of Sprattus sprattus. Taxonomy (NCBI): domain Eukaryota; kingdom Metazoa; phylum Chordata; class Actinopteri; order Clupeiformes; family Clupeidae; genus Sprattus; species Sprattus sprattus. The sequence goes on along the minus strand of NC_137920.1, from coordinate 52,536,739 downwards.
GAAGATATCATGCTCATCCATATTCATGTCCCAGTGACCACACAATTGGACCAGGAATAGTTTGGAATCGAATTTTTTGGCTACATTCAGGCTTGCCTGAGATACTAAGTCCCATTTTCTGTCCAAAAATTGCAATTGTGGTTCTCAGAATTCCCTGTTTCAAAGAATGTTGATGACTTGCAGGGAGAAGAGGGCTTTACAATATAATGTCAAAATCAGAACCTTTACCACTATTACTCTATCGCAAAAATCTAGTTTTTGTTTGGTGCAGTTTTGCTAGATTTGCATGTGTTCAACTGTTAACACAAATCAATGTCATTTCTAAACAAATTCAATATGGCTGTGCAACATGTGAAAACATGGTACTAAGTAGATAATGATGTGGAAAGGGTGACAGAGAGAAGACAATGCATGTGAGAAAAGGATGTCCTAGCAAAACTAAAGTACCACTGTTAGCCTCTAGGATTTGTCTCTGCTTTTACAGTTTTGGCTCATAAAGTTGACGGGTAACGCCAAGAGTATGTTAGAGGCGGAAAACAAAACATGAGGTATTCGCTCATTTATTTCACTGTAGAATTAGCTTTTTTTCAAAAACAGCTAATTTCAGAGTCCTGTGAGAGGACTGATTCCAAATCTAAAAAAAAAGGAGGTTCTGCACAACTGTACAAGTGGAAAAAAATCTGACACCAATTGTCAGACCGCAAATCAAGCCCCCTCAGCCAAGCAGAAAACATTTTGTGGATTGCTTCGAGATCTTAATGCATAACAGTCCTGTTCTCTCATTTGGTAATGTGCATGGAGGTCTCCAGCATCTATGAGTGCCAAAAAAGATCTTTACCCTCCAACAGTTCCACGTCCCTTTCTGGAGTTCTGGTGTTCTTAGAAGGAAAAGCTTAGACTGATAAGCAAGAGTGGCCTACTTAGATAAGTGGCAATTCAACTTGAATGGTAATGCACTCTATGTAGTCAACTGTAGGTACATTAGGCCCTGTCCTCATACAGGGGTACCTAAATACTCAGTCAGTACATTGGCTCTGGTGAAACGTCAAGTAAATGTGGGTGCAACTGTGCATAAATGTTTCCTCACGAAGGACAACAAGATAATATTTGTAATATCATGACAACAGCAGCATTACAATGTTGGTCATCTCACCGATTGGTAGGCATCAACTATTCAACACAACAGCTGATCAATTCAGTTGAGTGTGGTGTCCACCATAGTGGTCAAACTAAAATAACAGTTTGTACTACGCCACTCTGGGAATTTCACCCAGAGAATATTACGCTGGATACCCAAATAGGCACAGCAGTCTTTTTGAACAGACAAAGGTTTGAACGCACTACACAAAAGTCGTGGATCCCATAATCACTAATGTATTGAAGAAACTAACTCTGAAAAGGGAACAGACGATCAAGCATTCTTGCCAAGGAGAGGGCTGACCTCAAAACACTCACATCTGGATAAGTCAAAAGTAAAACAAATTTAGTACAATTAATATCCTTTTAAAAGGTCCAAGAAGTGGCACAGTTACTCCAACGACCAGACATTCGCTTGAATGTCTCAAAACGCAAGCAAGGGCTTATCTTGGGGAGGCAGGCTTACTGGGGGTGCATTCCGGGACCCACACCACACACACACACACAATACAACCACACAGCAACCAGTAGTAAACTATTGGCATGGAATGAAGGGATTCCACCTCCAGGCAAGGATCGGCCAATACCTGATTTATTTAAAGAGAAAAGTAGACTCCAGCTGCAGTGCGAATAAAAATAAAAAACTCAACAATCACCATGTGCCACAGACTACCACACACAGATTATTATGGTCTCCCCCATGCACAGGGTATGGGCAGTGTTAGATGGAAAAATTCAACCCAGTAGACCTTGGGATAACCAATGTGGAGGCAACAACCACACACACAAACAGCATAAGTAATGGGCAAAATTAAGCCACTGAATCAAATTAAGCTAACAGACATAAGCAACCAAACAAAAGAAAGTAATAGACAACGAGGGAACTAATTAAGCTAGACAAAGACCAGCTAGACAGAGACAAAACCAAAACACTAAACCCAAAAGAAATAAACGGAGAGACGAAATAGCAGAGTCCAGCCCTTCACCACATAAGGGCCAGTCAGATCTGCAGAACACAAATCATGGCTGAGGTCCAATAGTCTTAAAATGCTGTCTTACTACCTTCATCTCTTAAATAAGAGAAGGAAGGACCGTCCCAATTCGCTTAATTATTTTCTTCTGGGTTATAAGATACCTTAAATAAAGTCACATAACGGTCATTTTTCAAGGTACCACCAATGTAGCCTTGATGCCGTCTATTACCCACAAACCTGTGCGCCACGACCCTCCGGCAACTGAAAAATGTAAACAAAGATGGCGGACCAAACTCTGCTGACGGTCGTGTTTTGTATGTAAATGTACATTTTTCAGCGTTTTCACGCTTAGATTTTTCAAAAGTTACCGAGAAAGACACTGCACTATCCGATAACAGCATTATTGTAACCAGCAATAATGGTTGATGTGATTTGCTAGGTGTCAGTCAGCCAACTTTCTAACATCAGTACGTTAGCCTATGTAAGTTAGCTATGTAAGCTACGTTAGTAACCTACGTTCTTTCAGCATACCAACGTCATAAAAGAACGTTCGTAAACAACGTTTTTTTTTAATAATCTCACCATTAAAAATAACCTCACGCAAGACAGCTGTCTGGACGAGACACCAAGGTAGTAAGACAGCTCTCTTACTTTTAAGACTATTGGACCGCAGCGCATAATTACAGAAACACCCAACGTCAAATCAACTCAATGGAAAGTTCTAACTACATACCCACACTGCTCCATGCGGACTTGGTGTGGATACAAGTCACAGGTTAGGGCAGCTTAACAATCCTTTGCAGTGTACACCAGGATACTGCAGCCACAGGCTACAAAACAGGAGAAAGTAAGGCCACAGTACGACTGGCTAGGCTCAGGAACATACGAGTTACAACAGGAAGCCACACATCTCTATATCTACGCCCAGGTAGCAGCAACTAATAAGCGAATTGTCATGTATGCAGAGCTGAATGAAGACAGACAAGGGAATTAGGATACATAAGGAATTGAAGGGAAGTGTGTGTGTGAGAGAGAGAGAGAGTGTGTGTGTGTGTGTGTGTGTGTGTGTGTGTGTGTGTGTGTGTGTGTGTGTGTGTGTGTGTGTGTGTGTGTGTGTGTGCATGTCGAGCGCATGCCAGAAATAATGCCTGCATGTCTTCTTAGGTCTGCCTTCGGACAGACATGAACCAACATGTTGGGTCCGAAAATGTGAAGCGAAAGTTACGTATGTAACTACGGTTCTATGAATCACTGGATGACCGCTAGACGGTGCTTTCAAGCACTGAATGATCCATCTCGCGCATGCGCAGATCGAGGAATAATGCCAACATTGTCACCTGGTGACCCCGATGACCCTCAGATAGTCTATATCTTCCGGTGGGGTCAGGGGACACAATCTTCTCGCGAGAGCACGAGGATTCTGAGTGACGGAACGGTCTAGCGGCCATCCAGTGATTCATAGAACCGTAGTTACATACGTAACTTTCGTTCTATTTCATCCTTACTGACCGCTAGACGGTGCTTTCAAGCACTGGATGACAATACCAACAAAGTCACAAAGAACTCCAGCACTTACCTCACTGAGGAAAAGCAGCAGAGTCAGGCAACAGGACCACAGCCAATGGATGGGGAGTGGCGACGTTCACCCGGTAGAACCTGGAGAAGGTACTAGGCGACGCCCACGGCGCTGCCTCACAGATGTCCTCCAGGGGAACGCCCTGCAAGGCTGCCCAGGACGTTGAGACCGCTCTGGTGGATGGCAGGGGGTGCCCGCTTCCTCTATATGCCTGGGTGATGGTCTCCACCACCCAATGGGACAACCGCTGTCTGGACAGAGCAGAGCCCCTCCTAGGGCCCCCATAGCAGACAAACAGCTGCTCCGACCGTCTAACGCTAGCGGTCGCAGCCACATAAGCCCTCAGGGCCTGCACAGGGCACAGCAACTCCAGCCTGTCTTCCCCTTCAGGGGGAACAAGCTGCGCCAGATGTATAGGGCGATTAAGGTTTGATGGAGTCAAGACCTTTGGGAGAAAGGCGTAGTTCGGCCACAGGGTAACTCCTGAGCCATCCGGACTCCACCTTAAGCAGGAGTCGCTCACGGACAGCGCGTGGAGCTCCCCGACGCGATGGCGAGGAGAAAGGCCGCCTTGAATGAGACCCACTTCAGCTCTACCTGAGCCAGGGGTTCAAAGGGAGGCAAACCCAAGGCATTAAGCACAAGGTGCAGATCCCATGCCGGGGTGCGCCGTGCTCGTGGGGGGCGCAGCCGCAAGGCGCCCCTCAGAAAAAGGGACACCAGTCGGTGACCTCCCACTGTTTCGTTGTCCACCCGAGCATGTCGGGAGGATATAGCTGCCACATACACCCTCAGGGTAGCCGGAGACCGGCCTCCATCCAGGAGAGACTGGAGGAACTCCAGGACACTTGGGACTCCGCAAAGCACGGGGTCCTCGCCCCTGTCCGAACACCACTCAGTAAACAGCTGCCACCTGTTTTCATAATGCGCCCGGGTAGAGGGTGCCCGGGCATTCAGTATGGTATTGCGGACAAAGACTGAACACTCTGTCAGCAGTGGGTTGGGCCCTGCAGCGGCCAGACCCACAGCCGCAACCGATGAGGGTCGGGGTGCCAAATCCGACCCTGTAACTGAGACAGGAGATCCTGGCTCAGAGGGCTGCCCCCCCCTGTCCAGGTGAACCAGAGGGGGCAGTGGGTGGGTTCCTCTGAGGCAAAGAGATCCATCCCTGCCCTGCCAAAGACATCCCAGATGTTGAGGACCAAGCTCAGCATGCGGGACCTCAAGACCTTCAGAGCCCTGCTGAGGCCCCTCAGGTCGAGGATGGGGCGGAGTCCGCCGTCTTTCTCTGCCACTAGAAAGAAGACCAGGCAGAACCCCCCGGGTTGTGCCAGGGGGTCTACCGGCACGATGGCACACTTGTCTAGGAGGGCGGACAGCTCCTGGGTAAGGGCTTGGGATTTGGCCGGGTCTTGTAAGACGGTAATCCTGAACCAAGCCGCAGACCATCTAGGCCTACTAGGAGGAGGCGGCCCCCTCCTCCGGAGCCCAGACAGCTCCTCCCGAGTCTTCCCCGCTTGGACAATGCGCTGAAGCGCCTCCAGGGCAGCGGGTCCGAACAGCTCCCCTGGTTCCACCGGCACAGTGAGGAGGGCCCTTTTACATGCCTCTGTGAATGGAGACGAATGGTGGCCTCCATTGAGTTGTCCTCAGAGGCGCTGGCAGAGCTGTGGGCCGAATAAAGGGAGTCTACCTCGGAGGCGTGGGATGGTACACCCTGTGGGGTCCCATCCAACCTATACTCGGTAAACTCTGAGGCTGATGCTGCCATAGATAGCACATCCTCCTCTGGCTCGGGGGCTGCTGCCTTAGAAGCACGCCTAGAGACGGCTGGCATCCCAGCGCTGCTCCTGCCCTGGCAGGCCAGGCGGAGGGACCTCAAAGAATCAACCTCTGCGGCCCGCTGGCCCCCCCCCCGGAGGCAACCGACCTTGCCTGCCTTCTAGTGGTGGGGCCCGCTGTCTCCGCAGCCCGACGTTTACGTCGGGTCGGCAGAGCTTGGCTGCATTGCTGGGCGGGGTCAGTTGTTCAGGTGACTCAGCGAGGCCCAACAGCTGCTCCGCCCCAGCCAATCTAGCCGCTCTTACTGCCCGCGGCATGTAGCTGCAATTCATGCAGGTCATCTCAGGTGCTCGACCCCGAGACAAGAGGGGCACCTATCATGGCCATCCTCCACCAACAGAGTGGCCATGCAGGTCGCGCAGGAGTGGTCACCCACCATGCCTGCAACCCACACAGAGCTAGCCTCAGTAGGGGATAGTGGTCCCGGTGTAATGGGGACAACCAGAAATAGGGTGCTGGGAGAGGGCGGCAGTAACCGCTGCCTTCACCGACAGATATTAATGACTGACAGTCAACCACAATGTGCTGGGAGCGGGGAGCGAAATCACTTCCTTCACCAGGAGGGGAATGGCCACACTTAATGGGGCTATAGCGCAGAATAGATGCGGGGAGAGGGAGGCAGGAACCGCTGCCCTCACCGATAGATATTAAGATCAGTCAACCACAATGTGCTGGGAGCGGGGAGCGAAAGCACTACCTTCACCAGGAGAGGGGAATGGCCACACTTAATGGGGCTATAGCGCAGAATAGATGTGGGAGAGGGAGACAGGAACCGCTGCCCTCACCGATAGATATTCAAGATCAGTCAACCACAATGTGCTGGGAGCGGGGAGCGAAAGCACTACCTTCACCAGGAGAGGGGAATGGCCACACTTAATGGGGCTATATCGCAGAATAGATGCCGGGAGAGGGAGGCAGGAACCGCTACCGTCACTGACAAAATATTCGCGGCCAACGCGCAAAGAGTAATACGGCGCAGAGCAGATGTCGGGAGAGGGAGGCAGAAACCGCTGCCGTCACCGACAAATATATGCAGGGAAAAATAAGGCTATTGACGTTATTATTAGGCAAGTAATTCCCCTAGGGAATTGTTAACTGCGCTAGTAATCCTGCAACACAAAAAGAGTGGTGGGAGAGTGCAGCCGTCACCACAATTAACACAATAATTCCCCTAGGGAATTGTTACGCTAGTAGCGTAGTAACCGCAAATACAATGAAAAGGTGGGAGAGGGGCGAAAGCAGCCGTCACCACGATAACACGATAATTCCCCTAGGGAATTGTTACGTTAGTAGCGTAGTAACCGCAAAACAATGAAGGTGGGAGAGGGGCGAGTGCAGCCGTCACCACGATAACATAATAATTAACTTCTTGCGGCAACAGCTGGCTAAGCAACGTAAATGGCTGTCTAGTGGTGGGAAGGGCGAAGACGCTACTTGACCACAAAGAACAGAGTAATTACGGCCTTGCATACCTATCGGCCCGCGCAGGCGATGCCAATAGCTGCAACCAGCAATAGTAAGAGAAACCAGGGTACTTATCCCACAGTCTGTGCGGCCTCTGGAGGGCGAGAAGCTCACGGCTCCGACAGTGTCGCGAGGCCAACGGCACGGGACAGGATTAAGCACACAATCAAACTCTTTAGCTTCCTTAGCTTCTTAACGAACACCAACTACCTGCGTAGCGAGAAGATGAAAGGAGCAGTTTCCCTGACCCCACCGGAAGATATAGACTATCTGGGGGTCATCGGGGTCACGAGGTGACAATGTTGGCATTATTCCTCAACCTGCGCGTGCGCGAGATGGATCATTCAGTGCTTGAAAGCACCGTCTAGCGGTCAGTAAGGATGAAATAGAACTGGCATTTCGAGTTTCCTCTCCGCATGTGCAGCTACATTTAAGGCCAATTCAAAGTATGTGTATGTGATCTGAGTAGAATAACGCCAGGTGAGGAAAGAGGATAGTTAGTTTGCATGCGAGACCCTGCGTCTGTGTGAAGCACAACTTAGCAGTGATGTTATATTATAAGTAGGGCTGGGCAAGTTAACGCGTTAATCTTGTGTTAATTCATCAATTAATTAACGCCGACAATTATTTTATTGCGCGTTAACGCAGGTTTTATTATTTATTTTATTATTGTAAAAATTTGCTGCCAATAGGCTTTTATTTTGACTGCTGCGCAACCCGAATAGAAAAGAATGGGCTGATAAATTAACCTGCAGAAGGGCATAGACATAATTTATATACTTGAAAAGTTGACCACACGCAAGTTAACACAGATACACGAAAGTTAAACTTCTCGAAATAATGTGGCGATTCATTGCCTGTGCATCACCTCGCGCAAATCTTTTTGTAACTTCTGTTTTTTCATCCTCTTATTTGATGTGAGTAACACTGTTCTAGATATCAGGTCTTACACAGGCTTATAAACATGAAGGATTTATCACTCTTCAGCAAAAACGTTATTCTCCCAAATTATTTGTTGGGCATTTTGTAAAGGGTGTGCTTACAAATGCAAAACAACAGAGAACAGCTATAAGTGATGGATCCGGTTTGTTATTCAATACCTCTTGGTAGGTCCAAAGAAAGGAAACAATTATAGATAAGCTGGACAGCGCTCAACCCCAAGAACATTTAGTACATTTTAGAACTGTCATTTAAAAAGCAATAGTTTGTCTGTGCTAAAGATTGAAAAAGGTTTCACCCAAAGTTGAGTTTGCTCTGATCTACATCAAATGCTGATGGCTTCTTAAGGTCATTCAAGGTCACTCAAGACCAGCTTGCACTTAAAGCAAGTAGCAGTGTGTCAGTTCACCCTAGAAAGTGTCATTAACATGTATGTCACATAACATTGGTATATGTTAGCATGACAAACTATCAGCCTTTTTTTTAATGGTTATGCATGCTAATATCAGTTGTAATGAAGGACTTGTGCGGCTGTATGTTGCTTCAACACAGCCTAAAGTTGCTGTTGTTCGGTGTACAGTAGGTCTAACATACACAGATCATTTTTTTGATTTTTGGTTTTTCATTGTAAATGTTTGACTGGAAGTGTGTATTACAGAATGTGTCATTGTAACAATACCAGGCTCACAGGTATTGAACATAAGGGGGAGGCCACGCAGAATTTATATAATAATAATAATAATTTATTAAAGGTAATAGTTATAAAGATATCTACTAATTATAGCGCACGTGTGGTGAATGTCAGTGCTGTGAACAGAACCAAAAGATGTGGTGTAAGTCAGTTAACTGGTAGTATAAACAAACAGCGACGATAATCCAACTCCAACACCAAACGACAATTCCGATTCCAAACACGATTCCAATCCACAGCTCAACGACCTATCCACAGCTCTACGACCTATCCACAGCTCTCCCGAATGCAGTCTGGTCAAGGCTTTTGTAGCCCATCCATCCACTGCTACACCTGCCTCCAATCACCTGCTTCACCTGTTCCCAATCACCTGCTTAGAGAAGGAGACAGGACAGGCATGCACATAACATGGGGGCGGGGACTAGACCCGCCGGGGTCGTAACAGTCATATATACATTTATCTTCACAAACAAGAAGTCTTCAGTGCAACAGCAGTTATATTATCATTACCATTTGGGAATTTCAGAGAATAACTGTGCTCAATCGTTCAAAGATGTTGTTGTTCATGGACTCAAGAATCTGCAAAGAATCTTAAAGCATTCCAACAGTACTAAATAGGAAATGGAATGATTATGGAACAGCTGTAGGCCCACTTACTGTTTGTAAATCAAATTGACTATTATTTATTGTCTAGCAATAAAAACACAATTATCTTTATTTGTTTTGTAATAGGATATCAATGCAAATAGGCTTGGCTGATTAAACTATTTGCTTAAAGTCTTTTTGGAGAGAAAATGCATTTTTTTTTTAATGGTTATTAAAATGTGAGAATGATCTGGGTGCAGAATTTGTCTTTCATAATTCTGAGTGCCTAGCATTAAAATCTCATCGTACAAGTTGAGTTTGAGCTAGACAGGCACATTTATTTTGTTTCATGAATGATGGCAAGCTATCCAGTACACAAACAAAGGCTAAAGGTGGGTTTATAGCTGGTAGAACAACAGCTATAAACAAAGTGGCGTGGCTGGAGGCGACAAACAGAAAGGCAACAAAAACAGATTCCACACCATTGGGAGACAAGTGTGGGAAGCTCACAGCATGGGGAAAGTGATTCTGTATTTGACGAATTATATGTTGTTGTGACCAGGGGCGGATATCCCATGTCTTTGTAGGGGGGGACAATACATGGAGGGGGGGGTTACTGCGTTTGCTACCTTGCTACTAGACAGCTTGCTAACACAGCTAAGCTTCAAAGATGATGAATTTCAAGTGAATCCACAAGTCTTTTTATTCTACAGTTTACTGAAGTTAACAGAATGCATGTATTCATACAGGACGTTTGAGTTTGTAAAACTGTCTGGAACAGACAGAAATAAAGAGATATATACATTTCACGTCAAATAATGTAGCATAAAGGTAGCGCGATACCACGAGAGCTAGCATAACTTGGCTGCTAAATACCGAGTTCTCTAATAACATTTACAAACAGAAATTCTCTAAACGTCATTAAATGTACCAACACAAAATATCTACTCACAGACAAATAAGGTCCAAAGTTCACACGGTGTGATGGCTACTTAGCTCAGAGTAGCCATAACACAGGGAAGACAGGACACCGTCGGGTACGTTTTAAACAATTAACATTTATTAACAACAAGACAATAGTCAGTAAGTGATATGGACGGTAAAGTAAAGTGTCATGTAAGTCAGTACGGAAGACTATGTGTAATGCATATAACTAAAGCAATGAGAATCCTTCATCTAGACAGCGCTCCAACGTCCAGCTAGAGCAGAAGAGAGTTCTGGTCTGAGGTTCCCGGGACACCTCTATATAGGGATGGCCATTGGCATGGAGCCCCGCCCCTCATCATCAACAGCTTGTGCTCTCCAGTTCCTCCTACAGTTTATTAGGAGAATAACAGGAGGCACAACACACACAAAGCAGAGCCTTGTGTTAGCACCACATAGGCAGTGGGAGGAAGCGCCGTAACCCCTATCAGCATGTCAGAGCCGGGGCGTCACAACGGTCAGTGTGAGTTTTGCTAGAACTTTACTGGAGCGACTTTCAACATGTAACCTGACTTCACAGGTGCAGAGGTGGAGGTTCTGTTGCAGAATGTAGATGTGTTGTCCATTCTATTCCACTATGGCTATATCCACAAGAGTTAAGTGCTTATTTATTTATTCACTGCCATTTGCTGTGTTCGTATAGTGCTTGTAGAATCATGACTATAAATGTGAAACGTAATCTTTTTTAAGTAAAGAACAAATCCCAGAAATAGTGGGTTGACGCACCTACTTAGAATGTTACAATGATTATTGTTTGGGGGAAATAGAGTGCAGAGAAGTTTGCTGGAAAAAAGACTAAAGAGGAAAGTTGACAACGAAAACTAGTGTACAATAACAATGATTATGACAGATGTAAGAAATTACAGTATATCCTGTGAGTTAGCATGAGATTTATGATGACGCAGCTGCTGTGACCACCAAAAGTTGGCCAGCATAATCTCCAAAATTGCAATTGTATCATGGTAACAAAGGAAAAGACCCCACACTGGATTTGCTCAGACACCTAGGGTCAGTGCGGACACGTGTCCATTTTCCGATTGTAGTCCGATTTAAATCGAAGATCCGATTCATGCGTCTCCCCAAATCTAGATTTCCTGTGTCCGACTTGAGTCCGACTGGACTCCGATGTAGACCCCCGGATAAATGATCGGATTACGCTGGAAATCAGACTACGCACGCATGTGTCTCTCGAATCTAGATTTCAACTGGACAACAACAACTTTTGCACGTGCTTGAGATCCTGCCCATAGACATGCATCATATATGTCTATGATATGATAAAATCGCTGCTAGACGCTCAGTTCTTGTGCTCCCTCTTATTCACGTTGAAATACTGAAACCGAAACTGAAACGCAACTTTTTTGGACAGAACACGCTAATTCAGCGAACAAATATTTTCATATTACTTTTCCACCACTTGTTAGTCATGTAATCCATTCATCTCGATGTGAATCAATCAATACTAATACAACTTTAACTGTGGTGTGTTTTTGTTTCATTTCACAACTTATTTACTGTATAATCAACGGTAGCAGATGCCCGCTTGTAAACATTCCACATTTGATTGACGCGGCCAAGATCTGGATTTGTCACTGCCATGTACCGTGAGATAACGCAGTTAACCCCCCCATGGAGACCCCATGGAGAGAGAAATCTGGGATTTGGCCGAAATCGGAGTACTGCCATCATGTGCACGCACACACACTGTAATTGCAGTGATTGCAATTTATCATAGTACGACCTAGGAGGTGTCTTAAACAGTATTGGAGATGCTTGTTGTTCAGATCTGTACTGAAATATTGGCACCCACTGGAATAAAGACAGATTGCTGCATTAACCACAAAATAACTTCCTTTTTCTTACAAACACAGATTGCTACATCAACCACAAAAGAAACTTCCTTTTTTCCAGGCTGCCTGCTGCTGCCTCAGGGCTCAGATACACATACGCGTCTTTTTTCAGGCAGAAACGCTTCAGTAACGCCTTGGCAAAGTGCGGCGGCCAAAACAAAAGCGGTGCGCTTCCCTGCCTTGCGCTGGAAAGTTGAGAATAGTTCAACTTTTAAGCGCACCTAAAAAACGCTTCAAAGACGCAACGCGTGGTGGAGAAGGGGCGCACGCTTTAAACGCGCCGTACCATAGGAGTCAATGCATTTGCTCCCGTCCCGTTTTTACAAAAACGCGTATGTGTATCTGAGCCCTCATGGTGTAGGCTACTGGGCTGATTGACTGACACAGGGAGCTAACAGTAGCCCCGCCCATTGAAATGGCATGTGAACCAAAACACTTTGAGGAATAGGGGGATCATGATTTTTCAAAACTTGTTTTACGCTTATAATTAGTACTGCTTGTGTTGTCAGGCTTTTATTTCATATTACTATATTATTCAAAATTATTTATTTGTGTTTACAATGATTGTTGGGGGGGACAACTTTATGGTAGGGGGTCCCCCCTGTCCCCCCCGGGATCTCCGCCTATGGTTGTGACTGAAAAGACTGATTGGATGTTCATAGTATATAACATTTCTCTCCCAATACATACAATTTAGTTATTAAACCATTTTTGTACAGTTTATATACTAAACTTTTAACATACCATGTCACACTAATCACAACAGAGTTCCTGATATTTTATGACACCTATAGTTGTCATGGCTGGCCCAAGAGTCAAAGTTCAACATATTTTAACTCATTGGCATGTTGTTCAGCGACTGACACTGGGAAATACATTTTTTTATTAAAATATGTTTGTTGCAGCGGCATGTTGAGCTTAAACCAACCTTAAGCCTTAATACTTACACCTCAGCTGTCTAACAAGACAGTGGACCTGCAAGAAAACTAAATTGTTTCATATTTATAAGAAGTGTTTCATATTTCGAATCCAGATTCCTTTCTCTAAATCAGGTGAAATAAAGTAAGACAGAAGATGTACTTTTGTTCCCTCTTTGTAGTTGTAGCGCTCCCTTCACTAACTCCATATTAATAACGAAGGGAGAATAGCTTTTTAAGTTCTCGGTATCTAATAACTATTATCTTGGGTCCACGTTCCCCGTATGAATAAATATGAAAACCAAAGCAAGTGCTGTATCAAGTTAATATAATCAAAGACACCATACAAGACAAACACATTTAGAACAAACCCAAAACTAAACCCATTAACAAACAAACATTTACCCACCACAACAAAGCTACCGCAAAACTGGTAGGCGGTTAGCGTACCTAGGCAATAGCTAAGACAAACACAATGTCCAGAAAACAATGTTCACACCACACAATGTCCAGAAAACAATGTTCACACCGTTCCCGCAGCCGGTAAACCCTTCTCCTCACTCCACAAACGTAGCAGGCCTGAAGCGTGGCTAGCGTGCGTTGAGGCCGAAAACTCTATGACCGCTTCACTCTCTGGAGCAGCAAAATAATAATAACACGGCACTGTACCTTCGTGTATCTGAATGTATCCTGTATTCCACAGTATGCGATATCTCCAATCCCTCTTTGGTTAACAACAGTGTTCTTATCCTAGGCTGTTTGGCCAACAAGCCGTATAATCCACTGCACAAATTCCTCCTGAGTCGAGAAAGCGCGTTGCCTCTCGGTTCCTCCTGGTCACACCTGGGGTCTCCCCTCTACGGATTCCAGGGCTTTTCTTTCTCTCTTCCCGTTCTCACTCAAACAGTATTAATTAGTCCTTCCACCAACCAGAACTCAGGTTCATAACTGGTCACTCCCCAGACTAGCAAGGAATAGTTAATGAGCATGAAACATATCCCAACAGCAAGGGCAACAATAAAGCACAAAAGGTATTAGAAAAATAAATATCTTATGACAATTGTGACGACCCTGCCTCTTTTGAGTGCTGGGCTGGCTGCTTGTGTGTCTGTGTTTGTGTTGCAGATGACCAGCAGGTGTGGTTGGCTCTTTAGTCATTGAGAACACCTGCACTGCAAAAATGCTTTTCTAACCTAGTGTTATTACTCTTATATTGAGATGAAAAAATCTAGTTGGTCTTGTTTCTAGCTAAATTGTACTTACCTAGTGCTCTTTGCTAAGGTTATTTTTGCCCATTTCAAGCAAATATTACTTATTTTAAGAAATCTTAACAAGCAAATTTGGCTGCCAGTGCGTTAAGCAAATTTGGCTTAAAACAAGCAAATTTGGCTGCCAGTGCGTTAAGCAAATTTGGCTTGTTAAGATTTCTTAAAATAAGTAATATTTGCTTGAAATGGGCAAAAATAACCTTACCAAAGAGCACTAGGTAAGTACAATTTAGCTAGAAACAAGACCAACTAGATTTTTTCATCTCAATATAAGAGTAATAACACTAGGTTAGAAAAGCATTTTTGCAGTGTGGGACTGGTGTTCCCTGTGACTACACTGCAAAAATGCTTTTCTAACCTAGTGTTATTACTCTTATATTGAGATGAAAAAATCTAGTTGGTCTTGTTTCTAGCTAAATTGTACTTACCTAGTGCTCTTTTGTAAGGTTATTTTTGCCTATTTCAAGCAAATAGTACTTATTTTAAGAAATCTTAACAAGCCAAATTTGCTTAACGCACTGGCAGCCAAATTTGCTTGTTTTAAGCCAAATTTGCTTAACGCACTGGCAGCCAAATTTGCTTGTTAAGATTTCTTAAAATAAGTAATATTTGCTTGAAATAGGCAAAAATAACCTTACCAAAGAGCACTAGGTAAGTACAATTTAGCTAGAAACAAGACCAACTAGATTTTTTCATCTCAATATAAGAGTAATAACACTAGGTTAGAAAAGCATTTTTGCAGTGTACAAAAGCACCTCCCACAGGTGCCAAGGGAGGCTGGAGACAGAGATCCAGAGAGAGAGAGAGAGAGAATGGGGAAACCTTGCTCCCCAGGCTCTGCTCGAAGCCATCCTCCTTCTTTGTATAGTTGCTAATAAATGAACACTGTTTTGGCTTTTAAACTCTGTTGGACTCTGTTATTTGTCATGTTTGACAGCCGGACATGACAAAATGGGGGCTCGTCTCGTTCTGAATCCGCCTGTTAATGTGAGTAGTTGCTCATTTGTTTTATGAATTGGATGTCGCGGTGGTGACGTCACGGAGTAAGTTCGCACTTTCCTCTCAGCAGAAAAGTTTGTCTGTGAGGACCCAGTGTTTTTGTGTCGTGGGTGATTGGAAGCAACATTCTACCGCTGTGCTCGCCGACAGTAGGTTAATAAGTGTTGACTGCTGCACTGATGGTATGATGAGTGGCCAATGTGTGCTCCTGGTGAGTGAGGAGTAGTGGCGTGGTCCTCAGGATCTCGCCTATAAGTGGGGTAGTGTTGTGGTGAAGGCGGTCAGAGCATTCGTCTCGGGTGCGCTCCGTGGCTCAAGCGGAGTTGTCAGATAATGGTCGCTCTTGTTTGTCTGTCGGGCTTGCGCTTAATAACCCACCGTCTTTAGCCACATGAAGAGCTAGGTTTAGTTAGGTAGTTGGGTTTCAGGTAGTTAGAGGGACGCATGTTGCGCTACGGTTGTATTTGGGAAGGTGGGCAGTCTCGCTTGCTTATTGTTCTGCGTTGTGCGCAGTGGTTATTATTATTAAAATGCCGTCCATAGAGGATTTTGTTACGGCTCCATCGCGTGAAGCTTTGGACCAACTCTTAAAAGATCAGTTGCTCAAATTAGCTGAACGGTATGAATTGCACATGTCGAGTAGTTTTGCTAAGGATAAAAGTAAGGTAGTGTCTGTGTATCAGTCCTGCTGGGATGTAAGAGAGTCTGTGTATCAGGCAAGTAAGGCAGTGTCTGTGTATCAGGCCTGCTGGGATGTAAGAGTCTGTGTATCAGGCAAGTAAGGCAGTGTCTGTGTATCAGGCCTGCTGGGATGTAAGAGAGTCTGTGTATCAGGCAAGTAAGGCAGTGTCTGTGTATCAGGCCTGCTGGGATGTAAGAGAGTCTGTGTATCAGGCAAGTAAGGCAGTGTCTGTGTATCAGGCCTGCTGGGATGTAAGAGAGTCTGTGTATCAGGCAAGTAAGGCAGTGTCTGTGTATCAGGCCTGCTGGGATGTAAGAGAGTCTGTGTATCAGGCAAGTAAGGCAGTGTCTGTGTATCAGGCCTGCTGGGATGTAAGAGTCTGTGTATCAGGCAAGTAAGGCAGTGTCTGTGTATCAGGCCTGCTGGGATGTAAGAGAATGTCTGTGCATTAGGCATGTGGGTGTGAAAAGTAGTGTCTGTGATTCAGGCATGTTAGGTTGACTCAGGCCCTGTTTTGTAGTGCCTGAGTCTGGATTGCTTTGTGACATTTTAAACCTGTGTGTAATTAACCTCTCCTCTTCCGTATGCAGCTAAAAGGAGCCCGAGGTTGAGGGAGTGTTGCTGCAGGTGGTATTTTCCTTTTTAAAATTGTTTGTATCTCGGGGTTCCTGTTAGGACCCCGTTCTTATGGGGCAGGGTGTGACGACCCTGCCTCTTTTGAGTGCTGGGCTGGCTGCTTGTGTGTCTGTGTTTGTGTTGCAGATGACCAGCAGGTGTGGTTGGCTCGTTAGTCATTGAGAACACCTGGGACTGGTGTTCCCTGTGACTACAAAAGCACCTCCCACAGGTGCCAAGGGAGGCTTGAGACAGAGATCCAGAGAGAGAGAGAATGGGGAAACCTTGCTCCCCAGGCTCTGCTCGAAGCCATGCTCCTTCTTTGTATAGTTGCTAATAAATGAACACTGTTTTGGCTTTTAAACTCGGTTGGACTCTGTTATTTGTCATGTTTGAGAGCCGGACATGACACAATAAACCTGTATTTTTTTTAACCCTGTTACATAGTCTAACAATCTATTCTAGCGAAAACAAAATATTAGGCAATATATCATTAAATATACTAAACACTGCAAAGCACAACCTGGGTGACACTTGACACTTTCTGTCTCTCACAAATTGATAGTTTTTTCTGATAACTTCAGTATATAATAGTAATGATCAGATTATTACAATGGAAAATCAAAACATATAATTCAGTAACAAAACAGTGGTGCATTTCATGAGCAGTGACGGATTTGGCATTGAACTAACACAATGCATTGTTAAACTAACATCCAAACTCAAAATTGTTTCCAACAACCATCGTACATTTTTCCCTGAGCATTGATGTGCACCACTTTCTCTTTTTCCGTAATGACAACAAAACATCTCAGTTATTAAGAAGTGATTCACTAAAGAGCTTTAAACATTTCTCGTTTAAAATATGTTTGTAATTAAGACTTACTTGAGAACACCCAATCTTCTATAAACACACACATACACATGAAGGAAATATAAAAAATGTGTCATGCTGGGTTTTGTCATTTTGTGAATCAGGTAATTGTGAGCAGGTGGAAAATCAATTAAAAATCTCCTGCTGCTTGTAGATTCTCAACACTGTTTACTATTTAAGACCTTGTGAAAGTGGAAATACTTCCTACAGGGAAAAAACGGCACATTCACACAAACCGCTGTTCACAGCCTTTGAGCTCAGTGTTTGGTAAGATGAGGTTGAGCTACATAGACGTATTCTTTTTTTCCAAGCTAAAATTCTATGACTAATGTAGAAAAGAGGCGTGGCCATCCTAGTCCCTGAAGCACGGGAGGGAGTCCAAGGGGGCATGGACTTCCCACACATCTGTGCCTTCCACCCACGGCCCACTTACACCTGGCCCTCTCCTACCTAACCTGTCCTCACCTGGCCCATCAACACCTCAACCTCTGCAGTTGGATCCCCAGGGGCCCCCCACACAGGGCCCTCCTCCCCCAGCGTGGACATCAGTCCCTTAAGGCTGTGCTTTCCTCATGCCCAGAATTCTGTCAGTCTTGGAGCCCTCCAAACCCGACCATCCTGCTGCCTCATCGCAAAGTCCGCTGTACACCCAGACGCCCTGCCACCAAAACATCCTTTGCCAGTGCAGCTAAGCTTCCAACCACAGGTTTAAACTACACAACTTTGTCACAGTGATCGTAAATGTTCAGACCAACTATGGTTTTAGGAAACTCTTTGCTTAATGATGGTTCGCATTGTGTCAGTTACCAACACAGTTAGCTCACAAGTTAATGATGGTTCGCATTGTGTTAGTTACCATCACAGTTAGCTTGAGAGTTGAAACTTGTTCTGGTTTTGGGAAACACTCGCATTGCAAGTGCATGGTTCCAACTAAGTAAGTTGGTAACACAGTCAGCTACTATGCTTTTGGGAAACACATTCCTGAATGATACCAGAAATAGACATTTGAGCAGGATGCTGCTGTGTAGAACTTGTATTAATGTTCTGCATTGTTTGCCAGTAGCTGGGGCTGTGTAGAACAGACGATGGTACACTATCAGGCTTGATTCACTGTCTATCTGAGTCAGTTGGAAAGCACACAGCAGAGAGCAGGTTTTAGACCACAACCCAAAGGGAATTTGTTACAGCCAGGCGCCAACCTTACAAAGTGTTTATCTTCCCTGGGCTGACCAAGCACTTATTCAAGTTCAGAGAGAGGGGTAATGGTAACTGGCAGGGGAAATGCTGAAATAGAAACATTAGGCGCAGCAACCCTGTTGGAAACATTTCTCTCTCTGAAGCAAAAGCTTGAGAGAGGACCAGTTTCTTCAGTCCAACCTCAATTAAAAACCTACTGGCGAAAAAACTGAAAACATGTTTGATAGTTATAAACCACTGATAACATATCCGAAATGGAGGTCAGAAAAGATAAATGTGGAATGCTGTTTATAAAGGCCACAGTCAGACATCTACAGAATTTATTTTCTGAAAAATGTTCTGGTTAAGAAGGGAAACTATTATAATTATATAATAAATGATAATAGTAGTCTTATATTATATGATCACCGCATCATTTGTGTTTGTTGAGATGTGCAAAGAACTGGAGAGGGGTAGATTTGCACCCTTGTTGCTTAGGACAGAGATCTGAAGAGCAGAGTCGGTGAGCACGCTCTTCCTCTTATCTTCAATCTGACTGAAAACATGGCACTTTCAACTAACACTGCCCGAGGACTGACGCACTTAAGCTTAGACAGCCAAATTAAATTCAGAGAAGAGCTCAGTTTCTCTTAGGTCCTCAAAAACCTCTCCCAAGAACAATTTTTGGGTATTTCTCTGCCTTCTGTATAACCTCTTGTTCTGTAAAATCAGATAATAGAATAGAACTTTTGTTGTTTTCTCAGTGGGGGTGAAGTGATGCTGTGAAGCTGAGTAAACAGGAGAATGTGCTCTGAAGGAGGCTAACATGTAAACATCAAAATGTCCAAAGGCATGTACAATTCATATCATGTAAGTGCCGTCCATACACATACAAAATGGCTAACAAACTGATGTGCTAGTCATCAGCTCTTTACATCATGTAGAGAGACATAGGACAACAGAACAGCACTGGAACAGCAGAGGGAATTGCACTATTTGAACCAGAATACCAGTGACTTGAGAGACCAAACAGAACTGTCCAGGTTAGAGAAGTCAAATAGATATCACCAACATGTCCAGGTTAGAGAAGACAGATAGATATCACAAACATGTCCAGGTGGTTCTTGTTGTCCTGGACAGTGTTATAACTGACACAAAATCCTCCGAGTGTCACAGACAAGTTATTTGTCACAAACACTTTCTTTAGTATGATGACATGCTATAAGTGTTTAACTTTGGTCTGTCTGAAGTTATTCAGAAGATCAGTGTGTGTTAAAAAACAAGCTCAAAAATTCTTATGAACATATACATTTATCTCATTGCAATGCAACATTTTGGGTCCTCGGCTGTAAAACTGTATCCCAGAGGGGGTGAAAGACTCTGAAGGCAACTGTTGTGGATTACTGATCTTCATGCATTTCTGTCCAACCATTATATGACACAACAGTGGTTTAGATGCAACAGCCAACATCGGTTAATGTTACCCTCACGAGGGCCTTCAGAATCAACTTAAGAGTCTTAATCAGCCAGACTGCAATGTCCCTTCAGTTTTTAGATAGCCAGAGGGGTCACTGAAAAACTAGAAACATGCGTGAATGGTCTGATTTAGCATGTTCATCAGAGGGAGACCAAAATGTTGAGCTTGCAGGGACCCAATAATTCAAGTAATTTGATTTAACTTGTGTTGACAGCATTGAATAAAGAAAAATTAAGTGTGTTTCGTCTCAATGGTAACGTTTCCATCTATGGTACCTCGGAGGGTGATTGTCTTACAAAGATTAGAACAGATATCTGAAAACCATGTGTGTGAAATAAGGCAACCACACACACACACACACACACACACACACACACACCCTTTCAGCATTAGCTAAACAAAAATACAAATCAGTCTTTACAAGCAAATCTCAGTCAATGCATGTTAAGACATGACTGCTCAGCTAATGAGAGTTTGAGGAATCATAAGAACGACTCTGGCTAATTGGTCCGGCAGATTAGGGCAGCGTGCTCAGCGGACACATTTCAGCCTTTTATGGCTTTTACGGTCAGAATTGTATTTTGGCAAACCCCAAATGCTGGACCACTAGCTCGGTGCCAGGCCGTAGCCCACCAAAGTTGATTTGGATCACAATGCCCCTATTTGTGCCAAGACCAGAGTGAGAATACACAGTAGGTCTGCACAGCCGAACTGCCACAGTTCATCACAGGATCAGTCCAGACACGTGGTCATCCCTCTGGTCTTTACCAGTGGTGTATAAAGTCCTCAAGCCATACTTGAGTAAAAGTACAGATACGTTACTGGAAAATTACTCAAGTAAAAGTAAAAGTCACCTTTAAGAATACTACTTAAGTAAAAGTATTAAAGTATCTGATCTTTACTGTACTTAAGTATCAAAAGTAGGCTACTTTTCTGATATTAAATCTTAAGTATTGAAAGTAAAAGTACAAGTAAATGCTGTTAATAAAAAAGCAAAGGGTCAGAATTGTGAGAATGATGAAGTTTATTCAGACTAAAATGAGCAAACTAATAAACACAAATGTGTTAATGTTAAAATCAAAATGTTAATGTTGACGTCAAAAGGTTAATGTTACCGTCTGGAATTGCACGCTGAACTATTCCCTGGCAAGCGCCAGCAAGTTCCCAGGAGCTTAACATACTTTATCAATGTTGAACAAAACGTCTCAAAAAGCCATCTTGAATTTGATGATCAGGATCATCAGTTTTACAAGCAAGTTATCGGAACAGTGACTGTGAAATACTTTCAGCAACATGCACACACATCTCTTGAACAATATGGTTACTAGCTATCTTGCTACGCTACTGTTCTGTACTTTACATTGTCCTAGCTGGCTAGATAGATAGATACCTCGCCAGAGATGGAATAAAGAATACGAATAAATAATCTTTATAGGTTATAAGCTAGCTTGAAATATTATATACAGATCTTACCCAGCGGTGAAAGAACCTGACTAGTTTAAAAGGTTGTGCTGGTGGAATTTAATGAAGAGGTCGTGTCGTGGGGTTTCTAATTTTTTGATTGAGACCTGTATGCTTTTGCTTCGATTATTGTTGCTCCCTTCGTTGTTGATCTTAATGTTTAGGATATTTCCTTCCACTGCATATTGCAGTCCATTTTGCCTTGATCTGGAGGATATCGCGGGTATATTACTCCAAAAAGAATCACTGACACTGGCAGATACAGTTCTTGACTTCGTCCCAGCCATGCTTTTGGGTTGACAATCCTAGGAGTTGTAGCAAACGTAACTAAAGGCTGATTTAGGGTCGTTTTAGACGCAGAACCGTAAGCAAGTAATTTACCCAAGGAACTTGTTTTAGACGAGTTTTGATTTACAGTTCCTTAAGGTTCCATTAGGTTCCCTACGGATTGTGCGTGTTGCAAAGCAAATCAACGCCAGAACTGTAACTTTTATTTTGAGTGAAGTAAGCGTATTTATTGCAGCAGGACGAAGGAAAAAAACTTTCCCGAGTATGAAAGTGTAGTGGGCGAAAGGCTTGATGTTATGAATACATGTGTTACACAAAATACAAAGGTTGGCAATTCAGTACCAGTGGCGAAAAAGACAGATCACATAATGCAAAAGTTCGTTTAGTGACACATCTTTATTGATGGTTGCAGCACTTTAAAATGATGTGTTTATGAGTTACATTATTCAAAGAAAAGAGGTTAAGAGCGAGAGAATCGCCAGGTGTAGCTTTTGTATATGAGCAGACCGGGCTCATTCTATCAAACTCGCGGGTGCAATTGATTGATTCACGTCAATATGAACTCAATGAATGATATCACCATGACTCACAAGTAGTGATCCTCCGATACTTTATGTCAAAAATGATTGATGGCCTGAAAACATTTTGATTGATTGATGACCAAAAAAAAAAAAAAAAAAAAAAAAAACATTTTTTTTGATTGACAGCCTGTCAGAGATTTGATGGATGACCTGTCAACATTTTGATTGATAGTTGACTCACTGAGGCACTTTTGAGTGATTGAGAGTTGACTCACTGAGGTACTTTTGTGTGATTGACAGTCTGTCAAAAGGTTTAAATAAAAACATGTTTTTAAAAATGAGTTGACACATGAGTGTCACATGGGTTTCAACTGATACAGACAGCTGCGTTTTACCGTTAGGTTTTAACTTTTAAAACCGCAAACATGTGTTAGGGTCTGTCTTCAGAGCTGTCATTATACTAAACCCAATGACCCACAACGCCCTTCTCATACCAGACCATCCAACAGGTTGACCCAGAGTATAAAGAGGTTCCATAGAATTGAACATTGAAACATTGCTAAAAACACCAGAATGGCTTCAGCAGCTAGAGATACTACGGCTCTTACACCAACTCAGGATGACCCCATAGACTCTGAAATAACATTTGCCCCCAAAAGGGTAAAAAGACCTGGTTTGGTGGATTGTCTTAGAAATATAAGGCCTGCTCTGAGATTTGAATGGCCTCTGGCTGATGGGCGTATAGGGGGATACATTTTTGACAAAGAAGAACAAAGTGTGAAACTCTACACATTGGATACCCCTGGTACATGTTTTACAGACGACATGCAACACCTCACCTATAATTTTGAAGAATGGATGATGGCCAAGACCAAGTTCTGGAAAGACCTCGGTGTAACAGAACAGGATGGTGATCACATTGTCAGGAAGGTTGAAGTATTATTCAAGATGGCCCTGCTTGAAGACCGCTGCAATGCTATTAAAGTAAGACTGTTTTAAACAACAGGTGTGGCCAATGCATGCATAATGCATGCATGGAAAGGTCACACCCCTTTTTTCTTTTTTTCTTTTTCAAGCCTTGAAAAGGGGGAGACCCTCTTTCAGATGAACACACAGCTCTAACTATGGATAACACTACCCAAGCAGACGATTTGGAGTTCAATTGCATGCAGACCTCTAAGCCACCACCTACCTCACCACCCAAAAGAACTATGGATAACACCCCCGAAGACAACGGCCTTTTAGAGTGCGATTGCGATTGCGATGGCTGGGACCGTGCCATGCCCAAGACCAGCCGCATGCCTTAGGTTGCTTGCGCAACAGCCCGTTTGTCCTCTTCGACTAAAGTTGCCCCTCCAGAGGAAATAAGTTGCACCTCCGAAGGAAATATATATTTCCGATCACATGACGGGGTCATGGCAGTCGTGGGTAGTGACAGTTTAAAATGATATTTTGAAAATATGCGATTTCATGACGGGGGTGTGGCAGTGGCGGTGAAAAAAATATTGTGTTGCCCCTTTTTTCCAGGTTAGAGCAACTGCCCTTCAAATTTCCTGTACACGTTACGGGCCTGTTCAATAAACAGTTCTTGACTTAGGGCCGTTGATCACACTAAAACTTTTAGAAGTTGGCTACACAAAATGGGGGCTCTAACTTTTTAAATGTATTATCCTCTAAGCATAAGGAATGGTTTATATTTTGAGTAAAGCCTCACTTGTGTGAATGGTTAATCTTGTCCCAGTTCCAAAAAATATTTTCTCTGTTCCGTATGTCACACAGTGTGAACTTCATACACAAATACTAAGGCGGGATACAGACAGGAATCTGATTAAGTGAAACTATGTCCCCCATTTCATTTTCTTCATACCATCAAAACTCTTATAATTAGGTCATAAATGCAACAAAACTGACAGGTATTTAAGCTAATGGACTAGTTTAGCGGTCATTGGTACCAGTTGAATTACTGGTAGAATGCTACATTAGCTGCTTAGATGATTAACATATAAGATATGAAAACAGTATTTTTTGAAAATAACTAAAAGAAGTGCTGTTGCCTTACGAGGTCATTGGTTGGTTATACGGAAATATATCACAGTAGACTTTTATAATATGTACATATATTGAGTGGTTTAAAGAAATATATACGTTCAATAAGTAGTGAAATATTCCTTAATTGAAATTATAGTAAGTCTGGTGACAGTTCCAAAGATAATTCTATAGTTCCTTCCAGGTCCTTTCTGTGTGGATGGTATGAATCTGAATGAATGTTGGTGGTGGTCGGAGGGGCCGTTGGCGCTGATTGGTTGCCACGCTTCCGTCAGTCTGCCCCAGGGGAGCTGTGGCTACTGATGTAGCTTACCACCACTGGTATGTCTGAATGAATGGACTGGACCGGGCTACTCTGTCTTCGGGTATATAGAGAAGCGCTATATGAAATTGAATTAATTGATTGATAGTTCCCAGTATTCAAATAACAAGCTACTGTATAGCAAAAACAACCCATGGTACTGCACAGGGGCTATACAATACAATGTGCTAATATCATACATTTTACATATTCAACTGAAATAGAGAGGTATCTGAAGACCATCTGACTTCTAAAATGAATAGCACTATTTATTCTGCACTGACATGGCATGCATACATGGATGGATGTATACATGCTTCAACATTTAACCTTGTTCTCTTTCCAAATAGAATTTTCCAAGTGTTTGAGCTAGCACACTAGAGTGTATAAAGAAACTTCAATTTACTTCAACAGAACCCTTTATGTTGACGGTTTTGTAAATAGATATTAACTCTTACCATTTTCAATTGCATTACTATAAAACTTCAACTATATACTCCTACAATAAGTCGACTGAAAGTAATGTGCTTGATAGAAGTTGAACTGTTAAACATTTAAACAATTAACCTTTACAAGATGTTTTGTTCCACTTTTGAAGATCTTAAAACCATCCTTCACACAGTGGCTAGCAGCTCAGCAAAAAGTACTCTCACGTAAGTAAACGTAAGCAACGCAAGTCATACTTAGTCTCTCATGACAGGACAAATTCAGCAGGTTATGAAATTGTGTTTAAAAAGTATGACTGAAATAGATGAAGTAAAGGTACTGTAATTAGTCTTCTCCTTAAAAAACAACACAATCCAATTCTGATTAGTATGATAGGTATTTATTTACAAAACAGTACAATAGCATAATCTAGATACTGTAAAATATTTGTGTTATCACTGTGCTATAAAATCTATCACATCTATCTAATAATGCGCACAACTAAAGTATAATACTTACTGCTGTTTATGGTGCCACTTCCAAATACAATACTATGCTAGAGTTCAATAAACTGTTCACTGTACACTATAAACACTAAATTGATGGTAAAAGGTTCAAAGTGTTTTTACCCAATGGAACCTACTTCATGGAAATACACTCGGTGCTAATAAAATATTTAATTTAGCAACAACCTGAATTCAGAAAAAGACATCACCAGCTTTGTCATTTGGTGAGTAAACATCAGGACATTTTACCCCTTGGTTGTCGTCAAGAAATTATGATAAGACCGCCCTAAAATAGAGTTGAGTTACTATATCAGTTTATCTAATTAATGTAAAAGGGATCATACCGACACTAAATACCAGGTGTACAGGACATGAGGCATAATTTATTTCAAGTTAAAGCTTACTTGCGTCAATGGTTAATCTTGTTCCAGTTCCAACAATGATTTTGGTTGCTCCAGATGTCACATTATGTCAACTTCCTAAACCAATACTAGGGGAAAATTATGATACGAAGCAAACTGTTTAAAACTCTTACTGTCTATATCTATTACCAAAAACAGTTCATATCAGTGGGACAGACATTTCTACTAACTAGTTGAACCTGGTTAAACCAACACATAAACACAATCAAAAAACTATTTTCTCCATATTTTCATGAAACTACATACCAAGATCATTACCTTGATATACAAAAAGTTATAACAACAAGTTATGGCTATAGTTGCATATGTTATGTGACTTGAACATATATATCCATTTAATATGTAGTGAGCCAATAATGAGTTAAGTGCCAGCTCCAAAGATAATTTTGTAGTTCGCTGTATTCACACAGTAAGGGTGCAGATAGCAAAAACCAGACTGCCTTAGTTTACTGGTTAGTTGTTGATGTTAACATGAAATGAAGACATTTTAAGGCAATGTTTTCTTATCTCCCAATATATATCTCAACAAAACAACAACACGTATAGCGTCCTTTGTCATCAGGATGAATTTAAACGTATGCTTCATGGCAAGAGAAAGCATACAAGCTGTATAACTCTAAATAATACCTCCACCATTCACGCACTAGCTACTGGCTTAGCAAAAAGTACTCACAGATATGCATGACACTTCAAACTCTAAAAGCATGTAAAAACACATTTTCCCAAGACGCCTGAATATTCTGTTTCAGGTCTTCTATTTTGCATTATCTTATTGCATATCTTCAATCTTGAAAACAGAGATCCAAGATGTGTGGATTGCACAAAACTAATGGGGTACACTTTCAACATGTCCCAGCTCTTTCATAACTGCATTGTTATGGTAAGACTTAAGTTTTTGCAAGATACATATAGTTGCAATAGCTGCATATAGCACACTTAAACTGCACTGGCCTTTTACTTATATAGTCGGAAATGTACTTACTGAGTAGACCAGCTTGTTTCCATACATAACACCGTCATCAAATCTGTAGCGATAACTCCTTTAACAAATCTTGCTAACAACCACAAACTTTTAACATCATTTTTATAAATATTTCCTATTTGAATTGCAGCTTACAGTTTTAGGACTGAGCGTTGATTTCATGGATGATTTTTATCAAATTAAATTGGAAATTCTGTTACCTAAATCTTAAATAACATTAGTATTTTTATAATTTTCTTTCTGTCAAAATGTATGTGTCAATCACGTGTCAATCAGGAATGTCATGTAGCAATATGTGGTAATCATGGTTCCAGGGGGTATGAAACAACCCCTAGGCTTCTCTCTGTTCTTAGTGTATCACAATAGCATTTCACATGTTAATTAAGTATAATATTTCCAGGGTGTGTGTGTGCGAGTTATTTGATAACCTTTTTTGTTTTAAACCACTTGTTTACACAACCCTTGTTACCACCTGAATGTTGAAAAACACATATGAATACCCCGTCCCAAAACACACCCATCAGGGGGTTGTCTTTATACAAATGGTTTTGGGTGTTTTACTCCAGATATAACAATTGCATTTAGATACGAATGGCCTTTGACTGGTGGTCATGTAGGAGGGTATGTTTTTGACAATGAAGAACGCCGTGTGATACTCTACATTTTGGATGCACCTGGTACTGTTTTTACAAACCGTATGACACATATCTCCTATAATGCCGAGGATTGGAAGACAACTAGACCCAGGATCTGGAAAGAACTCGGCGTGTCGGGAGTGGATTGTGTCAAAGCTTTCAAGAATATTGACACCTTGTTCAAATGGTGCCTGCTTGAAGACCAATACAATGGAGTTAAAATGAGTCTATTTTAAAAGCCCACCCCCTGAATTCTCAGGTAGATCAAGGACATGCCCCCTTTCTTCAAAACATTGAAAAGGAAGCCTCTCTCAGATGGACCTCAGTATACCTTGACTTACAAACCTGACGATGGATACCACAGACGCATCAGACGGGGTTTCTCTGCTCTCATCGGCTGTCGAAGACTCTACAACCAATGCTAACTATATGTTACATCAAGAACTGCTTTCAACTCCAGAATTACCCATGCAGATCATCAAAAAATGTATGTATGTCATCATACATAGGACTATGAGAACTTTGTTGCAGGAAAGCGGTTGTGAGGTGGATCACTCCAGCCAAAGTCAGCACCTATGCCATGGACTGCCTACAGACTTCTACGAGGACAATCTTGAAGAGTTAAAAAAGAGAATTTACCGTCCGAGGATTCTGGAGGTCCTGATGCATGTCTGTGAAGTGAAGGGTTTCAGTCCGACCCCTCTAAGAATTTTGGGGGCTGTTGACATGATCATCTGGGAGCTGTTAGTACATCCAGAGACTGAAGAAGAGCTTGTGTACGTGTACGTTCTAGAGCTCATTAATCCAGCGATTGAGTCTTGGATGGTCTGACCAAAAAAGAAAGCTGCTCAACAGTCCTTCATGATGGGGATTTTTTTTAGACTGAAACACCCTTTCAAAAGAACTCATCAAGAGAACTGTGAAAAATCAACTTTATGCATTACTATGTAGTAGCATAGTTAATAATTCGCGCCATTCTACAACCACTTTGTCAGTGTCTAAACATCGATTGGACTCTGTCAGAAAACAAATGTGTGTAGCCAGGACATTGCCTGATGAGTGGTCTAATATTGTGTTTAAGGGTGCTAATGCCATCAAACCATTGCACAGCTCATTACGTATAATTTTAGAAAATATTATTCCAGATAAACAGGGTGTTTTTAATTTGGGTCATATTATTGTTGTGTGTACATATGTAACTGATATATGGGCCCTTAATCTATGTAAAAGGAAAACCGTTGATGTGAATGCAATTGTAAAAAGTTTGGTATATATTGTTCGAGAGAAGTCTTGATACATGTGTTACATTTTTAAAGTATTTGGATACTTAAATATTATTGTAATTACAAACTTTGTACCAGGCTTTAGAGCCTTTTTGATATTTTCTTTTGGAGGGGGCTGCCACCGTTGTGTGAATCTTGGGGCAACAAAAATAACCTTTGGAAGTGGGATTACCCTTTAATAATTAAGAATAACCTTTGGAAGTGGCCTTGTATGCTGAACCAAGTACGAGTTCCATTCTATACTTCTGATGAATACCACTGTTGAAGTGTAACTGTGTAATTTAATAGTCATTGTTCAACTTGAATCGGAAATTTGGAAAATAGGATGCTAGTATCTTGAAATAAGTAACCTATGTGTCGGTTGTGCTCTTTATACTATTATGTTAACCTATCACTAATATTTATTTAAAATCCAATATGTAAAACCACTGTCATCAGACAATAAGTTATTATATAGACCTCACATACAGTGTGACTAACACTGGTGGTGAGAAAGTCCTGTTCTGTTCAGGCACAAAATTAATAATTAAGACAGGTGAGTGGATTTTCTAACGTTTGTTAATTTTCTTTATTGGTGTATTTTCTAACAGATTGTTTTACTGTAGTATGTTTTTCAGTGCGATTTAGGGCAATAATGAAATGTTATTTAAGATTTGCATCTGTAGGTAACAGAATTTCCAATTTAATTTTATAAAAATCATCCATGAAATCAACGCTCAGTCCTAAAACCGTAAGCTGCAATTCAAATAGGAAATATTTATAAAAATGATGTTAAAAGTTTGTGGTTGTTAGCAAGATTTGTTAAAGGAGTTAACGCTACAGATTTGATGACGGTGTTATGTATGGAAACAAGCTGGTCTACTCAGTAAGTACATTTCCGACTATATAAGTAAAAGGCCAGTGCAGTTTAAGTGTGCTATATGCAGCTATTGCAACTATATGTATCTTGCAAAAACTTAAGTCTTACCATAACAATGCAGTTATGAAAGAGCTGGGACATGTTGAAAGTGTACCCCATTAGTTTTGTGCAATCCACACATCTTGGATCTCTGTTTTCAAGATTGAAGATATGCAATAAGATAATGAAAAATAGAAGACCTGAAACAGAATATTCAGGCGTCTTGGGAAAATGTGTTTTTACATGCTTTTAGAGTTTGAAGTGTCATGCATATCTGTGAGTACTTTTTGCTAAGCCAGTAGCTAGTGCGTGAATGGTGGAGGTATTATTTAGAGTTATACAGCTGGTATGCTTTCTCTTGCCATGAAGCATACGTTTAAATTCATCCTGATGACAAAGGACGCTATACGTGTTGTTGTTTTGTTGAGATATATATTGGGAGATAAGAAAACATTGCCTTAAAATGTCTTCATTTCATGTTAACATCAACAACTAACCAGTAAACTAAGGCAGTCTGGTTTTTGCTATCTGCACCCTTACTGTGTGAATACAGCGAACTACAAAATTATCTTTGGAGCTGGCACTTAACTCATTATTGGCTCACTACATATTAAATGGATATATATGTTCAAGTCACATAACATATGCAACTATAGCCATAACTTGTTGTTATAACTTTTTGTATATCAAGGTAATGATCTTGGTATGTAGTTTCATGAAAATATGGAGAAAATAGTTTTTTGATTGTGTTTATGTGTTGGTTTAACCAGGTTCAACTAGTTAGTAGAAATGTCTGTCCCACTGATATGAACTGTTTTTGGTAAAAGATATAGACAGTAAGAGTTTTAAACAGTTTGCTTCGTATCATAATTTTCCCCTAGTATTGGTTTAGGAAGTTGACATAATGTGACATCTGGAGCAACCAAAATCATTGTTGGAACTGGAACAAGATTAACCATTGACGCAAGTAAGCTTTAACTTGAAATAAATTATGCCTCATGTCCTGTACACCTGGTATTTAGTGTCGGTATGATCCCTTTTACATTAATTAGATAAACTGATATAGTAACTCAACTCTATTTTAGGGCGGTCTTATCATAATTTCTTGACCACAACCAAGGGGTAAAATGTCCTGATGTTTACTCACCAAATGACAAAGCTGGTGATGTCTTTTTCTGAATTCAGGTTGTTGCTAAATTAAATATTTTATTAGCACCGAGTGTATTTCCATGAAGTAGGTTCCATTGGGTAAAAACACTTTGAACCTTTTACCATCAATTTAGTGTTTATAGTGTACAGTGAACAGTTTATTGAACTCTAGCATAGTATTGTATTTGGAAGTGGCACCATAAACAGCAGTAAGTATTATACTTTAGTTGTGCGCATTATTAGATAGATGTGATAGATTTTATAGCACAGTGATAACACAAATATTTTACAGTATCTAGATTATGCTATTGTACTGTTTTGTAAATAAATACCTATCATACTAATCAGGATTGGATTGTGTTGTTTTTTAAGGAGAAGACTAATTACAGTACCTTTACTTCATCTATTTCAGTCATACTTTTTAAACACAATTTCATAACCTGCTGAATTTGTCCTGTCATGAGAGACTAAGTATGACTTGCGTTGCTTACGTTTACTTACGTGAGAGTACTTTTTGCTGAGCTGCTAGCCACTGTGTGAAGGATGGTTTTAAGATCTTCAAAAGTGGAACAAAACATCTTGTAAAGGTTAATTGTTTAAATGTTTAACAGTTCAACTTCTATCAAGCACATTACTTTCAGTCGACTTATTGTAGGAGTATATAGTTGAAGTTTTATAGTAATGCAATTGAAAATGGTAAGAGTTAATATCTATTTACAAAACCGTCAACATAAAGGGTTCTGTTGAAGTAAATTGAAGTTTCTTTATACACTCTAGTGTGCTAGCTCAAACACTTGGAAAATTCTATTTGGAAAGAGAACAAGGTTAAATGTTGAAGCATGTATACATCCATCCATGTATGCATGCCATGTCAGTGCAGAATAAATAGTGCTATTCATTTTAGAAGTCAGATGGTCTTCAGATACCTCTCTATTTCAGTTGAATATGTAAAATGTATGATATTAGCACATTGTATTGTATAGCCCCTGTGCAGTACCATGGGTTGTTTTTGCTATACAGTAGCTTGTTATTTGAATACTGGGAACTATCAATCAATCAATTCAATTTTATATAGCGCTTCTCTATATACCCGAAGACAGAGTAGCCCAGTCCAGTCCATTCATTCAGACAGTCATACCAGTGGTGGTAAGCTACATCAGTAGCCACAGCTCCCCTGGGGCAGACTGACGGAAGCGTGGCAACCAATCAGCGCCAGCGGCCCCTCCGACCACCACCAACATTCATTCAGATTCATACCATCCACACAGAAAGGACCTGGAAGGAACTATAGAATTATCTTTGGAACTGTCACTAGACTTACTATAATTTCAATTAAGGAATATTTCACTACTTATTGAACGTATATATTTCTTTAAACCACTCAATATATGTACATATTATAAAAGTCTACTGTGATATATTTCCGTATAACCAACCAATGACCTCGTAAGGCAACAGCACTTCTTTTAGTTATTTTCAAAAAATACTGTTTTCATATCTTATATGTTAATCATCTAAGCAGCTAATGTAGCATTCTACCAGTAATTCAACTGGTACCAATGACCGCTAAACTAGTCCATTAGCTTAAATACCTGTCAGTTTTGTTGCATTTATGACCTAATTATAAGAGTTTTGATGGTATGAAGAAAATGAAATGGGGGACATAGTTTCACTTAATCAGATTCCTGTCTGTATCCCACCTTAGTATTTGTGTATGAAGTTCACACTGTGTGACATACGGAACAGAGAAAATATTTTTTGGAACTGGGACAAGATTAACCATTCACACAAGTGAGGCTTTACTCAAAATATAAACCATTCCTTATGCTTAGAGGATAATACATTTAAAAAGTTAGAGCCCCCATTTTGTGTAGCCAACTTCTAAAAGTTTTAGTGTGATCAAAGTCAAGAACTGTTTATTGAACAGGCCCGTAACGTGTACAGGAAATTTGAAGGGCAGTTGCTCTAACCTGGAAAAAAGGGGCAACACAATATTTTTTTCACCGCCACTGCCACACCCCCGTCATGAAATCGCATATTTTCAAAATATCATTTTAAACTGTCACTACCCACGACTGCCATGACCCCGTCATGTGATCGGAAATATATATTTCCTTCGGAGGTGCAACTTATTTCCTCTGGAGGGGCAACTTTAGTCGAAGAGGACAAACGGGCTGTTGCGCAAGCAACCTAAGGCATGCGGCTGGTCTTGGGCATGGCACGGTCCCAGCCATCGCAATCGCAATCGCACTCTAAAAGGCCGTTGTCTTCGGGGGTGTTATCCATAGTTCTTTTGGGTGGTGAGGTAGGTGGTGGCTTAGAGGTCTGCATGCAATTGAACTCCAAATCGTCTGCTTGGGTAGTGTTATCCATAGTTAGAGCTGTGTGTTCATCTGAAAGAGGGTCTCCCCCTTTTCAAGGCTTGAAAAAGAAAAAAAGAAAAAAGGGGTGTGACCTTTCCATGCATGCATTATGCATGCATTGGCCACACCTGTTGTTTAAAACAGTCTTACTTTAATAGCATTGCAGCGGTCTTCAAGCAGGGCCATCTTGAATAATACTTCAACCTTCCTGACAATGTGATCACCATCCTGTTCTGTTACACCGAGGTCTTTCCAGAACTTGGTCTTGGCCATCATCCATTCTTCAAAATTATAGGTGAGGTGTTGCATGTCGTCTGTAAAACATGTACCAGGGGTATCCAATGTGTAGAGTTTCACACTTTGTTCTTCTTTGTCAAAAATGTATCCCCCTATACGCCCATCAGCCAGAGGCCATTCAAATCTCAGTGCAGGCCTTATATTTCTAAGACAATCCACCAAACCAGGTCTTTTTACCCTTTTGGGGGCAAATGTTATTTCAGAGTCTATGGGGTCATCCTGAGTTGGTGTAAGAGCCGTAGTATCTCTAGCTGCTGAAGCCATTCTGGTGTTTTTAGCAATGTTTCAATGTTCAATTCTATGGAACCTCTTTATACTCTGGGTCAACCTGTTGGATGGTCTGGTATGAGAAGGGGGTTGTGGGTCATTGGGTTTAGTATAATGACAGCTCTGAAGACAGACCCTAACACATGTTTGCGGTTTTAAAAGTTAAAACCTAACGGTAAAACGCAGCTGTCTGTATCAGTTGAAACCCATGTGACACTCATGTGTCAACTCATTTTTAAAAACATGTTTTTATTTAAACCTTTTGACAGACTGTCAATCACACAAAAGTACCTCAGTGAGTCAACTGTCAATCACTCAAAAGTGCCTCAGTGAGTCAACTATCAATCAAAATGTTGACAGGTCATCCATCAAATCTCTGACAGGCTGTCAATCAAAAAAAATGATTTTTTTTTTTTGGGTCATCAATCAATCAAAATGTTGACAGGCCATCAATCATTTTTGATATAAAGTATCGGAGGATCACTACTCTCACAAGTGGTGGAAAATGAATATGAAAGTATTTGTTCTGTAAATTAGCACATACTCTCCAAACAATCGCGGGTGAGAATGGGATATTCTCTCCATAAATTTGCGGTCATTTGTAAAGTAGTTCATGTCTTCGGACCTCTTCTGTTATGTTTGTTCATAATCCACAAGAAAAGGCTTGTGAGACGGTCTGCAGGGTATTTATGATTAAAAAAAATTCTGGGTCTAAAACAGACTGTAGTATTCTATGAAACCGGAAACGTGAGACTCTGTGAAAGGCTGTGGTTAGCCGGCCAATCACCGTCTTTGCGAGCTGCGTGAGGCCGGAGTGTTTCTGTCGTCTAGTCAGAAATTTTGGGCGACGCACTTAAGCACGTAAGGGGGGGTATTTTACTGCGCAAGGGGGGGTTGTGTATCTTACGTGCTTACGCGTTGCGTCTAAAACAGAGCATATATCACCCTTTAAGGGGGCTTTTGCGAACGGTCAAAAGCGCATTAACGTGTGCTAGGACCACTGATTCGGCAAACCTGCTTGGAGTCTGTTTTCTACCACAGTCCCCTACGTTGGTCTCATCACACTCATGATTATTTTTTTTTTCTAAAGATGATTCGATTTTGTAACGAGTAACGAAGGTTTCAGGGGAACTGTATCGGAGTAAAAGTATCAGTTTTCTTTGCAAAATGTAGCAAAGTAAAAGTAAAAGTCAACAGAAATATAAGTAGTAAAGTAAAGTACAGATATCCAAAATAACGACTTAAGTACAGGAACAAAGTATTTCTACTTCGTTACTATAAAACACTGGTCTTTACATCATTCGGTTCTGATCGGTGAAATAAAACTCAAAACCTACTGTCATTATGTTCTCTGTAAAATCATACTGACATATTTGGTCATAGCGTGAATCATACTGGGAGCCTGTTTTACTCAAATATGTCTTGATCTGTATTGCAGCGTACATATTATGTTTTACATCTCAAAACAGAAAAGGACCCGTGCTATTTCTATGTTTATAAAGGTCCAGTTTTATATTTTTGTAATGTCTCATAAGAGGTCTCTATTCCCTGAGAGCCTGTCACTGAGTTCCCAGCATGCATAAGGCTGTATCTCTTACATTACCTCAGGGATGAGAGGGGAATAGACTCAGCTGATTTTGTTTGCTCAGATGAGAGTAATTTGCTTCTCAAACTGTGATTTCATTGCCCTGACCTTGGATGTCTGTGTGCAAGCCGCTCCAGCCAAAAACAATAGGGACGAGAGAGAGAGAGAGAGAGAGAGAGAGAGAGAGAGAGAGAGAGAGAGAGAGAGACGGCAATGTTTATTCAGCGACCTCTTCACCGAGTTTATTATTAAAGACATTCAAAAAGAATCAAGTGAAACTTGTGGGAAAATTAACATAACTGGTACCCTACACTTTAATCTTACCTCACTTTTCACTTGGTGTAACCCTTACATTAGGGTTCTATATAATCATGAAGTAATCTTGTGTTACCCTTACATAAGGGTTCAGTATGATCATAAAGTAACCTGGTGTTACCCTTACATTAGGGTTCAATATAATCATAGTCACCTGGTGTAACGCTTACATTAGGGTTCTATATAATCATAGTCACCCTTACATTAGGGTTCAGTATAATCATAATGTCTCAATAGTCTCTGTTCATAGACTAAATGTTTCATTGCAATTGGATGGTGACAATACAAGCCTTGTCAAATTGTTTGAGAAATTCAAACGTAGAGTGGTGATTAATGGTATAAATTCAAACGTAGAGTAGAGATTGATGGTATAATTATGAGAAAAGAGACCAAAGAAGAGTAGAAGTAGAAGTCTTTTTGTCCTCCTCACCCAGTCAAATATGAAGCAGTGTCAGCAATAATAGCCCTTCTTGAGACTAGCCTGTTTTACAAGCTTCTGGCTGGACCAGACCTCGGCGCCACTGCACTCCTCTGACTGTGCTTGACTTTTCGTTGTTATTGCACCACAACAAAAGGATTAAGAGTTGTTGTATAAAAAAGCTCTGCGCTATTAGGTCACATGGTGCAAGAAGTGGTCAAAGCCAAGCAGTACATGTCTTCCACCCTTATGTTATTTCAAATGAACCGTGTTATTATGGCTGTAGAGTTATGAGGTTACATCTCAGTCAATTTTATTTGTGAATGACATTAATTGCATGTTTCCACTTTCAAATTAAGTAAAAAAAAAAAAAACTACGGTTGTCAAAATACCAAGTTAGTTTTGATGAATTAATTAAAGCGCAAATGAAAGTAGGTAAGCTCAGCAGCGCACTTTTGGATGGATATAGTGGCCATTCTACATTGCGGCAATAGCTCATATTTTTCCCAATGCGCGCTTTTGATATAGAGCTAGTATCAATGTTTTGGATTGTATTGGTGGTTGGATGTTCTACAGCAGGTCTGCAGCTTCATCTTGGAATTATTTGTATCTATCGCCTCCTTTTGGAGTTTGAGATGGAGAATTCTATCCATCCAGAACTTCAGAAACTGCAAAAACCTCTGGAAATCCCCAAAGTTAATTTATAAAATATGTCTAACCATAACTGTAACAACAAACTTTATTTCAACCATACTTTATATAAAAAATAGTTTTTTGGTGATGTAGGTTCACAAGAGAACAAGATGAGCTTTAGTTGTTGGGGTAGTCTGACGTTATCTAAGTTTTCGATCGCTCTCTAGATGATGGATAATCAGGAATAAAGAAAATGTGTTAAATATTTTAAAAAGTTAATTGAAGTATCTGTTGCTTGCCATTAATGTGTGGTGAACCTCACACTGCCAAGAATTGTATACTTTGTCACTTCACTCAAATTACACAATAAATAGTTCAATTGCATTTCTACAAAACAGAACATGGCTCATCACTGGACTGTCTAGTCTAGTCTCGTCAACAATAAGTCATCACCCTTGGTTTCACTGTTTCCTGAATGAAAAAAAACAACCATAACAACAACATCATCATCATCATCATCATCAAAGCACATGTGATATGCTGTAAGGAATCTTTTGGCCATGGCAGATGTTTGAGGACGATCTTTACCTTTTACCGTAAAGGGGATAGTGATACCGGCATGTGCATGATCATACCGTTCCCTTGACGTGTTTTTATGGGAGGCCATTAGGCAGCAGCCAACGTGTGGGCCTACACATGGCTTTCATTGGACAGAGACAGGCAGGCAGCTTCAGTCAGCCTGGTTCTCACAGAGACCCCATAATCACACTGATGAGCACTCCACTTTATCAATGAAGTTAAAAGAAGAGTCAGCAAAACTGTGGTTTCCTCCGAGCGAAAAAGAAAAGAAAAAAAAAAAACACTTGATAAAAGTCGTCTCAACAAGGCTGCTTTTGAAGAAGTAAGGCAAGAGTCAGCAAAGACACTCCCCCAAAAGTGGAGCAAACACATGTGTCATGCCATAAATCCCCAACTTTTCATCAAGGAAATAGAAGGGGCCGGTGAAGATGTGTGTCTTTGCAAATGTGCAAAGAGAGATTTGTCAGCAACAAGCTAAACATGAGCTCATGGCAGGAGCACAGTCTCATGCCCTCTCTCCGTAGTTTCTGTTCTATTTAACAATACTGCAGCTCGGGGGAGCACTGCACATAAGCTTGTAAATTATTACCTTTTAGAAACGTTTTTTTACCTTGAATATATCTACTATAGGCATTTTCACCCTTTCAACAAAGACAGATTGTGGATATCTGCTTGAATGAAACTAGAACCCGAGGTTGGTAAAGTTCATCCCAGCGATTATTTATGTTATATTATACAATGTTATATATTTTACTTTTCATGGCTAAGGAATATGTTATTTCGGCCCTTTGGTGCATAGTTTGATGTATGGTTTTACATACGAAACGTTCTGATATATTTCTGGCTAATAAAAAGAGAAGTGCCTTGCACTCAGTGCCAGCATTATTAATGACATTGCCAATTATTAGATGGAGAAAGATTGCTCTTGAGTATTTTATTCCTAGACTGTTACATTACATGTATTTCCTTTGTCAGGTTGATTAACCTGAGGTGACACCTTCTGTGTTATGAGCTGAGTCTAAAGTGTGGAGTGTTTCTGTGGTCCTACTTGGGGTCCTTAGGAAACGGGTGTGAGAGAGAGCGGGAAAGAGAGTGAGAGAGAGAGAGAGAGAGACAGAGAGACAGAGAGAGAGAGAACAAAATAACAAGGGGAGTCATGGTTGCCAGGTAGTTAATTTATCTTCCATACACCTCCCTAAAAATTCTTCACACATAACTTTGCTGTCTAGGCAGACCACAGTGATGGATCACCTGCATACACCACAAGATGTTTTAATTAGCCCTCCTTAGAAGTCAGCAGGAGAATCCAGGTGTTGTTTTGGTATTTGGTGAGGCTTTTTGTTGAGTTTTACGTGGAAGCAGAGATTGTTTTTTTAATGGGGGCATGAACTTTGTGTATTTTGTGACCCATGCATGGTCACTATCGTGGTTGCATGTCTTGGGTCAGATGGGGGTCGCCAGTATTGTTAGGTCTCTCAATACTTGAGACCGGGACTTCAACATCAGTTTTCACATTTACACACACATCTAGACACATTTAATTGCTTTTATTAAAATGTGGAGGACATGCGATACTGTGAATACAGGGGAGAATGGGGGTTGATGGGGGTTGTCCAATAATACATTCTGACCGCAAACCAAACTTATATTATGTTGGCAAGATGCGTCGACTTGTTACGATACATCAATGATAGAGCCCTATGTTTGTCAATATCTGAGTGAATCATCTTGGCAATGTTTCCACATTAGGCTTGCTACTTTAACCATGTTTGTCTAGTTTTCATTCTTGTGGCTTAATGCTGAAACGTATTTTGCCTACGAAGTCTATAAACATGATGGAGTCATCCAGCAGAATTAAACGTTAATTGTCACAGTGTGTGGGTTGCATGTGTGTCTGTGTTTGTCTGTAAGAAAGAGAGAAAGAGGGGAAACTATGCAAACCCACATGACATCACCCATTATGGTGCTCTGGATAAAACAACACCAGAGCCTACAGTGGGAGAGGACACGGCTATTATTTTAGCTTGGATTGTTTAACACGCCGGGAGAGACTGCAGCAGCCACGTGACGCACCCAACGCATTAATCACATCATTCCAATGTGAAGGTCATAGCTCACCTGGAAGGCCCCCTGCTGCCAGAGCACGCTGTGATTCAACAGAGCAGCATTCACTGTAAGGCACTGCAGATGAGGGACCTCTGACCCCGTCGCTACCTGCGCCAGAGAGAGGCTGGCCCCCACACATGTTCAGGTGGGGATTTATGGGTTATGGCGGGAAGTCCCTGGGCGGTTCCGCCCCCTGGTTATGTTTGGTGCTTGACTTGTGCTGCTCTGGAGAATTCCGTTGGGCTCTGTTAGGAGCGAGCCGGTGCTCTGTGCACAGTGGTTCGCTTGTTGTTAATGTCATCAGCCACTATTTCTAGGCTACAGTTGCTTGGCCTTGAAGACCTGATTGACTACTTTTGTATGTGTTGACTTAACTAGTCTCTGATGACCACACCATATGCTTGCCATGCCGTTCTAGGGTGGTATAACCAATCCTCAGGATGAAAATGCCCCTCTTCGTAGAGTCTGCCCCACATGCTGGCCAGTGTGTTCATTGGATGCACTTTTTTAGGAGAATTGAGTAACTTAGTATGTGTGAAGTGGTCTTTCTATTCTCACATTTGACCTATGCCACTTGAAGTGAATAGGGAGATTGTATCTTTTTTGTGTAAGTCTCTTGTTCACGTAAATACACTTGCTGTGAACTTTTACAAATGTAGTCTAACATGTTTAAGAAAGTTAATTATTAAACTTTTGTCCTGGTAGCTGATACAAGGCTGTCACACGGAAAAAAAACAAGGGCATCTGATAACATCAGTCAGATTTGTTGTGAGCTGATGGGTGGCAGGCAGCCATTCTCATCCTCTCATAAATCTAAAGTTCTCTCAGAGGTTGACTGAGGTGAGATCATCCCTTACTGAGTAATGGCAAGAAAGAGAGAGAAAAACAGGCCACTTTCACCCCTTCACAAAACCGCATTTCACGAGACAACCCTCTGCACAAATATCCCACATCACCCACTCACCCATTTTCCTCTTCTTTTAGCAACCGTGTCCAAAGTTGACATCAGTAGCCAGAAACATTCCCTTTTTTAACCCAGCGCACCACCTTGTATCCCAATCAACCGCACCACATTACCCGGTTTTGCAATAATGCGAGCGCTAAAGTTCGGCTACATATCCTCATTAAAGTTGTACCATTCCAATTAGAGCCCACATTCTGCAACAAAGCCTCATGAAACTCGCACCACCCATCACACTCAACAACACACAAAATAAATCCCATTCCACCTCACATTTCAGCAAACAAGCAAACAAACAAACAAGGCAAGTCAATAACACCCCCCCGCGCTTGCTAATTTCTAGACGTTGTCGGTTGGTCACAGTTGAGCCAGTGTCCGCCCAGGTGTTGGAGACCACACTTGGCCCCAGACGCGAGTAGTGGCGGTTCCACCGCGCCACCACCCCTGCTACACCCCTGTCTGATGCACCCTGACCCAGATCCCTTTCCCAGGCACATCCTGTCGGTCGCATCGCCTGGTGAGCGGAGACCAGAGTGCCCGGGGAGACACCAGCGCCTGAGGTGTTGAGTGAGCCCGGGGAGGAAGCGTTCTCTTTTTCCCTCTTTTTTTTTTAGGGAACCACAGGAAAACCGCATGTCTGGAGCACTCGTCGCCGCCATGGCTCTGACCTGCCGCACTCCGGAGGTGACTGAGCACACACTGCTCGTGCTGCCCTAGGCTGGAGGTTTTTGAGCACACACTCACATTCGTGCTCCTCTAGGCTGGAGGTTTTTGAGCACACACTCACATTCGTGCTCCTCTAGGCTGGAGGTTTTTGAGCACACACTCACATTCGTGCTCCTCTAGGCTGGAGGTTTTTGAGCACACACTCACATTGGTGCTCCTCTAGGCTGGAGGTTTTTGAGCACACACTCACATTCATGCTCCTCTAGGCTGGAGGTTTTTGAGCACACACTCACATTGGTGCTCCTCTAGGCTGGAGGTTTTTGAGCACACACTCACATTCGTGCTCCTCTAGGCTGGAGGTTTTTGAGCACACACTCACATTCGTGCTCCTCTAGGCTGGAGGTTTTTGAGCACACACTCACATTGGTGCTCCTCTAGGCTGGAGGTTTTTGAGCACACACTCACATTCGTGCTCCTCTAGGCTGGAGGTGACTGAGCACACACTCACATTCGTGCTCCTCTAGGCTGGAGGTGACTGAGCACACACTCACATTCGTGCTCCTCTAGGCTGGAGGTTTTTGAGCACACACTCACATTCGTGCTCCTCTAGGCTGGAGGTTTTTGAGCACACACTCACATTTGTGCTCCTCTAGGCTGGAGGTTTTTGAGCACACACTCACATTGGTGCTCCTCTAGGCTGGAGGTTTTTGAGCACACACTCACATTCGTGCTCCTCTAGGCTGGAGGTTTTTGAGCACACACTCACATTCGTGCTCCTCTAGGCTGGAGGTTTTTGAGCACACACTCACATTCGTGCTCCTCTAGGCTGGAGGTTTTTGAGCACACACTCACATTCGTGCTCCTCTAGGCTGGAGGTTTTTGAGCACACACTCACATTCGTGCTCCTCTAGGCTGGAGGTGACTGAGCACACACTCACATTCGTGCTCCTCTAGGCTGGAGGTGACTGAGCACACACTCACATTCGTGCTCCTCTAGGCTGGAGGTGACTGAGCACACACTCACATTCGTGCTCCTCTAGGCTGGAGGTGACTGAGCACACACTCACACGTGCTCCTCTAGGCTGGGCAGGAAACCCAGGCCGCCCCTAGGAGTCCATTAGAAAGTGCGGTAAGCGAGTAGACTGTGTGGGAAATATCAGCGTGCTCCAATGAGTATTTACAACTGACAGAAGTGATTCTGCCCTCAATTTTAACTGCACTACATTACCAAACCACATTAGCCTACAGTTGATGTATAAAACAGAACAAAACATATAATGTGGTCTCTTAAAAAGGGAAGTTGTCCATCCAGGCAACGCAAGGACACCAGTTGGTGTCTGTATCATCTCTGTGTCCTGACTTAAAGGCTGAATGGTTGCATCATTTCCTTAGTGATTCAATTAAAATGTTTTTTAAGCCATTACAGTACTCATACTGTGGTTACGTGCAAATTGGTCCTAACACTTCAGCTTGGGCTCATGTTTAGCTTGTGTTTACATTACTGTTTTTTTTTCATAAGCACTGCACAGCACACCACCTTCTCGTAAAAGCCATTTGTTTTCATCTGTTTACAAGGAGCTTAAACCACATAACCGGTGCCAATCACATAAAATATGCACTTGGGCAGTCTTTTTTGAGACTTAGTTTTCCCCTGCGGCCTAATAGTTTAATAGGGCGTTTGAGGAAGAACATAACATCTTGGGCCCTGAAGTCTCTCAGGGGAAATTTTTTTTTTCTAAATGAAGTCTTGATGCTGTGGTTGAAAGCATACATGGTGCTTTTGTATCTCTGAACAATACACAATGGCTGTGACTGAATGGACTCTTTGATGTCAGTGCGTTGTTGCGTTGCATGGCACAAATGCGGTTGCGCAACAGTTTAAACAGGGCCTGTGCCACATACATCTGGTCTGCTAAAACACTTCAAATAAATCTGAATATGGAAAACTACCATCTTCTTCCTGAATGAAAGAAGGATGGATCCCTCTTGATAAGTGTAACATGTTTTTAGAACTCTTTTAACAAGAATTTAACAGATTAAATCACAATTTGAGAATGTATGCGCAAATACAAGACACTGCTCATGTGAGAGGAAAAATATAATTGGCACAGTACTTTGGGTATGTTTTTGATCTGTTCCACTGTTTGAGAACCATGCCCATGACATTTTCCTGTTGACTCATGGTGACTCATTCACCTTTAAAGCCTAATTCAGCATTTCCCTTCATCTAATTCTAAATTCTCAATAAGTGATGGAATACAAGAGGCCACCAGCAGTGATTTCACATCAGCAAGCTCAGAATCCATGGGTATGTTTAGGTCCTACATAGAAGACCGATGTAAGAGAATGTAATGGAGTGCTGGCACTGGCCATTTTTCTGACCATATAATTCCTTTGAACAAAAAGAGAGGACATTTGGCTCCTAGGCGTCCTGGAAATACATTGCAACAACAAGAGACAGTTTACAGAGATTTCCTTTCTACTTGGCACAAGGAAACAGTTTTGTGTACAGTATCATTATTATTTCCCATAAGGAAAATAAATCTCCTCATGTTCTCATGTAACAGGCACACCTTCACATTCATTATACATTTGCACAGCTCACTGGGTATTAACAAACAATGGTTGATCCCAGAGGCCCCCTCTAATCAACTGGGTGTCAGTTCTAGGCTGGACCAGACCAACTCGTAAACCACAGGGAGAAGAAGGCCAAGGGGGCTTTTATTGCAAACACCTGTCACTTATGGTCGTGCAGATCCACTAAAGTAGCACAATTAACCTGTTAAACGCAATCCGGACTGAATCCATCAGGCAATTTAATGCGAGCTTTATTGTAGCGATTATCCATGCCTCTCTCGTTAACTCAACAGGATCAGAGCCTGGAGACGCCTCTCTGCTCTAA
Organism: Sprattus sprattus; assembly: GCF_963457725.1. Lineage (NCBI taxonomy): Eukaryota > Metazoa > Chordata > Actinopteri > Clupeiformes > Clupeidae > Sprattus > Sprattus sprattus. The sequence goes on along the minus strand of NC_137920.1, from coordinate 52,492,679 downwards.
CATGAGCTGGAGCTACATGTGGGTTTTATGCTGTGTGGTTTGATGGGAGCACAGGTCGGGGTGAAGGAACGGAGTAGTCATGTCATGTGGATTTCTTTGGTCCCAAGTCATGATTTATAAAATCACTGATCACACCAGAGGTTGCGCTGTACTATTTTCATTCTTACAATTCTTACAATTCTTGACATCTAAGCAAAGCATGTTTGTGGTCAAATCGTTTTGTGGAATGCATAATTTAAAGTTACTTTTGTTGTGAGCCGAAGGTAAATAAGTAAGTCTGCCGCCTCTTAAATCTAAAGCAAACCGGAGAAAAAAAGATCCATGGCTAAGGCATCTGGTTGCGATCAGAAAAATGACTCATTAAAAATACATCTAGTCAATCAGAACATATTCTGTGGGTGTACGTATGGCAAGTCATGTTTAGCTGTGTTTACCGCTGACATCATCACAGATCTCTATAGCAACAGAATGATTGTTCAGTGATTTGTCAAACGACTCACTTTATTTCTTTGTTCTGTGCTTTCTTGCATAAGGGTCTTGCAGCATGACAGACTAGGATCTTTTTCCAGCACAGACTGTACCATTTTGCTTTTATGACTAGTCATGCGCGGTCCTATCGGAATGTTCCTCCTTGAGAAATAAGCTTAAGTAATACTTTGCTCTTAAATTTCAAAGTACATAATAACAAAGTGTTTTACATACAGTATATGTACATAAGAATAACTTTCCTAAATTTAATTAAGAGATCTTACCTATAACTCGTTTTTGTATGGGTGGGTTGTTCTCATGACACTTGTCTGTCAAGTGACAAGGAAGACACAAAACATGGCACTGTACTGCCTTCCTGCCTCAGATGAACATCTGACACCGAATTAATAAATTACATCAAACATCAGGTATGTGTGTGTGTGTTTGTTTGTGTGTGTGTGTGTGTGTGTGTGTGTGTGTGTGTGGGGCCAATATTGCTGTTGTGTTGCCGTCTCATAAAATCCAATTTGTGTGAGAGTCAAGCAGATCAAAAAATGAGTGCAGCAATGGAGCCGTCAGTTTCGAAGCATTCTTGCTCAATCATCACGTCCTCCGCTTTGCCCGAAGGACCAACACCGCAAGCCACAGAGATCCTGAAGCTCAGCTCACACGCAAACTCCAATCCAATCGCTTGTTTGTGACACACTAGAGGTGGACTCTGCATCCCAATCCCCCCCCCTCACCCAGCCTCCGAGCTTGCCTCACGTTCTCGTGGCTTGGCAACGAAACAGCCATCATAACAAGAAAACCGCAAGGCCTCTCTCTGGGATTGTGCCTCAGCGAAACACCACCACTCATGGTCATCACCCCCCCCCCCCCCCCCCCCAGCCCCTAAAACCCCACCCCACCCTCTCCCTCCCAGTGAAGGAACAAGGCGAAGCACTTCCCGGGAAGACAAAGGTTTTGGGGTGTGGGTGAGGAGAAGAAGTCATGTCGAGTCATCAATCCCCCAGCCACACATTAGGGGACCAGCAGTGTCGTGTTTCTCCCGTTTGACCCTGTCACAAAAACTCTGGGGATGGTTCACTCACTGCACACACAACCCAGGGAGACTTCACCATCGGAGAACGCACTTAGCCTTAACACAACCGCTCTATGTGCCCACACATGCAAGACATTATACAGAGGGACACATTCATTAAGCGCCTGCTCTTTAGTCATCCCCCAGCGTGAGTTCCATGCTAAGGATTTCCCCAAAGTCACTGCTGAGACACTTATTACGAGTCTGCAGTCATCTGCACTGAACAAAACCACACGTGAGTTCCAGAGAGGATGAATTATGTGTTATTGCTGAAATCACCTTACGCTGCTAGTCCTAATAAATGTGTTCATTACACAACATTTGCTACAGAACACATGAAGAACAGCTCTTTGCTTCTTAAAGTCTTAATAAAGTTAATATAACCTTTTCATCTGATTCAAAGAAGAGCATACCTTCAGTAGTCTATGCCTGTTGCAACATAAAAAAACTCTGATTATGATGATATGAACCTGGTTTACCTGAAGAGGGTGCATGATCAAGTCATTTGACATACAGTAGGTTGGCTCAGTGCTACAGAGGCTGGGTGGGCCAATCCCTCAATGAGTGGATTTACTGGATTACTGAAACATTGAGAACAAGTGGATACCAAATCCGGTGGAAACTCGATATTGATGGCCTATGCTCCACTAGGGAGTGAGAAGGCGAACCACATTATGATATTAACCTGGTTTACCTGAGGAGGGTGCATTATCAAGTCCTTTGACATACAGTAGGCTTGCTCAGTGCTTCAGAGGATAGGCATCCCCATATGCACCCAGTGCAACTTTATATAAACATTCAATGAAAAATAAACATTCAATTTCTAGTCTTTTTTACACGTAGTAAGTTTCAATAACTCCATACCATTACATATCTACATTCAAGGAGCAAAGATGAGACGTCGTTGTGTGGTGAGAACTGATAGAAAATCGTAAACAACAACAATCGCCGGTGGGGAGAGGCCATTTTTCCATTGACTGGAATTCTGCTTTATTTATTGTGGGCACCAATAAATAAAGAAAATGGCGGCGATTGTTGTTGTTATCGATTTTCTATCAGTTTTCACCACACAACGACGTCTCATCTTTGCTCCTTGAATGTCGATATGTAATGGTATGGAGTTATTGAAACTTACTAAGTGTAAAAAAGACTAGAAATTGAATGTTTATTTTTAAGCCTCGAAAGTTGCACTGGGTGCCTTTAAATCTTGTCCAATAAGACATCTGTGAGAATATTTTTTTTTATTTTGTAGCCTATTCGTTCATAACACTGTGGCTTTATGTGTGATGGGGAAATGACACGCTGTGCATGAGGACTTCATACACTGCAAAAATGCTTTTCTAACCTAGTGTTATTACTCTTATATTGAGATGAAAAAATCTAGTTGGTCTTGTTTCTAGCTAAATTGTACTTACCTAGTGCTTTCTTGGTAAGGTTATTTTTGCCTATTTCAAGCAAATATTACCTATTTTAAGAAATCTTAACAAGCAAATTTGGCTGCCAGTGCGTTAAGCAAATTTGGCTTAAAACAAGCAAATTTGGCTGCCAGTGCGTTAAGCAAATTTGGCTTGTTAAGATTTCTTAAAATAAGTAATATTTTCTTGAAATAGGCAAAAATAACCTTACCAAAGAGCACTAGGTAAGTACAATTTAGCTAGAAACAAGACCAACTAGATTTTTTCATCTCAATATAAGAGTAATAACACTAGGTTAGAAAAGCATTTTTGCAGTGTACTTCGTACTTCTTGTCAAATGCATAACAGGAAGACGTCACTCAGGCAAGTGACAATACGATAAAATAATATAACAAATAAAAACTGATTTCATTATGCATTTGGGACGTCCACAGAGAACGCGAGTTTCTTAAGAGCAGATATGTGGGATGAATTAAGATCCAGGTCATCACAGCCAAAAAACTATTTCACAATGGACTTCATCATTTTCCATCACCCTTTCAATTCGTCCATCCTAAGTGTCTGCAGCCTGCACTGTGTTCCTGTCAGTCCTTAAGCATCAGTCTTTACTGGAGCAGGGTTCGCTTGTTTGGGTAGAAAGGCACTGGATCTGACAACTGAGCACAACAAGACTTAGTGACTGGATCAACAAGCATCAATCATATCATTTTTGGGATGAGGGATAAACACAGTGAACTGATGAAAAAGCAGCTTGTACACTGCAAAAAATGCCCCTCTAGATTTAAGACAAATAATTACATATTTAAGCAGGATTTTGCTTAAAACAAGCAAATTTGGCTGCCAATGCGTTAAGCAAATTTGGCTTGTTAAGATTTCTTAAAATAAGTAATATTTGCTTGAAATAGGTAAAAATAACCTTACCAAGAAAGCACTAGGTAAGTACAATTTAGCTAGAAACAAGACCAACTAGATTTTTCATCTCAATATAAGAGTAATAACACTAGGTTAGAAAAGCATTTTTTGCAGTGTAACAAACAGCCTGTCTGTCTCTTCTGAACACATAATGATGTTTTCCCTCATGTTGTATTTTCAGGGGTTTCCAGTGATTCATTCATTCTCAAGTGAATTCTGTGTTAATTTTTCATGAAAAAACTACACTTCCTGTTATTGTTGCACTATATTTCCATGCATCTCCATCGTGCCAGATGTTACAAGGTGTGCACACTGCAAAAATGCTTTTCTAACCTAGTGTTATTACTCTTATATTGAGATGAAAAAATCTAGTTGGTCTTGTTTCTAGCTAAATTGTACTTACCTAGTGCTCTTTGGTGAGGTTATTTTTGCCTATTTCAAGCAAATATTACTTATTTTAAGAAATCTTAACAAGCCAAATTTGCTTAACGCACTGGCAGCCAAATTTGCTTGTTTTAAGCCAAATTTGCTTAACGCACTGGCAGCCAAATTTGCTTGTTAAGATTTCTTAAAATAAGTAATATTTGCTTGAAATAGGCAAAAATAACCTTACCAAAGAGCACTAGGTAAGTACAATTTAGCTAGAAACAAGACCAACTAGTTTTTTTCATCTCAATATAAGAGTAATAACACTAGGTTAGAAAAGCATTTTTGCAGTGCAGATGTCATTAAATGGCATGAATTCAGTTCTCAGGGAGAACGCCTGTCAGCAACACTGGCACCTGTGTCCTCTATGAGGAGCAGGTGGGGAGGTGAGGTTAAATCATCTTTTTTGTTTGTCATCAGCTGAACGGGCGCTCTCTTCTGACGCACCAAACTCCACAGCTCACCACCTCTCATTCAACATGATACACTGCAAAAAGTGAAATCTTAGTAAGATAAAATATCTTTAATCAAGGCAATGTATGCTTGTTTTTTGTCTGACGAGTTACTACTTCTTACAGGCATTTTTTGTGTTAGAACATTTCACTTGCTTCAAGCGTTTCAGTCCTTACTTATCTTAATAAGGGTTTATTACTTGTTACTGAGATTTTATTACTGGTTCTGAGCATGTTAATGCTTGAAACTAGAATTGCCATTATTATAAGGCAGTTTGATCCCCACTTACAAGTACAAAACTGCTTTGTCAAAGTCAGAGTTTCTTATTTCAAGCATTTTATCCTTCTCAGTCAAAATACACTAAAATCAAGAACATTGGCCTAGATGCCAAAAATATTTAAGAATTATTATCTCAATATAGAGGGGAAGGTGCTTAAATTCAGCAAATGCTAGCCACATGCTTTTGAAATGAGTGTGCATGCTAGGCAATTTATCTTGAAAACAGTCAAGCTACACTAAAATCAAGAACATTGGCCTAGATGCCAAAAATATTTAAGAATTATTATCTCAATATAGAGGGGAAGGTGCTTAAATTCAGCAAATGCTAGCAACATGCTTTTGAAATGAGTGTGCATGCTAGGCAATTCATCTTGAAATCAGTTAAGCTACACTAACAAGAACATTGGCCTAGATGCCAAAAATATTTAAGAATTAGTATCCCAATATAGAGGGGAAGGTGCTTAAATTCAGCAAATGCTAGCAACATGCTTTTGAAATGAGTGTGCATGCTATGCAATTCATCTTGAAATCAGTTAAGCTACACTAATAACAAGAACATTGGCCTAGATGCCAAAAATATTTAAGAATTATTATCTCAATATACAGTAGAGGGGAAGGTGCTTAAATTCAGCAAATGCTAGCAACATGCTTTTGAAATGAGTGTGCATGCTAGGCAATTCATCTTTAAATCAGTTAAGCTACACTAAAAACAAGAACATTGGCCTAGATGCCAAAAATATTTAAGAATTCTTATCTCAATTTGCAGGGAAAGGTGCTTATATTCAGAAAATGCTAGCAACATCCTTTTGAAATGAGTCTGCATTTTAGGCAATTTATCTTGAAATCAGTAACGCTACACTAAAAACAAGTGAATTTGCCTAGATACCGTAAGAAATATATTCTCAATATCTACGAAAAATATTTTGTATTATTATTTTTCAAGCTTAATTTTTGGGCTTTTTGCCTTTAATCGGATAGTTCAGTAGAGAGAGACAGGAAACTAGCTGGGGGGAGAGATTGAGAAACGACTGCAAGTCGGTCTTGAACCTGAACTCTTACCTGTGTCCCCATCAGACCCATTCATGGTGCAGGGTTGCTGCCGCTTGCGCCACAGCTCCAAACTTAAAGCAGACATCTCTTGAGGATATTGGTATTTGTTTTGGAAAGTTTTGGCGTCAAAGCATATGTGCAATTGATCATTGAGACAATAGAGATTGTGCAGATAGCATTTGCAGCTGTTTTTACCATAGCAACTGTGTCTAGGTTGAAGTTACTGTTTAAAAATGATTTGAAGCATTCTTTGTGCTACCTGCAAAATCTATATTATTTCAATGATCAATTGCACATTTGCATTGACTTCAAAACGCTCCAAAAAAATGCCAATATCCTCAACAGATGACTGTTTTAGGGAAGGAGCTGTGGCACACGCAGTAGCAACCATGCACCATGAATGGGTCTGATGATGGTGGTTCAGGTAAGAATTCAGGTTCGAGTCCAACTTGTGGTAATTTCTCAATCCCTCCCTCCAGCTAGCATCCTGTCTCGCACTACTGTCCTATCTGATTACATGCACAAAAGCCCAAAAATGAAGCTAATAAATGAAATAACAAAATCGCTGAATTTAAGCAAATTGTCCTAGATATTGAGAAAATAATTATTTTGGTATCTAGGCAAATGTACTTGTTTTAAGTATAGCTTTACTGATTTCAAGATACATTGTCTAACATACAGCCTTATTCCAAGATGATGGTGCTATTATTTGCTGAATATAGGCACATTTTTCTACTTTTCGAGAAAATAATTCTTAATTTTTTTAGTTTTAAGGCAAATACACTTGTTCTTAGAGAAGCTGAACTTATTTCAAGATAAACTACCCAGCATATAGCCTCAATTCAAGATGATGTTGCTATCATTTGCTGAATACAGACAAATTTTTCTACATTTCGAGAAAAGAATTCTTAATTTTTTTTTGTTTTTAGGCAAATGCACTTGATTTTAGAGAAGCTGAACTTATTTCAAGATGATGTTGCTATCATTTGCTGAATACAGACAAATTCTTCTACATTTCGAGAAAATAATTCTTATTTTTTTTAGTTTTTAGGCGAATGCACTTGTTTTTAGAGAAGCTGAACTTATTTCAAGTTAAATTGCCTAGCATATAGCCTCAATTCAAGATGATGTTGATATCATTTGCTGAATACAGACACATTTTTCTACATTTCGAGAAAAGAATTCTTAAATTTTTTTAGTTTTTAGGCAAATGCACTTGTTTTTAGAGAAGCTGAACTTATTTCAAGCTAAATTGCCTAGCATATAGCCTCAATTCAAGATGATGTTACTGTCATTTACTGATGTTACTGTCATTTACTTGTTTTAGGTGTAGTTGTACTGATTTCAAGATTAATTGGCTTATATAGCCTCATTTCAAGAGTATGGTGCTAACATTTGGCAAATTTCAGCACAATTTCCTACATTTTGAGAAAATAATTCTTAGTCTGGCCACACTAGTTTTAAGATATATTTGGGATCTTTGAGGCTAGCTATTTTGACTTGTTTTATGAAACTCTTAGTAAGCCAAATCTTCCTGTACTGTTGGCAGATAATTTAGCTTATTTTAAGCAATATTTGCACCATTTTATTACAATTTTTTCTTGTTTTTGAAAGCTCATTTTTTGCAGTGTACCATGACATCACACCCATGCAGAGATCGCCAAAGAGACTATACAGTTACCATGGTTGTAAGAAACCCAGCAAGCAAGCATGTGTCATGCAGTGTTGCAATTCTTGCTAAGTTGTTACCTATGATCAGCAAGGCATTCCTATCCTCTTAAATTGTACGACTGTTCAGCTCAGAAAACTCTTCAAGATTTGGGAGTCAAGTTTATTGGTTTATGCTTGACGCATCTTATTATTTAATATACAGAAATGTACTGAAATGTATGGGAATTTATGAAATCTGATTTGGCTCTACATTCTGCCCTGCGGAGCTTGTGTGTAACACTCATGTTATGCTTGGTGTTCCAGTGCATGTGCTAATTTGAGACAAACTAAAGTAAACAGTACTTTTGTTTTCATAACACATGCTTAGAAAAAACGGATGGTCAGACTGGGGTCTGTTTTGATGTGGAGCCTTAACACACACACACACACACACACACACAAACGCGAGGGCGCGCACACACACACACACACACACACACACACACACACACACACACACACAAAGAAGAACAAGCTTATATACACAAGTACACATCAACATTTAGCTAAAGAGCTGACAGGTATGAAGCGTGTAATGAGAAGCTCCTGTTACAGGAACCAAAAGGAAACAAACAAATAACAGGAAAGACAGAAGAGAAGTTCTTATCATTATGCCGGTACCATGGACTGAGTCTGTCACAGTGAAGCATATCAGTTTTGACAAGTCAATGAACCATCACAGGGCATAAGGATAGAAACTTGGTTATGCTCTTGTTGCTGTGACAACCTGCAAACAACAATTTCAGACGGCACACAGAATACAGAACATAAAGTAACCAACTCAGAGAGAAAATATGAAATTATGTGAAACTATGTTGCCAAACACTGTTAATTTTGTATGACTGACACCTGGTCATTAAGTGGACAGCTTGTGGGGTAAAGAATGGGTTTTGAAGCAAATCACTTTGATAGATGTGAGGGATAACACGAACGAACCCGATGCAAAGTAAGGAGAACTCTACGGAGAACTCTACTTAACAAAACATGACCAATGCCATGGCTTTGATTCTGTATAGAAGCTGAAATGCTGAAACACAAAGTTAAAAGACACAGAATGACGCCTGTGGGAAACTGTTGACTGGCCAGGTCCACAGCTCAGAATGAGAGCCTGGGAACAGGGATTCCAGATAGCACGGTGCCAAAAAAACGGATATTGAGGGACAGAGGGGAAAACTTGAACAAAACAGAAGGATATTTTAACGTCATGAGAGTGTTATTCTCAGTTCCACTTCAGACCTTTAGTTTATAATGTAGGGACACACAAGCATAGAGTCCTCTGAGACATAGAAGGATGGATTCTGGTCAAAGCACTGACTGCTCATGCTGGAACTGCTGAGGAGTAAAATCTTCATTTAACTCTCATTTCGGTCTCGGCTGAGAGCGACCTGTGAGGTTGGAGGGCATGGGGAGAAACTGAGCGTCTGAGCAAAGGCAGTAAAAAGGATTTTTTTTTTTTACTTAAAAATCTCAACAAAGACTGCTTAAGCCAGCGTTATTTTCAGGTTTAGCCAGAGGTCTATCACAAGACGAGTCAGCACTAGCAACAGCCAAAACAGTTACTGTAACTAAGAGACAATTAGATCATGTCATTCCAGACAGCATATCACTTTCAAGCATTTAGGCACTTGAGTGAGGAGAAAAAAAAATTGGGGTAAAAAAAGGCTTTATTTTGATCGCATACTTTTGCTAATGACAGTTACCTCACTTGTTAGCATTTGGTCACAAGGCTTAGCCTTTGTGGCGCTTACTTACTGTGTGTAATGTGGACGAGATACAGAGAGGGCTTTGTCATCTAGGCTGCTGCAGAGGGCCCGCAAGGCTGTGTAAAATTTGTTGAGGAATGTGTGCAGCTGATGATCAACTCCATGAATAAACAAGTTCGATCCACATTCATACAGAGGGCCTTGTCAGTATTTTCCCCCCTCAATGAAAACGGAAGGCTTGTGGAAGGCTTATTAAATGTTCTCCTCTTCCTTACTGCTCTGTCTCTCTCTCTCTATCTATCTTTTTTCTTCTTTCGTTAACATTCAGCTGTTGTGCGTTTGTGTGTTTAAATGTGACACTTAGCCTACCTGCAAAAACGTTGAAGTTCTGACAAGAACAAGGCCATTTAAATCTCTTGAACAATCCGCACTCGTGAGCGAGACCTTGTTTTGCCGTTTCAGCTAGTGTGAGTGTCAGTATGTGTTTATGGAGGGGGTGTTGTATGTGTATTTGTCTGTGTAAGAGAAAAGCATCAGCAATGATCTCACTCGCGCTCTGACATTTTCAAGCCGTGCAAAAAAGAAGAAGAAGCTGATCACTGTGCACAGACTTCAACCCAAACACAGTGTGTGCCTGGCGACTGCTGATTAGGGAAACCATCAAAGGGGAAAAATGAGGATCAGTGTTTGTTTCTGCTTCTTAAGAGCGTCGCAATTAGAGTTTCAACCAAGTGTGTACCTCCACCATAACATTCCAGAACAATGCTCTCACATGTCCGCCCCTCCCCTCTAACATGAGTTTGCCTTCAGAGGAACCAGAACTCGTCACTCGTGGTGCAGCAAGTGCCTGTTTTTTCACCAACGCGCATGCCTACGTCTGTTTGCCAAAATTAGTCTGACACACGATGCGAGGACGTAATCGCAAACAGACTCGACGTCTGTGGACCCTTACAGCACGTGGACGTAAATTCTACATGGCAACTTTGGCTATCCCCGCTGGCCCAATCAGGGTGGATGGCATGAAAGAAATGTGCCTCTCTTCCCCCCAAGGGAAGAGTCTGACATATTAAAGCTACAACGACTCCATAAAAACAGCGGATAAATGTTAGAAACCATCAAAAAAGAGCCAGCCTGGGGAGTTGCAGTAAAATTGCCTTATTTGGCTGACAACATCAATTCCTGGCCTGGAATTTTACAAGGCTGTGAAACACACATGCGAGAGGATCACTGTGTGAGCAGCAGACACGGGATCGAGTAAAAAATGACAATGTGGCTCTCTGTCATATTTTACGTTGTATCGGTAGCCTACCTTTAATTTATTTTGTGTCTTGCTTCCCTCCTGAAGGACCAGAAAAAAGGCAAGATTTAAGGACACTGAATCTGATGAGTTGCAGAATCCACGAGAATATCTCAGAAGAACCTTTTTAGCAAATTCTCAAGTGAACAGCACTCTCAATGTAGGAACTGAAGCTCTCATAAATGAAGTGTTGAAGTTGATATGCATACAGAGAGCCTGAAAGTATGACGCAAAGTAAGAATAAAAGATACTGATTCTCTGAAGAGCTACGGCCCCAGGCTAAATGTGGCTGTAGAGATGCAAGGCACAGCATAATGAGAGAACAATCCCCAGCCAGAGGAGATGAAGAGGACATTATTTTGATGAATCCTTACAAAGGATACCCAGACCTGCAAAAAACGTCAGCTTTTTCCTTTCAAGGCATCGTTGTGAATGCTTTAAGAGTTTCTGTGGTGAGACAAGCTTTGAAGGCAGTTTTAACATGGTGCTTTGAAAGTCAAAACTCAACTCAAAAGTCAAAAACTCAAATTGGGAAGGGTTGAGCCATCCGTATTTCTGACGGTGTTGTTTTATCTCCGCAGGTGCATGCCTGGTATTCCCAAAACAGCTTAGTACACAGTTCTCTTGATCTATAAATTAAACAGAGTAAAGAAAAATGAAAGCAGAAAAATGTAACTGATCCTCTGCAGAATTTCTCATAGAGCACGCTCTGCCTGGTAAACTGAGGTGATACGTCTTTTATGATTCATTTTTCCAGGATTTGGAGACACGTTAACGTATTGCACTCACATGTTTCGCACCATCCTACCTTCGTCCCCTTCCCCACATGTCCTTGGAGTTGTTTTATGGCAGACAAAATGTCTCTGCACACCTGGGCAATAAATCATGGGGATTATCAGCGCTGTTACATAAGCGAGCGTCAATAACCTGGGAAGCCTAGAGGAGGAGGAGGAAGGGGGAGGGGGAGGGGGGATGGGCAGAAGCTGATCTCTCGGGCAAAGGGGGACATCCCGATGGAGCAAAAACACCCAAGGGTGCACAGGAAAAGGGAGGAAGGTGGAGCGGCAATTACCAGCCATTTTAGCAGGGAGGGCTGGGCCTGGGCCAGTCAAGGAGCATCTGAAGGCGTGGATGACGTCCTCTCATCTGGCCCTCGGCTGCAGACGCCAGGGCTCCAGTAAATAGAGATGACCTGGGCAGTGGGCGGGTAGGTGGGTGTGAAAGACTGCATGTGCGCTGCCACAACACCCTGTGTGTGACATCCACTGTGTCCAGAGGCCTGATGCTCTCGAAGCTGCAACTTGCTATTATGAGCATATCATTTGTTGAGGTTACAGACGGAACTGTTGCCTAAGAACGTTATCTAAGAGAGATGCTAAGTTGATTTTTTTGTTCGACCGAAAAGTAGGTCAGAACTATGTTTAGGCTGCAGCCCTCTATACCCAATTACGGTCGTAGTTGTTCTTGTTGTAAGGAGTCAGGAGGTCCGTTCATGGGGGAAGGCTATATCACTCCAACTCGGTCATTTGATCTCCATGTCGAGACCAGGGATTATGTTCAGTCTATCTAGAGCAACATATTAAGATATTGGCAGAGCTTTCCTGAGGAATGATAAACTGCAGTGAAGAGAAAAAGGAAGAGTCTATGTCAAACTGCCCTGGCCCAGAGAAGGTACACTGAATCATGCACTTGACTATTTGTTGAGAAGAGTTTGTGCAGACACACTCCCACTTCTTCTTATAGATGTTGGGCGATTGGGTTTTGGTGAGGCGCAGGTTGACGCATAGACACCATCAAATACACTTTTCCTCCTAAGCCAGCCTTATGTTCAAAGACAGGTGGTCATGATTATACCCTTGTTTTTTTTCCAGGAGAAGAGAATGAAAGGCAAGAGATAGAGAAATTAGATGATGCTACCTCTCAGCACATCTTTCTACTTCTCCTCTCCTTCTCACTTCTTTTCAACAATCCTCTCATTCACTGTCTTCCGGTAATCCTTTAGCTCACGGGTAAGTGCTAAAATCCACTAACAACCAGAACAAATTTTAAACAGTGAACTAACACTGGTTTAAGGAAACACATATGCTGTAATAGGATTCACAAACACACCCTTACTAAAATATTCACAAAAATAACCGTATCACAATTTTGACCCTACTAAAATCCACACAAATAACAGCATGCTTATTTAACCTTCAGAAAGTCTCCTAAACTGGGTCAACTCCCTGAGGATGAACTCTGTAGGAATCATGAGTCTCAGACACAGCAGTTTTTGTCTGTCATAATGGAAGTCACCATGGCCACAAACCACAAGTGTTTGCCCTGTAATGCCCTATATTATGCTTTTGACATCCTTATCTGACCCAATCTAGCCCTTTACTAACTCTAACTTTATGGGTGAGATGGGTTGTGTGTGTGTGTGTGTGTGTGTGTCGGGAGAAGGACAGATTGTTGAGAGACAGAAGAAGGAGAGTGTATGGGGGAGAGTGGAAATGAGAGAGGGAGGGAGGGAGAGAGAGAGAGAGAGAGAAATCCACTGCCTCTACACTGGTGGCCCAAATGGCTCATCAATCAATTTGAACTGGCTTAAAACCAACCTTAATATTTCCATGTGGAATATGTAATAATCGTTCTTGCATGTTTTTCGCTATTAAGATATGGCCATGGGCAGGCATTGCATTTCCTGTCTGTAAGAAAAAAATATATACTGTATATTATACATATATTTACGAGAGTTGAATTCTTCAAACAGGTTGGCATGATAAACTGCCCTGACAAGGGGCATGATTAAGCACCACCCACGGCTGTGCCAAGAAGTTTTATGGGCACAAATAAGGGCCTACTTAAACAAAGTTAAACGGTATAAAAAAATAAATAGGTGTCTATGCACCAGGACCTATGCTGTGCTTCTACTGTAAGTAATATGTTCACGGCAGGCCTGTGGCAGTGTGTACCTACCCTTTCACAACTGAGCACAGACCTGTGCCAGGAGAATGAGCTCATGGAAACATCCATTACATAACTGGAACTATGAGATGGATGCTCTGAAGTCTGGCCACCACACACTGGACATTAACTTAGGTGGATCAATTGGAGTTAGTGTCCCATTAAAAGATAACGTAATTCTCTTGTGGTTATCTTATGTCTTTTTTAATATCAACCTACTGTTGATCAGGAAACCATCCCACCACATTTGGGTTGCATTTTTATTTTGTTCGTCAACGATAAATCAATTTCCTAAAAGTTCATAAATAATTATTGGTTTTATGTCACAGTGAGAAGCTGCACTTCATCAATGTTGTTTTGCATCTGTTCTGAGGAAATTATGTGATTTGTGATCCTGAGAGGAAAGTTGTAAAGCTTCAAAAACAGCCAGTGCAAAAGCCCAGCACACTAAATTCGCCTGAATTTAGGGGGCGCAAACACAGGTCTAATCCTTGACGGGACTTTACTTATCTGGCTTTAGAGAAGCAGCATAGGAGCAGCAAGAGAACAACAGATAAACACCTCCATGGATGACCTTATTTCAAAACAACAAGTTCCATGGGAATCAATGGCAAACAAGAGTTAAGAGTTGGGAGTCTAGGGGGTTGTATTCCTGATGCTTTTCCTGCCAGCCTGAAGGACTTGTTATTGGTTGTCTGTGATCATTCAGTGGAACTTTGTTTTTTGTAACCAATCAAAACTTTATTATATTTTTAAGTTTTGAGGGAGATGGGAAAGAAGGTACGATAGAAAGGATAAATAGGGAGAGCGAGAGAGAGAGAGAGAGAGAGAGAGAGAGAGAGAGAGAGGGAAACTAAGAGAGCACCCCACCCCATCCCCCCACCCCCAAACTCCCACCCAATTGCGTCCTTGGGACCTACACCACTTTCACACATAATTTCTATCCATTAGAGCCTACATGAGATCCATGTGCTTAACGAAATCAAGTAAAAAAAAACTGTTTAAAATCCCTTTCAAGCCACGAGCATGTCGCTCTTTTACCTGCTGTAAGATTTGTAGGTAACACAACCTGACAGGCCTTTGGCAAATCTGCCCCTGGAGAGCCCAAAGCTCACAGTGCGGCTAGTTAAGCTAACACAGCCCAGAGCACTCCGCAGTATTGCATTCCAAACAAGGTCCCTGTGGTCCTGTTCGGGCCCACCACAAATCCTACGTCAGTGTTGTTACACACCTGACCGGCGCAGGGAACGTCATGCACTGACGTATGGAAAGTATACATACTGCCCAGTGCGGGACCTTTGGAATGAGAAGCGGTGTAATTGATTGCTTTGGTTCACTCCAGACTGAGAGCCTAGCCCTCGTTTTGTTTGGGCACACACTCATGCCATGTGGCCGTGTGTTCGTGAGAAGCGTTGGTCATGTTACATTGCTAAGACTGTGTATACTGTAGTAATGAAGTCAAGTGTGTCATTTCATGCATTTGGATTGAATGGATAGTATGTGTTTATGTGAAACCGAGATATTATAATGCACTGATGAAAATTTGAAGCATAATTTGCTTGTATTAGATGGTTCAGCAGCTCCCATGACAATCTTATTAAAATATGTTGTTTAGTCTTGGGGGTCTTGTTACTAAAACTTTGTATTAAATTATAATCTAATAGGCCTACATTACCAGGAAAAAAAACAGTGATTTTCTGTGTAATTGACAGCCAGTGAATTTGGTTCTGTGAACGTAGACTTATTAAAAGAATCAAATATTTAAAGCATGAACTGAAAAGAGACTGTCCTTCTTCGATCCACATTCCTCCAGAGCGACTTGACAGCCAGTCCTGTGTCCATCTGCTAGCTCCATCGGTGTCCCCTGCGCCCCGACAAGTCTGGAATTCATAAAGTCACGTGGCGTTGGACGGACGGATCTTAACACCAGAGTGAAGGAGAGGGAAAACAAAATAGGGCCTGTAGAACCTGATAATGTAATAATTTCCCGATAATGTAATAACTCCGGATAATGTAATACAAATTCCTTCATAAGTCCCTAAAACATGTTATAAAACCTGATAATGTAACAATACCCCGATAATGTAATAAAGTGCATTTCCCAATAATTTTGCAAAACCTGATAATGTAATAATTACCTGATATTGTAATAACTTTGGTTGGTGCTGTAGCATCAGGTCTCCAGTTTCAGAGGTCCAAACAGTGAAGCTGTCCAGAGACCTGCTGCTTCACTATTAGCAGATACACTATATATTTTATATGATTGCGAATGCACAATTTTTACAATGGTGAAAGGGATATTCAGTGGTAATCAACTAATAGAGAAAAAATAAGAACATTTTGGTATGTTATAGACCGGCAGCTAAGTGGCACATAGAACATTGAGTTTCTAAGTCCTCATTGATCGTCAATAGCTGACATTTCGCTATTTGATCCAATCAAATCGTCTTTTGTCATTCGTCAGTCGCTCGGATTGGTTATAGCGCCATTCCTATTGCGTGGCATTGCGTGCAGAGGCAACTTAACAGACAACCGTTAATCCCGCCCACACTGAAAATCGTGTTGTGCCAGACCCTTGTACAGCTTCTTGCTGTACAGGTTCGGCTTGCGAGGCTAAAGGCCTATACCATTGGGATCAAAATATGAGCAAAACAATAGTGGGTGGTTGTCTACACAGCATCACTACTTGGTCTGAATAACTGGTGTCCCAACATTTCAGCACTGACCAAAGTTTTTACAATATCAGGAATTTATTACATTATCAGGTTCTGCAAAATTGAGGCTAACCTGATAATGTAATAACTTCCAATTAATGTAACATTTTATTACATTATTGGTATGGCGATTGTTACATTATTGGGAAATGCACTTTATTACATTATTGGGATATTATTACATTATCAGGTTTTATTACATCTTTTAGGGACTTATGAGGGATTTTTTGATTACATTATCAGGGTTATTACGTTATCAGGAAATTATTACATTATCAGGTTCTACAGGGCCTTCAAAGGGACATTTAGCGTAAAGACAAAATCAGTTTCACCTGCAATGAGGCAGACAGGACAGGAGGAAAGTGCTGACCTCACCTCGCACGGGCCTTTTATATCTCACGGCGGCACAGTTAACATCCCAAACTCACATTACCTGGCTCGTGCCTGGACACAGCGAAACACAACAGTGGAGAGTGGGTTTGTGCGATACCCTCAGCAATGCGCTGTGCAGGCACGTGCACAGACATTTTGGGGGGCAGGTGCTCAAAAAAAAAAGGGCACCCATCGCCAAAATTATTTATGAAATTAAGAATAATAATAATAAATAAAAAAAACACAGAAGGATAGTTTCAACTTACATATTAGTAGGGTAACTGATTCTCCCTCATTTGATTGGCTCGTTGATGGCCTGATCCAAGTTAAAAAGGAGCGGCTACTCTGAGCTGCTTGCTGCAGTTCCCTGTCCTTCTGCTTCTTGAGTCTGTCTTTTTTTGGCATTATGCTGCAAATTTTGTGAATGAGATAAATCAATGTTGTGGATAATAATTGTACTGTTTTCTGAAGGTAAAAGCATAAGCAGCATTGTAAATAGCCCCATAGAAGGACTATTATTTTGAGTTGATTGCCTGTTTTAGATTTGACTTATTGATCTTCAATGTGTGCCTAAATAATAATCTAATGTTTAAAGAATGTATCGATGTTTTATGCCACATTCTCGCTTATAGATAATTAGGACTTTTATTGTGACAAGGTTAAAAAGGTATCGCAGATTTGTTTATGTTTTAATGTGAACTTCTCAGTACGGCTACAGATTAAGTTATGGACATTGTGAAAAGTTTAATGGACCCGTATGAGGCCATAGCTCTTACGGTGGTGATAGTTTGACAGTTTATTGAATGTATAACGAAGAAAGGAGAAAATCAAAGAACGATTTCACCACCAGTAAATTTCACGCCACTATATACGGGGATCCGTTACAAGCATTACACTCATTATGCTGTTCTCAACCTGTGTTTCCTCTTGGCAGGATTAGACAGCTAGCTTCCATTTCCATTATTTTCCTCTTTTTCACCCTCTGCAATTACTCATACAAGTTTGATCGTTGTAAAACAGGCAAAACGAAGAGATACACAAATATCACGTTAAACAATGTGGGTCAAGGATAGCTCACGACACCGAGAGCTAGCAAAGTTTACCTGCTATTTTCTAGCTGTGAATTCTCGTGACATTTATAAGCATAAATTCAACATACTTTCGAAATTGTTTAAACGGCATTTATACAACACAAAATATACACTTTCAGACAAATAATGTCATTAAACATGACAAACGTCAGTAAACAGCTGGATAATGCTTTGAAATCAAGTTAGCTGTTTGTTTATTTTTTAAGGAAACGTCGGACCAGTTATGTTTTCAGACGTAATGTTTTCAGCGGCACTAATGTTGTTCAGTGGTTCTAGAGACCTGGGACAAAACATGTCCGTGACATAAATCAGTTTTTTTTATCTTAAAATGTACGTTATATATTTTAAAAGCCTCACCAAACTCATCCACAGGACAAGGGTAGCACAACAAAGTGTGTTTTGTTGTTGTCTAACATTTTGTTTTTATTCTAAATGATATGATATGTGACCAGTACCTACAAAAACCCATGTCCGAAAGCAGGTCACATCACACTGCAATGCTTTAAAAAGTCTGAAAAGTAATATCAAATTGAACTTTATCTATATCATATGTAAATAACATAGTATTTATTTCACAAACATTAAAAAAAAAAAAAATTGAAACATTTTGAATGTACTTTCTGGTCAGTTGAACATGTGTCCAGAGTTTTCGTCAACACCATCAGACTTTTTTAAATTGGGAAAAAAAATCAGGAATAATTTAGGGCAGCTTTAACTCAAAGGACCCCTTTCCTTCCTCCTTGGTCTTCCTGGTGACATGAGAAAATTTGAGCTCTGGTAAGTTTTTAATAATACTTTGTTTTTCATATCTATTTACTAATATGCACACGTCACAACCATAGCGTATCAACTCCAAAATGGCTAAAGAGTCAACATTAGAGTAAAATGTTCTGCAATCTAGTGTTTATTTATATAGATTGGCTGGACCATGATCAACAGATGATAAACAAGATGGCTCCTGTGAGAATCTTGTGTGATATAAGGAGAAATGTACTTTTTTTGTCAACACCATCAGACGTCAACACCATCAAAACATCATCAAACACCATCAACATTTGTGTCTGATGGTGTTGACTTTCTCTGATAGTGTTGACTAAGGCCATTTTAGTGTCCATTTTAATCCTTTTAATGCTGTTTATGCCAAAAATATCACTTCCTATGCATTTGTATTGCTATTTCAGTTTCATGTGTCGAATTAAATCTAGTTTACATATAGAGTGTCAACTCCTTCAGATATATTTTTTATAGTTTTTTTAAAGAAAATGGTATCTGTTTCATTCCTTGAAGGATATTTGTTCAAAGACTAACACATTCCCAATGTAGATGTGTATTTTTAATGCTTAAAAATGTCTCTGTTAAATCTAAAGGTTAAAGACAAATGTAATTTGTGATATGATTTCAATTCTACTCATTAAACATGGACTTCTTTGGCTCTAAACTTTTGTTTTTAATGATTTAAAGACCTGTGTACATTATAAGGGGAACTGGGAAAACTAATGAGTAAAAATATTTCTGATAAGATCATTTAAAATAATTTCCATAAGTATATTTATGTTTATGATGGTGTTGACAAAAATCAAGTGCTGACCCAGCAAACATTCAATTAACATAAAAAATCTTCAACTGGGAGGTTGAACCAAAACATGTTTGGATAGACAAAACTTCATTTGACATAAATGTAATCATATATTTTGGAAGTTATCCAAATATTTTTTGGGAAAATCAAAACCTGTTTTGTCCCTTATCTCAAGAATCACTGTGTTGTTAATTTATAACAAACAACGTCGGGGGATTGCACAAACACCGTCATTACCTGTTTGTCTGATGCTGCAGGTCAGTGAAGAAGTAGGCTGCACTGGTTTTGCCTAGCGCTCAGCACTGATGTGGGGGATGAGGAGGGAGGGGCGCGGCGGGGGCTTGTGAGCACCGCGGAGCAAAGGCATAAAATATGTGTTCTATTTCATCCTTACTGACCACTAGACGGTGCTTTCAAGCACTGGATGATCCATCCCGTGCACGCGCAGGTCGAGGAATAATGCCAACATTGTCATCTCGTGACCCCGATGACCCCCGGATAGTCTATATCATCGGTGGGGTCAGGGAAACTGTTCCTTTTCATCTTCTCGCTCGCTGTGTGTAAGGAAACCAAATCTTGAATTAAGTGCTTAATCCTGTTCCGTGCCGTTGGCCTTGCAACATAGTCGGAGCTGCGAGCATTTTTGGCCTCCAGAGGCCGCACCGATCGTATTGGATAAGTACTTTGATCTTTTCTCAATGTATTGCTGGTTGCAATTGGCATCGCCTGTGCGTGCCGATAGGTATGCGAGGCCGTAGTTAATTATGCTGTGGTTTAGGTAGCGTACTCGCCCCTTCCCACCACTTAGGC
The DNA here is from genome assembly GCF_963457725.1 of Sprattus sprattus. NCBI lineage: Eukaryota > Metazoa > Chordata > Actinopteri > Clupeiformes > Clupeidae > Sprattus > Sprattus sprattus. The sequence goes on along the minus strand of NC_137920.1, from coordinate 52,472,376 downwards.
TGTTAAATTACGTTGCCTAACCAGCTGATGCCGCTAAAAGTGTTGATATCGTGGTGACAGCGGTGTGTTTGCCCCTCTCCCACCATTCATTGTGTTGTGATTACTGCCTATTGGTGTTGTAATTCGCTCCTTTTACCAGCGCTCATAGAAACGCAGTTACAATTCCCTAGGGGGATTACTTGCGTATGTTGAATGCTTACGATAATATTGGTAATTCAAATATGCAACCCATTGAGCTGGCTTAGCCCACTGGGTAAGTCGCTGGTTGCTATGCAAGCGACCAGGGTTCGAATCCTGCCCCTGGCGCTTTAATGTGAAATTGGATCATCATTGAAATCTTTTTCAAATCGCTGGTCTGTTTGGTAATTGACCCTTCCACGACCACTCCCCAAAACGGTAACTGATCAATCATAGCATAGCAACGGTTACTAAGCTCGGGACCTCAGTCAAGCAAGCCATTTTGATGAATGGAAGTCAATGAGAGAGACGTCTGCTCGAGAAGAGAAAATGAAACGTTGCGCTTATGGAGTGTGTAATTCTGACAGCCGATATCCAAAAAGGCTGGAGGGAGGGGTAACATTTTATCCCTTCCCGAAACCCAAGACCCAGAGAGAGAAATGCCTGCTGTGGATTAAACAATGTTGACGACCCCCCCCCCCCCCCCATCAGCTGAATGTCAGCACTGTAAACAGAGGCACCTACGTTTGTTCCAAGAAGCTATGTCGCTCAAATCTGCCCACTGCATCGAAAACGTGAGAAAACCCTTGCTTAAAATACGATTCAGTTTTACCACCTTACATGTTTGCGTAGCGGCGACTGTGTAGATATTAGAACACATAAACATAGCTGGAATGAATCTGTTAGCCTTAGCATTTGTCTGTCTACAAACACGGCATGTAATGTCGTGGTTGTAGCCTATAGACAAGTTATTGACCCGTTTCCGCTCTATTTCCTTAACTCCTTCCGTGTATGCATTCCACTTCCGTTCTGGCGGGCTCAGGTTTATGTTGCTAGGCATCGCCGATATCGACGCAGAGACACAGTTTCCAAAAGAATGGAAAATGTATCTAGGAAAAGTGGTTCGGGAACTACGTGTGCAGTAGTTGGCTGTACCAACTCAAGGAAACATATTGCAGACCCTTTTGCCTGCTTCGATCTGAGATCTTGCCGTTTTTCCAAAAAAATGCTTGTGATTTCTTTGGGTAGGGCTGAAATTGACACGGTTGAAAACATGTTGCCACGCCATTCATACCAATGCTGAGAACCTGGGAAACGTGAATGCTTGACTGATATAGCAAGCGTTGCTAAGGGGGGCGGAGTTTGCGGAAGGGTCCATTGGTGAAGGCTTGCGTGTCCGATCCCTCTCCCACCGTCCATACTACACTGTTGTGTTATTGCGATTGTTACGCTACCCCCACTGGCCCAGTCTAGCGGTGGAGTTGGCAGTAGATTGCTTTATTGTGGCTAAAAGAAGATTTATTGTCATAGTGGTTGTCCCACACCCATAGCAGCTGGAAGGACGCGCTTTCGCTTCTTCTTCCAGTGCTCAGAGGAAACGCAATTGCAATTCCGCTAGCTGAATTACTTGCGCATGGTGAACGCCTATGTGACTACAGTTAATTATTTCTTCAGTGGTGCTTAGCCCACTTGGAAAGCCGCTGGTTTACCACGCCAGCGATCAGGGTTCGCAACCCACATCCGGCGCCCTAACTCAAAACTGAATTCACGATTTAATTAATTCTCAGGCCGCTGGTTTACCACGCCAGCGACCCGGGTTCGCATCCCGCCCCCGGCGCCCTGGCACTAAATGGAATCCTCAATTGAATTGAGTCAGATTCATTAAAATAAGTTCTCCCTGCAATATTTGTGGGGAAGCCCAGTATTATACTGTTTTTTCAGTTCATTGTGTGTGGCCATCCACCCTCTCCTGGTGAAGGCAGTGTGCTCGCTCCCCGCACAGGTGTGGTCTGTGTCAACCAGCCGATCAATTCATTAGTGCTTCTCTAAATACTCGAAGACACTTTACAGAGTAGTCTGGCCCAGGCCATACATTCAGACAATCATACCAGTAGTGGTAAGCTACATCAGTAGCCACAGCTGCCCTAGGGCAGACTGACGGAAGCGTGGCAGCCAGTCGGCGCCAAACGGCCCCTCCGACCCACCACCAACGTTCATTCATACCATGTTATGCATGTATTTGTAGTTGTTGGCCTGCAAATATTTTGTCGGTGAAGGCAGCGGTTCCTGCCTCCCTCTCCCGGCATCTATTCTGCATCTATATCTATTCTAGATTATTCTGGTTAACCCATTGAGTGTGGCCATTCCCCTCTCCTGGTGATGGTAGTGCTCTCGCTACCCGCTCCCAGCACAGGTGTGGTTGGTAGTTTGGCCTGCAGGTATTTTGTCGGTGACGGCAGCGGTTCCTGCCTCCCTCTCCCGGCATCTGCTCTGCACCGTGTAATTAGTTGTGTGTGGCCATCCACCCTCTCCTGGTGAAGGTAGTGCTCTCGCTCCCCGCTCCCAGCACAGGTGTGGTTTGTAACTGCTGGCCTGTGAATATTGTCAGTGACGGCAGCGGTTCCTGCTTCCCTCTCCTGGCATCTATTCTGCGCTATAGCCCCATTAAGTGTGGCCATTCCCCTCTTCTGGTGAAGGTAGTGCTTTCGCTCCCCGCTCCCAGCACAGGTGTGGTGTGCAGTTTGGCCTGCAAATATTTTGTCGGTGAAGGCAGCGGTTCCTGTCTCGACATCCTGGGCAGCCTCGTGGGGCATTCACTTTGAAGATGTCTGCGAGGCAGCATCATGGACATCACCTTGTACCTTCTCCAGGTTCTACTGGGTGTATGTTGCCACTCCCCAGCCGTTGGCTGTGGTCCTGTTGTGTGACTCTGCTGCTTCCTCTCAGTAAGGCAACTACTGGAGTTCTTCGTGACTTTGTTGGTATAGGTCATCCAGTGCTTGAAAGCACCGTCTAGCGGTCAGTAAGGATGAAATAGAATGAAAGTTACGTATGTAACTACGGTTCTATGAATCACTCGATGACCACTAGACCGTTCCGTCACTCAGAATCCTCGTGCTCTCGCGAGAAGATTGTGTAGGAACAGTTTCCCTGACCCCACCGGAAGATATAGACTATCCGGGGGTCATCGGGGTCACAAGGTGACAATGTTGGCATTATTCCTCGACCTCCGCGTGCGCGAGATGGATCATCCAGTGCTTGAAAGCACCGTCTAGCGGTCATCCAGTGATTCATAGAACCGTAGTTACATACGTAACTTTCGTTCTATGTCTATGCCGCGTAGCATGTCGGGCGAAATTATCACAAGAACTCAAATAAATGCCCCCCTCAGATATCAAAACACATTCGGGGAAATTGATGACAGAGTGAATCATTTGTATTCTAAAAATATTGATGAATGAAAACAAAATTGGGCTCCAGCAAAAAGGGCACTTTTTCTCAACCAGGGCACAAGGGCTGGTGCTTGAGCACCACTAGGGGTCTATCTGTGCACGTGCCTGGCGCTGTGTACTTTGTACGGTCGGCAGAAGTGAAAGGTAAGCCTATATGGGGGAAAGTGGTTCAACTGAAACAAGGAAAAAGTGTCCCATACGTATTAAAGAGCTGCTTAAGGTGGCCTACTGTGTCTGACATGGCAAACACTGTGTTTTCTCCTTAAGGAGACACGTGGAGGTAGACAAGTAGAGGCGTTACAAGAGAAAGAATCTGTTCCTTCTTCTGATATGTAAAGTGGAGTCCAAATAGCAAAGCTAAATTCAGATGACCACAAAAATAAAAAAAAATCCTCTGTTGAGTTGAGAGAGTAATTGATTTAAGGCTTTCATGGTGGCCAACTGAAACTGCACTCTGTCCTTGGCTAACTCTCAGATGGCTGAAGCATAAACAATCAAACAACCCTTCCGCTCCATGTCTTAGGGAGCTTTTCCTGGGCCACATTCAGGCCTGTCCACAGCATATCTGTAGATTTATGGCATGCCTAGCTGGACAAAGACCAGTACTGGCGCTCCCCTTTTCCAACTCAAACATGTTCGGCTGCAACACGTTCATGTTGCTGGCCATCCAACACAAGCTAGAAAATGCAAGGGGTTGATTCATGGGATCAAACCTTTCTCTACTGACCCCAGATCATTCACCTCCCCCTCTGAAGCAGAGACAAACAAGATGTAAATGTTTATTGACACACAACCACTGGAAGATAGGAAAAAAATTAAAAAAACGTGATTTGACTCAACGAGAACGCAATTCCTCTGGCAGAGATGTCCGAGATTTTTGTGACCAGTCACAAAGGCTTTCATCGTGTTGCTATTGTTGCCAGTACTTGTTGTTGATGTTGTCGTTCTCTCTCTCCATGGCTTATGTGGGGAGTTGCTCACGCTCTGGGTTCTCTTCAGGCAGCCCGTGCATATCAAGGAAAGCTCCCTGGTCTATCATTATCGTCCCTGAGCCTCAGGGTGATGAACTGACTGCATAATTCAGAGCCGACTGCTTTCACTGACAGATGCTTTGGAAATGTAAAATGTACGTGTCCTCATATCCAAGAGCATTTCCCCCCTGTGTATGGAGACACATGGTAAGATAGGCAGGTCAGATGCCACGGTGCATGTTTTTCTTCTGCGTTCAGTGCTTTTGCCACTTCGCCAGGCTACTCTCGAGCAGCTGAAATACTGCAAAAGAAAAAATAAAATGGGAAAAAATAGTGCTTCCTTTTTAATCTGCATGAAAACTAGCTTTCTGCTCAGGTGCCCTTACATCCAGAAAAAACAAAACACAGCTGGATACTGAAGCGGCACCGTCGGAACTAGAGTCACAGGAAGGCAATCGCTACCTCTGATGCCAATTACCTCGATGTCCAAGAATGCTTGAACAATGCCCTCAGCTCTCAATCCCCCCAGAGGGAACTGGGTCCTAGTCAGTCCCACACTGAGCAAACAGGCAGAGGTGGAGACGTTGAGGCAACGTTCGCAGAAAGCCTCAACAACATTAAAGGATGGTTGATGCCATCTGATTCATGGCATGTCCAGCAGGTTGCACACAAACATTATTCGACTAATTAATATTAATCCTCTTTGTGCATTTAGTGGATTAAGCTATGTTTCCCCCTCCTATGATCGGCCCACTGGTGCTCACAATACATGTTACATGAAAGAACCTGGCACAAACCTCACAAACACATCATTAAATGAGAAAGTCCACAATTTAATACAATTTTAATTGAGTTATTAAAGTTCACATGTCAGACACGTCTTACTGTCTCCATTTATGTCCCTGTTGCACATCTGAGCTGGGCTAAGTGTACCTAAACAGGTAACCCAACACTGTCAATTAAGTATCACCTACAGTAGTAGGTCTGGCTGAAATAGGATGCAGTCTAGAATCAGTCTATATGAAATTGCATAGCATTCAAACAAAAACATTACATTTAGTACAAACATATCTCATAGTTGAAATGGTCTCGTACTTCATGTTTAAGAGCAACACATGAATCTTTGTATGAATATTTATGTCCCAGGACTGAGGAATGTTGAAAACATCAGTGTTGACTTAAGAAACATCTCTGCAGACTTATGAAGAGCCAGTTTTTCACCAAACAAGAACTGAACTTAAAGAAGAAGGAGGCAGCTGTGGTCGGAGAAAGAGAGAGAGAGAGAGAGGAGAAAAACATAAAGAAAGAGGGAGAGAGAGAGAGAAAGAGAGAGAGATACACCATCTGTTCATGGCAAGCATAATCAGGAATCCGAAATTTCACATAAAAAAAATCCAAGAAAGATTAAATTGAGAGAACCCACCTCACACAACAAATAAAGTAGTAATTTGTATCCACACTGCTGTGATGTTTATAGACATAACACTCGTTTTATGCTAACTTAGGATAAAACAACCTACTTAATTGGAAGGTGAGACATGGATGAGAGTTGGTCCAAAAATGTTTGTGACCGTCACCCAACTAGCACTGAAGCCCAGTTCCAATCCTACTTTAACCTGTCAACAAAAACTGGCTACAAATACCCTGGGGTCTCTCTGCCAGTAAGATGAAGTGGATGCTCAGAACATTCTAGGCATTTGTGGGTGCACACTCAATCAGAATGAACACAGGTGACTCAATCCATCAAGGTACTTCATTTTTCTCTCTCTCTCTCATTCTCTCTCTTTTTTCTCTGCCAGATTAATGTGAAACATAAAACCAACTGGGAGGCGTTGCAGTCCCATCATTTCATTCCTATTTTTTTCTCTTTTTCTTTCTGTTCTTTCTTACAATTACCTCTGCTCTCTGGAATGTGTGTCTGAGTCTTAATATGTCTCTTTGCTGTTCAGTAAATACGAGATGTAAGGTCACCGGGGTCAACAAGCATGGCTCACAGGTACAGGACAGTGGGAGCAAGACTAAACTGGAGATTTAAGACCAGTTTTGTCTGTCAACATCATTCCTGCAGGGCTCCAAATGTGTCTGAATAAATCTATCTAGCTCTGTAACGCATATGGTTGGGTCAGACATCCACACAACCAAACTGCACACTGAAAACTTTTCAGTGTGAAAACTGATATAAATTATATGAGTTTGATATTTTTATCTAAATTGAATCAGTGACCTTAAAGAAACTCAATGAAACAGCGGTATAATGTGATGGTCTTTTCATGTCTACTATTTAGAAATGCAGCCTCTGTCTTCTTTTCTCTCAGTTGTGTTTTCTACTGTTGAAATGCAAAGCAGACAGCTTTTAAATAACTATGGCCCATTTCCCAGTTACATGATAACATTTCACTCTCTCACAAACAGTTGCACAAATTTAGATGATTGTTCAATGTCTTAGTATGTAAAATATAATAACTGGATGCGGCACAAGCAGTTCTTTTAATGCATTGCAAATCACACTTGTATTTGCAACTTGACTTTGCGTCTAAATATGCACAGCTGGCATACACAGATGTTAACAGCTGATGCCCTCTCTCTCTCTCTCTCTCTCTCTGTGGGTGTGTGTGTTTGTGTGTGTGTGTGTGCGCATGTACAAGAGAGAAACAAATTGAATAACAAACCACCCACCTGTGTTATTTTTGCATGTGGATGCATGTGCAAGTAAGTTAATATCTTCATCTAAGAACACACCTATGATGGAAAATAGGAAATATGAAATGACAAAATGTACTGTGACAACTCACTGTCCTGAGGGCAAAATCATGATTAATACTGTCACATGTAAAAATGATGCCTCTGGAATGGATTAAAGGTGCATTAAGGATTAATAGCTATTCGCTAAAGGTATGCTAGCAGCTAAAACTAACGAAATCTCTTGAAATGTGCTGACTTTGACATTATGACAAACTAATTACTCAACGACTGTCCTTACACAGTCAAACATCAATCATGTGCAACACAAGACTAAGCAAGACGGCAAATAAGCTACTTACTAGATCGGCAGAAGGTAATCAAAGTCAGGTCGGCGGGCATCGGCAGGCAAAACTACAGAAGGCAGTTATATGCCTATCGACCCTGCTATGCCATTGGCACGGACGCAATTCTCCATATTAAAAGTCATTGTAGCGCCCCAATTTTTTTTAAGCTGTTATTTTAAGGTTAAACTACTTATCCTAACCCTAATCCTGAAGCATAATTGTTGCATATTGTGCCTTTAAGATGCAAGTTGAACATTGAGCCCAGAGCCAAAGCTGTACAGAAGGTTAATAATAACCATGACAATGATAGCTTTCCTCATAAAAGAGACAAAAGAACATGTCAGGGCACACAAAGCACATTATGGGATGGCTGGTGTATACCAAAGCAGTGTGGCATATAAGCCTAGTAGACCTATGGCAGTAGCAACCTCAGAACGGCCAATGGCGGCACTATCGTTACCAATAGGGTGGTAAGTAACTCCATTTATCACAACTACTTTCACTGCCAGTGATGGTTTTGGCAGTTTAAAATGGTCTACACCATTATGCAATGTGCAATGATGAGGCTGAACAGCAGATAGGATTTTTTCCCCCCTAACTCCTGCTGTGAGCTAGTGATTACACCATGAGGCTTCTTACATTTTTGAGAAGGAACAGCAGTAGCGTTGGCCTAGCTGGCTTTGCTTTGGGGTGGGTATTACCAATGAACTCTTAATTTGATATAGATCATTTAGTGAGTCTATAATTTAAGCAGTAGCCTAATGCAGGAGAGGAGGTGTTGTTTGTATCACTGCTAGCATGACAGGGAGATGGGCATAAGACACAGCAAATGCGTGGTAGCCAACGTCCAGTGTAGGCCAAAATGGATAATAGAATAATCTGGAAAGTGCATTATAAGAATATTTATTCTAATATGGAATGTAATATAATAATATCTTTCATTATTCTCCTCAATGGTTATGTTTTACAGTATCTTGATCCTGATTTTGCTTAATTTTAAGGTAGCCTAACTTTAAGCTAGCTAGCTTCCTGAGCACTGGCTAGTGTTAGCATGTTGCCAGTTGAACACATCCATGCCTCTGAATGATAGAAGGTTTGCGAGAGGATTGAAAATGGCATCAGACAGACTAGCTGGGTGTCAGTCCAACTCAATTAAAATTGGCAAACTGTGAGACCTGCGTGCGTGCACATTTTTATCCGCCTGGTTATGCAAATAAAAATGGACATTCTCCCAAACAAGGGAAGAGTTGTGAACAGCTCTGGGTTTAAAACTTGAGGTTGTCAGGGCAACTTTAACAGAAACATGTAATAAAATGCAGAACGGAGTAGTAACAGATTTTCTACATGCACTTCCCACAATAACACACTAGTTAATGTATCCTGCCTCTGTGTGGAGGCGAGGCCTACTCAACTTTTCAGATTCCGTGACTTCATTATGACCTCTTCGAACAGAGAATCCTGGTCCAGGTGGGATAGTGGATTTATTTTCTTACACTGAACTTAAAAGCGCAGTCCACGATTCTAATCCAACTGACTTTTTGACAAATTCAGCTTATTGTTCCTCACAGTCCTCCAGCTGTCCATTCAGCGTCTAGCCTACACTCCAGAGTTCGTACACAGAGCTGGCCCTGTCAATGGGAAACAAACATAGTGGCTTGGCCCAAGCCATAAACACTTCTAGCCATATCACATGTTGTGTAAGAAGCACAAAAGGGAGGGGTGTCATTTGATTGTTTTTGGATTGGCTAAAACCTTCTGCCAGAATTGCACTGTGTGGTGGGAAAACTTCAGTGAGTACGATAGTTCAATGAAGAAGAATTTTGTTACATTATGTTATGAATAAATCTCAGGTTCTTGCTTCAGTTACATTAACGTACCTCCCACGGGAGTTAACTGTTGTTATGGTGACTGCTGTGTATACCACCGGATGCTAATGCCAACTCAGCCCTTAGTCACTTGTACAATGCCATCAGCCTTAATCAGAACACCTATCCAGAGGCAGTACACGTAATAGCAGGCAACTTCAACCATGCTGATTTAAAGGTAGTGCTCCCTAAGTTTTACCAACACATACAATGTGCTGCAGGGGAGAAAATACTCTGGATAAAGCCTACTCAAATATCAAGCATGGTTATAGGGCTACACAGCTACCCCACCTTGGCTTGTCTGATCACATGTCCCTGCTACTCTTACCGGCATACACCCCCCTTAAGAAAAAAGCCCCCCCCCCCACAACAAAGACTATAAAGACTTGTCCTGATGATGCCTCTCAGCAGCTGAAAGACTGTTTTGAAACCACCAACTGGGATATCTTCCAGCACCAGGACCTGGAAGTATACACCTCAGCTGTTCTGGGCTACATCAAACACTGTGTCGACACTGTCACGGTGGACAGACGCATCCGGGTGTATCCTAACCAGAAGCCCTGGATGACAAAAGAAGTCAAAGTGCTGCTGAAGGAAAGGAGCAGCGCCTTCAGGTCTGGGGATGAGGCACAGTACAGGACTGCCAGAGCCAACCTGAGGAAGGGCATCAGGGAAGCCAAGACAGAATACCAGAGGAGGATTAAGGACCACTTCAGCAGCAACAACATACGGCATGTGTGGCAAGGGGTCCAACACATCACCAACTACAGGTCCAGCAACCTAACTGCAGCCGACGGTGATGACTCACCGGCTGAGGGGCTCAACTGCTTTTTCACCCGCTTTGAGGTCGATACACCTGATGTGACCACGCCAGTTCCAGTAGACCCCTGCAGCCACACCCTCACAGTGCAGGCACAGGAGGTAAGGCGTGTTCTGCGGGCGGTGAACCCACGGAAAGCTGCTGGACCAGATGGTGTGACTGGGAGGGTGCTGAGGGACTGTGCAGACCAACTGGCTGGTGTGTTCACTCACATATTCAATCAGTCCCTATCCCAGTGCTTGATTCCACCCTGCCTGAAGTCCTCCACAATCATTCCTCTACCAAAAAAGACCACTGCCAGCACCTCTAATGACTACCAACCAGTGGCACTGACACCTTTCATCATGAAGTGTTTTGAGAAACTGGTCCAGAGTCACCCCAATCACATCACAACAAGCCTGCCACCCACTTTTGACTCCCACCAGTTTGCATACAGAGCAAACAGGGCTACAGAAGATGCTATTGCCACAGCTCTCCACACCACTCTTACACACGTGGAACAGAGAGGGAACTACGCCAGGCTGCTCTTCATAGACTTCAGCTCTGCTTTCAACACAATCTTACCGAGCAGACTGGTAACAAAATTGATGGACTTAGGGCTTTCACGACAAATCTGCTTCTGGATCAAAAACTTCCTGACAGACCGTTCCCAGAGGGTTAGAGTAGGATCCCATCTCTCCTCAGCTCTCAGCATCAGCACCGGCTCCCCACAGGGCTGCGTGTTGAGCCCCCTTCTCTACACCATCTATACCCATGACTGCACCCCAACCCACCCGAGCAATGCCATCATTAAGTTTGCAGATGATACAACTGTGGTGGGGCTCATCTCAGGAGGAGATGAGACTGCATACAGGGAGGAGGTGCAAAGGCTGTCAACATGGTGCACCTTAAACAATCTGGTCCTCAACACCTCCAAGACAAAAGAGCTGTTAGTAGATTTTAGGAGTAAAACATCAGACATGCAGCCTATTGTTATAAATGGGGAGCAAGTGGAGAGGGTATCAGACTTTAGGTTCCTGGGCACTTATATTGAGGAGGACTTTTCCTGGAAACACAACACCAATGCACTGCTGACAAAAGCACAACAGAGGCTGTATTTCCTGAGGTTACTCAGGAAAAATAAATTAAAACAGGGACTGTTAGTGTCCTTTTACCGCTGCTCTGTGGAGTCAGTGCTGAGCTATGGCATCTCGCTGTGGTTTGCCAGCTGCACAGCAGCAGAAAGAAAGGTACTCCAGAGGGTCATTAACACCGCACAAGTCATTGTCATTGGCTGCTCTCTGACACCTCTGGAGGACATCTATAGAACACGCTGCCTCAGGAAGGCCCACAGCATCCTCAGAGACTTAACACACCCTGGTCACCACCTTTTTGAACTGTTGCCCTCAGGGAGGCGCTTTCGCACCATCAAAGCAAAAACAGACTGAGAAACAGCTTCTATCCAAGAGCCATCATAGCACTTAACAATGCACAAACTAACCTGTATTTGTCTCTTTGATGTGTAATATGTCTTGTGTTTTTTTAAACTTGTTTTACTTAAGCTGAGTATTCATAGTGTAAATTTGTACACTGCAAAAATGCTTTTCTAACCTAGTGTTATTACTCTTATATTGAGATGAAAAAATCTAGTTGGTCTTGTTTCTAGCTAAATTGTACTTACCTAGTGCTCTTTGGTAAGGTTATTTTTGCCTATTTCAAGCAAATATTACTTATTTTAAGAAATCTTAACAAGCAAATTTGGCTGCCAGTGCGTTAAGCAAATTTGGCTTAAAACAAGCAAATTTGGCTGCCAGTGCGTTAAGCAAATTTGGCTTGTTAAGATTTCTTAAAATAAGTAATATTTGCTTGAAATAGGCAAAAATAACCTTACCAAAGAGCACTAGGTAAGTACAATTTAGCTAGAAACAAGACCAACTAGATTTTTTCATCTCAATATAAGAGTAATAACACTAGGTTAGAAAAGCATTTTTGCAGTGTATAGTTATATTGTATATATTTGTATTGTTTTTGTTTTTTATTTTTCAATAGCACTGAAGTCTGAGAGCTGCCACCTCAATTTCGTTGCACTTGTGCAATGACAAATAAATATATTCTATTCTATTATCCTCACTAACATTAGGGAACTGTTGTAGACAGATACATGAGTCTGATTAGGTGACCTAATATATCGATGAGGTTATGCTATTTAGTTAAAGTAACACTATGCAACAATTATACTTCAGGATTAGGGTTAGGATACGCAGTTTTACCATTCTGTAGTGTTGCCTGTGGCAGCCCGACTTGTTTACGTTCTGCCGAACTAATAAGTAGCTTATTTGCCGTCTTGCTTTGTCTTGTGTTGCACTTGCTTGATGTTTCACTGTGGTAGGACAGTCGTTGAGTAACTAGTTTGTCATAATGTCAAAGTCAGCACATTTCAAGAGATTTCGTTAGTTTTAGCTGCTAGCATACCGTTAGCGAATAGCTATTGATCCGTTGTGCTGCTTTAAAGCCTAAGGGCCTGATTTACTAACAGGATTGCGCCCATTTTCTGGCGTAAAATAGCGGTCGTAACGAAAAACGGTATTTACTAAGCTGGTGCAGCGCATATTAACGCTTTGAGGGTGTGTACCTGCAAACAGGTGGGATGGTTCGGAAACGTGGGTGGTAACGTAGGCGTGTAGCGCTATTTAATGGGAGGAGTGCGCCTAATGATGAACTGCGTGGTATTTACTAAACTGCCCGGCGAGCGCACATCTCTGATTTGCAGGCTAATTCTCCGCCTCATAAAAGCACGTCTTAACCAAGCGCATTTCCACTGAGTCTGAAAACGTTGATATGGCAGCAGCAAGGCAAAGACATAGACAGAGACAGCGAACAGAAATATTTGTTTCAACTCGTATAATTCATATATTCATATATATGAAATTAAACTTTCCGAACGTAATTGGAGAAATTGATCGCACCCACATGCAAACAGTCCCACCTTCAATCCGCGAACACGTTTACCGAAACAAAAAGCACACATATTCAATGAATGTCCAGGTCATATGTGATGCCAACATGACCATTACTTACGTGGAAGTGGTCTGTCCATGACAGTTTTATCTTTCGGAATAGTGCCATTTATCCATGATTGAGCAACGGTGATTTTGGAGAGGCCTGTCTACTTGGTAAATGTATTTGTTTCAGTGGGGATATATTGTAGTGAACCCATGTCCCTTGTAGAACGTATTAATCTCGCCATGTACACATATATATTGTTATAATAGACAGTTTATGCATTAATGCCACCAATAGCATATTATTTATAATCGTGTTCTTTTAAACATCTCGCTGTAGATGATGGCGGGCAAAACAACAATATAACCCATTGAATCAGGTTCAGTGATTGAGCGAACGTGAACCAATATATCTATCTCGCTATCTATTCGCTATCTATTCGCTGAACCTTATTTTTTTCTTCCTCGAATCTCCATGGTGGCAGTAACTTGCTGGCAAGTTCTCCAGTCTTTTAACGGTGCGCTAAATAATGATTGCCCAGCGCGTATCTGGCTTGATAAATATCACGGAAAATGCGGGGAATCACCGTGCGTTAATGTGCGCCTGGCAAAGATGCGTTCGCAAATCAATCGTAGTAAATCAGGCTCTTTAAAGGGCGGAGTAAGCACAGTTTGCCCAGCGCAGATCTGGCTTGATAAATACCAAGTAAAATGCGCAAAAACACCGTGCGTTAATTTGCGAACGCAGATTAAGAAGCGCTCGCATATTAGTAAATCAGGCCCTAAGTCTTTAAAGCTGAGTTGGTGATTCTTTTCTTATTGAAGAATGTGCCCATCGTTTGATATTACTCCATTTGTTACCTAAATACTGAGGCAGGTCCTTGGTGGTAGGACTACACATGTCCAACAATTGTATTAGCATCAGGCTAGCCTATAGGTAGGCTAAATGGAAAACAACATATTCATGGGGGGGCTAATTTGTTATGTCACAAGCCCTGCACTGCAAAAATGCTTTTCTAACCTAGTGTTATTACTCTTATATTGAGATGAAAAAATCTAGTTGGTCTTGTTTCTAGCTAAATTGTACTTACCTAGTGCTCTTCGGTAAGGTTATTTTTGCCTATTTCAAGCAAATATTACTTATTTTAAGAAATCTTAACAAGCAAATTTGGCTGCCAGTGCGTTAAGCAAATTTGGCTTAAAACAAGCAAATTTGGCTGCCAGTGCGTTAAGCAAATTTAGCTTGTTAAGATTTCTTAAAATAAGTAATATTTGCTTGAAATAGGTAAAAATAACCTTACCAAAGAGCACTAGGTAAGTACAATTTAGCTAGAAACAAGACCAACTAGATTTTTTCATCTCAATATAAGAGTAATAACACTAGGTTAGAAAAGCATTTTTGCAGTGTGGGCAGTGGTAAAAATCACCCTGGTTGTAAATTGGTTTTCTGTGATACTTCAAATTGTGTGTAGGGCTGGGATCAAATAGAGTCTGTAGAGTCATTGTGCTCCCTAAGGCTGGGATCAAATAGAGTCCGTAGAGTCAGTGTGCTCCCTAAGGCTGGGATCAAATAGAGTCCGTAGAGTCATTGTGCTCCCTAAGGCTGGGATCAAATAGAGTCCGTAGAGTCGGTGTGCTCCCTAGGGTTGGGATCAAATAGAGTCCGTAGAGTCGGTGTGCTCCCTAAGGCTGGGATCAAATAGAGTCCGTAGAGTTGGTGTGCTCCCTAAGGCTGGGATCAAATACAGTTCGTAGAGTCAGTGTGCTCCCTAAGGCTGGGATCAAATAGAGTCCGTAGAGTCATTGTGCTCCCTAAGGCTGGGATCAAATAGAGTCCGTAGAGTCAGTGTGCTCCCTAAGGCTGGGATCAAATAGAGCCGTAGGGTCGGTGTGCTCCCTAAGGCTGGGATCAAATAGAGTCCGTAGAGTCAGTGTGCTCCCTAAGGCTGGGATCAAATAGGGTCCGTAGAGTCAGTGTGCTCCCTTAGGCTGGGATCAAATAGGGTCCGTAGAGTTGGTGTGCTCCCTAAGGCTGGACAAATACCAATGAGTCAAGGAATTACTCTGCTGTTTGATTCAGGTTTCCTTAAAAATACTACTTCATTAATGCAGTGTATTTTGAGGCTTATGACTGAATAGGACTTGGGAGTTGATATAGCAAGCCTCACATGATGCGAGTCACATTTTATTTCATTCTTTGCACTGATAACACTCTAAAATGATATGCACATTAGGACATTTCTGTAATTTACTGCAATACAGATTGATTGAATGTAAACCATTAAAATAAATCATTAATTTCCAACTCCATCATCACCAAACTCTTCTTCACTCTGGCAGAATGCACCATCCCTTGAGCAAATTGCTCCCCACAGGATTACAGGTTTCTAATAACAATTTCTACGCTCTACTCCACAATGTGTTATTTTGTCCTCAGTGAGACAGGAGTCATTTCTCACTGCGAAGCTGGACAGCTCTATGGAACATACTGCAGGCGAAGAGGCTGGCTTGGCCCGGTCCTTCAGACAGCTATGAAAATACAGCCGTTTCGACACACTGACCACTCGGCAGTGATGAATGCTCTTGGTGGTGAGATGGGTTTGAGGTGCACTGCCTTTGAACAAAGAAAGAAAAATAATATGGATCTGGTAATTGGTGCCCTTCAAACCAGTATAGGAGAGTAATTACTATTTAAACTTAAACTAATAGTGGCCTGGTCCATTTGGGTAAAGGTCCTGAAGGTAGGTCCAAGAGAAGCTCTGAGTTGAACCAAAGCTCTTTAAAACACTAACTTACTCACCATATGCAAACAGGTGCAATATATTTTAGTCCAACTTTCCAAGGTACTTAACCTAAAAAATGAGGCAATTAGTGTCTTGGCCATTATATTTCCTGACATTTCATAAACCCACAGGCAAGCCAGCTATGTGTAAGGCCTGGATACTTGCCCCTTAACAAACATGGGGTAATAGAATGATTTCTTTGATTATGGTTAGTGGCCATCATTGGCTTTACGTCATTCTAGCTTTATTGTAGCTACTTCTGTCATTATATGAATCCTGTAAACTATAGTCTACATTAAACGTATCATCATACAACACTTAGCCAATGAATGTAGAATGTAACATGTTATGTTAATGAGTTTGTATTACGTGAACGTGATGCCCCCCGGGGGATTGTGGGATTACGGAATAGCATTGCAGATGGTTTAACTGAGTAGCACAACGCTGTTTAATAAAAGTTCAAAAAGAGAGCCTCTGTCTGATACTTGCTAAATAGTAAGTAAGTAGTAAGTAAGTTTTATTTATAGAGCACATTTATATACAGCATAAACTGACCAAAGTGCTTTACAATGACACTAAAAGGCAAATAATACAGTATAACAATAATACAATAACAGGACACCCCACATAGGCAAGAACAGGGGGTTAACAGTTCAGGGGGAAAGGAAGGCCAGGGAGTAAAAGTGGGTTTTTAGCCTAGACTTGAAGGCAGAAATAGAGGGGGCGGATCTAATGTCCTGAGGGAGCTGGTTCCACAGACATGAATTACTATCTCCAGGTCTTTATGAGATAGGAAGGTTTTGAGGCGGGAAATTACTCTAAGTTGGTAAAAACTAGTTTTGACCACATTACTAATCTGTTTGTCAAGACAGAGTTCAGAGTCAAGGATGACACCCAGGTTTCTGGTGAAGGGTGTGACAAATGTAGTGAGGTAACCTAAATTATTTAGAGTAGTGCATCTTGCCTTGGGGGGGCCAAAAATGATGACTTCTGTCTTGTCACCATTTAACTGGAGGAAGTTGTTGGCCATCCAGTTTCTAATGTCTTCAAGACAGACCAGGAGAGATTGGATGGAGTCCCTAGATTTTAATGGCAGGTAAAGCTGTGAATCATCTGCATAGAGGTGAAAAGAGATGTTATGCTTTCTTATAATGTCACCCAGTGGGAGCATATACAGGCTGAATAGTATGGGACCCAGTATGGACCCCTGAGGGACCCCATAAGAGACAGGGGCAGATGATGAAGAGAACTGGCCTATAGAGACAGAGAAAGTCCTATGTTGAAGGTAAGAGCTAAACCAAAGTAATGCAGTCTCCCTGATACCCATCTGCTGGTCCAGGCGGGTGAGGAGGATGTTGTGATCTACAGTGTCGAAAGCAGCACTAAAGTCAAGTAATATCAAGATGGCATTATCACCAGAATCCAAAGTGAGGAGCAGATCATTAGTTACTTTAATCAGGGCAGTTTCTGTGCTGGGAAGGGATCTAAAACCTGATTGAAAGGGTTCTAGTATGTGGTGGGTGGTCAGAAAGGGAGTCAACTGTGACAAAACAGCTTTCTCTAAAACTTTAGAAAAAAAAGGAAGCTTAGAGATGGGGCGGTAATTTTTAAGGCATTCAGCATCAAGGTTGTGTTTTTTAAGCAAGGGTTGGACAACCGCATGCTTAAAACATGTAGGGACAGTGCCGGATGTGAGGCATGAGTTTAGAATTACCTGAATAGAGGGGCCAGCATCAAAAACATCTTTTATGATAGAAGAGGGAATGGCATCATGGGGGGATGCAGTGGGTTTCATGTGCAATACTAAATCCTGCAGTTCAATGAGAGAAATGGCCTTAAAGTGGTTAAAAATAGCTGGTGCACCAGAATGATCTGGTGGAGTGGGTGATGGGGAGGGGGTAAACAATGATCTAATGTTCTCTATTTTATCGGTGAAAAACGTAAGGAATTTCTCGCAGGTATCAGTAGATACATCAGCAACTGGGGAGTTAAGAGGGTTGATAAAAGAATTAATAGTGCTAAATAAAATGTTGGGTCTATTAGAGTGTTTGCTTATCAGACCAGAGAGGTGTTTTGACCTGGCTTTTTTTGCTGCTGCCTGGAAGGAAGCTAGTGCAGTTTTAAAAATTTCAAAGGAGACAGTGATGTGATCCTTTTTCCATTTCCTTTCGGCTTTACGGCAGGCCTGTCTAAGAGAGCGGCTGGCCTCATCCAACCAACATTGAGATTTTTGCTTGGGGCGGCTATATGTGAGAGGAGCTACAGAGTCAAGTAGGGAAGAGCAAGAAGAGTGGAAAAGGCTGACTAAATCATCCGGGCTAGAAGAGGATGATGCCGCTGTTGCAATGGTAGATGCAACAATTTTACTATGAAAGCTATCAGAAAACTGGGCTGCAGTAAGAGAGTTTATGTGGCGAGAGTAACGACCTTGAGCTCTGGCAGTTCGCAATGGATTGGAGAGGGTAACATCAAACAAAATAGGCTTATGGTCAGTCCTCAATCACAATATTATCTACAGAAAAGCCATAAGATAAAATAAGATCAAGTGTATGTCCCAAAATATGAGTAGCTTTATCTATATGTTGAGTAAGACCAAAGGCATCTATTACACCACGGAATTCTTTAACCATGGGTCTGTCTGGACAGCAGACGTGGATATTAAAGTCACCAAGTATGAGAAGACGATCGTGCAATGACACAAAATGGGAGAGAAACTCAGAGAACTCTGTTATAAAGTCTTTGTCAGGCTTAGGGGGCCTATAGATGACTATACAAACCAGTGGGGACATAGCAGATTCTACAATTACGCATTGCATTTCGAAAGTGGAGAAGCTCCCTACAGAGAGAGTCCGTAATTTAAGATTATCTTTGAAGACGAGAGCTACTCCGCCTCCTCTTCCAGCGCACCTCGGTGTGCTAATGGACGAGCAGTTTATAGGGCAAAGTTCGCCGAAGACAGAAGACTAGCCAACTCCAGCGCTGATCCAAGTCTCGGTTAAAAACAGGAAGTCCAGATTGTGATGAGAGAAGAAGTAATTTAAAACAAAAGTTTTGTTAGACACAGACCTGCAGTTGACCAAGGCGATTTTTGCCGTGGAATGAATTGCAGCCTGGGGGCAACGGGAGTAATCCAAAGGGCGGATGTTCAGGGGGTTCATCCCACCGCTACGGATCAGCAATCTCGGACGGGCAGAGCTGACAGGTGTTTGGGGTCGATGCGGAGTGATGGATACATGGCGGGAGTACATCGGATCCCACGAACGACGAGCCAGGAAGAGATCTTTCCGTCCTAGATGGGCTGCAGAGAGATGACACGGCTGTGCGGGAGAAACGCGCGCTCTTTTCCTGATCGCCACCAGGACGCCTCCGCGTTTGCCTCTGCGCCTCCGACGCTTCTTCCGGTGAGAGACACAGCAGGGTAGCCGAAGGACACACTCCAGGTAGGGGTATACAAACGGAGGATGACATCTGGTGTAGGGAACAGGAGACCCACTAGTATGGGTCACCAGTGCATTTCTGAGATGTAGCAGAGCCTGATGATCATAGGTCCAGGTAGCGGCAACAGAGCAGTGCCAGCATAACATAAGTGCCAGCATAAACAAACATAGAACAACTCAGACCGCTAGGAGCTGACGGAGCTGACGGAGCTGACGGAGCTGACGGAGCTGACGGCCGGCCGACAAACACACTGGCGCCATCTTGCACACGTCACACGCCTTAGCTCACACACAAAACATGCCAGTCAGAAGTGAAACATTATATCGTACTGTACATAGTTAGCAAAATGTGTTCCGTAGTTAGAGCGTCAACATTTGATGTCTGTCGACCGGTGTTCGATGAGCACGACCGTTAAAACATGGCTGGCGGATTTCGTCGTCCAGACCCGCTGGTGTTCGATGACAGAATTGCGGAAAACTGGCGAGTATTCGAGCAAGAGTACAACATCTTCATAGCTGCAGCCCACAGCGATAAACCAGACCGAACAAAAGCCTACATACTCCTCAATCTAGTGGGAAGTCAGGCTATCGAGAGAGAACGTACTTTCACCTATGCTCCAGCTCAACTGGCCGAGAATGGCGATGTGGTTCGTCCAGCGGAATTACGGGAGGATCACGAGTGTTTGATACGCAAGTTCAGAGAGCTTTGCAACCCACAGACGAACATTACAATGGAGAGACATTTGTTCAACACAAGGAACCAAAAACCTGGTGAGACAATTGAGTCATATTTAAGTGCACAAAGAAATAAGGTGAGGACATGTGATTTTGGAGCCCTGCTAGATGATTTTATCAAAGATAGGCTAGTATGTGGCATCAGCTCCCATAGCATGCGAAAGATACTCCTACGAGACTGGTAGCTAACGTTAGCGAAAGCCATTCAAATATGCCAGATTAACGAGCTAACTGAGCAACGCACCAAAAAGTTTCTTCAATGAGCGTGGATGCTATACACCAGGACAGGAGAAGATATAAGCCTGCTCATAAGCAACAGAAATATCCAGGTGCCGCAGAAAACATAATCAACTGCAGGAACTGTGGTAATGAGCATCCAGCGAAAAAAGAACTGTGCCTCGCATATCGTAAGCAATGCCATTACTGCAACAAACCAAACCATTTCCGAAATCACTGTCGAGCTGCACTCAGTGCTAGGGGTAAACAGCACAAGTCTGTACATCAGATAGCCCAGACCAACTCTGACAGCAACAGTGAGGATTCTGAGTAATTTGACATAGATGGGCTGTCACTAGATAGCAGTGAAATATGCGCATTGAATGACAAGAATATCAAAGAAGAACTGAACTGCTGCGTTACTGTCAACAGGAAGACACTTAAAGTTGACACGGGTGCAAAGTGTAATGTCATCCCTTTGGATGTTCTAGAGCAGGTGAGAAATGGCGAAAAAACGAATAGCAGCAGGAGGGTGAAGCTGGTAGCATATGGAGGTACTGTGATTAACACTGAAGGGACTGTGCTGCTAAAATGTCATTGAGCAATAACAGAGTCTACAGCCTACAATTCCTCGTGGTCAAAAGGAACGTCCAACCACTTGTAGGGCTGCCGGACTGTTTAAGAATGAATCTGAAG
The DNA here is from genome assembly GCF_963457725.1 of Sprattus sprattus. Taxonomy (NCBI): domain Eukaryota; kingdom Metazoa; phylum Chordata; class Actinopteri; order Clupeiformes; family Clupeidae; genus Sprattus; species Sprattus sprattus. Next base: position 52,451,436 of record NC_137920.1, on the reverse strand, counting down.
ACTCTGAAGGATGAGGTCTTTCACGTGGATCTGAAAGAGGGACAAAGCCCACTGCACAACTGGTTTGAGGACTATGCTGACTTGTTCAGTGATGAACTGGGGTCACTCCCAGTCACCTACCACGTGAAGCTGGACCCGAGTGTCACACCTGTCGTCCGGCCGCCTCGCCGCATCCCAGTAGCCATGATGGACAAGGTAAAGGTGGAGTTACAAACCATGGTAAAACAAGGAGTCATCACACCCATCTCTGAGCCCACAGAATGGGTGTCCTCAATGGTCGCCACACACAAAAAAGACACTGACAAGATCCGGGTATGCATTGACCCAAGAGACTTAAATGAAGCAATAATGCGTCCCCATCACCCAATGCGCACTGTTGAGGAAGTGGCTGCCCAGATGGCAGGTGCAACTGTGTTCTCAGTGCTTGACGCTTAGAGTTCATTTTGGCAAATCAAACTGGACAGAGACTCCTCTTTTCTCACAACTTTTGCCAGCCCATTTGGCCGTTTTCGCTACCTTAGGATGCCATATGGTATCAATGCTGCCTCTGAAGTGTTTCAGAGATCAATGGAGCAGATATTTGCAGGCCTCCCATGCGCCATCATCGTCGATGACATCATTGTTGGTGGAAGAGACCTCAATGAGCATGATAAGAATCTGCGAAAAGGGCGCGCAAAGTCCAGCTGAGGCTGAACCCGCAAAAATGCAAGTTCCAGTTGAAGGAGGTCAGCTATGTTGGACACATCTTCACTGAACATGGCCTCAGGCCTGACCCTGCAAAGATCCAAGCGATCGTGGATATTCTGCCACCAAAGGATAAAGTGGCACTGCAACGTTTCCTTGGGATGATAAACTACCTGGGGAAATTCATTCCCAACCACAGCAACACTGCAGCACCTCTCCATCAGCTCCTACACAAGGACACAGCATGGACATGGTCAAAGCAACAAAAGAATGCATTTGCCACACTAAAGCAATGTGTGACATCACCACCGGTACTGACGTACTATGATGCGCACAAGCCAGTCACTCTCACATGTGATGCTTCACAATACGGCCTCGGCAGTGCGTGCCTCCAGGATGGTAGTCCTGTGGCCTATGCCTCTCGCACCCTCACAGAAACAGAACAAAGGTATGCCCAAATTGAAAAAGAACTGCTTGCTGTTGTGTTTGCCTGTTTCAAATTCTATGATTACATATATGGCAAGCCAGTGATCATTGAGACAGATCATCAACCCCTGGTCTCAATCCTGAAGAAGCCCCTTCTCTCAGCACCGGCACGCCTACAACGAATGATGCTTAAACTCCACAAATTCAATCTGACATTGGTCTACAAAAAAGGAAAAGAACTGTACCTGGCAGACACGCTGTCACGTGCACCAAGGGAGTCTACAGCACAACACCTCACAGAGCAGGAAGACTTTGAGGTGATGTCAGTACAACATGTCTCATCCTCGCGCCAAGAGGAGCTACGCGTCCACACGATGGAGGACACAACTTTACAAACCTTGACTGACATCATCAGACATGGGTGGCCAGAGCGACTGAGCAGTGTACCAACTCAAGTGAAACAGTTCTTCCCCTTCCGAGACGAGCTCTCTGTGGAAAATGGGATAATAATGAAAGGCACAAGAATGGTCATTCCACAAAATCTTCACAAAGAATACATGATGCTGCTACACAAGGGCCATCCAGGCGCCGAGGCCACCAAGCGACGAGCGCGCAATGTGTTTTTTTTGACGACAATGACAAGAGACATAGATGGCTGTGTACAAACACATCAGCAAAAGGAGCCGTTGCAACTACATGCAGTCCCAGAACTTCCCTGGTCGACAGTGGCAACAGATCTGTTTGAATGGAATGGCCAACAATACCTAGTTCTTGTCGACTCCTATTCAGGATGGTATGAGATAGATAAACTCAAGAAAACCTCATCACAGTGTGTCATTAACAAGCTGAAACGGCATTTCTCTGTCTATGGAATTCCCCACAAGCTGCTCTCTGATAGTGGCACACAGTTCACAAGTCTAACTTTTCGTGACTTTGCCAAAGATTGGGATTTCATCCACATCACCAGCAGTCCAGAATACCATCAAGCAAATGGACCGGCAGAGCGAGCAGTGCGAAGCGCAAAGCGCCTTCTTGAAACATCTAAAAGAGATTGAACAGACTTCTTCCTCAATTTGCTGAGTGTCAGGAATGTGCCACGAGATGCCACGCTAGGCTCCCCTGCACAAAGATTGATGTCCAGGGAAACACGCACAAACATGCCTGTCAGCAAACACCAGCTAACACCAAAGCCAATGAACTCTGGGACAGTTTACAATCACCTGACAAAGAAAAGAGATGGACAGAAAAGATTCTACAATCATGGCAGCAAGCCTCTCGCTCCACTCCACAACTCCCAGGTAGTTCGGCTGCAAACAAAAAAAGGACATGACAAAGTCGGTGTCGTCAAAAGGGCTGCTGATGAACCGAGATCTTACCTGGTTGAGTCAGGCGGCAGAGAGTACCGACAGGAATAGGCGACATTTGCTGCCTGTGGCAGAACCACATCCGGACGTAGAGAATGATCCATTGTTGGCAGATTCAGCAATCAACAATGAAGGCATCCAGAGTCTTCCCAGTGTTCCAGTGTCTCCAGAGAGGCAGCACCCCCCACACAATGAACACTCACCTGGCCATCCCAGTGAGAACCCTGTCCAGACTACTACTGAATCTTCAACCCCCCGTTCCAGATACGGCAGGCCTTTGAAGCCTAACCCCAAATACAACACCTAATCCTACAGCGGTAGAACCGCTACTTTTGTCTGTTAAAAAAAAAAAAGAAGCATGTTGTCATTTATATATGTTGTGAATTGTAAAAGGTCAATGCCGTTTTTCTAACACATATTCAGAATGGTTTTCTCTGATGTATTACTGGAGGTCATGTTAATCCTAAAGATGGTCTTAAATAGCTGTTTATGCTGCAGACAGTATTGCAGGACATGTTCTTGTTATTAGTAGTGTTAAACTAAAGAAGGGGGATGTAGAATGTTACATGTTATGTTAATGAGTTTGTATTACGTGAACGTGATGCCCCCCGGGGGATTGTGGGATTACGGAATAGCATTGCAGATGGTTTAACTGAGTAGCACAACGCTGGTTAATAAAAGTTCATAAAGAGAGCCTCTGTCTGATACTTGCTACATGAAGGACAACCAAATTGAGTGCTGACAGGAAACATTGACCTGATATCTGCCTTTTTTGTATTTTCAGGTAGGCTTTTTGACAACAATGATAACTGATAGCTTTTATATACTGATAGCTTTGATAGTGGAGCACATTTATCATGGGAGAGCTGAGCGGTGAGACACTACCTTTGTCATGATATCGGCGATTCTTTTTTCATTATTGGGTAAGCATTTTTTACAAGTTCTACTTACTATTTTAGGCGACAGGAAAGAAATGTTGAAGTTTTCCGATGACTTGAGGATTGCAAATAGATGATACTATCGACTATGAGCGGTAAGAGTTCATGCTCCTGGCAGCGCATGTCGCACAGACAGTGGTGCAATCGCTGACAGTGCAAATTGTGCAGATGGCAACGCAGATCGAACATGCATGCAGTCATGGTGGTGTGTAACAGTACAACTGCATATAAAATAAACTGATCGTTACATAACCATGGCATGAGTAGCCATCTGACCGCCCAAAGGGTCTTAAGTGGGTCAGAGTACATGTAGTGTGTTCAATGACTCACATTACAAGAAACTCCATATGGATCCACGTTCACAAAAAAGAACAGCGTTCCCACATTGGGAAGTGAAGAATCTCACAATGAGTATTCCTAGAGTCTGTGAAGAGAAAAAACATAATAAGAGTCTGGCTGAGCATTATACTGCTTAAATGATTTCACAACAGATCCACAGACGGATGGTATTCCGTGGTATTGCGGGAGGGGAGGACAGGCGGCAGGTGCAGTCCATTACAGTCCCACCCTCATCAGGGGGCCAAGGGAATAGGAGTGGGAGAAGGAGTGGGACTCAAAGCTGTCAATTAGGGTCTCTGATATCCCATTCCAACCATTATCGTTCCTTTTCTCTCTTTATCTCTCTCTCTCTCACGCCTCCTCTATTCCTCCCCTCTTTCTCTATCCACCCCGTCTCTCGTTTTCTTTCGTGCTTCATTTCTTAAGCTCTCTGACATTTGGCATGTGGAGCAGGGCGTGGAGAACTCAGCTGCTGTTTGTGTTCGAGACTGACAGCTAGGCCTCTCCTGTGGTTTGCGCTGACCAGCGACTGGCCCAATTTTATTTGCTCTGCTCTTTCCATCCTTGTTCAGACGTGAGAATGGATGATCACGAAGCCTCTTTCTTTTTTCCTTCTCTCCTCATCTCTTCTCCATACAGCGCTTTCCTCATCTCTTTTCCATACAGTGCTTCTGCTCCGCCGGGTAAATTGCACCGCGCAAGACTTCTGAGTTTCCAAAAAGAGTTTCCCTCGGAACACAATGCAGCCCTTTGCAAGCATGCATGAGCTGCAGTAAACCACTGAAACATGGTAATAGGTGTTTGGCAGAGCTCTGATGGGATAATGAGCTGTGCTTCCCCCCGGCCCTGCATTACAGGCCCCCCCCCCGGCACTCTGCCCAGGTGACTACAGCCTGTTTCCGTCCCAGATGACCTCACCCGAAAAAGCCACGGTAATCCAGCGCTGGCAGAGCAGCCTCGCCAACCACACCACTCTGGCGCATGCCAAAACAAACGCCCTCCCGTCGCCTGCGCATCGCGCATGGCAACAGCGCACAGGCACCTGAAAGGGAGACGGTCAACCTGCTCCTCAGGTGATGGATACTGTTGTCTTTCATTCACAAAAACAATGAATTGACTGTCTTAGCTCATGTAACAGTTTATTTTCACTCAACGTAAAACTTATTTTTTGCTTGAACAGATGTTACAAGGATCGCAGCGCTCCTTTGTTCAAAAACAGTTTACAATATTTCCAAAATGAGTTTCCACTTTTCACAAAATGTTGGCGTGATAGTGAGGTATGGAATCATGGAATCACCACTGACGTGAATAGAGAGACATTGCATTGCAGCAGCGCTCTGTACAGTTCAAGGACAACCTCCATTGTCTCAGAAATCCCTGTAAACACGGCAACGTGTCCCTTTTGTATGACATCAGCGCCGTGGCCTGCTTAGCTGTAAGCTAGAGTAACGGCTTTATTCCTGGAGGCGGGTGCCATGTGCATCATAACAGCACTTTTTCGCATGACAACATCCTCATGGAAAATATTTAGCTAATCCCTTGTACTGAGTTGGTCGGCAAACAGAGAGTGAGGAGAGGGGAATCCCGTTTCGTCACGTCATGTGTTTTGAAGAGACAGAGAAAACAAGACAGAAAGAGAAAAAGTGATGATGAGAAAGTAATGGGCAGATAGAAAAAGAGAGAGAGTCATGCCCCTCCTCTAGAGCAGTCCTGTATCCTCACTGTAACAATAGAGCACCTCATCGATTGTCTGCAATGGCCCTTCCTTCTCTTTCACTCTAAGGATTTGCTGAAAATCCAACCTAAACACGCCATAAATTGGATCCCAGGAATGTTTAGCGTGGCTCGCTCCCTTTCCCATGATATCATGGACTGTGGACCAGCTCCCCTCCTCTTCCCAGTCCTCCCCCTCCACCCTCTCTGTCCCTGTGCCATGGGAGAGGAGAAAACTGAACAGAAACACGGACCTCACTGACGGTGGGCCACACGTTTCATAAAAAAAAAGAAAAACATGCCCTTCCCTTTTTTTTCGAATCTACACACAGCAGCCTTGATAGAAAAGTATAAAATTCGAATGTCACACTGTTACAACATGTCTTTCTGTGCTGAAGCCGTCAAAATTCTCCAGCAGCTGAGTGTGGCACAACGTCCATGACGCGGAAGATTTCCTGAGAGGAAGACAATATCAAAGCTGTCGGTCTGTACTATCTGTCTGTTTCCATGATCCCATGTTGCAGGGTTGACTCAAGTGTTGCACTGTAGGGCTAAGGACTTCCTCCGCATAGTCAGCAGCAGATGTCTTTGTCGAGATCTCATGACTGGTTCCATATTTCATAAAACTGCAGTTGAACAACAATTTGTCGACAATAATGTTTCACCAACTCTTTCAAGAGACAAAACCCTCGATACTGCCAGCAGTTCATTTCAGAATTGCCACATTCACTCAATAGCAGAATACACTGGAGAGCCCTGTTGTTAAGGGTTTAAGTCTTTCCTGTCCCTTCTGGACTTTGTGTGCTAAAGGAATGCACATGGATGCCAACATCTGTAATTACAAATGACTGGCAGGAGTGACATTTTTACCACAGCAAGTAGCCATTAGGTGGTTTCAAACCATCCCACCACATAAGGAGGCACACGCTGGATACATAACCGATCTTTGACCCAGCCCAAACCAACAAAATAATCATATGCCTCTGACCTGCATTCAAACACACTCATCTATATAAATACTCGCAAAATGCCACTTCTGCAGGGATGGGAGTGCACACTCAATCCTGTAGACTCTGATGGCATGCATTTACTGACGCAGTAACCGTCTATTTTCATCCACTTACAGCTTCCGTAGCTACTTGCTCGGTAGCCATTATGTATGGGTTTGGGGTGGCAACGCCTTTTCTAATAATTCATTCTGAGTGGATATAATCAGTGGAAACTGAATTGTCTTGTTTTCTGTGCAGCGCATCTCTATGAAGTCGACACTATAATTTGCTAAGATGTGTGTCCAGTAGTGTTGCTAAGCTAAGCGGTGATTCATCCGGAACAGGTGGTTGGTGGAGGCACTAAAGCTGTTTGGTCCAGCAGGCTCGTTAGAGTTCCACTTGGTTATGGGCAGCTGCTTCCTGTCCACCACGAGGCAGGAAAAGACAACGATTCTTCGTCGAAGAAATTAAACTAAACAACTCTTAACTGTGTGGGAGTCTTTAACAGCCTTTGGAAAAACAAATTAAAGGCCTAAAGATTAGGGAGTGCACCAGGCTAATGACACAGCAAGCAATACATCTGTGCACGAAGCTTAGATATCCGACTGGTTGACTGGTCAGAGGGAACTCTAAGACTTGGCTCGGCTTTGGCTTGTAAACATAGGAGTGAACTGTCTGGATTGTCCACAACGTGTTTGTGTTATGTGCCACATTTCATCTCTCTCTCTCGCACTCTGTCACACGTCAGTGCCTTGCAGCAATCCCTCGACGCCCTCCTCGCTGAACCCACGCAGGATGTGAACCAGAGCAAACCTTCCTTCTCTGATAAGTTTATTGTGATCGTGCTGTTCACATGAATCTCTGTAGCCCTCCTCAGGACCTGGCCAGCCTCCAGCGGCTCCATCCACCGAGTGCGAGGGGGGGTGGGTTGGGGGATGACGAGCCACAAAGGGGCCCCGGCCATGGACCGCTGCGACAGGGTCCAGTGAAATGCAGGGCCCGGGATGATGGGCCCAGCCAGCTGCACATCACACGAGGGCCCGGGGAGCAGCGGGGGCCGCAGGTGCAGCACAGTCACCCGGGGCCGGCCCCTTCACACACGCACACGCACTGAGAGGGGATTTCCATGGATAGCGATTGACCGCACGCAGGGCAGGAAAAACTGCCACCGCGTGAGCGTGACAACGCACACCCACGCAGGAGCCACTGCTACGTGTTAAGCAGATGTGCCCATGCACGTAAGAATGCAGAAGCAAATATGCACGTTAATATGCATGCTCACACACAAAGACGGGCTGCAGGCCACACGCTCATGGGTACACACACAAACAAACTCATTTGTGGTACTGAGACTGAACAAAACCCGAGACACGGGCAGTTATATATGCAGGCGTAGTGAAGAAAACACTCAACTATGCATTCCTTTATTCAAAACAGTCCGTCCAAGCACACAGAATGAGAGGACGAGAAGAGAATTACACAGTGCAACTCCTACAAGCAAATCAAATACACACTGGAGGCACAGCTGGATCGACTGGGCGCAGCATCACACCAACACTGCAGAGACCACTAAAAAAAGAGGAGCACTCAAAAGACTTGAAAGCACTCTGTCTCATGTGAGGAAAACCAGAGAGTTCCACCTCCATCCATTCCAGTCTTCCATTCATCTTTTTTTAATTTCATCCAGAGTCATGATACCATGTTCGAAATTCATGTGACTGAGCTCGCAAATATGCACAGTACTTTATTTGGCTCAGAACTTTAGCATGTAGCCATCATAATAGCTACAGAAATCAACTATCAAAATCACTGTGCACACTTATCCAAAATCTGCCCTGTTGTCTGTTTGGAATAATACACACTATCATTGCTGGCATCCACTTAAATCTGCAGTCCAAGTCTGTTTAAACAGATGAGCCTTGGTACTCAGTAACATAAGATACTGTTTATGAGCAGCTTGCAGAGTGATGCTCTGCTTATGAACAGCTTGCAGAGTGATGCTTCACCCCTTAATTCCAGCAAATGAACAAAACGTTTTAGTTCAAACCATTCGTCTGATGCTGCAGTGTTAAACAGAGATGATGTGTGCTGAATGCCATTAGATACAGCCGCCAGATGCATCTGGTTCATGTTAGGAGGGTCCCATGTTTGACTCGCTGTGGACGTGAGGGAGAGTTGGGCCCTAGAGGCCCACTGGAGACAGGGCACCCCTCCTCCTTGCCCTAATTCCAGCTGCTTACATTGGAGGGGAAAAAAGTGTTTTGTTCTGTCCAGGATGTCTGGGAAACCAAGGACACATTTTAATTACAAAATGCCTTTATCCGATTATAGTTCTCTCTCTCTCTCTCTCACTCCCTCTCTCGTTCTTGGTTTGGCCCAGGCTATGGTGTGAAAACAGCTGTGATGGATGTATCCTGTATAAAATCATACATAATGCTGGACAGAGAAAGCTGATATGGATAGCATCTGGAGGGGGTCCAGTCAGGCTTGTAATTGGATGTTGTATAGCTACAATCGGGCCAAGTCCAATGGGTCCAGCTCAAGAGCCCATTTATAAATCGAGACATGTCATCCCAAACGATTGGTCCCGTGGCTGTTCATGAAAGGCTTTGTTTTTATGATGTGTGTTATATGTCCATAGTCTGTTTTTTGAGGAAATACAATGTGCTGCCAAATAAAAATGTCAAAAGGAACTTCCCAATTCTAAAACCCTAGAGGTATCAGTGCCACACCTCGATACACTTACCTCATGTTGATCTTTCTCAGGGGATCATGATGAAACGCACCTTCTCTGTACTACAGGTGTTGCATCACCTCATCCGGGTAGTCTCCACTGGTGTGTTCAAAGACGGAAGGCTCCACCTGCGTTCTGTGTAGTTCAATGTGATGCAGAAACAAAATGGAGGAGATCTGCTTCATCTGTGTCCAAGATGTTCAGTGTGTGCGTGGGGGTCGGAGCTAGTGAGAAGTTAGAGGCAGCCTGCCAGACTCGTCATGTTGTGCGTCCCGAGATCCGGCCACGCACTCGCTTGTGACCTTCTGTGCTGTTGTTCTTTGACCTTTCACCTTCCACAGTGAGATGCACATGATTGGATTCTTGTTAGCAGGATTGTTAACAAGGGTTTGGGCATTCCACATGCATGCGCATTCAGGGTTTCGCTCTTTTGATCCATCAAAAAGATCAGGTTCATTTCATTCATCAAAATTCCTTCAAGACAAAATTTCCTTGCAGGTTAGCCTCAGAGGAAATGCCAAAAGATATAAGGTGAATTCCTTTTACAGATGAAAATGCTTGCTAGCAACCAATTTTTTCCACTTCAATCAACTGATAGAAATCAGCAGAACAACAAGAACGGATTTCGAGTGGCAAACTGAGAGAGAGATGACATTGAATTCTTGGTCATTGAGACACCGCTTCACTTATATGATGTATCACAGATCACATCCATACCAAACAAAATGGGTCAGTTTGGATGGGTCACAGATGGGTATTTTGTGCAACTTTAAAATTTAAGCCACATTTGCCCTAAATCGTCTCCTTTGGTGAGTGCATCTTCCTGACAGCTTCTTGGCCAGAGGAGCAGGTGGAGATGAAACATTACATTCTGATTAAAGATAAGCGGAGGAGGCAAGAGAGGAGAGGGCCGGAGCCAAACTGGCGGCCTTAGGGAAGTCTGCTGGGTTGGACGGTGTTACATTCAAATACAACGCTGGCAGAATACTGAAGAGAAAAAAGACACCAGCCTTGTCTCCTCGTCAGCTGTTTTTCGTTCAGTTCCCTCTCTCTTTTCTCACTCTGTCTCTCTTTCTAATAACCTCTCTCCTGTGTCTTAGGCCATCGATGTTCAGTAGCAGTAGGGCCTGCTGTCCCACTGTCCCAGTGACTTAGCTCTCCAACGGGGTGTCAGATGAGCCTGACACCCACCCACAGCATCCTCTTCAATGGAAAAGACAGCTTCCCACAGCTAGACTCTTCCAGACATGACGCACGGGGTCAAAAGAACGGAACGGAGGACAGTAAAAAAAGAAAACAAAAGAAGAAAAAAAGAAAATGGCTTGAGCAATTGATGTAAAAAGCATGCAGAAAACACAGCACACACCTTACCAGACTTTTCCAAGGGTGACTGATCTACTCTCTGGCCTATAACCTTTCTCAGCGTTAAAAAGATGCCTTACTCGTTTATGCATCCGTCTTACGTTGGAATTTATTTCTCTGAATGAATTTTATTGCATCTCATGGGAATAAAAACACTATTCAGGGTGTGCCAGTGTTTGTCTAATCCCTGTTATTACTACAGAGGGTGTCTTCCAGCTCTTTAGTCACGCTGGCAACGTCCATGTCAATCCTTCACTATTTCAGCGCTAAGACTAACACCCATGCAGGCCCTGTCAGAGCAGGCTAGAGGTAAGGGGCTGGTCAGCCTTTGTAATACAAACCCTGGGAAGGATGCTGGCGGGCAGTGAAAGAGCGATGGGGAGTGACCAATCATCCATGTCGTAATACCAACATGGCCCTCATCCTTAGATCATCCCTTATTTGAGTCTTGCAACCGTACCGAGGTGAACTCGACATAGAAGGCCACTGTCTGGGATGACTCATTTATTTAATAACATTTAAGACGGTTGCCTGATAGCATTGTAAATGAAAAAGTAAGAAGCTTTAAGCTTGATAAATTGCCTGAATTAGGTGCTTTAAGAGAGAAAAGAACGACTGCAACAACTGATTACAATCCGAGGAATACTTTGTTAAATGAGAGAAGAACAAAACCCAGAAAGTCAGTGGTCAGTTTATTTACCTTCACTGCAACACACTTTGGTTCAAATCCAGTTGTTTTAAATGTGCTATATAAATAAAGTGATTTTGACTTTCTTGACTTAACTTGATGTAAAGTATGTCATATATATAGTAAATAACATCAAGAGGAGTAATGGTTTAGGAAGATGAGCTACTGTACCCTTAAAATATACCTGAAATAAATTGTCTGCAAGGACATGTACATGTAATAACATACATATACTGCAGTATGTCTTCCTCTCTTGGTGCATTGTAGGTTAATATTGTGCTGTATTATTGTCCAGGAAGTGCTTCAATGCTTTTTATTGTGTTAACACACACAAACTCATGACCACAAAATCAATTCTTACAGTTTGCTGGCATTGGTTTGCAATTTGTCAGATTTAGAATTTCCCATATCCGTTGAAATGTAAGTGATAACACCACAGACTCCATCTGGATGATCCAACATTCCTGGTGATCCAACATTCCTGATTTAAGATGCGCCCGTCTTTCCCACAACTCCACTATTCTGGATAGTGAACACACACAAAAACCTGTCTGGGAAAGAATGGTTAACTCTGCATGTCGGGGGGATATTTCTAACAGCTCAGAGTGGGTGCCTGCCCATTCTCGCCACTGGCTGAGTGAGTGTTCAGGCCAAAACAAAAACATTCTCAGACCACATCGACCAGTTGTTTGTCTAATCAGTCTTGTCTTCTGTAAGACCCCAGCCTTTGGCTTCAGTTGTGAGAAACAGCTCCGTTTTTTATCAGAAGTGAGGGAGAGGGCCTAGTTTTTGTGTATGTGTGTTTTTTACAAGTTGCCAACTCATGGAAATTGTCCTTCACATACAAATTTACATCTTATAGTATAGCTGACAGAACAATGCATGCACAATTCTAAGACTAAGCATTCGCACTTCCTGGCAAGCTTAGCAGTACATGCTTGAATGCCGTAATCTACACTGAAAATTGGATTTGGGCGCGTACAGCTCATTTGGGAGATTCTGTAATGGACAATTATGCGTTCAGCCCCTTCTTTAGGAAATGTAATTTTGGATGTGGCTTATTCTCGGGTCCCTCTCAGCGAGAGGTTAACGGCTTCATCCTGCCCTTCCTGAGCAAGGTGAGGTCAGCCGCATAACAGGACATTCTCAAAATGCATACAAGTCTATGTCAGAGTCGAAGCACCCCTCTGAAGCATGACCCAATGATAAACCCATGCACAGGGCCCATTGCTGAGTTGCAGTAACCATGAGCAACAGCAACTTCACTGAAACACTTATTTTACTCTTAGGTCACGTTGAGTGGCAAGTATCACATATCAGTTATAACAGACATAAAGTTTATACTTAGAGATATAATAATGCCATTGATAGATAGATAGATAGATAGATAGACCAGTTGATCAAACAATCTGTGAGAGATTGCAATACACAGAAAGTATGTCAGACAAATGTCCCTGTTCAGCTGTATAAACAAATTGCCTTTGACGTAGGTTGAGCTGAACAAATACAGATGACCAATGTACATATACGTACATACATAGAATACAGAATATGGGGGCTTCTGTGCATGTATGGTGATAAATATCTTTACAAATATAACAGTGATGTATGATGACTGTAATCACATTGATTGTAAGTAAACAAAAGACTGATGATTTCATACTGTTAGACAATATGACCCACAGCATCATATGCCAACAGGTGACTAGTGGCCATGATTTAGACTCATACCGCCATCTGCTGGTTGACACGATCTCTCCCGCGGGGTAAATCGTTTAGAAGAATGTGAAAGCACTGCCCCCTAGGAGCCGAGAGGCTGCATTGCAGCGCCACGACAGATTTCTTCACCCTGCAACTGTAACTGAGAGGGCTGGCAACAATAAATCCTTCATCTACGCAGCATAAGTTGAATGACATGTTCCCTCCCAGAGAGATTTCCTCAGACACTCTGTCTACACATGCCGAGGGCCCAGAGGCTGTAAGGAGCACGGCGCTCCTTTCACCACCACATATATTTCTGGTGGTGTGATACATCCACATAGCCCATGACTAATGTCACAAACTATGACAAGCTGATGCATTTCGAATGCTAAAAGCTGATTATGATCTAAATCTCTCCAGGCAATAGGTTAATAACGGCACACCTTGAAGTGCTGGAGTCCAAAGAGAGAGAGAGAGAGAGAGCGGGAGAGAGAGGGAGAGAGAGAGAGAGAGAGAGAGAGAGAGAGAGGGAGCTTCAAGCAGTGAATGTGTCGTCCCCCACTGTGCTTCTAACACACCGTCTGCAGGGGCAGACCATCAATCACCCTGACCCCCCACAATGAGAAGAGCTACACTGTCCAGACACGGAATTTTTAAAAGCAGCGATCACGTTCACAGAACAGAAATAGTTGAAAAGTAGAATGTTTTGGTTTATGTTGTATTTATGTAATTGGGTAATGGGTAGCATACACCATTATCCTCAAATGGGAAATACAGAAATTGCTGTTGAAGAACATGCGATGATCTAATTCACTGCTTCTCCCTAACATATCATCACCCGCTGACCATCCAGCGTTCTCCAGGTTTGGACAAAACAAACCGACACACATCAGGTTGTACATTTTGTCTGGCCCCTTGGCGACCTAAATCTTCCTGAAAACATCTCCACGTGATTGGAGCCGTGATGTGGAATGTTTGGGAGGAAAAGTTCAGGCTAGGCATGGAGAAAGTCTGCAACATTAGGAACATTGGGAACACTGGAGGGAAAATAAGTATAACTTGTGTACATGTGCTTGTATGTCCAGGAAAGGTGAGAGGTTAAGGCATGGAACAGTTGAACGTGCAAAGCCTGGTAGATGTCCTTTCAGAGATAGACAAACCACACGTGAAGAGTGAGTTCTTCTCAAGAGAGCCCGTACGCTATTGCATCACATTCTTGTAAAATGTTATGCAAGCCCATGGGAGGCAGGCAAGCGAGAGCAAGACGATAAAGAAAAGAAAAGAAGTGAAAACAATAAATGCGATTAACTGAGCATTTTAACTCCCCATCTTCGGGACCAAGAGCTTATCAAAATGGGATTTGAAACGGAGTTGGGTGCTGGGTGTGTGGGTGGGTGGGTGGGGGTGAACCTGGCACTTACGTAACCTGACTGAAGAGAGACATGGCTTTTCCATGCACTGGCCAGAAACCGCGCGAGGGAACACTGGGACTTGGCGGGCTCACGATAAGTCATCTCACCAACACCGCTGTTAATCTTGTGTGGCCTGTTAAAACAGTAACAAGTTATCCAAATATCTGACACCTGGGAAAGCAGCCAGACGCAGAGCTGTCACTGAGGCCTGCAGTCACACTGTGAGCCCCTTGGGGAAGGAGGTGGGAGGAGAGGGAAGGGGAGGTGGTGGTGGGGGTGAGAGGATTCGCAATTAAGAGTTCTTATTGAAACAAACAGATTTTCAAAAACCGCCTCGCTTCCTCTGTTCTCACCATTATCCCTTCAGAAGCGAGAATTTCACTGCTACTTCACACATCCTACAGTGGCTCAGTGACGTTAGTCAGCAGTTTAAAATGACACAGGCTGACACAAGTTGACCTTTTCCTGTCATAACCCCCCCCCCCCCCCCCCCCTTCTCTCCCACTCTGTGTTTGTGCTTACGACACTTGGCAGCTTTCAATTGATTAGGGTGGCCCAAGCCCCTGAAGGACAGTCAAGTGTTATTATCAAATATGTACACGCAAGTCCGCCGTCAGCCTCTTGCAGGAAATACCCCAAACCCCTCCTATGGCTGCTCTCCCCCTGCAGCGAACTGACTGCTGTGTGGTTGCTATGGCACCTTCTCTGCTGACTGGGATATTACTGGAACTGAGGCATCCAAACACTCGGAACAGAACCTCCACAGTGGGTTTCCACCTGCTGGGTAACCACAGAAACAGAATGATGGCCACCATTCCAATAGAATTAGAACCCCAGGGTTACCCTCTGTGACCCCCCCCCCCCCTCCCCCCCCCCCAGCTGTCCAGTCATCGTATCATGAGGCCAGACACAAAGCTCTCGCCCATTTTACGGTGACTGAACTTGTAACCTTGGCAACAAACAAACAGCAATAAATTCAGTGAACCTCCACTTTATATGACATGTCTAATTATCTTGATGATGAGCAGAAGAAGCACAGATGCTTTCTCATGATTGAATCTAAGAGTGATAAAACATTTTAATTATACAGTGGGCAATACTGTTGAGAGAAATAACATTAGCTCCAGATCAAGCTGCATTCAAATTACTGAACAAATAATTGAATGTTTTGAGGGATATTGTGTGTGAATCTCTCGTACTGTCCTTTTCATAGAAATACATACTGTTCACCATTCTGTGACAATGCCGGATAAAATATAGATCTGGGCAGACCAGCATATTATTTTATGAGAGGAATGGTTGGCTTGCTAGTCATTTCTGCACTGATTTATTCACTGCTTCTCTGTTAGCAGCATCAGGGAGTCGTTGAACTCCATAGAAGGCTTTTCCCCTGAGAATAAAACAAGGGTAGCAGTAAAGTGGCAAATATTTGACATCTTTATGGAAGGAATGCAGCCTATATTAAATTTATACATCATACTGGAATGGAATCTCTATTCCTGATTTGGTCATGAAAGGGGTCAAAGTCTGTTGTGTCAGTGCGTGCGTGTGTGTCCGTGTCTGTGTGTAACTGTTAACCTGACTGCACGTGCGCTGTGTAAAATACTCAAAATTCCCCTTCTCATCTGACAGCGATTACAGACATGGCATTCCGGCAATGGCCTTACATAAGAGCAGGTCCACGTACAGAGGTTTCTCGCGTTTCAGAGTTTGCAGAGCACTTTACGTAACCTCCCGCACTTCTTGGACGGTGACGGACACGGGCCTCGTTTCCCGAACGCAAAAAAGGACTTGAAATCGGTCGTAAGAGGGATCCTACGTTGCAGAGCGGTTTCCCAACGCCGCACTTAGCTTAAGTTTATCTTTCGTTGAGAAGAATTTTACGTGTGGTCAGGACCAGTAGTAACTTCACACTTAGCGATGCAATCCACCAGGGGCGTCGTTCGGTCTATTATAGAAGAAATCCAAACGATGTTTCTGTAGCACATCATGAGAATGTCATTGTTTCACCTGCCTATTCCCATCAAAATAGAAATAAAGAATATTGAGTAGCCTATTTGAAAATAAAGATTATACAAAATAATATGTTATTGAACTAAGGAGATGGCTTTTCTGACTGTGTAGTTAGGCTTCAATATTAGGAAATTGACATGTCATTGAGCCGGGCTGGAAATCAATCAAGAGGGTGGCACCCGCTAGCCTATATTTATTGAGGTATTGTTCTTATGTCGACACTTGTTATATTGGAACTTCATTCATGAGCCTATACATGGGTTTCTTGTATACAAACATTGAAGGCTGTGCGCGCAAATCCGCAGCAGAAAGCCATCTACCCTAATACAAATGAATACAGAAAGCCCAGTTTAAATGTATTGTTTATTACTTATTTAGCCTACCGTTCCCTATTCTGTTGCCATGAATGCTTGCACACACCCTCAACATATTCCCAAACGTAACCTTCATTGTTGAGCCTTTTTCTATATTTGATTTGATATTTTATTTTTCCTGGCAAACGGATGCTTCCTCCTAGGTATACTGAACATCTTACCAACTCTGTTAGAGCAGTTCACCACACAACAACTCCCTGTCATGTTGCCTTCCTCCACAGCTTTCTCATCCACTTCAACGTTATCTTGCTTCTTTCTGCCGCGAGATTGCGCACGCAACCAGTGATGACGTAGTCGAGAAACCCATGTTTACACAAGTGAGAAAATCGACTCGTCTGACATCGATGAACAGGCGACCTCCACCCTAAGAGATACTTAAGAACTCGTGCACGTGGCGCTCGTGCACCTGACTTTAAGATGATGTTCGGCAAACGCTCGTAAATAGAAAGTGTTACTGAGTCTACTATGTCGCCAAAATCCACGTAGAACGTTAAAATACGTCGTTATCGGGAAACGAGGCCGTGGTCAATTAGCCTATGCCTTCTCCGCTAGCACCGTCTCATCTTCAGCACGTTATCCTTCATGCTAACACAAACAGTCACCCTGCCAGATCGCCACCCTTCGTTATCCCCCGGCCATCAGAGCGTCCATAGATTCCGATCTGATCTTAATTATCCCAGATCTCACTGAAGACGCAGGCTTCCCCATAATCCAGCTCTCTGTTGATGTTGGCCTCAGGCTCTGCAGGGGAACCTGGAAGCAATCTCCGCGCACCGACCGCTTCTCTTTCCCTCTCACTTGTCCACATGTTGCAAAACAGCTGTGCTAATTCCAACACATGTAGCTCAGAGCGTTCACATAATGTGCAATAACGCATAAATCTGAACACACATCAGTGGTTTTTGTGTGTGCCAAATCCACAAAGGAAGATGGCATATAGTTCCCAACGGAAATGTGATCTAATTCAAAAGAAAATGGTGGGGATTATAAAATTGAATGCCAATTTGGATCAGAGTTAAAACGGTTATGATTTCACACTATAATGGCTGAAGACAGCCAAACCTGAACACCAGGCAACAGGTAAGAAAACATTTACAGTCTTTACAAATTATGTTTTAACTACCTGACAGGAGAAGAATCACTGAAACTTGCCAGACCACAAGAAGCCACTTCAGATGGTGCATTACCCTGACTGGAACATCACGATGTCAATCTGCAGATTTGATCATCCATCATCAGCCTGAAGGGCGCTGCCCTCCCAGGCTTACGTAGGACTAAAAGGCGTTTATGTCTAAGCAACCTGCCATCGAACAGCTCAGACAACCGAATGTTTGAAAGGCGGCCAAATGTGGAGATGATAATTCATCTGGCCCTCTGAAGTTTATTCACCTCAGCAATGTATATACGAACATCCATCCTCTTAACTCGCTCAGGCATCGTTATGACACCAGCAATTTCTTATCACTGTCACTTCAAAAGGCCAAAACATTTTTCACACACACATAAAAAAAAACAGAAGCGCCGACACGCTTGAGTAATGTCGCTACACAGCAGCTTTTGTCATCATCATTATGGTTCCCTTTACCGTAACGCAATCGAGAACAACTCTGAGCTCGCTTCTTCCCTTGTATGATTATTTCTTTATAAGTCCAGACAGCTTTGATTAAAACCACTGTGAAACACACTTGTCTGCCATGGTTTCAGCTGATTCCAGGAACGCCGTCTGCTCGAGGGCCTCTGGTCCTGCTTTTCCATCCACTCTGACTGCAAAACAACTTAGTCACAATTAACAACGGAACCATGGCAGCACATGGCCTGAGCCCAAGACGGGTATAACAGATAACCAGAACAGGTATAACAGATCTCACTTGTTGATGCTATAGCAGCTTGCTAGCACGAGGCATCTGTTGGTTTAGCATGCAGTACCATTGCGTAGCCTATTAACTGTTAAACTGGTAATGACAGGATTTATCATCTGCTGTGACACACCTGTGACCAGGTCAATGTTTTGATGGGAGATAATTGAAGTGTTGTCACAGAACTTCGGATTGATAAACATCTGAAAATCTCAGATCCTTCAAACAAGACACTGATTGTGTCTGTGCCTGTATTAAGTTAGCTGAACAGCCTGCACCATTTCAGCACAAAAACTGAGAGCAGGTCACATTCTACTGCCTTCACCACTATAAAGAAAACATATGCAACAAAGAAAATACACTTTAACACAGGCGCACAAACACAGAGAGAGAGAGGGAGAAAGAAACAAAACAAGAAAGAAAAAAGGGAGAAGGAGAGGAGGAAGTGGGGAGAGAGAGGGAAGACGAGAGAGAATGGATAAACAACATCTCTGGTGCCCTTAAGCACACATCAAGGGAGAGAAGCGGTGCCAGTGTTGTCCATGAGAGAAGCAGAGTGCCAAATCAGCAAGGCTTATTTTTCACAGAGAAAAACTAATCCTTAAGCAACAAGATCTGGTTATGTATTATATTACTTTGAAGATAACATGCCAATAAGGTAAAAGCAACAATATTTCTCGCCCTACATCAGCTCATTTGTGCTACTTTTCTAATAAAGGGGCTAGATGCATATGGAAATGCATCAGGAGAAATTTCAATCTTTTCAAACAAAAACATTCCTGTGCCGTAAACATCATAAGGCCAATATAAGAGCATGCATAAATGCAACAAAATGTCTATAATGCCATAGATTTTTGGGGTTTTACTATATAACTAGAATGCGTTTCGTGAACGAACTGCGAGAGTGTGCTTGCTCTGTTGCGGCCATGACCTTTGACGTTGCAGCCATAACATCACACAAAAGATCAGATGCAACCAAGCTCAACCATTATATTTTGGCTCCACTGACGTCTAGACATATGACGGTGTCTTTGTTGTTCTGTTTTTGTGTGCTTGTTTATTGTGAAAGGGTGTAGTGTGTTACATTTAGCTTGGAGAAGTCTTAAAATAGGCTCCAAGTGACATTTGTCTTATTGTGTATGTGTAATTTACCTCCAAAGGTCGTGTTATTCCATGAGTGCACCTGAATTGTGCGGTATTTGCTGAGTTTTAATCTGCTTGTTTTAATTGTGTGTGTTGCGGCTGCAATAAATCTTGTCTGTGCTTCAAATGTAAATATATTTATTGTCTCTCTATGGTGGAAATCAGATGTATGATGGAACTTGCATTTACTATGCACAAACATTTCAGCTGTCATGGTGATAATAGTTCCAGAGTTTCGTTATACTGACTTACTGAGCTAAGTGTTGATACACTTCGTAAGAAATTATTATCTAGGTAAAAGGAAACATCTCTGCAACAATATTGGAATGAATGCGGTGGCTTGTTCATACGGAAAACAGGTATCTAAACGCGATCATATGGATCATTTGTAGGACGACGCACACCGAAGTAGAATTTAGTGCGATGCACTGTTCTAAATCTAGCTACAGACAGACGTGAATTACATTGAAAAATCGCCGTGGTCTACGCAGCTGTTTTTAATTGATGTAGCCTAGAGGTGTATTTGGCTAAATGATGGTTGAGATTGTTAAAATTGTCGATTTTTGGCCAGATAGATTGCCTACCTCTTGCAAAGGCAAACCTTTGTCTGGAATACAGGCAGCTCATGAGTATGGTTGTCTTTGGAACAGAATGTGTACAAAATTGCAGTTGAAATAATCGCACAGACATTTAATCTGTGTGCCAGTTGCATGTTAGCTCCCGCTAGCATGTATGCTAATAGCTTAGCTTAGGTGGTATACTTCCACTTGCTTTTTACATTTCCATGGCTGTGTGTGTTGTGTTAACCCTGTCTCTTACTGTCTGTGTAAGAGGAGGTTGAAACTCTCAGCCCAGCTAGTCATTTATTTATTTTGATGCCACCGCCGTGTTACAGAAATAAAGTCTCTTGTCCTAGAGTGGTAGACGTCACAATGGCTCAAGATTCCCCCATGTTAGTCTATGAGAGAAAAAGGATGATGAAAAAGAGGAATAAAAAAGGAGTGGCAAGGAGAACCGCCACGAAAAGATATAGCAGGTTGCACCGGATCGGGCCGGACGTTTCGGTGTGAACGGCGTCTGTACCTCGAACGAGCGAGGCTTGATTCGATGCAAGAAAAACGGGCGGAATAAAGAAAATTTCGGGCAAGCACACTAATAAGGTGCACATTCCATTACGAACTTCTATAACTAAACAAATCCCATATAACTAAATGTGTGGTCGACAAAGACTACAGACTCTGTATGAAATGTGTTTGAAATATGTATATGTGTGGGTTCCATTCTCACTGGAAAAAACCCAACTTCTAACAACATATGGATTTGATTACTCCCTCAAACATTTGATGGTTATGCATAAAGGAATGAAAAATAGCAATTCATCTTAACCTAATTTTGTTTCATTTGATTTCTTTTGTAAATTTGGCCTAATCTCCTGCATTTGACAGATATCGCAGACTATCCAAGTCTGGTCTCGTCGTATTTCGTCTGGATAATGGGGACATCAGAGGACTGCATTTTGCCTAAGAAGGCATTAGGCAAAGAGATCATTCAAGATAGTGACCGCCTGTAAAAAAAAAAAAAAGTCCATGGAAGAAAAAATAACTTCAAATCTACATGGCCTTGTATTTTTCATTTCACAGATGACTTAGACCAATACTATTCACATGAAAGTAGGAGCCAAAGCAGCTGTTTCATGTTGCATCTGTTTACAAACTCAACCGAGAGAAAAGCACAAAAGAAATAAACATTAATTTGTCATTTAGAGAGTATTGGAATTGGAAGCCTATTTTGTGATGTCAAACATACTTCTGTGCACTGAGCCCTCACTCACTCACACTCTTACCTGCAGTTATATTAGCAAGGGCCACCAAGTCCACTGTTCAAATGTAAACTGTTTGATTTATTTCAGATGGCAGGTGGCCCAGGTACCTTTATCAACAGAATAAACCCAACCTCTGATTACCTCCAGCAAGGAGGTTATGTGATCGGGTCCGTTAATTTATTTGTCCGTCTGTTTGACTGTTTGTCTGTTTGTCTGTCTGTGGACAAGATTTCTCAGAAACTACTGGGCGGATCTTTCTGAAATTTTCACAAGAGGTGGATCTTGGTCCTGGGACATCCCCATTAAAATTTCAGGATGATCCGGATCTGGATCCGGATTTGTGTACCTCCTTGCTGGAGGTCAGAAATCTCGGATTGCTCTTGTTTTGTTATGTTTCTGGTCTCACTACACTTGCCTCAAGTTGATTTGAAAAAGTTAGGCCACGGAGGTTGTGATGACTTGTGCTTGACAAACATAAATGTGCAAAATCTCATCTTGTCTGAACTGAGGTGAGCTTTGAGAACCTTGTGCTCAAGTCAGTGTGCACCTGTTTGGCTGTGGGTGTGTGAGTCTCCATGTCTCGGTCTTCAGCCTTCGTATTCAAAAAGGACACATTGACCTAGAAAGAAGCAGCAATGTTGAGTCGAGCAAATCCCTATGAGACTTGGGCAAATGGTAAGACATACCAATCAGTACGGTGAGAAAATACTCAACAATGGTTTCTATGATGTAATGGTGATGTACTTGGAACTGGTCAATTTGTGTAAGTACAGTGCACGCATAAAAAAATCAGATATATAAGGAATATTATATTTGAAAACAAGCTCATATGTTATTATGTGCATAAAAAATATATAAAAAGACGAAGAAAAGAGGTTACAGTCTGAGTGAATTTGTAGCATTTTTAGTTTTTGATCATATTACAAAAAGTGTTTAACAATACAAAACAAACAACATTAAGTTTGTGTGTGATATAAGGGGACATCACATTATACTTTTCTAAAATAGCAATAGAAATGTTTTAAATTGGTCTATAAATACTAACTTCACAAGACAATTAATACTCCTCTATACAATTTAACTGATACTGGTACAAATAAAAGCATTATTTACAACTCACAAATACTGACATTCGGTAACTAGAGTTACAAACTTAAAATCCACTGGTAAGCTGTTGATTTAATAGGCAAACACCACATTTTGGTCATTATAATTGATAGCTTAATATAGTGTCACTGTATCCACACTTGTAGCCACATGTTAGAACTGATCTGACCTGGTTAATAATCCATGTAAATAATACAACTTGCAACATCAGAAAGGTATCCAAAAGCATTTCCACCTTCTAATCAAACATTTTCTAATCTGCAAGAACATTATTTATGCCACACTCCAACACTGAAATCTCACATCTTTGTTATAGACCAGTCATGTAACCATTTAAAAATTTGAACAAGGACACTACACAGCCTGGTGACTAAAAAGATATCTTATGTCCCACAAAGAGGGGAGAGATTTCATGGAGATGTTGCATTTCTCTCCGCATCTCTGGACAAACTGTGTAGAAGGGATTTCTGAAACGCCTCCTCAGAAGACTCCGGGATAAGAAACTCCAGAAGCAGATCAAAGATGCAGTAGACCAGGTGCCTGAGCATATGACCAGATGTCAAAAGGTGAAGACACACACACACACACACACACACACACAGACACAGACACACACACACACACACACACACACACACACACACACACACACACACACACACACACACACACACACACACACACACACACACACACACACACACATACTCACATACACACACACGCACACACACACACACAGAGTTTACACCACACATAGAGAACCCATAGACAGCACGTATCCCAAATCCCAGAGAGCCTCCAAAAAAGGCTGTACTTTCCATTACACCAGACATCCTACATACCTCCCTGATGTGACAAAAGCACATTCATCACTGTGCTTTATGTAAGCATTAAGCACAAACCTGATGCAAGTTCATTTTAAACTTAGTGTGGTCTGGTCGCCTGTCTGAGAGACCTAGGGCATTGGCTTGAAAGAGTGCGCCTAGGTATGGCCAAGTAGATTACCTGTTGATGTTGGGATCCTGCAGGGACCCCAGCACATGCTCCCAGCTCAGTCTGTACTTCTCAGAGCCCAGCATCTCAGAGATGAGATCTACACACACACACAAGGGTCATGAAAAGGCAAACATGTACATTAAACACATTTATGAACTGCATAAGAAGCTTCTGGTCTTGTGTTCCTTATACCCCAATCACATAGTGTATTGCTTTTCCATTATATTCCAATGTAAAGACAACACATGTATGTATTACATTATGGAAATGTATTAAAAGTCCACTGCAATTATGGGAAAACATTATTAATGTTTTTCAGGGTGAAAACACCTAAAAAACTCTTAGCCAGAAAAAATGCTACATCTTTTAAATATTCACCTAATTAGCCAACTAGTAAGCAACATTCCCCTGAACTATAAACATAAGCCTAATAGTGACAATCAATCGTCTGAAGTTATTTAGACACATTTTGCTTGCTAAAATGTTTCCTAAATGGCATGTTGTTCTACTGACTAACAGCCTTACTCAATATAACCACACAAATGCTCAAATCTAATACAAATTCACTAACAAATCTGGCACTCTACTTTCAAGTCATTGAAGAGATGCAGTTGAAAGATCGTGCTTCGGAATGAAGACCAAATGATATGATGTAACTTTAAATTCTCCAGACATAGCTTGATGTGTTGTGGTCTGGAAGATCAGGGGGGAGATGAGGACTGGGTGGGTGGGGTGGGTGTAGGGTGCTGCATACAGCTGACCTGGTAGCATCTGGGTGAGGCAGTCCAGGCACTGCTGCCTGGTCTCCTCCCTCTGCTCGGGGCTCCGCTCCGGTTGCTGCTCGGCAGGCAGCTCCCCGCCAGGCCACACCGCCTCTTGCAGTACGCGCAGATAGATCACCCAGCAGGGGGCGCTGGTCAGGTGCCTGATGCCCACATCCAGCCACCTGGGATCGGGGGCGGAAAAACAACACATGCTGTTAAATAACTGACAATCCCTCAAACTTCTCACGTTATTTTCTCAGACAGTCTGTGAGAGCGAATAGGCATTACAGAGTTTTGTTTTGAAGTGCCTTTTGACCACTGAGTTTCACAGTGCGGGGTGTAAGCGGGGGAGCGATGCGAGCATGTGCACATCAGAGTGATGTTCTAGACGCGTGGAGTCGACCTTGAGTTCACTCACTCAGACAGACAAACAGCAGGGGCCCTCAGCTCTATGGGTTCGAATGGGGGATGATTTATTTCAAGTGTTGACGCACATACCCAGGCACATAAACACACACACATACACATACGCACACAAACACACACAGACAGGGGGTCACCCAAATCCGACAGCATGACACATAACACAGGTCTGTGTTCGTGTAGAGTGCAAAGGCTTTACCCCCCATCACCTGATGTTGGGTGCAGATACTTCGCCTGGACATCTTCAGAACTGTGTGTACACAGTCCGCTTACAGGAATGTGGATAGACATTTTCATGGAGGGACCGATAGCACAAAGCAGCCACAGACCATAGCTTTATTCGTAAATCCAATTTAGTAGCACACAAAAATGAGTTTGCATATACTGTGCATTCACTTGCTGCTTTTACAATAGGCTGCAAGATTTAACATTCACAATCCATCAAATCTGACAGAGGCAAGACAAGACCAATGAACATTAAAATAACGTAATACAGATGTTGTTATGCAATGCTGAGAATTCCTTGAAAATCACTTCAAAATTACTACAAGGGTCCGTCTCCTTCAATCACGTTTTTTTTTGCTCGCTCTCGCTCGACTTCTCCGTGCATTTCTGCGCGTCTAATCTAATTAGCCTTTTAAACTGTTTTGACTTCCTGGTCTTTGGGCTGAGACGTTGTGCTCAAAGCTGCAGCTGCTCTTTTAGGGGCGCAGAAAAGGGGGAAAAGGAGGGAAAGAAAGACAGAAAAAAAGAGGGAAAGAAGGCAAAAAGATAGAGAGAAAAGAAATGGAAAGAGTGGACAATGATTCTGTTTATATATCCATTTGGAGGCTTTTTTTTTTTTTTCATTTTTATCTAGACAATGTGGCAGAAGCTTCCAATGACCAAACTGTTACGGTCAGACACATGCGTCCTGACGCCATCTGGGCAGCCATCGCCACGGCTTGTCTGAGAGAATGTGTCAGACCGAGGGCCACTCACCGCCTGCTATGCTGTGTGTCCTCACTGCCACTGCTGTAGTTGGTTAGAGCATTTTCAGGCCATGCTGCGGCGTCTTCTCTTCAAGGCCCACGAGGGCCAGTGGACCACTGCACTCTTGTAAGTGTTTAGTCCAGCTTTCACCAGTCCCCATGCGTGTCTCACGTACACAGCAAACACACTTCAGAAGGTGTTGGGATCCAGACACATTCGATGCCAAATGTGCAAAAACGGCCTGCAGATCAATGGCACCAGGGTTGATGCGAATCTCTGGCTATTTCAAGAAGCAGTCAGTGTGCATCAACATTTAACCGTGTGCTAAGATTCTGTTTGACACATCTAACAGGGCAATTTGGCATGACGCATGTGGATGGAGACTCGCTGCTTCGCATGGCTCTTTGAACCCGGCTGTATTGTGTTGCTGTGGTCTCGCTGTCTCCACGACCCCAAAGTCTTAGTCTCAACACGTCTCTCATGCGAGGCAAGTCACACTCAGTTTCAAGGAGAACAACTTTCTGTGAGGTATGACACATATAAACTATCGACGATAAAGAGGGAACACATTCTCTGAAAGCATGGAGAGCTCAGGCAGGGCTCTGGTTAAAGTTTGTGGCAAAGCCCCACATGCGTATATTTTTCCACTATTGCGTGTGGTGTACAGTTCTGGAGGTGGCCATGCTGATATGGAGTATACCAGAATAGAGGGAGGTCAAACACAGCTCTGAGATAACTTGTGCTTGAAGCAGAAATAGCAGGATGGATGGAGGGCATTTATTTTTGTGAGCCCCCCGCCCCCCCCAGACACACACACACAGACACATACAGACACACACACACACACGCATGCACACACACACACACACACAAACACACACACACACACACATACACACGCACACACAGGCACACACACGTGTCTGTCCGCAGACTAAACAAGAGCGGCTCCTGTGCAGGCCGCCGGCACAAAAGGAAGAAAAACAGGACACCCCTCATCAGGTCTGCAGACAACAGACATCCTCCGCCTTCCCAGAATCCCTTAAGGCCTTCATGGAAAACGCTCCAGATCCGCACCTGCACCTGCGTCCTCGACTCCTTCATCCAGATCCCCCCCCGCCCCACTCCTTCCCTGTCTGAACAGTGATATCATCCGGTCTGTTTAGAAGCCGACGCCATGCTCTAGCCTCCTCTATCCTCAATGAATCTAAATGGTTTCAGACTCTGGCTTAATCCAGCGTTATTCCTGTGTGTGTCTCATTCCTGACATTTGTGCAACGTGAGACGGCAGGAGGTCGCCGCCGAGAGCGTGCCACAAAAGACCCCGTGCAGATCGGGTGTGCTTGCAACATAAACACCTGACAGCTTTTGTGAACACACCAATTTCAACCTTTATAAGAGAGGTCAAATGTGGAGCAATTATTCCCCAGCAGTGGGGCAAGTGTGAAGCTTTCTTTACTGTAAACCAGCTCTCACAGGAATCCTCTTAAGATCAGTGCTGATGGGGTATCGATGGGCAGTTTCTTTTTTAGGAAGTGCCTGGGCCTCTGTAGTATAGTGAGGTGAAGTGGCCATGGTGGATGATTGGGACTTTTCCTTCATCTGTTTGCAGAGCATCGGTCGTCAGCACAGCCCGACTCCAAATGACCTGCCGCTGGCTTTGCTCGCCTGGGCCGAGTCGTTCTATAGCACTGACACGTAGGAAAAACGTGAAGCGCTTCTCGAGGCTAAATAGAAACACGCTGTTGAGTAAAGTCCATGAAAAACCACACTATTGCCAATCACATAAAAGAAAATATGGCCTGGCACCAGACCTGAAAAAAAGGAACGGTCTGCGAATCAAGTTACATAAGCATGTTCTAGTACAAGTATAAAAAGAGGAATAATAAAATATGACCTTACCACACATTCAGATGCTGCCAAAAGTTTATCTATCTGCTGAAATGCTTTTTTTGGAAGAAATCACTTGAACCAGACAAGCAGCAACATTACTAGTAAATCAAATTCTTTTTTGTTATTTCAGTATTTTTATTGTGTCTTCGTTAGGTACTCAAAAGAAATGCATTCCTTGTGCAAATAATCACTTTTCTAAAGGTGCATTATGTCGTTTTTGGTATCAATATTTCAATTCTGTAATTTGAAACGCATTATTAGAAGAAACGTTTTTTTAAATAGTTAATTAATTACATTGTGATTGTCTGTTTCCAACTTCTAGTGTTCTTTAGGTGGTATATGGGTATTTAGCTTTAAAACAATACACACATTAAAGGCGCATTTGTCTAGAATACTGTGTATTTCACACTTTGAAGGCGCATTTCCTAGAATACTGTGTTTTTCAAAGTCAAGAGTTTCCACTCTATGTTGTGTTTGGCATTGCACTGCGCTGTGTTCCATTGTGATGTGCTGTTATGTGTTGTGTTACTAAGTGACCCAAGCCTTGATTTAATAACGCTAACGCTCAAATTGCCACGATGAGGAAAAGACAAAAGAAGTACATCATTCTGTGAGGGTGTCTGCCTGGGAAAGGGCCTGTGTAACCAGCACGCATCCCACTGCGCCTCAAGGTTAAATGGGATAAAATCAGTGCAGCTCCGGGCTCCGGGTGAGGCTTTGATTAAGCCCGGGCCTCCCACGCACAGCGCCAGCTCATCGACATGGATCAGAGGGCATTTCCCAGAAGGCCGAACGTGGTGGGGCTGCTGGTAACTCCTGAATAGGCCTTGGCACAAAACTTATCCGTCACGGGCATAAGTGGATAGAGGACACACATAGTAGAAGACTGAGCCTGTGGTGAGATCCACTGTCAACGCTGTTCTTGATTGGCACTCAGAATATAACAAGATTGCAGCTATACATTGGCAGTTTGCGCCACTGTATCATCATTCTCTTGTTATGATGATATTTCCCACCATCCTCTGAGTTAGTTTCTGAGAAAAGGACACCATGCAAGTCATTTTATGTTCCCTGAAAAATGGAGTAAAAGTTACTCTCTAGTGGTTAAATTAGCTACATTCCAATATATCTGGAAAAATGTTTGTAAGATCTGCAAAATACCTTTTACGGGGTTTACTTGCATTTACATGTTTTTCAACACCCAGACCATAGTAAAGTGATTTGTCATGTCCATGTAGAGGCAGGAAAGGCTAGGAGAGAGTAATGCTACAGTCTGTCCCCTGCTGAAACCTGGTGGAGATGCTTCACTCTTTCTAATTCTTCTCCAGTCTCAAGCCATCACAGTGGCAGCTTGGGATGTACCCGAATCCAAATACGTTATGTGTAAAATAATAGCACAAATAATGCGATGGAAACAGGTGCATTTCTTTCTTCTACCCGAAGTTGTTCGTTAATATTTGTAAAAAAAAAAGGTCAGCTCCATCCGTCAGCATTCATATCATTGCAAATAGCCACAAGATAAAAATGTCCATTCTGTTTGCATCCTCAGAGGTGTATTGTATTGCCAATTGATATTAGGAAACAATAGAAAATACATTTGCCCAATTTAACACAATATCCGCTATAAACCACACCTAGGATTTAAAACGAAATCTTAATTTGCCCAAGTTCCCCCCAGAGGCAGATTACAAAAGTATGTAAGGCAAAATGGGAACATTTTAGAGTACTTCGTTACTTTAGGTTGGGAGGTGATAGGTGAAAAATCCACCCTAGTTACCTCAGGACTCCGGAGCTGCATGTAAGTATATTTATTACACAAACAACAACAAAAATTGAAATCGGGCTCCCCTCCCAGCACAAGGCTGAAAGTGAAGGCAATGATAAACCCATCGCACAAGGTTTATATAGTCAGAAGTTTAGCTGTCAGCAGGGATAACCACGTGGTGAATTTCTCACGTCCGAGGCTCCCTGTCTTGCAAGGATGGCAGTTTTGCACAAGGTCGGAAGAAGCAGAGTTCCCTTCTTATCTCCTCTGGTCTAAACATGCTCTTGTTCATATGCAGACTAAAGGGCACCAAATATTCTAGTTACAGACACAGAAAGTCATGCTCCTGCTTTCATAAGCACATGATTCATTCAAGGAATATATTAATACAAGGCACTTGATTATTATATTCTTAAGTCATTAACAGTGTTTGGAAATAATCTCTATCAGAGGTCATCAATGTCATTCTCCTAGTTAATCGATTATACATGGAAGTCCATAGTAGACTACAAACACATGACCTCAGAGGTCTATTGCTTTGCCAATTAATATTAGGCTAGAATTTTTTTTTGCCAAATTTATAACAATACCCACTATACACCACACCCGCTTAGTGGCACGGTGGCTAAGGTGCTTGCACTGCCGCCTCACAGCAAGAAGGTCATGGGTTCGATTCCCGCACTGTTGTTCTCCCCGTGTTCACAAGAGGTTTCCTCCACTAAGAACCCCAACAGAAGAACAGACAAAAGTGAAATAACAGAACACTCTTAAAAGCTCCCACTGCTCCTGGAGGAGTGACAGTCTGGGACGGGTTAATGCAGTCAAATTCACAGCGACCTTGGCCTGTGTGTGTGTTAGTGTGCGTTGCCACCTAATAAATGCACGTGTGCGTTGCTGTGTTTCATTGTGCAACAATAAACTGACTGTCAGCCTTGCTTGTTTTGTTTCTGGTCCTCTATCCGAACAGATACAGAGACAGATCATTCTGTTGGCTGAACAGATACTGATACATGTAATGATGATTGGAAACCTCTAATTGCACATGCGACACAGGCGGATGCTTGAGGGACAAACTGATTTTTTAGACAGAGGTCTTACCCTCTACCCCTTAGAATGCAAGGTGTGTCGGAACACCAAGTGAAGCATGGCAACATCAAATTCGGTGACACTGCAGCATCAACAAGACAATGTCAAAAAGCTGCATGACTTTTCCTACTCAGGCCTGGATGACAAACTAGAAGAACTGTAATGAATGCATCTTGATGCATATAAGCAACGCCCAGTACCACTCCTTATAAAAGCTGTGAATTTACAAACAAAGCTGAGTATTGCTTAGGAGTAGTAGTCAAGGATGGCATTACAAATCAGAAATGTATTATTTTAAGAATAGCTGCAGGCATATTATTATTTGCAACATCAGCTGCAGGCTCTCACCCAATACCCATATATTTGCCTGCTATGATCTCTAAGAACAGACTGCCCTGGCATGGTCCATGTGAGACTGTGACCCTTTGCAGTAGGAAACAAACCTTCCAACATCCACATGCATAAACTCCACGTATGCTAACACACATAGACACATACTGTTACGATCCATTCAAGTTTGGATTATGATTAAGCCTCTGACCCTTACTCTGGTTTCTTTCCGACTGTAATCTTCAGTACTCGCGTTAAACTGCTAGACTTGTGTATCGCTGTGTGTTAATACGTTGAGGTGGGATCATTTAGTACATACCAAGTCCATATTTGAGTTGCGCTGTCATGCTCCTAATTAGTCACATTACGATATTGTCTGGTGGTGTCCAGAGCCTATTTGAAGATCACATTTGTCCAATTAGCTTTTATGGTAATGTGTGTGTGTGTGTGTGTGTGTGTGTGTGTGTGTGTGTGTGTGTGTGTGTGTGTGTGTGTGTGTGCATATAATCACTTCTTTAAAGGTGCATTATGTAGTTTTTGGTATCAATATTTCTCATCTCACATCAATGATGTAATTCTGAACGCATAATTAGAAGACACAGTTTTCAAATAGTTAATTCAGTACATTGTGATTGTCTGTTTCCAACTTCTAGTGTTCTGTAGGTGGTATATGAGTATTTAGCTTTAAAACATTACACACATTAAATGCGCATTTTTATAAAATACTGTGTATTTCAGCCATCGAAGGCGCATTTCCTAGAATCCTATGTTTTTTTTTTCAAAGTCAAGAGTTTCCACTCTATGCTGTGTTTCGCATTGCACTGTGTGTGTGTGTGTGTGTGTGTGTGTGTGTGTGTGTGTGTGTGTGTGTGTGTGTGTGTGTGTGTGTGTGTGTGTTTGTGCGAGCGTGACTGTGCATCCACAGCAAGAGCTCATTTAATTTGCAGTGCCACATGTTAATCAACAATGCTCAATGTTTTAAGTTGTTGCATTTTCAGAACAGTTTGTTCTATGAAGAGGGAACACCTCATGTTGAGAGGGGAGACACGAGTCAAATGGATCGGGACCATTGTGTAATAACTCTGTTTAAAAGCGTTCCATCGACGCCATGCCAAGATATGCGTTAAACTGTGAAAACAAGAGCAGGGCTCCCAGACTGTGCTCCTGCAGAGAGAGATTTGTCCAACCATAGGAAAACTGGTAAAGTAGACTCTCAAACTAGGGAATTATGGGCAATAACAGGCAAGTGCCAATACTCATGGTGAAGAAAGTCAAGGGGTTTCAAAATCAGATTACACAGAACTGCTCTCAAATCCGAAGCAGAACCCCTATTTAGGGACCCATAACTCAAAAGCAGACACCCCCCTCCACACACAGGCACACAAACACACAAACACACAAACACACACACACACACACAAATACAGACAGAAAGACAGACGCGCCCACACACACACACACACACACACACACACACACACACACACACACAGACGCACGCACACACAGGCACACACACAGACACACACAGACTCATGCATAAATACAGACAGAAAGACAGACACACACACACACACATGCACGCGCACTTGGAGACAAACATAACCCACCCACGGAGGTTCATGCCTCATAAGAAATGCCTGAGCTCACTGACCGCACTCTCCCTTCTCCCCACACTCTGTCCTCCAAGCTTCACTCACACCTTTTATGCCAAATCTGCACCCCTCAAACTCTTAAAATGGGAATTGCAAAGAGACAGAAAAAGAGAGAGAGAGAGAGAGAGAGACTGAGCGTTTTTTTCCGAAGCGCCCGGACCCTTTTACCACGTCGTTGTATCACTTCGCCGAGTCTGGCCGGCAGAGCCCTGGCTTGTGCAATGGGACAGATGCAGAGGGGGTGAAGAGGTCGAATAGTTCTGCCCTGCTCCAACTCATTAGAAAGTTCCTAAGTTCTTCGACATGCCTTTGGAGGAATGCTCCTCACTGATAAAGAGGACCTTTGCCAGATGAGGCCAGTAGTAGAGGTCTCAATGTCTGACTCCTCCATCCATAAAAAAAAAAAAAAAACCCCAAGGACCAAGGAATCGCACGACCTTCTCACTGTCTTCACTCAACTTCTTCACTTCCTTTCTTGGGTTAGGGCCAAAATCTACCGAAACCTGTTACTACACTCCCACCTTTTCCCCCTACAACTGATAGAATGAGTTATCGTTCGGATGCTTGACCAGGTTTCGTGGATGGAAATAAGAAAGAGGAAATTAAGACAAGAGTTGTGGTTTTCATCCTACAGGCACTTGCTTCAGAACATTCTACAATAAGTCATGCACTGAGTGCTTTCTGGTTGGCTGGATCTGCAACCCCCCATTCCTATATTTTTGTCATCATGGCCACTTTTAAGAAGTTTACCAAAAGCACTATGACTATCCTTGATGGTTATGCTGCACTGGCAATGCCTTGGGTGTGTAACTGTACATTAAGACACAAAATGGAAGTAACCCCTGTCTGAAGTAAAAAGATCAGATGTGAGATGTTATCATACACCTGTCAGGCATGGTGCAGTTTATCCTCATGGCCACACTGATCTCCGTGCACAAACTCAGCGCAGGTTTTAGGACACTAACCCTGCATTCCTAGTGCAGAGGCTCAGAAGCCCGCTCAGTGGTCCAGCCCAGGGAGCCGGGCTCTTCACACCAGGCCCGGAACATTCCGTGCCCCAGACACAACTTTACGGGCAGAGCCACGGGGGGTACTGATTTAGTCTGGGAGGAGCTAACTATACGCACTATCAGTTACCCTCCTCGCTCCCCCAAACCCATCAACACCCACAGCCAGGTTAGGCACATTAAGCGGGGAAAACAATCTCTATAATTATTCCCACATCAAGTGTTAGGAGGCTATGTCACTGGCGGCATATGGCGCTCAAAGGCATCTGTGCCAGGGCTGACACTTTGAGGTCTTCTTATAGTCCAGTCCCCACTGACACATATACTCACCCAATAATGACATCAGCACGCAATCAGCCGTGGGCAGCATGGGATTGGGTATCACCACAACAACATGTCATCACTCACACGGCACAGCCGCATGAGCAGTACGACACACACACACACACACTCTACACTGTCTGGCGGGCTATGGGAGGATCATTTCACACTAAGAAAAGAACTGCTGCTGCTGTTTACAATTACACTTTTTTTTATATAATGAAAACTCTGCTGACACAAGGTCTGCTTAATCTAAATAAAAAAACATAGATTTTCTAAGAAGCTTTACGATGCTTGCATGCATTTCTGCTATTAAACACAAACATCTAGCTGTTTAACAAAGCTTTGCTTTTATGCATTTTTAAAGGCAACATTTTTTTTATATTATCACCTCTTTTATGATGTTCATACTTAATAAGCAATAGCACGCCACAAGATAATTGAATAAACTGGGACAAAAAATCATCTACTGCCAAAGCATTCCATAGCAGAAAGGGCTGAAGGAATGCTTTCTGTGCGTGCAAATAAACATTAGCCAACTGCAAGCGGAGAGTGGAAACATTTGCCGGACTGACACTGACAAGCCCATAATTATCAGCCCGGATAGGATGGATGCAACCTCAGCTTCCCTAAATCAGCTATTCTCTACTTCCATGTTGGGTCAGGGCTAGCCACTCTGCAGTCTCCCACCCTGCTCTGTCCTCCCAAGCGTGGAGCGTGTTTATCCTGCAAGAAGCCCCAGAGCATTCGCCGCTTTAATCGCCGCTTGACGTCAAGCGCTCTTTAAGACACCTGCCAGATGTCTCTTATTGCACACGGTAAATCATTTTCCTCAGAAACAAAAACCATTCCACAATATAAACTTCAGCTCTGGAGAAAATCAATTACGTTTCATTCCAGAAACGGCTTGTTTGTGGTGAACCCAATAATCGTTTTGTTCGTCACCTCTTCGGACACAGCAGAAATGTATATGAGGGGAAAGTCTGTTCACCCTTACATGGCCTAAATAACCAACCTTTCACCAAGCTCGGCTATCAACGTCTAGTCTTTGCAGCACACATTTCATAAAAGCCCTTTACCCACTATATAAATAAAATAAAGCCTTCTAAATGAACACAGATACATCCAAAGCCCCTCTTTTTATAAATAAATGGGAATATTATGCAACAGCACATTTAATCACATCTACTTGTGTACTGTTGTTTTTGGATCAGGGCTGAACAGTTATCGTTCATTATTCTATGGTTGCAAACGGACCAGTCAAGAATTCACTCGGCCTCCTAGAAGCGGGGTGTCTGGGCAGCCGACACGCCAATTCATTACAGACGTGGGACAGGTCAATCATGTGCTACCTGAACCCATCTAAAAGACGTGAACTAACCAACATGCTGAAAAAAACAAGACTAAACAAGGTTTGTTTAGTGGGACAGGTGCACCCTGCGGGCAATGCTGTTATAAACTGAAGCTCTGTCCATAAATGGAATCCTCTTTTTTTGAACGTTCCCCACAAATACTTTGCCCATATTGACAGAGCATGAGAAATATAAGCATGCCGTAAAGTTTTGCAGGCCTTCTTAATTCTCCTTCTCAGAGATATGCATCAGTGTCGAGCCTCAGCAGGGTGTCTAGAGCTGTGACAGCATTAAAATATAATTTGTGATTATGTAATGATTACGGCCACAGAATCCAAATAGTAACTGCTCCTCAAAATGACACTCCCTACATGGTGTGATGTCTTGCTTGCTTGCGTGTTGCAACAATGGGAAGTCAGTTAAGGACACTGAATATTCTTGGCCAGGACTCTCTGCTGTCCAACAAAGATACAGTGTCTGTCTTATCAAAGCTCTGGAACTTATCAAAGTCAGATTCACTCCACTTGTAGCGCATAACATGGCTATGTATCATTCAAATAACAGTGTGTCTCTTTGGTACACTGGTGGAAAGGATAATCTTTTTGCATCCATAATCATTCATCGTTTGCCACTAATCAACAAACCATTTACTCATTATTGTTTATAGCTGTGGTAGAACATTAAAGGGAATGATTCAATAGGAGTTAGTTATTTTTATACAGCTTTTAGTGATTCTGTGTCAATACAGCTACTCAAGTCTGTAGAACTTAAGATCTATGCTGAATCCCTTTGATTTTGACGGTTGACACAATGTTACCTTTCAATGAAGGTGCCAAACAGCAGTCTGATGGTCTTCTGGATATTCTCTGTGCACAACCAGCTCCACTGGTCTTTCATCAGCAAGCAGAGGATGTTCAAGGCCACGTCAGCCAGCGCTGTGTCTGCCAATTCAAAAACACGTTGGTGTGCACGTACAAACACACTGACACACACACACACACACACACACACACACACACACACACACATATCCCTCTAAAAGTGTGGTGGAGTGACACTGCCTCCCAGTGGTTGTATGATGCCACTTTGCAAAGGAAGCAGAACATTAGTCAGTGTGTGCCCAACACTCTAGCACCAGTTGAGATCAAATTAATTTAACTGTGTTCTTAGCTGTCTTGTTTGTGTAAGGATCCATCTTATTTGGGTGCTGCTGCCGCTAGCTAAACACCAGAAGGGTCATTCTAATCCCACTCACTCCATTCTGCTTTGTTTAGCAAATTCTAAAATTCATGATCATTCAAATATCAGCCAGACAAAGTCATTCATGGCAAGGTCTCGGGAGGCCACCTGTCGACCGTGATCTTCTCTCCAGAGTTCCGGAACGCTCTCGGCCTCCTCTCGGCTCCACGCCGACGGCTCTACCCTCCTCAGAGGCCCTCCTTTGGGTGCCACACATCAGCCTCTCCTGCTCTCGAACAAGGCCCTCCAGGCCAGTGATGGAGACACCCTGTAGCACCTAAGGGGGAATATATCACATGCCCATGACATATCAGCCATAATGATCAATAGTACAAAGTATATCCAGTGCAGTCTTTTACAACAAATACACCAAAAAAATATCTTATTTATATGTCCATCTTAGCTATCTCTGATTCTCACTTTAGACTAGTTTCACTGTCAATTAAACAGAAAAGGCATTAAACAGAAAAGAGGTGACAAGCCTCACATAGAGGATAGAAGGCTCCAATTGCTACATAAAATGGGCTATTAAATGTTAACATTTGAGCATTGAAAAGAAGCATACATTATTCAAAGCAGGTGCTATTCTTAATAAAGTATAATGAAGGTGGATACAAACACAGGATAAGATTACATACAGTGCTCCCCTCACTGAAAGTGTACATCACTTTGGGTTGCAGGTCAGGGATATTGAGGCTTGGTGCAATCTTACTCGAAAATCTCAGGCGAGATCTGAAAAAGGACATTCATGTGCGAGCTTTTGTTAATCATGGACAGTAGCATTTTAACATGGTTGTGGTTGTTATTCAACTCAACAGTCAGACAATGTAGGTGTTTCAGCTGGCACCGTTTTCGGATATTGCCATCTGATTGGTTCCTTCCATCTGCGTCTCCCTCTGCCTCCTCGGTGGGGCTTGGGAGATCCGAGCGGGGGAAAGCTGTCTTCAGTGTGTCCACTATGGCATTCACCACCAACTGCCACCACAGAAACAAGCAGAGTATTATGCCAGACATCTACATGAGAGTGCAATGTAATCTGAGCACTTTCAACTTTCACGCCCACCCCAGGTGTAATTCTTGAATAGTCCAAATCAACCTGTCACCCTGTCATCTGTTCTTCTTTTTCCATTACAAACTCTATTAACCAACCTTGTCAATCCGTGAAACACTTGGCTTCTTCTCAAATGTCATTCGAGCATCTGTGTTGAGACCCAGGAATTCCTGCATCTCATCACTGTTGGCTGTCTCAGGGATAGCGCAGAGTTGCTGCCAAACACACACACACACACACACACAAACAACATCAATGTGCAAATGCCTTCATGCAATTCGGGACCATTTCACAAATACCAGAATTCTTAAAACCATTGAGGCAGAGGAGGTACTTTGAGGTATGTCTCCAGCTGGCCTTTCCGCGCCTCTGCTTTGTCTACGTCAGCATTCCCAAAGGGAAGATCCGGGAAGAGTTTCTTGGGACCTTTCACATCTGAAATGGCAGTTGATTACAAGTGAGGCAAACTTCTAAACTTTCAGCGCAAATTTGACATATACTTATGTAGAATGACAAGTGGCTTACTTTTGATCATCTTGCGGAGTTCTGGCTTCTCTTCCAGCCGAGTCTGTAGGTTGAGGAACTCAGTATAGCGGTGATTTACTGTGTGATAAGCTACTGACTGGTCTGTTACCGAGCCATCTGAATCTGCCGTAGTCTCATACTACGTACGTTCACGCAGAGAAACGGTAAATGAGAGAGAGAGAGAGAGAGAGATTTTGTAAACAGAAATGGTTTTGAAGAATATATATTTCATAACTGTTTTGGAGGCTAAAGATTAAACAAATGGTACACTGAACTAACACATTAGGAGCATACAGACATAGACTTACCTTCACAGTGTAGAGTGTGTATAGATGTGTACTGCTGCCTCTGTGCTCTTTGGCCATAACTGTCCCTGTGATGCGCAGGTTCTGGATGGCAACAGGTCCCTCAGGACTCCCCAGGGGTTCAAATTTGAAGGGGGGAAGACAGAGACTCCTGGAGGCTGTTGATGGGCTTCCCGGGTGCAGTGGGCCTAACGTCTCCTCCACTGGGCTTTCGGGCCAGGAACGCTGCCCAGATGCCAGAACCTTTTGGGCAGAGCGTTTCCCTGAACCGAGGAACCCGAAGGGCTCTTCATCTGAGCACACGAGTCCACAGAAGTCGGTGGGGGACACACAGTCGCAGAACCTGTCTGTCCTGTCCTCCTCTTTAGAGTTTAGAGACTCATACGAGATCTTCTTCCCGTCTGAGGACGG
This sequence comes from Sprattus sprattus, assembly GCF_963457725.1. NCBI lineage: Eukaryota > Metazoa > Chordata > Actinopteri > Clupeiformes > Clupeidae > Sprattus > Sprattus sprattus. The sequence goes on along the minus strand of NC_137920.1, from coordinate 52,412,673 downwards.
GGACTCCAGGTCAGAGTCTGTCTCCTGGAACCAGCGGGAGCTTCTGAGAAGATCGACGGGAGGTCTGGTCGGGCCGCCCCGTCCTGCAAAGAGGCGTCCGGTTCCACTGCACTGAGTGGGCTCTTCATAAGAGGACAGGCTGTGCTCACTGCTGTCAGTGCTGGTCGGAGCCATTGAGGAGTAAGAGGAGGCATCTGTCAGTGTGACGCTGGACATTTCGCTAGGCACTGGCGATTTCCACATCATTAAAGAGTGAAGACTGGAGCTCCAGGTATCTTGCTGTGTTGCTTGAGCATCATGAGGTGCTTCCTGGATCTCTGCCTCTACAGGGTCTACTGGCAAGCTGGGTTTTGTGAAAACATCTACAACGGTGAGGTTTAGCCAGTCTGGGTTGGACACTCTGGCCACAAGCGGCAGGAGAACATTACAAGTGATGAGCTCTCCTACCATAAATCGTCCTGTCCGGGTCTCCAAGTGAGGGTATGGGACGAGCACATGCATGAGAAGATCGACCACAGATCTGGAGTAGCTGAGCTCAGCGGCGGCGCTCGCCAGAGCCGGGTGAGGCGCATCAGACTGGCAGTACAGCTGCCACAGACCCAGGCCCTCTGCGTCTTCCTGGGCTGGTGGCTCTGACTCAGGCTGTGCCTGCTGCTGAAGCTGCCGGGCGCGGCTGTAGCTCTGGAGGTGGCAGCCGCACAGCTCCAGGGCCCTCTGCGCCACCGCCCGCCTGTCCACGTGGCGTGCTCGCCTCTTCAGTTCCACCGCAGCGGCCAGCATGGTGTCCCGTACCACCCACTCAAACTCCCCCTCCTCCTCTGTCACCAGGCTGCGGTACCATGAGGACACAAAGTCTCGCACTGCTTTGCTCACTGCGCTATTGATCTCCCAGTCCAGTCGACGCTCGCTGTCCACCGCTGGCTGGGCTGGAGGCGATGGATAGAGAGGCAGGAAGTGCTCCAGGTGGAGGAGGCTGTTTCCGTCCAGCGCTACCCGGGACCCTAGCCAGCCTCCAAGCACCACCAGCAGGCTGGTGAATATGCACAGGAGCCACACATTCACAAGCAGATGAAAGAGGACAAGCCAGGCCAGAAAGGCCCCACATCCCAGCACCTTCCCCTGCGCCAGTATGTCCCAGAGCGTCCATGAGATGGTTCCTACTCCCACAGTGGCTGGCATTACGGTTTCAGTTGACCTGTGTTTGAATATACTAGTCAGGCAGATGTAACAGTAAACTTGCACTTCATTTCAAACTTCATTTCGATTCTCTGTTTGCATCCTTTGAAATAGCACAAATCACAAAACAATATTATGATTAGACAAAAGCCTACCTAACTAGCCTACTGAGTATAACACAAGGTCTTCACTAAACATAAACTGGTTTATTCCTTAGCATGGAAGAAGAATGGTTTTCCTGTTAAGATGTTCAACATTGTATATTTGGTTAGAGGTTAACTGGCAGAAAGTCATAAATTCATTTTACGATTGATGACAGGCTATTAAGCTACAGATTTTCAGGAGAAGGCACATTACGCCAACATAACCCTACATGGACACGACAGCTATTTAAAGAACATGATCAGGCTTCATTTTCTCAAAATAAGACGTTTCTGTACTGAATACATACTGCACTTGACGAAAAGAAAACACACACCACCAACGTAGGCTACTGCGTCAGGAACACATTTCTTTGCGTTGCATGCGATGCGATTACACTAATCCACTTGCCGGTCTGGTACATCCCCATCCCACCTGTGCTTGCCATGGTGATGACTTCCTCTTTGGTTCGACACAAGCGGACACGAATGTATTTACAGAGCCTGCTGCCCTCTGCTGTTCTGCATGACGTGAAACTGAAATTCTGATTGTTGGTAACTTTCGAGGAGTTAAAAGAATATGGACGCTATGTGTTTCCTGGAGCATTCATTGTTCAAATAATAGGCCTACCACAAATGGAGTCATACACAAATATCCAACAGTTATTTTTATTTCGCACATTTCAGTATCATGATACAATCATATTACAATTAACAAATTAGCCTACACTAAGCAACCACATTTCTAATAGGCGAGTGCCCAGATAGACCTGCCTCATATCGTTCAGGAGGATAGTTAAAGTAGCTTAGATTATACAAAAATAAACTAAATGAAAAAATGGAATGGCTGAAACGTAAAAGGTAGGCCTACTAGATATGCATTATGGTTTGCATTCATGTTTGCGTTGAAAGGGGCAGATTTTCTTCCCACAGTTCCAACAGCGCTGGAAGTCGTGCCGTCGTCCAGCCGGTTTGTTTTGATTACAACGACTGCAAACATCATCCGTGCCATCCATGCGATGTATCAGTTTACGGAGCTCTTTTCGCTTGTCATCATCAACGCAGCATGCCACATCAACCACCGTGATTCTTTTGGGATCCCAAACACAGTCCTCTTCACGTCCAGACTTGATGGAACTAATATTGCATTTGGGGGGCACCCAAGCGCAATCATATCCATTCTGGTGCCAGGTTTTCTGCATCGGATGGTTGTCACAGTCAATCTTTTTTACCTTGCCAGCACGTACCTTCAGTTTAAATACAACTTTGTTCTTTACGTCGGTTTGGAGTGGGTAACATTTGGCTTTGTCAATGTTCCGGCTGACATACACGCCAGCACCTAATAATCCGTCTTTAGATGGTAGGAAACCCTTACTGATTATCGTGTTTGCAGATCTCAGATATGTACCATGGTACATCGTGTAGGTATGTCCCGATTTTGGCTCCTCGTTGGTTGTCAGAGTCTGCTCCTCAATAGCCTCCCAACCCGAGAAAGTTATCGTCTCTTCCATTAACCCTGTAGGAGAATGTATGGTTCACTGCGATGAAAATATTGTAAAGTGGTAAATATTGTAGGGTGCTTAAGGCGATGAAAGGCCTACCTTCGTATTCTTTGTCTTGAGTCTGATGTCTTTTCACCGGCGATTCTCACTTGTTTATGCGACTTTATAAAGTATGTTTATGTTTGTGTGTTGTCACTTTCGTTTTCGATTCCGCAGAAGGGAAACAGGTAGGTCTTCATATGCCAGTGCGCTTGCGTTTCGTGCTTTCGTCTGAAAAAAATATCTGAGGTCGATGTTTCTTTAAAATCCTATTTTTATTTATAATTGTTATTGTTTAAAAAAAATAGCTTCACACTTTCCGAAGAAAGTGTATTATCGTTAAAAACAGTGAAACGTAGTCTTAGAGTCTAACAGTTAGACTAACATCAACAGCTTACAAATAAATATCGGGGGTAAAATATCAAGTTATGACATAAAACGTGTTACTATTAGCTCAAACTCAAAAAGATGTATTGTAAGTTTAGTCTTAGGCATATGTGTGTCAGTAATGGAGAGAAACAATAAACAAAGATATTTACTATGAAGCTGCTTTATCATGTCTCATTTGATGTGATGACTGTAAAAGTGCCAAATAATTTGTGTTTTAAACACTATACAGTATGAGTAGGCATATGACTGTTTCAGAGATATTAGGGTTTTGCACTGCAGGCTAAAGTATATTCAAATAAGCTCCCCATCTTATTCAGTCTGTAGGCTCCTGAGTCAACTTTCATAAGAGTACAGTGGATATACATTGTTATATTTGTATTTTTCACAGAACTGAAAGAGGACATGTGCCTGATTAGTTTTACATTCACTTTCAAAAGACTGTAGTGTATTGAACAGTGGATTTCCATTTGGTCAACTAAAGGCCTAATAGTATCATGAAGAGAGACTGGGGAGGGACGAGGGGCCTAGTGTGAGTGTGGCCTCAGTGACATGACACTTCACGGTCATGTGAGATGGAGGTTATACTAAGACCTAGTCAGAGTATTGGCTAAATGGCACAATTCAATTCAATTCAATTCAATTTTATTTGTATAGCGCCATAACAATACAATTGCCTCTCGGCGCTTAACAGAGCCCAGAGCCTGAACCCCCTTAGTGCATGCACAGAGGCAACAGGGGCAAGGAAAAACTCCCTGTTAGGCAGGAAGAAACCTTAAGCAGAACCACGGCACATAAGGGGGGACCCATCTGCTTGAGGTCGGCCGGGTGGAGACAGGAAGGTGGGACGGGGGGAAGGGGGGAAGGGGAAGGGTCGTGTGGCAGAAGGGGAAAGGAAGTGAAGGAATTATTTAATAAGTAAGAAGTAATGTAAGATAATTAATTCAGGGGTAAGTCACACACACACACAATACGATGTCAAGGAGGGGTTTTACCTAGAAAATGGGTGTGGGGTCAGATGAGGAGGTCATGTTTTAATTGGGTGACTAGGTCAGCCAACGAAGTAAAGATGGGTGGTGCTTAATGTTGGGTTAAATGCCTTGGCGGGACGTTTAAGGGCAGATGTATTTCCGGTGTGCATCTCTACTGTAGGCCTAACTTACTTACAGTAAATCCATTTTGAACAATGCGTCCTTTGTCTGACTTCTGATTGTGAATTAGTTTATAATACTTAATATTTGGCTCCAACAGAAGCAACAGGGGCAATACACAGCCAGCATTTGGTCACTGGACATATGTATACATACATCTGGTGGTAAATACATGATACAGACAAGACCAGATTACTGTGCCAATAGGGTTACTGTTACAGGGGTAAGGGATGTAGGGACAGAGAAACATTTCGGTGGAGGCGATAATGTATATTGTATATAAAGGCTAGCATAGGGTATTGGGTAGAGAAGGTGTACGGCAAAGCAGTGGCGGTGGGTGCGGTTGGCCGAGGGTTTCTCTAGGTAGACCAGGTAGAGAGACTACATGCAGAGTGGTGGGGGTGGGGAGGGATAGTTCCACTTCCATCAGCGATTGGAACACGCCCGGCTCCGGGGAGGCAGTGGACCTTGCAGGGGCCGCTTGTTGAAGGGGGGGTGTGGACATCTCGGACCATGGAGCTGCCGATGACCAGAGTGGTGGTCGTCACATCCAGCGGGAGAAGTCGTCGAGGGGATGATGACTATGTTGAGGGCCCAGGATGGGGAGCAGGGCGGCGTGGGCGATGCTGGTGTTGCTCTGGAGCCGGTCTGCAGGGGCGTTTCGGGACGGGCTGAGGAGGGGAGTCACACAATCAAAATGAATGAGCATACATTAAGTTTCTTGAGTTTGGTCTGATTTTCTACAGGATGAGGGGAAACAATTCACATGTGTGGGATAGAAACATGCGTTTCATTTTGCAGCATTGAGGGATATTTATACAATCAGCTACATATTACTACAATCAGCCAAAACAGAACCTTTGTCCCACAAGAGATAAGAATCAATAAATACATTCATGTTGTTATTCGTAAGGCTCCGGTGAGGCATTACCAGGGGAGTAAAGGAGCACAGCCAACCTAGAGAACCCTGAAACAGAGAACAAGTAGTCTTTGTAAGATCAACTGTCACGGAGAAGCATACAATTCACATGTTGATACAAAGAACATGCACACACAACTTAACCTTTCATCATGGCAGCAGTCGTTCTTTCTGGACATGATACATACCACCCCTTCACCATCCTCCCAGCAGAAAGCCATGTTTAACATTAGCATGGTCCATAGTTCCTCTAATCTAGAATGTTGATGCAAATTACTATGAAACGTCCTCCAGTCAACATTTGCATTTACCCAAATTGCCTGACAGGCAACACTGTGAGGGGTATATATGCTGGATGTGGATGATCCACAAGACAACATCAAAAAGCCAAAGGCAAGGATTTGTTTGATATGATGAGTAACTGACACACTAACTTGAGTGAATAATTCACATGCACATTTATATTTTCAAAACGCCTCGAACAGCAACGCCATGGAAACAGGTAAGTTTGACTGCTAATTGGTGGACTGAGTAGACTTTGCAGGCTATGTTTAATGAGTTTACTATATTTCTAGCCGATGTTTAATTCCTATAGAATCTTTACCGTGGTGATTGGAATTTTAAAAAGCACTTATTGCAAAATGATCCTGTTATGTTTTCCCAAGAAATATTTCAGTAGCCTATAATCAATATTTTTTCAAAATACAACGCTGTGCAAATAAGAGCGTCTTGACAAAAATGCACGTTTTCAAATAATGTAAAATGTTGCATTGCTCAGATTAAAGTATAAAAGTGTAATTCAACTACCGTATCATACTTTGTGTCACATGTTCAATTGTAAACGGAGACAAGTGGCAGGGCGGGAAATTACAGTCAAATCCAGGATTCCACTACTTGCGAAAAATATGCTCAATGTGCTATGTTGTTTACATACTAGTGTGATCATGACGACACAGTTTCAAATGCGTAACACAGCGCTCTTTGTTTCAGATAACATGCGCAACGTTTTAGGTCATTAGGTATTTGAATAAAAACTCCTCGTCGTCACTGCCATTCATAATTCACCTTGGCTAAGAAGTTACTACGTTATATTTTTCATTTCAATAAGGAGTATAACCTCATGTAGCCTATATAAAGCGCCAGCATCAGATGCGCATCCTTGTCGTTCATACATTCTTTATACGTTTTTTTAAAGTGCATATCATACATGTAGGCCGCAACATAAGCGTCACATCATCGGGCTTTCTGTTTTTTTTAACAGTAAATAAAGATAGTGAACAATAAAAACTCGACTCTGGTGGAGGAAAGTTCACCTTCTTAACAGACAACACAATACTCTCCAACGGTAATGTTTCTGCCAGACACTAAAGTTGGATTTGGCTGGTATTAATTAAATGTATGCGCCCCTGAATATGATTTTCAGGGGGTGTTTAAGTTTTTTTTTTTTTTTTACCCATCACCTATTGTAGGCTACAAACTCTATTCAAATAATTCAGTACACCCATAGCCTAAGTAAGTCTGAACAATGAATGTGTAAGTGCAACCTTAAATGTGTTTTTAAGCTGTAAACCAAATGATTGGACCCTGAAGAAACATATCAACGCTGCATGGTTAATACAGACAAAAAAAAGAGTAATTATGGGATGTAAATGGCTCAACATGCCATTCAGTCAATCGTTGGTGTCAACCGTTGGTGACTTCTGTAAGTCTAAAAAACTCTCAGCCCCATGCCCGCTTCTTGGTATTTTTCCAAATGACACGATGGGTGGTGTTAGGCTCAGAGCTGTGGGCGAACTTGCACTTTATGGCTGCTTAATTCTAAATGGAACTGTAACTATAAGTAAAAAACCCTAATTTGCTCATCACACTAAACAGACATCTGCATGTGTGGATACAAATGCATCAAGTGTTAAAAAATAACATGCAGAATGAAGTGGCATGATTTTGGTATTGTTGTACTTTATGTCTGCTGACCTTTGACTTGTATAAAAGATGATCATAAGGAACTACATGGATTATTATTTTTGTATGTGTTCTTTAAATGTGTTCAAGACATGTCTAATAGATCACTTATACACTAATATTGTTTTAATCCTAATGTGCAGATTATTCCAAGAGAGTCTACCAGGGTGTCAGAGTCAAACATACCGTTAAAGATCTCCTTGCAGAAAAACGATTAAGGCAAACAACCGTTCCCCGATTTAATGTGAGTTATGCATCAATTCACATTAACCTGCTCTGTCCTCTTTTATTCTTCCACAATTCTTAAAGTGATTACTATGTACTGTATATTATATGCATTCATTCTATTTGTGACATGCAAGAACCCTCACAGAAACCAAAATTCAATTTGCCAATATGAGCAAATTACTTTGAGTGTTGTGAATAATGAGAATACAACAGTATCATGACACACAGATAACATGCGCAACGTTTTAGGTCATTAGGTATTTGAATAAAAACTCTTCGTCACTGCCATTCATAATTCACCTTTGCTAAGAAGCTACTGTGTATATGTTATATTTTTCATTTCAATAAGGAGCATTTAATTTCATTTCAATAAGGAGTTTTTATTCAAATATTATACAAAAATGTTGCACATGTTATCTGTGTGTCATGATACTGTTGTTTATTCACATTATTCACAACACTCAAAGTAATTTGCTCATACTGGCAAATTGAATTTTGGTTTCTGTGAGGTTTCTTGCATGGATGTCACAAATAGAATGAATGCATAGAATATAGTACATATGAATCACCGTTTATGGTGGCAGAACAGTAGAACTGTGTACTTGATCCTAGGTTACTTGACACTGAGAGATTGACATCAGACTGTGTGCCTGCCAAAACCACCACCTTCCTGGCAGGCCTCATATCAATGGCGCTTTGTTGTGTTTAGGTGGTTAGCCCAGTTCGTGGCAAGTCTATTAGAAAAGGCCTCCACTTGAAACAATAGAAAAGGTTAAGCCAGTTACTCTTGCTGGTATTATGATGTTAACTGTTAAGTCTCGCAAATAAATGAAGAGATTTTCCAGCTTGAAACTCAGCCCAGTTTCCAACCAGAGTACAACCAAAGGTATTAAAATCATTTTTTAAAAAAAGTATGGCTTGCCCAATCCTATATAACCACAACAAGTTTACAACAGCGGTTTTACCTTTTATTACCATCCTCGAAAGCTGGAAGACTCTCAAAGAAAGAACAAACCCGTCTCAACAAGATATTGCACAAGCTAGTGCATGCTCAGACAAGTTAACACCATTGTGATCCAATTTTGTCTACAAGAATAGCTTTGAAAATGATTTTTGAACTGGAGGAGCTTTCTCCTTCTTCATCAGCATGGCAGGTGGGATACCTCTCAGATCATCCATTCAGTCTCTAACTCTGGGAAAAGTGCTCACAAAAGGTCCAAGCAAACGGATGAGGTGTGGGAGTGCCTCCATTGTGAAATGGGCAAATCACATTCAAATATCCACCCACAAAATTTGCCTGGCTTCTAGCTGCATCAGTCCTTATTTATGTGTCATTTAGACCAAATACAGTACTGTGCAAAAGTTTTAGGCAGGTGTGAAAAAATGCTTTGAACTAAGAATGCTTTGAAAAATGTAAACAATAAATGTTTATTTTGTATCCATTTACATGGTAAGACTGAGCACAGCAACAAGACACAACGTAGTTATACTGCATCAGCAGGGTCTCTCCCAGACAAAGATTTCAAAGCAGACAGGGGTTTCAAAATGTGCAGTTCAAGCTCTTTTGAAGAAGACGTTGAGGATCGTACACGCAGTGGTCAGCCAAGGAAACTTAATGCAGCTGATGAAAAACACATCAAGCTTATTTACCTTCGAAATCGGAAGATTTCAAGCAGTGGCATCAGCTCAGAACTGGCAGAAACCAGTGGTACCCAGGTACAGACATTTACTGTCCAGGGAAGTCTGGCCAGAAGTGGTCTTCATGGAAGAGTTGCAGCCAAAAAGCTCTACCCCGACAAGGAAACAAGGCCAAGTGACTGAACTACGCACGAAAACATAGAAACTGGGGTGCAGAAACATGGCAGAAGGTGCTCTGGACTGATGAGTCAAAATTAGAAATATTTGGCTGTAGAAGAAGGCAGTTTGTTCGCCGAAGGGCTGGAGAGAGGTACAATAATGAGAGTCTGCAGGCAACAGTGAAGCATGGTGGAGGTTCCTTTCCAGTTTGGGGCTGCATTTCTGCAAGTGGAGTTGGAAATTTGGTCAGGATGAATGGTGTCCTCAATGCTGAGAAATACAGGCAGATACTAATCCATCATGAAATACCATCAGGGAGGCGTATGATTGGCACCAAATGTATTCTGCAGCAGGAACATAACCCCAAACATACAGCCAATGTCATTAACAACTATCTTCAGCTTAAAGAAGAACAGAAAGTCCTGCAAGTGATGGTATGACCCCCACAGAGCCCTGATCTCTACATCATCGAGTCTGTCTGGGTTTACATGAAGAGACAGAAGAATTTTAGGAAGCCTACATCCACAGAAGATCTGTGGTTAGTTCTCCAAGATGTTTGGAACAATTTACCAGCCGAGTTCCTTCAAAAACTGTGCAAGTGTATCTGGAAGAATTGATGCTATTTTGAAGGCAAAGGGTGGTCACACCAAATATTGATTTAATTTAGAATTTTCTTCTGTTCCTTCACTGCATTTTGTTAATTTTTGAAGAATTGATGAAAATAAACTGTTAACACTTCCATTTTGAAAGCATTCTTAGTTTACAGCATTTTTTCACACCTGCCTAAAACTTTTGCACAGTACTGTATGTCTCTCACTGAATGGGATTGCAAGTAGTCTATTAAAAATATATTCATTTACTGCATTTGCGGTACCTGTGACTATATTACGTTTTATCTACTGAAGTGAAAAAGCCAGTATGCTAGATGGGTGGGTAATGTATGAAAGTACATTAATCTCTTTATTGTTGTTGGGTGGGCACAGGACAACGGGTGTACATGTAGATCAAATGTTTTTTTTTTTCTTTTTCTTATCTGGTATACAGGCAGGAACCAATCCCTCACAATCAGCATTTGTTCAGATGCCAGGTGAATTCTCAATATTTACAAAAGTTTAACAGAAACTACAGCATTACAATAATATGAGAACTATTGAAAATAAGATACACTGACATGGGCAAAGGGACTAAATTTAGTTTACTTCCTTTCTCATCTTATAGGCTCACATGTTCTTCCAGGTTATTACAGCATGAGGAGGCCATTCCTCCAAGACTCTGAGCTTTGCCATCCAATGAAGCAGTACTCCACAGACACCTACTCCTCTACCCTTGGGGGCAAGCCCTTTTCTTACGATCACCCCTCCAGCTACCCCTTCATTGACAGCTACTACCCATCTGAATCTTTTGGGGATTACCGCAGCACTTCAACATACGGCACAAGTGGAGGGTCTCTCTTCCCACAATCGTCTTTACCACCTCTTCTGCCACCACTGTCTGGAGAGCCTTCCTCATCACATCTTCTTTTGGTAGATATGCTTTAACAATAGTGCAGCTAGAATATATTTATAGTGTTGTATAGTATATAAATAGTGTTGCTGTTATACAGCATTAGCTTGCTCAATGAAAGCTGCCCATATATGCTCTTTTTTCCGGAGGTTATCTGCTGATACAACAGTCAGATGTGAAACTAACTGTTCACTGAATTACAATGAGCACAATGTGCTACGGTGTGCAGGAAGGGTTGCTATCTTACAGAGCCTGATGTATTTTAGTAAGTTATAAAAATGCTACAGACATGGCAACCCTATAAGGCAACATAGCCTACATTATCGCTGCTACATTCTATTCAACTAATCCTAAAATCTTGACACCCAACAGAGAGACACATGGGGTCAGCCGACTGAAGACTCAGTGAGTCAGCCAGAGGCCTTATGTCCTGCGGGGACCACACCAGGAACCGGCTCTCCTTCCTTGGTTACTCAAGATTCTGAGAATGCCTCAGCTTATCGCATGCCCACTGTTCGCACTGGTGGATCGATGTCATCTGGTTCCCAGCCATATCCTGTCCAACCACTGGAAGAAGTTCACTATCCTGCCACTTCATACACTCCTGTGTCCAACTTTTCTTGTCCCCCATACATGACTGTACCTGGAGACCTTGCTGTGGCAAAAATGCCAACCATGTCTTCAGAGGAAACTAGTGGTGGATCAGTTGCCCAAAGTGACACGTCCACCTGGGTCAAGGATGATGGAAATGGTTCCTGGCTGTCTTATGAGACTCGAAGGGCTTTTTGATTGGTCTACTTACATACAGAACTAATTTACCGGAAACAACTAACAGAGGAAAGGAGCCTGTCTGCCCAGGAAGATAAAAAAAAGTTTTCATGAAAAGCAGTAACAAAATGAAGGACTATCTGTCTTGTTTTTACGTTTTTCTTATGTATAAGTATTAGTGTAGTTGTGTTTTTCTGTACTCTACTAGCTTAATAAAACAAGGAAACCAACGGTATTCCGTAAGGTATTGTTATGTAATCAATGCTCGAATAAATGCAGCATACAATGTATCCTACCCAAGTTATCGATAGCTAACTTAATTTATAACATATTGCTATGAACATCCTTGGAGACTTTGTGTGCAGTTTGAGCTAATAATGCTGTAGTTTGATTGTCTGCAAAAAAATAATGGGCGAAGATAAATATGTTGTTAAGGTACTTTTACACGCAGAAACGTCTATTGTATTGAAAGACAATTTTCTTTCGCGGGTTACATTGTTTGCGGATATATCAGTCTGTCAGTTTAGGGCGTATCTCCATTGGCGGTTACGCGAAAGACGGTAGAAATGGTTGCTAGGACGCAAATTGTTGTCATGCTCAGGCCCCAGCAACGTTTAACTACTGATAGCTGTTCAGTATTTCGCCTGCATGATACGCCATAAGTTGGTGCTTAAAGTTAATAAATCCGATTCTAGTTTACAGCTGTGCCTAAAATGAGGTATGACTATTTCTGTCCTCGTGTGAATTGTGTATTATCAGTTACCCACAAGCTAACAATACGGGAGTTTTCGAAGAGGCATATGTTTCTCAACCACGAAGTTGCTAGGCGCCTTTTGTTTTCATTCCTGATTTTGCAGATCTGTCAAGCGTGCTAAACTTTGTTGGAATAACTTTTACTGTCTAGTTGTGAAATTATTTCTGTTTTAACACGCAATATTTGATTAATTGTAGTATTCAGTATTAACGGAGAATTTACTGACGTGTAACGTTATCATGAGCTATATTACAAGACAATATTGTACAGTGGAGGGGAATGCTGAAACTTGTCCAAACGCTATTTAGCTTATCAACTGCTAGTCACTTATGCTAGCTTTGGTTCACATGTAACGGTAGAGTAGCGTCTGTAACATCGTATTGTTAACGTTGGTTTTCACAAGTCAAGACCTGCATATAAATGTAGTCCGTCTGTGTGCCACACACGGTTGCCTTCTGATTAGTGGAATTCATATATTTAAGTGGTAAACTCTACAAGTTCTGTAAGAAATTAAGAATTACTTTATGTTGCAGACCTGGTAGCGGTAACGTTTTTTCGGTTTTGGCACGGTTTTCATTACCGTACACCAAAGCTAGAGCAAAACGTTGGCAAAATAAACAACTGAAGTAAAACTTACAGCTAGATGCCAAATCATGGAACATTACCACGTATTGGAGATGATAGGAGAGGGCTCCTTTGGGCGAGTTTACAAAGGTCGCCGAAAGTACAGCGGACAGGTGAGCTCAGCATGGTTGTTCGAAAAATGTTTAACAGAGATAGGTTTTAGACATCTTCGTTCAGTTTATGACTTGATCCTTTCCCTTAACAATGTACAGGCGGTGGCGCTCAAGTTCATACCAAAAGTGGGTCGCTCAGAAAAGGAGCTTCGTAGCCTCAAAAGGGAGATTGACATTATGAGAGGACTAAAACATCCCAACATAGTATTGCTCTTGGACAGCTTCGAAACTGACAGGGAGGTAGGAGAAGCTTTTATGTCGTATTATTATTTAGCTTTTTGCAAAGCATGGTCCGTTAATAATATGTCAATTCATTTTCATTTACATGGTAATAACATGTAAATGAAAATGATAAACAAGTTTGAAATCACATGAAGACACCTAGTTTTACATTGTATTAATGGAGGCTTGATGAAGACTGACAATTTATTTAGGTGGTTGTTGTGACAGAATATGCTGAAGGGGAGCTTTTCCAAATACTCGAAGATGATGGCAGCTTACCTGAGAGCCAGGTAGACTACATTATTGAACTTTACTTTTCTAATGTGTTGAATGCTATATGTTCAGAACAACACTAGGTGGCTGCATAACACATTAACCATACCCCATATTGCCTTTGCTCAGAAGGGATTCGCTGGCAGTTGTACAAGCAGCTTTCAGCTTGAGCTCTTAATGACTGAACTCTTACATGAATATGAGTATGTTAAGCCATATTAGAGTCAAACTTGTGTCAAGTAGATCAGCTGTTCTGACATATGGTCCTATAAATAAAGTACTGGTTGATTATGGGTTATTCATCTTAAACTCATAAGCTTAGCTGCTGATCCATAGAATCTGAACCTGTAAACATACTCCAGGCCTCATGATTATGGTGACTGAGCTAGTTCCATTCTGCAAACTCATGTACATATAGGTACAAGCGATTGCCTGCCAGCTCGTATCTGCCCTCTTTTACCTGCACTCCCATCGGATTCTTCATCGAGACATGAAGCCACAGAACATCCTGCTGGGGAAAGGAGGCGTTGTGAAGCTGTGTGATTTCGGGTGAGTGTCACCATAAAAAAAAAATGTGTGTTTGGGTATAATGTTAACAATTTATACCAGTTAAAAGTTTGCAATGTTCTGTCAAGACAAACAGGCGCTTCCACTAAGCATTTAAGCTTCTAAGTCTTGCCTGTGTGTTCTATGAAACCTCTTTACGTATTAGAGTATGAAATGGAAATTGCATTACAAAATACATGCATGATGTAACCATTGCATGCCAAAATGTATTCGGTAATGTATTCCTTACATATGCCCCCTCTTCTCCCCAGTTTCGCCCGTGCCATGAGTGTGTCCACCCTAGTGCTGACCTCCATTAAGGGCACGCCACTTTACATGTCCCCGGAGCTGGTGGAGGAGAAGCCCTATGACCACACAGCCGACCTCTGGTCCCTGGGCTGCATCCTGTATGAGCTTCACACCGGGGTGCCCCCGTTTTACACCAACTCCATCTTTCAGCTGGTGCAGCTCATTGTCAAGGATCCCGTGAAGTGGCCGGAGAGCATGAGTCCAGGCTGCACGGTACTGAAATGCTGCGTGGTCAGTTCACATATTTGCATGCAAAAATGTTTCTGGTCCAGCTAAGATCGTTTGTTCCTTTGTCTGTTTTTCAACCGGGTAGAACTTCTTACAAGGTTTATTGACGAAGGATCCCCAGAAAAGGCTTTCTTGGCCCCACCTCCTTCACCACCCATTTGTTGCTGATGGAGTTCTAGGTAAGTTTCACTGTTGTGGCTGTCAATTGAATGTAACACTGATTAGATATAAAGGGAATCCACCCCACAGTACACTTTTCACAAACCTGGCCTAATGGTTTGGTGGGTTTGGGTTTGGTAGTGCTCTCTGACGAGGGTTCATCCAGTCCGCTGACCATTATTCCGAGCCCAGATGTGCAGGCCCAGAAACAGCTGCAGGCTGCAGAGAAGACGGCGCCCTCCGCTGGGGAAAGCAAGCTGCTCCGCAAAGCCAGAGAGCAGAGGGACAGAGAGAGGCGAGCCAGACAGGTGAGAGCAACACCTCTGCCAGCGACGACACGATTGGTTTATCTCTAGCAGTGAGTCTATTTTCAGTGGGGAATAACATTGTAAGTGGGAGAAAGAAGTAAAGTAGTGAAAGTAGTAAATATTAAAGGTATTTGCTGTAACATCAGTGGCTAGAAGTGAAATTGAAAATGAAAATTAAGTCTTTGTCCCTAAAAGACTGGAATAAATGTTAATGAATAAACCCAGCTGTAAAGAGGAGGAATAGAATTGTGGTCCCTTTGTAATATAAAAGTGATGGATTTTTTTACCAAGAACTTTTACATAAGTAATATTTCCACATGGACTTGATTGACTGTTTTTCTTTCCATTTTGCTCACAAGGATCAGATGGGAATGTCTAAAATGGTTCCACCCAATCAGACCCGCTCAAAAACTGCACCAGCTGGAAAAAACCCATCCTCTGACAACACTTTGACAGCCTGCTCCCAGCCGCCGGCAAACTGCACAAGGGTCATAAGGTAAGCTCTACTGTCCATTAAACCTCCCACCTCCCCCCCACCACCTACACCCCAACCCCATCACCTACCCCCCCACGCCCACCCCGCCCCCACAAAACAAAACAAAACAAACAAGCCTCCTTCCATACCTGCACACACTGTATAGGTAAATATAAAACTAACGAAACTAGCTATGACAGTATGTGTTGTTGAAATAGAAATAAACAGTGGAATTAGGCATGGTGAAAGTGCTCACTACATCTCTGGCTGGGCCTACAGGGCACGCTCAGCTCCGAGTAAAGGTCAGATCAGCAGGGATTATGAGCGGGAGTTCCCCTCGGTGGATGTCGGACCCAGACAAGTGATGAAGCGCTCGGGCTCAAGGCAAAGCAACCTGGGCTCTGTGCGGATGGACAGTGAGGTAAAGGCACTGTCACAACATCTTCCAGGGATGTGCATGGAGAGAACAGGAAGTCAGGGACAACTGGGAGGAGTCTGTTATATTTTAAAAACATGGAAGAAGTTAAGAAGTGGCAGTTTACACAAGTGGTGCTGTGATTATTTGCACTGTAAAATATGTTTGACAACTCACGTTACACATCACGTCAGTGAAAGAACGGCGTAGCAGTCGACAACAGAAAGGTCATGCTGACTTGTCATTGTCCAGTATTGCAGTGCCTCATATGTCTTCACACAGGACATTGACAGTGATGAGGAATGGCAGAATATTGCTCAAGTGACTGATTGGACCAGTCAGGTGTTGGTCGACTCCAATATCTTGTCCCGCCTGAAGGGGAAACTGCTTGCATCCAAAGAAAAGGTAAAGTAGTGCTCAGTTTTCTAAAGTATATCGTCATCAGTTTCTGTAAAGTTTACTTTGCGCCAGACACTTATTAAGCTCGGGCTGTTGTTTCTCTGAGAGAGCAGGAGGTCGATGTCTGTCAGAGATGTGGTATTATTGCATGTCTTAAATTGGCCCCTCTTTTTTCACTATTGATTAAAACCACAAACTATATGAAAAGAAGGAAATGCTTGGTATTAATGTCCCAGAAATAAGCACAAACAGTATCTCACAGCTCCACTTTAGCGTACCATTAAAAAAACCTCTACTCTTCCCGTTTCACAAGCTACTGGATGGCATGTTGGAAGGGGCGAGTGAGATCCGTGAACCCCTGAAGGTGCTGAGCAATGTTCTGATCTCAGACCCGGAGCAAGCCCGCCAAGTTTGTCAGGAAGTTGGTCTGCCACGTTTCCTGTTTGATCTGATTGAGGATGTTCTTGGCAACACAGTGGTCCTGCAGGTAAAACAACCAACACGTGATCTTATCAGCTTAGCTGCATCAAAGCTGTATCGGAAAAAAAAACGTAGGTGACATAATTGTGTTTTCTGTCTGGGGTTTTCTCTACAGCAAGCTTGGAGTGGAGCAGTCCTGGGAGACCTGATGTCTGTGGTGCTGGTATACTGGGAAAGACATCCGGAGTGGGAGGTCACAGGCAGGAGGTAGACGTCCACTCATCTGTGTGATTTTCCTGCACTTCTATGGTTTGAGTCTCAGAAAACAACAACAAAATCTTTTTCTAATGTGCATCTAGTTATTTGGCAGTGGTTCAGTTGTGTGGTAATAAAAGTGGTGAGGTGGTTGCTTAAACTGAAGGACCTGAACTGCAGCCATTGGAAATGGGCTTGTATAGTACCAATAGACACGATTAAGACATCTGCTCAGACTAAATCAATATCTGGACTGGATTATGGCTTTGGCATCCAGATATTTAATTTTGGCAGCCACTGATACGTTTGCTGCACGCGGAAAATCCCTGTCAGCAGGTGTTCGCTGTGATAAACAAACCTCAAATCTTGCCATCCTGTTCAACCAGTTGAGCTACAAGAACACTGTAGATGTTTATTTGCATATACAATAAATCAGATAAAGATTCAGAGCAATTTATGGCCATATAAATTATCATTAACAGCTTTATACACATACATAAATCCTCATACCAATATATACTACTATATCATGTTACTTTGATATCTTATGATAAAACTGATCACTATTACTGTTTTCTCTTGAACAGACTAGAAGATCTCTCCAAGCTGTTCCTCTCAGTGTTGCTGCGTCCTGACCCCCACCCACTGGTGGTATGTTAGCACCCTTCTAACAGCCTCTCCCAGAGCAGATGTTTCTATCAATATTCATGAGACGGCTAGATGAGCAGCTACCCTGGCCTGCTCCTCTGCGGCATGTTAAAATGAGCCGAGCCTCTCTCTAGTTAGTGTCTGAGCCCACTTGTTTGTGTTTGTGTGTGTGTGTCGCAGCCTCTTTCAGCCTCTGTTCTGACCCTGTTCACACACCGTGGTGTACACGTGGAGGTTGGGACTGACAGGCTGGTGTCCATGTTGAAACATTTTCTGACAGATCCTGAGGAGGTATGTCTAAACTGGCTTATCATCTTCTATAGACAACAGAGCTGTGACATTTTAATGATTTGAAATTTAAAAAAGAAACACTAATCTGTCCTTTAGTTCATCACACAAGTGTGTGGTACACGGTGGAAAGGTTTAATAAAATGTAATCATTTATTCTCTGTCCACAGTTTTACTACCCCCTGCCACCCAACTGTGGCATCTGTGATGGCTTGCTCTCACTATTGCTCTATACCGTCTCAGAGGTCATTCAATATCTATATCTGTATAGTTATATAACATATATCACTTATGTTTTTATGATTTAATAAGAGTTATGTTCATGAAACATGTATTAATTTTGATTATCTGTGTTACCTGTAACAGGGTGAAATAGACTCTTTGTCTTGGTTGCTGGACTCTAGGGTTTGGTGCCATCTATGGGTAAAGGTTGGAACCTCACTGGAAAAAACAACCAAGATGGCCTTTGTGTCGCTCAATGGTACATTTTTTAATTTATTTTTTCTGAAATTACTTCTTCTGTGTTGCTCCTTCATGCCTCAGTGTAATCTCCTGACCTCTCATCCCTGTTCTGTTAGGACTGTGTGAACTCCTGTCTCTGGCCATGTTTGCCTTCAGTCGTGAGCCGTACAGCTGCCTCCCCCTGCTCTCAGACAGCTCCACTCTCTGTGTTTCCACCCTCAGCCGTCTGCTAGACACTCACTGGTCCGTGGACATCTGTCCGTCAGCACTTCCAATAAGCAGCACACAGTTGACGCGTGTATGAGCATGTGTTTCTGCAGTCACGCCATTGGCGCTTGCAGATGCGTCGGTGTGAGATTATATGCCTTTGTGCTTCCTCTTCCATCCACAGCAGTGAGCTGGTTGGCAGCGGCGGGTTCTGGGGCGGCGCGGGCACGAGCAGCCTACCCGTGATGAGCTGCCACCTGCTTTGCTTCCCCTTTGCCCTCGAGATGTCTCCGGAGAAGATGGCACAGATCCTCCAGTCATACCACAGTGCCAACGTTGTCAAGGGTCTTGTACAGGTACACATTGTTCTTGTTTTTTTTGCTCTCACATATTTTGTACTGTATGTTGGATCACATTAATCACCCCACTAAGAAGAATGGGATTTATAAATGTTGATTCCTCCGTTGTATTCCTCTGTTGCTACAGTTGGTGAAGTTGAACCGTCTCTTTAATTAGTCAATGTCTTGTTGTCCGTACGCACGGCTAGGTCATACAGTCCTTCCCCCCCTCCCTTCTTGAGCTCCCCCTCACCTTGCTGTGCCGTCTGTCGCTGTGCGACCCTCAGCGCTCCGTGCCCAGCTTCACCGCCGCTGCCTGGGACCGAGGCTTCTTCTCCCTGCCCGGAGACGGAGGGCTTGGCAGGACCGGGCAGAGCCACAGCCACGGCCAGCTCCATCAGTCTGGGAGCGGCACAGACCGGTCCAAACGACACCTGCTTCCCACAGAGAGGGGCGAGGATCAGTCAAAGGACAACAAGATGAAGGGCGACGTTGGTAACTGCCAGCCAAAAAACAGGACGCCGCAGGCCATTGGAAGGTCAGACCAAATGTGGGGAGGGAATGTCTCCCTGCTGAAAGACAGCCTTGACCAGCACAGTGCCCACGTTCAGGAGATTATGGACAGTTTGGAGGGCACAGACCTACTTAGTGAGCACAGAGCCCAGCTTAAGAGGACGCAGACCCAGTTCAGAGAGTCCAGAGTTGTAGATCACCCCACAGGAAAGACAGACCAGCCAAGTGCCTCGGGGTTCGGAGACCAGCCCACGGAGCCCGCTCGCATCCGGACGGCCAGCGCTTTCCTGTCGCTCCTCCTGGAGGACGTGTCTCTCTCGGGCTGTGCGGCCGAACTGATCTCCCTCCTGTCGCAGGTGGCTCGCAGCTCCATTCGCTCCTCCCTGGTCCTCATTCCCCTGGACCCCGCGCTGCTGCGCACGGCCCTGCAACACCCGGAAGACAGCATCAGGGCCGCCGTCTGCAGCCTGCTGGGGAATCTGGACCCTCTGGTGGGGATGTCCAAATCGCACACCGACACCAGCCCAAGTTGGACCGCACAGCCCGTCCTCTTGCAGGACCTCGTGGTCTGCTTAAGCGACTCGTCTCCGTCTGTGAGGAAACGGGCGTGCAGGGCGGTCGGGACCTGGCTGGGGCTGATTGCGCTGGCAGGGCCCAGAGAGGGAACGCTCGGCCAGCCCCACGAGCCGAAGACGAACCGAAACATGGGCGCTTCCAGTTGCCCAGAATGGGGCAGAGGGAGGGGGAGAGGGGAGAGACGGGGCAGCACGGGCATGTGTGGGGACCGCTCGGCTCATAGGGGACAGGACAGCGAGGGGTGGGCAGAAGTGGCGCTGGGTGCGGTGGCACCTCTGGTGATGCTGCTCAGAGACCCGGACGCCCTGACCCGCCAGCACAGCTGCTCAGCCCTGGGTAATGTGGCTGTCCTCCGCGGGGGAAGGGCCGCGTTGCTGGAGGCCGATGCCCAGCGCCTGCTCCTGCACGCAGCCCAGGCCGACTCCCAGCATGCAGTGCAGAGAGCGGCAGCAGCCACCCTGTGCATGTTTGAACAGCAGGATGTACAGGAGCAGGTGAAGGGGTCTAGTGGACAGAGACTCGATACATGACACATAATATCTCAAAGTACAAATGTCGCAATATGCTGAGCCCCAAAATGATGCAACTGTGTTCTCAACAGTGCTGGTCAGAATAATGCGGCACATAATATCGCTGACACCAACACAGCTTCTTGTGAAAGCACTTTTTTTATTTGTATTGTTTGTTGCATTTTTTGGTAGGTATACTGTTGAGATATACATGCCTCCAGAATATGTCTGAAGTCACCTGTAGCTAGTAGATTAAAAGGGTTTAGTCTGAGATGTCATGTTTCAAATGAGGGATGGGATGCTCTTTTTCCCATTTCAGGGAGAGGGGCAGAAAACGGTCTCAGATGTAATATGTGAAAAGTGCCTGAGTGAAAAAAGTGTTTTTGAGTGTTAAGTAATACATTTATCAGTTCATAAATGATTTGAAATGTATGTTGAGTTAAGCACCACCAACAGTGACAGTTGATTTAAATGTTCTTTAGTGTGTGAGTTGAAAATATATTTATATAAAAAAAATGCTACAAACTTTGGTAAGATGGTGTCCAGTTCATTTCATATGTAGTGGCTGAGTGTCCCAAGGCTGCCTACCCAGACATCAGTATCATCACTGACATCAACATCAACCCCAATATCGCTGCCTGTTGCTGAACACACAGTCCTCAGCATGAGACACAACTTGCAGAGTGTGCAGATTACACTAAGGCCCCAGCATACATTTACTACAGTAATGGTGCTCTACCGTTTCTGCTTGAGTCAAGAAGTCATTAAATTCAGGACAATTCAGCTGGATCTCTGTTAATATTCCCCAGGAGCTCATTAATCATTAGACGTCTGCATTCAGAGACACTTCCAGAAGAGGAATTAATCCACGTCACTGGAAAGAGCCACTGATTACAGTCTAAAGCCTCGCTTAGCCTGTGGCTGTCTGCTGCACCATGGTCCCACACAGTGTGAAACTCTCGCAAGACCAATGTCAAGACCAAGACATCTAAATGAATACTTGCTTGCTAAGTGGTCAACACTAATCAGATTCTTGAAAATAAAAATAGATACACATGAAAATTGCCCATACATTTATATTTCATCTGCTGGTGAAATGGCTTGTGTTGATTGTCATTTTCCATACCTCTCTGTGTTTGTGATTTGATGTAAACATTCACATATGTAATAATACACGAGGGGTTTGAGGGCAGTACGGCTGAAACCTTACTCTCCATTCAGAGCCAAGTTTTACATTAGTTTGTTTTGCTGCGGTATTAGAGGCCAGTGGCTTTGGGGGGCAAAATGGCCTGATTAAGTTCTGATCATAACATGTTTCTCAGAGCAAAACATATTATGGGGATATTGGGGACGCAGTGTAACAGGGCTTACTAAATGGGCTAGAGAAACTGAGGGCTGCAACACCATCTGTCTAAACATTAGTGGAAAATCTTCCACAACTCGTCATGGTCCAAGGCAGAGCATCATGCTACCAACCTCATGGAATAAAGTTGATTTGTATATAATGCCCATTAAACCCTCATCACTGCTGCCATAATACTGTGTTCTAGTTTATGCCATAGAGGTTTATTTAATAGATGGGGGGGGGGGGGGGGGGCAGTTATTGGATTGCAGTGATTTACATGCAGAGTGGGGACCTCATTGTACTTATAAATAAAGGATTATTTATTGTGAAATAATCAAGGGATGGCATAATGACTCCATGCAATTACATTAAGAGATTTTAATAGAATGTATGGCACATTGTGCCACATGACATGAAATGGTTGACTATAACTTTGCTTTACATTGGAGTTTCCATCCCATGCTATCATATTTACCGGTGTGGATTTGTGTTTCTTTGATTCTCATTGCCGTACCCTTGCCATCACTCTCTCTTCCTTTCCCTCTCGTTCTCCATCTTTCACCAGGCTGTGAAATCCCTGCATGTCTCTCAACATTATTTGCCACACGGCCACATAGGCTTCTATCCTGTGGTGACTGACAGAAGGATAACTAAAACTACATTTGATAAATGACGATGCACTTTGCTGAATCTACCGTGAGCATTTGCTGTTAGTAATCAAGAGTGTTCAATTTCACCTTGACGATGAACGCCGAGTTTGGTCAGCTTGGGTGTGCCTGGAATCGAAATAAAATGTTTGTACAAACGCAGAGTGTATCCTTCGAACTACAGATAGCTAAATAACGAGGATCCTCAATTAAATGCAATAAAAAAAGTCTAAACAAGGCATTTTATCCCACACTTGGGACCAATTCATCAAATTAACCAAAGCTTAAGCAGAAAAGGTGATGAGAATTATATAAATATGGCATTAAGTATTTTAACTGCTTCCGTTTTCTCTTTCCTTCAGTCGTTTTACCCTAAAATAGCGTTGTTCACCTCCCAAGGGATACAACGGAACCTGTTATTGAAATGCAAAATCAATTAAAAGACGGTTGTTATTTTATACGTTAGAGAAACAGTTTTATGCTTGTCAAAACCTCTAGGAGCTGATCTGAAGACATGAGCGAAAACGTTTATGCCGAAGCGCGACATCTGGTCAGACAAATTGGAAAGCCCGCGCGTAGGTTGTGTTTGTGCCAACGGGCCCGTAGGCCTATTAGGTAGCAGGTCCTGTTATCTCCGCAGAAATAACAGGTCTCGTGAACTCATTCCAGTGACTAGGCCTACATTTCAGTGAACGTGTTACACGTCTTACCTGAGGTCAGTGTAAAACAAAGTTTTAGAGAGCATTTACATGAATCCCTCAGTGTCACTCTACAGTCAAAGAAAATACAACTGCATGTAGCCTAGTAGGCTAAAAAACTTGTATCCTGTCATAATTTTGTCGCATAGATTTGTAAAATGTGTAAATACCAGAAGTTCTCAGCACCCATTCGCACCTTTGTGAAAAAGTGAAAAGTGAAAAATGGAATTTATAACTCTCATAATCTGCTGTAAATTGCGAAAAAAATCTGTAGCCTACCTGTGTGGGTGTAAAGCCAACATTTTAATTGTGAAGATTTTCAGATTTTGGTTGATTTAAGCTCGAATTGTCTCACAATTTTTGTGTTAAAATGGCACTTTCAAAACATATCCGTCATTATATGTTATTTATTTTTATTTTTTTCACGGAAGATGAAATGGCCCGTAGGATAACATTTAGCCTAATATATTTTTTTGCATATTATATGCCTATTTTTCACCTTTTGCTAATTGTTTCGAAAAAAATTCGAATATATTATGTTTTCACATAAAAAATACAAATTCCCAAAGGAGAAGAAAACCCACAATTTACATGTTTTTCATAGCACGCTAACAAAAACGCAGTAGGCTATCTATACTGTGTGACAGGGCTTTCATGCACTTTCAATCGGAGTTGTCACTAATGTGAAATATTGTGTATGCAATGGTTCCCTTTAAAAAGCGTAATGAAGTTTCCATGCTGTAATAGCTTTGTTTGCTATTAATTTAACGATTGTGTACAGACCAACAGAAATTGAAATAATTCTAGCATCTTAGGGCACATATTTTACATATTATACCCGATAGGCGCAGTTATTTTCTCGAATAAAACGTTTCTGTGGTCTTAGTCGTCACCACAATTTGATCACATAATTCCCCTTGTCTCCATCACTGGTAACAACCTGGGCTTATTTGAAAGCAATAAAAAGAAGATCTAGATCTTTTAACAATTGAATGTATTCATAAAAAAATAGATTTTTTTTAAACATTTTTGTCTAAGCGTTAAACAACATTTTTCGTTCATGTCAACATGGACATCATAATGTTACCCATATCAGTCTTGGGAGAAATGGGTAGTTTTTAGCCTAGTCTCTTGGAAATAACCCGCATGCTGTTGATTGGGATGTGGTGAATGAAATGAAACACACACACACACACACACACACACACAACTCTCTCTCTCTCTCTCGTTGTCTCTCTCACACACACACAGCTATGCCTTCCTATGCCTTTCAGTCTATTTTAGCCAAAATATGCGCACACTCCGGATGACCTGGCACCGATATCCTCGACCGCATCTTTCTTTTTTTCAGCAATTGTAAGGACAAAATATTACTCAGAGTTCAAAGCTCAAATTTCCTGCCACAACATTGCCCTTTTCACAAGGGGCGCGTCAGTTCTGCTTAAATTGTCTGACAGATAAATCCATCAATGGGCTAATTGATCCTAAGGGTTACCCAAAAGGTTACACCGCGTGGCTCTGATCGAAGAGACATTTTTCTAAGCAAATATTTGCACATGGCAAATAGCCTTAGTTTTCCATTTCCCCCTTTTCTCGGGTAATCTCCGGTTAATTGTAATTCGTGACTCAATAAAGAAAACAAAGTATCAACAAAATCCTGCTTTAAAATCTGCTTTTCGCTACCGTGCCAAGAATTATAATCTATCCGTACAGCCAAATCTCCGAAATATTTCACAACACACCAGCTTTAAAATGTATTACTGCGGTCACAAATCACTTTATTTGGGTAAGAGGAATGACATGAAGCACAAAGCAAATATGATGACACATCGACATGTCTCCTACAAAATGGCTACTGTTGGTATTTCAGCTGGTGTAAAATATCAAAATAGTGTAAGCTCAACTGCGTGTAGCTCCATAATTGAAACACATCTAAACCACAAACTGACAGAAATCACATTGCACTGTATAGCTATATTTCATAAACATGATTGTATATCGCCAAACTGTAAAACATCTGCTATCAATAATCTGTATAGAAGAAATAAAAATATGGAAAAGAAATATTGGCCTCTATTGCTATATCTTTTAAGGTGCATGAACCAAAATCATAAACTGATAAATAAATTAAAAATATTCACATATCTTTTCATAGTTCAGGCATTTGCTTCTTCATCATACCCATTTATACTATGATTGTTCAACTAAATGAATTAACTCGACTTAAAAGTAAATCATAACATTGATTGAAATGTTGATGAAATATTGCTAAAACCAGAGACACTGCAGTCTATGCTGTATGTATGAACATCAAATGCTACAACAAACATTCAGTGAAAAATATAAAAAGCTGTATAACTATAAATGTCGTATCGTCTCTCACTCAAGAAACAATTCAAAGATAGAAATCAGAGCATTCAAGCCTTATAAAATCACAAACCCTGATTGTTCTCGCAGATACAGCAGTGACATTGGGCCAAGCAGTAGTTTGTTAAGTAAAATACCCATTCACATCACCATTACATGAAATGACAGGGCAAGGAGTGAGACACTGGCATTTTCTCCTTGCTGGAAATGAGGGACTTAGCACTCTTAACTTATGCACTGGTGATGTGCTATACAGTCTGTCGGAAAACAAAAACACATGAGAAGCCATGAAGTCTTTGCCATGCAGAGGAAAGAAAAAATGACACACACATTGAGCTTGTAGCACACACAAGTTACAAACTGACACACCTCCAGAACTTTGGAACTGTATATAAACCTGAGCTGCAGAACTTACTAAAGTGGGGACTAAAACTTCATGTAGCTCATTTTCCTGAGGGAATACAAATTTGAACATATACTATTGACAAGAACTTCTATTCCTGCTTAGTGCATATCCTTTTAGGTTTTTTTTAGCTCAGTGAAGATTATTATTGATATTAGATCATACACAGAAATACCAGAGGGTGGTTCACATCACCTTTGCTAACCAAAAAAAAGGAAATGTGTTATTCTAAGGACTAAAGTAAAATTGATCATATAGATATATATATATATATATATAAAACAAGGACCCGCTTTTATCGGTAGTCTTGGAGAAAGGATACCCATGCGAAAAGCTGATTGTCAATTAAGACATGACAGGATCACAGTGCTTACTTAGTCGTAGCAGTGCTCATATTGTGGAATTTGTGCTGCAGCTAGTGGACTTTGTCAGTTTGTAACAACAAAATAAAAAAAAATATATAAATTAAAAACACTTAAAACGTGCAAAACCCCTATCCCTTTTTAAAAAAAACATTCAACGCTCTCAAAAACATTCTAACTTAAATCGCATTCCCTGTTATGTCGCTCTCGGATCTACTTGCAGGGGCATCGGTTCACGGGCGCTTGGCATCAGGTGTAGGGTGCAGGGGCATCTGTTCACTGGCGCTTGGCATCAGGTGTAGGGTGCAGGAGGTTTAAGCGCTGGCCTCCTGTTTAAGGCGCTGGCTGCGGGCCTTGTACACCTCAATCAGGAGGTCTTTGACATACTGGATCTCACGCTCCACGGACTCCGCCTTGTCCCGGAGCTCACGATTCCTTCCCTCAAGGCCATGTAGCTGTTCCTCCAAGCAGTCCAGCTCTGCTCGCTTCCTCTGGCGGTATCTTCATGAGCGTAATGGTTGGGAAAAAATGTTTTGTTAAAACTCATATTTTTTTTTCAAAAAACAATTCATTTAAAAATGGCATATGATGAAAACTCAAAATGGATTGTTAATAAGAGCTGTAAAAGTATGATGACTGGATCCTTGATTTTTCGGCACAGATCAGGTAGCATGTAACCGGTAATATACAATATCAATTTAATTTTGTATTTGATCTGCATTTTTTTAACAATCGGTCAGTTTGTGTATCTCCTCAATATGGATTACAATCATATATTTTGATGTGCATTACAGCTTCTACTATCATACCTGTGAGCAGCTGTCTTGTTCTGGTCCCGCTTCTTCTGCCTGCGCTGTCCTGGAACCGGCTCTCCTGGAAGGACATCTAGATCATCCGTCAGAGAGCACAGGTCATCCTGCAGCCCACACCCCACCCTTGGGCCTGGAGAACCCATGTCAGACCCCATGTCAGATCCCTGCCTGTCCCCAACCAGGCACTCTGAGCCATGTCCCTCTAAAAAGCCACAGTGGAATTCGCTATGTTGGTGATGCCCCATCTGCATGCCTTCTGCTTTGACTGGTTCACTCATAGCACCTAGGAAGCTGTGGTAGGCCTCCACCTGGGCCGAGCCCTGAAGGAAACATCCATCATTGGACTCGGTTTTCCAAGGGTTGTTGGCCTTTGCAACCTCACTACTGCCTTTGCCTTCACTTATCATTCCTACTTCATTACTTACACCAATTCCACTAATACTAACTTCCCTTACGCCATACATCAACATTTCGTCTTTCTTATGTGGGCCTTCGAGTGGCCCAGTGAAGCCATACCCATTGCCAATCATTTTGCCACCACCCATGGTTTCTTCTGAGTAACGGCAATTTTTCTCTTCCTTTGGTAAAATGGCACACCTTCTGATCTCGACCGTGCTGCCTAAGCAGTACCCTTTTCCCACTACCCTCTCATCTTCAACGCAGCTGTAACTACTGCCAAGTGCCACCGTTGGGTTACCTGAGCAATTTCCTTTGGAATTCCAGATGCTATTCTCGTAGCCCTCCCCCACCCTCAGCCCATCGGTACCTCTCTTTCGGCCGCAGCCATTGCTGTTGGGGCGGCTGCAACTGTACGGGGCGTGTCTCGGGATCTTTGATCGGCCTATTGGGCTTCCACAAAAGCTCAGCAGGTCGAGTTCCCCAGTTGCTAGGGTAACAAGAAGAGGGCTGGATTCCGGTTGGTTTGAAGTGGCATATGACGAATAGGGCAACTGGTAGTATGATGGGGGCCCCACTGGCGTTGGACCCTTGTCACATTTGCCCAATTTTGATGCTTTGTCAGGAAGTGGGTCGGACAGGAAGTAATCCTCTAGTTGAGCGAGCTCTTCTTGCAGCAAGGAGGTCATGACCTCCAAATCCGAGGGCACCTGGATATCATGTTGGAGGGGTGAAGGGGGAAGGGAGGCATTGGGGGAGGGGGAGGAGTGAGGGGTTGGGAGGTAAGAGGAGAAATCCACTTCTTCCGTCATCCAGTCAGTGAGACCATCACCTATGGCAGGAAAAGAAGACAATTAACTGTCAAGCTGAAATTAACTTAGGATTTGTAGTAACATTTAAAGTATTTTCTAAAGCATTGTATAGTTACGCAATTACGCAAATAAATTACGCAAATAAATACAAAAAAAATCTCAATGCTTATAAGATTAAAGCGCATAGACAGCCAAACAACATCCAAAGTCATTCGAAGGAATGCTGTAAGGGATCGATCAGTATTTTACTCACTGTTCAAGGAGAACGAATGTGCTGCAGTGCGGTGCCCACCTGAAACTGAGAAAAATAAAAAACAGTATTCACTGCAACTCACCAATTAAGTGCTGGCTCTCCTCAGGCCCCTCCCCCCTGCGTCCCTCCGATTGGCTGTGGTTAGCCTGTGGGTGAGAGAGAGCGAGGGGTTCTGCCGGGCAGGCGAGTAAAGCCTTCCAAATAGGTGCCGACACTGCCATCATCTTGTCCGTTAGTCTTACAGTTCAGAGGTCCGAGGGAATGCTTAGAGTTTGTGAAGTTTGAGTGATGAGCCACTGAGAAGAGGGCTGGGTGAGCATTATGAAACCTAGGGAAAAACCGCAGGTGTAACACTTCATCAGCTCAAACGGCATAGCATCACACAGTCAAATCTGATCATGTTTTTACTTGTCATACAAATATGAAGAAAATCAACTACCAAGAAAAAAGATGGGCTTTTTTACATAAAAGGTTTAAATTAATTAACATGTTATTTCAGACAATTTGTTTTAATTACAGGACTTACCAGAGCATTCATAAATACAGTAGCCAGCCATCAATTTCAAAAACCTCACAAGCCTAATAGCCTCATCCCAAGTGCCAGTAAGTGATCAAACTTCTCATTTTCATTCAACACAGTATGGCAATCACCATGGGACCAATTTACCAACCTCCACTGTCTCTCAGAAAATCTCTAGTGCCCACTTAAGAAACTCAGTATAACTCCCTTTGTGAGCTGCTGTATGTAAGCCCAAGGCAGGCGTTACCAGCTGCTTGTTGGAGTCCAATCTCGCTTTTAAAAACCGACAACAAAACATCTGACTCCACAAGAGAGAAGGCACATCTAGAAGAATACAAATCTAAGAAGGAAATATACTGAACGCGGTTCTAAAACCCTTACAATACTGACAGCAAATACAATTGAGTCTACAGACGCATTATTACACAAACACTACACAAAATAGAAAAACGAAATTTCCATACTAGATCTATATGGTGGATTTAAATGTTGTGATGTACAATCACAAGAATAAAACTGAGATAAAGTTCCTGCCTTAAGATGAACTAACCCTTGTTACAAGCGCTGCAACTGGAAACACTCATACGGGCTTCGGACTTAAAATGAAAACAAACTTGCTCCACTGCATGATACACTAAAAAAAAATGACAGAAGGGGTGGCCAGAAGACCCACATAATTGAATCTCGCGGATAATAGATTAAGCGCCCAAAGCATAAGGCAAGTGCATTATAAGCAGATGATCTCGAGATGCTCGGCGCACACGTGGTTTAGCTTCTGTCAATGACGTAATGCACAACTGTTGGCGGCAGTACTTTCGGAATGACCCGGGTCTATTGTTCCCAAACTGGAGTAGGCTACGCAGGGGCGTCTAACCACATACATTCACCACTCGGAAATCAAGTTAAGATTGTCATCTCAATATACTCAGGTAGTGTACTCAACCCATCAAAACATGCAGTTGACATAACTGTCATAGGGGCTATAGGCTGTGGACAAACAATGGTCCCTCCGTTGTAAATGTTTTAGAAGGCTACACGCTGGGAATTGATGCCACACTTTAGTTTGTGGTCGTGCACTGCCCTGAATATCACCCGATAACCGTACGTACATGTATCAAGTACTGCTGAGCTACTTTAATACAGGAAATAATAGTAACAAGAAGCCAACAACACAAAATTACACCTATGTACACCAATGATGGAGTTGACAGATCTTGCCTCTGCGCAAGCAACAGTTGCACACAGCAATGTATCTAAAACTTGAAGTGTAGGCGAAAGTCTGACTTCATACATCGCAGACCTACACTGTGTATTAAGATATACCAATATAAACTAAAAACAGACTCGCAAAAAACACAGACACCCAGCGAAAAACCCAAAGAAAGTTTAAAAGGCTCCAGATAGTGTTTTAAAAGTAGTATCAAGTTTGCACTTACTCCATTGTTGCTGGAAATGTGTCTTGAGTGCGTTGCAAAAGCAAAGCACGTTTTGTCCTTGAGAGTCGAAAAGTCTTTGAATTTAAAAAGCCATTGTTCCTTCGGAGTATGCAGGACAGAAGTGTAGCTGAGCTGTTGCTTTGTTGTGATGAAGTTGATAACTGAGAGGCGACTAATTGAGCAAAAGCATCAGGTCATCCACACCTAGCAACCAGCTGCGTCACGCGGTCACCATTATACCTTAGATTCCTCCGCCCACAATGTTATTGTCAGATGCCCTCAACAAGAGTCACAGTAACAACCGAAAATTACACTCTATCTAGATCCTGCACTATGAATACAAGGCTAAGAAAGTCAAGGGAGGATAACAATAAAGACAACAGAGTGAATTGTTGATGAATAAGAACTATCCATGCGTGAATGGAAGAATGGGGGTGCGTGGTTTCTGGGAGACGTGATAAATATTAGGGGTGAAAACGATTGCTCCTATATATCAAGTCCCCTAGATATCAACAAAATGCTGTGTTATCGTTTCGGGGGACTATTTCATATCAAATACCGAGGAAGAACACTTTTTGCTCCCTATGAGATACATGACCGCTATTGCAATTCAGTTGCATCAGCGCTCTAAGCAAGAAGCAGATTCGTTGGATCGACTGAACCTGCCAGGTCGTAATTGGCCGAACAAAGAATGTCTGATCTTCCCATTGGCTATGTAGTGATAGACGTTGCACCAAGCCGAGTTTTTAGTTTACCGCTCTCAGTGCACATGTTCTACGTAAACATCCCGGGAGTAAAAACGCAAAGGCAGAAGAATTTCTGCAACGCCTGCTTGTCAGCTGTATCGTGTGACAATGTCATTGTGTTGTTAAGTATTGATGTTAGCCTACTTAGTAAACGAATGAGGTTAAATGAATGCATTCTGGCAGACTATCGATTAACATAAAACTCCATTTACATATTATTGTTATGGACTCATCGTAGTTACACTAACAGTTGGCTTTGGGCATATGCTATATGATACGCGTGTTGGTGTGCCTTTTGTCATTTCAAAGTAATAGCCTATGAACGAGTATCTAAAAGTCGTGATGGAAAACATTTACTTGAAGCATTATAGGCTACATCTTATCACAGAAAAAGAAAACAATTGAGTTGCGGATAACGGTACTCAAAAGCAACAAACTTTGGAGTCAACACTCAGCATCATTCATTCAACAGTGAGTGTATGTGAGTGTGTGTGCGCGCGCGGAGAGGGAAATGTCGACAGAACATTTAGTAGGCTATCATCCCCTTAGCCAAGTTTCAAAAGTCATGTTGCTTATTAGACTACCTCAGTAGGTTAGAGCGTGGATCCCTAAAGCTCATGCTTTGTTTGGTCTAAAGCATGACAAATATCTAATATTGGTTAAAATAAATAAGGATACAGCTTATTAAAGGATCGTATCACTAGGGTCAGATTATATGTGCTTATCCATCGCGCAATCATTTCTGTTATCAACTGTTATGCAAAGGACCACGCTTTGTTTTTCCGCTTTCAGCAAATCCTAAAGCTGATTGAAGGAGCTGTCTCCCTGTTGCTATAGTAATAGCGAACACTGCCCCCTATTTTAGACATGTTTTCTCGTTGCTGTTGCCATGGGATTTGCGATGCTTGCTCTTTCACTACTATACGCTCTGGTCCATGTTTCCCCGGATAGATTGTATGGAATTGGAAACCACTGAAGATATTTTGTTTTAAAAGAATTGTTTGTTGGAAATGTTAAGGAACAGAAACTTAAATAATGATACTCTGTATTAATAGCTTCAGTAAGTAGCCTAGACTACCGGCCTACTGTGTCAGCCTCTCACCATCAAGTTGCTGAAAGGCCTACAGCTTTATCTACTGGGCTTATTTTCTTAATAATAGAAAGCAAAAAAAAGAAAGATTACCTTTCTTGTTCCATCCATTCTGCACAAATGCCTGTCAATAAGCGGCTAATCATAGTTCAATATCAATTTGCCAAGCTTCCGGTATATAGGCCTATATATATATATGTATAATAGTATTCTACATTAACCACATAGTGAATAGGCCTATAGCCTATTTGGCCAATTAAGTTTGAAGAGTTATCTGTGGCTCCTCTCAAATTCAACGCGCAGTTTTGGCTGCCCAGATTTAGGACACAATTCACAATAGGCCTGTGCCCTTCTATCTAAACCTGACTACAAAATGCTTTGATGGATTATGCATTTACACCGGTTAAAGTGTATTTCCCATTGGAAAATATGATTATTTCTATTACAGCTCTATGAGATGAACTTCTGTTTCCACTTACTTTTGCTTTGAAGATCAAAGCGTTTCAGAAGTTAGGCTACTATGTGAGGCTACTGTAATACAACTCATGTGACGGTTCAGCCGGAGAACTGCAAGAGTGCGACCTGATGCAATCTTCATGACCGCGATCGTAACGGAGACTGGGGTGCTATAATAATGGTTGTTGAAGTCCGGAATCTCTCCCAGGAAAGCGCTGACTATCCCTACTCGCTCTCCGTTAATTGGTCCATGGGGGCACCCTGTTTGTAAAGAGCGTGAGAGGAAATCAGCACGGCACATATGGTGCCTTAACATAGTCCCCGCGTAACAGCTCTTAAATGTGACTTTACTAATATAGCCTAATTCTAAGATATGGCGATTTCAGCGGGCCCATTCATTGTTCCTCGAGGAACCTGCAGTGGGTATCACTGTTAATTAAACACCTGTTGGTAGGGGCCCTATTCTAGGGATTTCTTTTTCCAGCTCCTTCGCCCCTTCTCTTAGCTATGCTGCCTATGGAAAATGACAAATGGGACAATGTTACTGAGACGTGTTATCTTTCATGAGTAAGTTCATGCTGATAGAAATGAATATCGCTCTGTTTTTTTTCACGCTGTTGTGAGGGTGCTTGTATGATGTGTTTCAGTGTTGGTGTGTGAGTCCAAGAGGGATAGTTTTTTCCCCTGTCGGCGCGCGCACGTGTATGTGCACGAAAGAGAGACATGGAGGTGGAGACAGAGCAAGAACAGCATGCCAAGTTCATGTATGCTACATTAGTTACAGTTACATCACAATTTCATCACCATCTCTCTTGGAATTCATTGTTGTTTCCAACTTCCGTACTTGCTTGTACATAACGCTATCAGACATTCACATAGCCTATTCGAGTAAGACTTTATTGGTTGAGTACTTTATTAGGTTACTCCAGGGATAATTTTGAGTTAATGACAATTTTGCTACATGGATAATGATAAAAACACAAGCATTCGGGTTACTATAATACGTTTTAAAAATGCAGTTTTAGCCACACTTTTAAAGGCTAATTATGTAGGTTAGGACTATGTGTAGGCCTAGTTGCCTCACTACATATTTGAATGCTGTTTAAACACATCAAAATGTCGCACAACTGTTCCCCTAAAACCGTACAATATCCTGGTGAATCTGCTTTGCATGCAGAATACTGTGATTACACAAGAAGTTCTCCAGAGAGGATACAGCAGAGTTAAAGCTGTATGATTTTGAGTGAGCCCGTTTGCTTTACTCCTCCCGTGAGACTGTGGAGTGTTTACAATGTGCGTCTTGCATTACAAACTTACATTTGTCAAGACAAGCTTGGAGAAAAGGATAGGAAAACCGAGACAGCACAGAAGACTGTGTAGTCCATGTCCATGTATGAATGCGTGTACGCTTGTGTGTGTGTGTGTGTGTGTGTGTGCAAGCACAGGAGTATTTCCTGTACACATCATGACCATGCCTCCTCGAACACATCTGTCAAATTGTGAGTGCACTTGTCACTCGTGACTAATAGCAAACGAGAGAGAGAGTTGTTGTTTGCAACTTTTCAAATGAATAAATGGCATATATGTTTAAGTTGTGCGACCCACAAATGGCTCACACTATCGTGTTTAAATAACAGGCCTAGAAAAAACATCGTTTGTGGCCTACCAGAGTCAACTCGCTAAAACAAAGGGCCAGTGGGTGTTCGTCTCGTTAGTTTTACAGGATGTTGAGGCCACTTCAAAATTAAGTGTAGCCCAAGACACGTGTTTGTTTGTGCAGAGGTGGTCGTAAAAGGTCAATCACAATACAAGGGAAGTATCCCAATAAGAAAAGGGCTCTACTGGCTTTGGGAATTTAATGTAAACAAATGAACAGCATTGTGAGAGGTAGACGACTATTTTGGCAAAGGCTGTCACCTTCTGGACACGCGTGGGACTGCAGTTATGTCAGAGGACAATAGAGACCCGGGTTGACTATAAAAGCAATTTGCTGTATGACTTCCTTTTCACTTGTATCGCGCTAACAATAATGTTATGTTATGCTGTTGTGAAAACGTAGACTACATAGAGACATTAAAACTGGATGATTTGAACAGGTGCTTCACTTGTATGCTTTTACACTAATGCTGAGTACTTACGTCAGCTTTGAGCCATACAAAATCGAAGGGATATCTAAGCCGTTTATCTGAATAATTGAACACTTAAGTGTCAATCGTAAATTCATATTTAACTTTCTCTGCTGAAGTGCTTGGCTGACATTAATGTCAAAGCGGACTGTCCTACTGTTGATGCTATCGTCACACGACACAGAGAACACCATTAGCGTCTTCTTGATAGGAAGTCCTTGCTCTCCCTCACCTTCATCTTTAGACCTTGGAGATAAGAGCAACAGCAGAATTATTTACACTGTTGGAGGTTAATATTCGCCTTTTATGATCATACATATTACATAAACCTGTCAAAACATCAAGTCTAAGTATGTGAAAAGCCATGTCTGACTACTAAGTATGTGCTGCACAGGTACATTACCAACCTGAGAGGGGGAGCAAAATAGGTACATTCACATAATGTGCGAGTGTCTGTGTGTGTGAGGAGATGTCTTTATCAAAAAGTGTGCCTAACTTGTTTTTATGAGATTAATGAGACTTGATATGACAGATTGAGGGAGCATCCATGTCACTCATGATACCTGTACTGAGAAAATAGGCTGGCCTGCCTGCTAAGTGCACCTAATGGATATTTAAGCACCAAACGCTCCATTTGTGATGTAAAAAACAACATTACAGAGGTGTTCCCTCTCAGTGTTCTTTGATTATTCCTGACACTTCACCCATTTTAGATACCTCTCATCATTCTGGTGTGAAAGAAGAGTTGAAAAGTATTTAAATCAACAGATTCAGATTGACTTATTTCATTACACTCTTTATTTGGCCCAGATATTTATATGTAGATAATAATGTTCTGTTAACAATGACAAGTAACAGACATGTATATGTGGTTAGTAACTACAAAAGTCCATGTTCAGTTGTTATACGTACAGAATAAACTGATGTTGCGATGTAAAAATCTGAATGTTTTACACATATACTGACAGAAGGAGTTCTTGTGATCAGGCTGTTTGCAAATACAATGGAAGCCAAATTAAAGAAAGGTATAAGGAAGGCACACATAATCACCATTGAAGTGCTCAACATAACTTAATTTTTTTCCATATATGGCACAGTAGTGTGGCAATTGGATATGATAGATTGGTGTGGCAGATTATGGATCGTCAATAAATTCTCTATATATGTGAAGGGTCCACGCAGTCATAATGTATTCACACTCTAGGCGCACAATAATAGTTTTTCCCTAGTATAAAACCATGACATTCGGATGTATAAAAGTAATTAATAGATTTTTAATTTCAGATGGACCAGAGTACAAACATAAATATGAAATCTATATGACATTATGACAAGAGATTATTTGTCTCTTTGTTATATCAAAAGCAATCTAATGACAGATTTGAAATAAATCTTCATGATATTTTCTTTTAAAACTGAGCAGCAGGTTAGCATGAAATCTACTCTTTCTAATATTTCTATACATGCTAAGATAATGGGCATATTATATTCTCTTAACCACAGACAGGCAATGTGTTGTCTGTCTTTCAATCTTTCTCTGTCGCACAACAGAAGTTCAAACTAATCAGAAACCTATGAATGTCCTGTACACCTAGACATATAAAAGGTATCTACAAAGTATGTAGTTACTAAAATAAAAAACAGCAATAAAAGCTTTTTTTGTTTTAACTTAGACCTTTGGGAAAGTTTCAGGCAATATTTACAGCAAATAGTCAGACATTTCTGTACATAAAATCTCCCTTTGTAGATCCCAAGGCAGTAAAGTGAAAATGCTGGTGTAGAACTTATAAAAATGAACTGACATATACATGTAGGTGAAGAGGAATTCATAATTGTGATGGGGAATGGTTACCTCAACATTTCCCGCTCCCGCTCCCGCTCCCCCTCCCAGTGAAACTGAGTAAGTGGATGTGCAGAGGTCGCTTCGACTGACTGCTGGGGAGCGGTGGGGTGAAAGGGAGCGCCACCCCTGTCAGTGTCTGAGCACCATTCATGTGAAATACAACAACATATGCTCCAGGAGATATGGATTTGAATGCGCAAAATCATACAAGTCAATGGGATTCAAAGGGTTTCCCAGGTGATCCTTTTAGTTTTTAAACTGTCCTGTTCCTTTTATATCGATACAACGAGCATCTCTTCAATGCTCTTAGCAGTTTTGTTTCTGTCTTAGCAGCTGGTGGCGTGGGAGACCGTGCTCACATTTCCACACCAGCTGAGGCAGGGTCAGAGTGTGAAACTCCAGACTGAGGGAGCCTCAGAGACTCCTCGCCCCTCCGTCCTGCCCCCATGGTGCCAGACCACACTCTCTACTTAGCCCCCACCGTGGGTCCTGACTCACTCAGGTCATAAACTGTGTGTAGCCCTCAGCCCCTGTTACTATGACGTCCATCCAGATGCGCATGGCCTCGGCCGAGGGGGCTACCATGAAGTAGAGGCGGTCGTGAGTCTTCACACAGAACGTCAGGGAAGGATTTGGGCTCTAAGAGAGGATCGGAGTGAGAGAGGAAGAGTGTGAAATGGAGGAAAAGAAACTGATTTTAAAAGCAATTTTAGTCTGTTTCACCAAATGTTTATTCAGTTAGCCAAATATGACTGATTTAAAGTTGACACGGCTGTTGAGTTTAATCACTTCATTAGGAGACACATATGTTGTACCTTGGTAGCACTACGAAGGTGATCATAGTAGACTTCCTCTATTGCCTGGAAGTAGATGACTCCCTTCAGCTTGGTCTCATGTTTGTCTGTTGATGGAAAATGGGAACAATTGCTGTGCTTATTAATAATTATAAGATCAATGCTCTGGAAACATCCTCAAATTCAGTCTTTTTTTGTAGTTGTTCACATTAAAAACGAGTCAACTGAAAAATTATGCAATAAGGAGATCATTACATCACCATAAGATTTAATAAAGACTCAACGAATATACAATAAAGGATTAGTGAAGTGGTACTTAGAACTTGAAACTCTTGGGAAATCACTTTTATACAAGCACTCTGAAATCACACCATCCACCATGGCTCACTGCCGTTACTCTTCATTCCATTAGCCTTGTTTTAACACCAGCCAAAAACACTCATCTGTTCAAATTCATTAATCCCACCACTGGCGGTTCACTACTAAACAGAACGCCTGGGGGAAAATGTCTCACGGCACGCGTTACATTGCAAGTCTTTCAAAGAGCCTCCATTTATTTTTACGATCCTGTCTTTGCTCATTATCCAAATTTGCTTAGTAATGGGATGGATGTTGTTGTTTATTTGGTTCTTGTTTTGTTTTTTTGAAAGAGGAGTTATGAGCCGGGTTGTGTTAGTCACAACTGAGCCAGGGGTTAAAAACTCCCACCCCCCCTTATAAATTCGGCGTTGAGGAAAGTATTGCAGTTTATTTCATCATCATCACCACTAACATGGGGAGTGAGAGGGTGAAAAGGCTACACTCTGAAGCTGAGAGTGAGAAAGACAGCGGGAGAAAGGAATGAGAGGGCGAATCACACGGCCCCCTTTTTTTTTGTCATGGATCTCTAAAGAAAGGGGTCAAATATTTCACACATCTAAATAGCCCTTCTCCAGCGTGGCTTATTTACAGACGGTATTTTATAATGGAGTCAACAAGAGCTTCAGTCTCTGGAAATTTCTACAATTGACGACAGAAAAATAAAGAAAATAAAAACTAAAAAAAGAAAGGGAAAGACATTTGTCATAGCAACAAAATAACAACGTTTAATTATCATTATCATCAGATCACCAAAATAATTTAAAGAATTTATAAAAAGAAATGGATGTATGACGGGATTCATACATGCATGGATTCTGTTAGGTTGCTGAAGGAAAACAAATTGTCTACAAAAAAATGTACACAAAACACCTGCCTTGGAGCCTATGATCAACACGCAGATGCTCTCTCACCTATGTAATAGGAGAAGGTTCGCTTCAGCCGGTCGAAGACGAACCAGCGCTTCTTCCAGGACTTGATCTTGCCGCCCATCTTGATGAGATGCCCCTTGCACATCTTCTCACTGACAATGACATAGGGACAGGTGTCCACACAGTGGCCAGATGACTCCACGTGGGAGCGGAGGTCAAACTCCTCCTTCCTGATGGGGAGATACCGGGTCATTGGACGAGCCTGGGAAGAGAACAGTTGTTGATAAATGTCATTTGAAATAAATACTTCAATGTTTACCGCATTATAGAAATTCAGATATACCATACAATACAATATATTAATTTCTATATATTTCTGTATATACAGTATATACTATACATATTTATACGTATATTCACCTTTACTTCTACTTCTGATGAAAAGAGTATTAGTATATGCAGTTTAAAAATATATGTTTCATGTAGTGTATATAATAAGCACGGGTGTAAAATGGACCGCACAGCCGCCTCTCCTGTTTAATTTTTTAGCATCTACTGGGGAAATATTAAAAATATATTCTTTACTGTGGATAATTCAAATGAGGTTTCTGATGGGCAAACAGCAGTGTCTTCCTGCGTTTTATCTCCTTGTAGGCTCTTGCTGGCCGCATTGCTTTCATCTTTCGTTTTTTCTCTCGTTTTTTTTCACTCTCACCATCCTTCCGACTTACTCCCTCTCACCGCTTTCTTCAAGCCAAATCATTTCCATCCTTGTTTTTGTGTTTTTCTATTCAGCGTTTCATTTCTTTCACCTTGAGGGTGTCATGCATTTACTCTCTGAGTGTGACAAATATTAGACAATCTAAGAGCAGCATAACTGAATTTGGAGAAAAGACACTTTCGACACGATACAAGGTGCTAAGTTGTGATAGGACCCGATATGATCTGTCTGTTTAAACCGCCTGAGCATAACAAAGGACTTTTTCTTCTTTCCCATTTCTAGCTTTTCAGTTCTGAACAATTTGTGACACTATCAGTCAACCATTTGAAAGGGTAATGAGTTCACAAGGAAGCATAGACCCAGAAAAGTTGAAAATGGAAAAACAAAAAAAGAAAACAAACAAAGACACAGTGATTTAGATCCTAGGATACACGTGTCCACAGGGGAGGCCAGATGAGTCGCCGCTTTAACCCACTGACCTGAGAACAGTGCTTCTCCCTCAACTTCACCTCCTCGTCCACCAGCCTCTGCCTGTGCGCCGTCTCCTCCTGCAGCCTCCTCTCCACCTCCTCGCGCCTCCTGCGCTCCTCCTCGAGCATCTGGCGGCGAGCCTGTGCCTCCCTCTCCTGAGAGGCAGAAGAGGCCATACCAGTGGCATTCAGTAGAACATTAGCAAAACACACAGTGTGCTAATTGGGTTCATCTGCCATGAACAAATTAAATGTTTAGATACAATGCGAGTTGAGATTTTGAAGGGGCTATAGATTTAATGAGTTAAAATATTCTGTGGTTATACAAATGCTGTCACCTTATAGAAATTCTGCGACCTTTGACTTAAGTTATGTTCTTTTTTGTAAGATAAATTGAGTTGTGGCTATAGAAGATTTTATATAGACTAGATCAAATGTTAAAGATAACCAGATTCTGTCACTTGATTTCTAAAACCCACTATGGGAGCACATATGTGTGTGAATGAGTGACAAGCGGAGAGAATGTGACAGCTGAGCAGAGTGACAGCTCTTTTCATGGCAGCTTCACCTAAAGTTTGTTTGTTTTTGCTTTTTTAAGTTGAGCTCAAAGAGCCCGAGTGGAAGTGCTGCCTTCAAGGATATATAACACAGAGCCTCACACTCACACTAGAGAAGAACACTCTTCACCCCAGTATACATTACAATCAGAAGAATGGCCATGATAGTTAAAGAACTGATGTCTTCATGACAGAAACACGATGAACCCCTTTTACAAACAACACGTGTAGGAAATCAGTCTAAAGGTCATCATGTTTGAGCGTGTTTACGTACTCTGCTCTCCACCAGCCTGGCCTTCTCCTGTTGAGCCTCCTTCAACATCTTCTCCATCTCCTCCAGCCTCATTCCGGCCAAGCCAATGCCACTGTGGAGGAAACAACAGGAAAGTTACACTCCCCTCTCTCCCTCAATCCTTCCCTCCCCTCCCACTGCACTGCTCCTATGCTGCAAGCACACAGTAACCAGGCTTGACATGAGGAGAACAGGGGATAGTGTCATATCAGGTGAACCAACCAGCACAAAAACCACAGTCGGTTGGCTTTCCAAAACAGAGGCTTCTCCCTCGTAGTTTGATGACTGTCAGAGCACCTCCAGCGTCTCTGGGGTTGTGGAATGTATAATGTGACAACAGGGCATGGTCTGCGTCTGGGCAGAATACAACTTTGAACAGGTGAGCTTTTTTGTCTTTGGCTTGTAGAAGTTGTCATGGTAACAGGCAGGGTTGCCTTCTGTCACGTGAAAAGACAAAGCCAAAAAAAAAAGGAGCAGAATTTTTTTTTTTTCAATGGGAGGATCAAGCAAGGATGACCCGTTGTCAGGGGAACAAGGCAGAGCAGAATGTTCCCATGGAAACTGTCTCAAAGTTTCTCCGTCTCTCACCTCTCAGGGGAACAGGCAGAGTTGTTGCCCGTGGAGACGCTGGTTTCCACACTGTCTGAGCTCTCCAGGCTGAGGGTGTCAAAAGCCTGCTCTCCGCCAGGGGGAAGGGCCTGGTGGTGCAGGATGGAGTGGTGCACCATGGCAGGGCCGCCAACGAACGAGGGGAATGTCATGTTGAGCTGAGATTGGGAGCCCTGCAGTGCCCCCCAGTGGTTCTGCAGCTCCACTGCAGGTCTCTGCTTCAGCTCCGCCATACATCTCCTCTGTTCCTCCAACAACTGCTGGCCTGTGATAACAAAGTGAGAAAGACAGAGCTAAAAAATGATATCCTCAACAAATCCAGATGTCCTTTAGCAGAGTATCTACATTACCTGACATCTACAGCACTGCATCTATGCTGAAAAAATAATCCATTTTACTGAACCGTCTTCGATAGTGGTCATAGAAGCAACAAGTCACATTTGGATAGTTAAGTGTTTGTAAAGACTCACCTTTGCCCTGCAGGACCAGCTGCCTCTTGGTCTCCAGGTCCATGTGGGTGAGGGAGAGCTCCGACAGCTCCTTGGAGAGGCTGGAGGAATGACCCAGCATCTGCAGGAGCAGAGAGGAGGCCAAAGAGGCCAGATCATGACAAATGCACACCCAGCAGCCACATGAGGTGCCACGGGCCGAGGAGTATTATCAAAGAGGAGCGCCAGAGCAGTGTGCCACTGGGCGTTCACATGATGGAGTGCCTCACCTTTGTCGGTGTGTCCCTCCCTGGCAAGGCACCGCTGGACTGTGGAGGAGTGGCCGTCCCATTGGTGTTCCCCCTCGTCTGTCCCCCCTCGCTGTCAAGCTTACCACGGTACACCTGAGGAAGGAACTACCATCAGTCCATCCCTTGGACACATACCAAGCAAGAAACAGCTGCATAATTGATCCACGTCAACCTTCAACTGGAGACTATTGGACAACCTATTGACTGGATTTCAGCAGGGACACTCAAAAGGGCGTCCTCACTTCATCAAATGAAAAGACATCATCCAGAGGTCGAGTGGCCAGAGTAACATCAAAGGAGCCAGTTTAGAAAACAAGCAAAGTGAAGAAAGCAAGTGTCTACATGGGTGTGTTTTACCTGCATGTGCCTGCGAGAAGAGAGCGCCTTAGCAGGAAGAGGGGGAGGGCAAGGCTGACAGGGCTCCCCAACAGCCATTAAGTCCTGGTACCAGCGCTCTAAATCCAGCCTGGGGACGTGAGGCCTGCTCAGCTCAGGCTGGGTCTTTAGAGGAGCAGTGTGTGCAGCCAAAGCAGAGATGAAGAGAGAGAGAGAACGAGAGGAAGGAGACAGTGGAAGGGTGCAAAAAGAGTAGAACAAGGAGGAAAAGAGGTTATTGAAAGAGTTGAAGAGATATCAGCCATTTCTCAAGCAAACATTTAGAGTATCACCTGATGAACACAAGATTAAAGGCATGGCGTATGAATATTGTACCTGCTGAACTATCTAAACATATCTAATGCACTAACTAAACCTACCTACACAAATAAAGCAAAACAGAGAGACGGAAAGAAAAAGAGAAACAAAACAAAGAGAGAAAGACAAGTGCATGCACTTCTAATCAAGGTCAACTGGTCTCAACCTCTTCGGCCTAATGCCTTCTTTGGAATCAAATCAAAGGACAGAGGAGGACACTGTACAGTCATGCGTGGAGGACAACACACTGCACTGACGCACTACAAGGTTGAGGGCGAAGGGTATTCACCTCTGAGTAAAGAGAACGGGACGAGCCATACAGCGCCTGGTGGCTGTAGGGAGGGGGGTCAGGAACTAACTGTTGGAATAACTGGGCAGAAGATGTGGGCGAGGGGTCGACCTTGGGCATCCCGTAGAGCTGATTTAACTGACCAACCGTAATGTACTCCTTCACCCGTGAAATGGCCCGACGCATCAAAAGCGCATGTGAGGGGTGGAAGCAGGCGTAGTAAGACAGAGAGGAGAGAAGGATCATTGTTAGGAGGAGAGAAGGATAATTGTTAAAGGAGGATATGAGAAAACAGAATAGCCAGTCAATAAAGCATTTGAATTACAGTAGTGCAGAGAAGGAACTAATGGGTCCAACACATGAAAATACATGGGAGTGAGAGAGATAGAGAGTGAGAGAGAGAGAGAAAGAAAGAAAAAGGGGCGCTGAAGAAAGGAAATCAGCTGACGGAGAAAAAAAGCAAGAAGAGAGAGCAAGTACCTCGCGAGGGGAGTCTGGTATTACAGGGGGAGCCGAGGGGCAGCTGAGGGGCACTGAGGAGGTAGTGTGGGGTTGGACACAGCTGGTCCCATACATCTTATAGACATCAGACAGCCTCAG
The DNA here is from genome assembly GCF_963457725.1 of Sprattus sprattus. NCBI lineage: Eukaryota > Metazoa > Chordata > Actinopteri > Clupeiformes > Clupeidae > Sprattus > Sprattus sprattus. Next base: position 52,368,755 of record NC_137920.1, on the reverse strand, counting down.
ATACTCCTGACAGCGTCCAAATCACGTTTACACACATACACACACACACACACACACACACACACACACACACACACACACACACACACACACACACGAGAGGAAATTCGTTTTAAGGTAACTCCCAACCCTGAAAGCCACACACATGTGCAAGTCATAGAGTAGGCCTCCTGTGTCACACCAAGTCATCAAACGCTTTCTAAAGTGCTCTACTATGACCACAGCATGATGTCAGACTGGGAATCTATTTTCAGTGTCCAAAGCATACAGGTACACGAGCACTCACAACGTCAAAGCCAGAGGAGCTAGCCCATGAATCCCTAATGCTTATGCTCTGAGGAGAATTTACGTCCGGCATTCAGGAGCCCACTCAGATGCCTCAGCCAAACTGATGACTTTGCCAGACAAATGAAGTAGCGGTACGCATGCACTTGACGCATGCACTCGACGGGGTTCTAACCAAAACATTCAAAACACACACAAACATTTCGGTCACCACACAAATTACAACCCTTCTGCGTTTACCAAAAGCAACACAACACCATGCATGATTTGTCTTTTTGGTTGTTTTCTTAATAGACACATTCCTGTAGATGACACTGACACGATGCTTTGTTTTAGTAACTCTAAGCCCTTAAAAACTGATCCTGAATCAGCTCATTCAGTCCAAGACTTTTGTCCCCCAACCCAAAGTGCGCCCCCAGGTCAGTTGTTAAGGGTCCAGAGCATCAGCACGGGAGAGTGTTTACCTCCTGAGGCCTGACAGGATTTATGTGAGCGGAAGGGTTTTGACAGTAGGAGGCAGGAGGGCGGCCGGGGGGCTGCTGCTGGGGAAAGACCTCTTCTATGAGGTCAGGCTCGCTGATATGAAGCACTTCCTGTTTCAAAAGTGTGTCGTTTTTAAAGTCAGACACGGTTATTCGTTCGCTATTCATTTGGTCGCCACCGTAGTGCAGTGATCTGTACACGTGCGGAGGACCATAAATTCACAGAGGCGGTGGAAGAGACAGAACAGGTGGTGTTGATAAAAAAAGCGTCTCACCTCCTTCATGGTGTTGGAAGGCTTGGGGAAACTTTTCCCTCCGGTCAGGTCGTGATACCGCCTCTCTATGGTAGACAGCTGCTCTCTCTCCTGTAAACAAATGTCAAATGATAAGTAATAGGGATTAAGAGAAAGTATTGGTGGCTTGTAGAATTTATCTCTATGCATAAAACACACTGGAAATATTCAGAGTAAACCAGGGAATCTGCCCATGACCCGAGGGGGAGTCTGACAGATGGGTGAGTTGGACGAGTGTTGGAAAGATAAGTCTGTTTTATGTGCGCCTGGAACCAACCTTCTGGAGTATCTGCAGAGCCAGAGTTCGGTCTTTGGCCATCCTCTCGCATTCCTGAGCGGCCTGCAGCCCCAGCTGGTTGGCCTGCATCTCCAGTGCAGCCATCCTCTCCTGACACACAAGGGAGACGGGGCTTCAGACAACACCACATATGTTTACCATCACTCTCCTTTAAAGTTGCGTTGACGACACCCAGGAGCACTATGAACACATCACTGCATGACAGTGGGACAGAGAGGGCCGTCTGCATCCCGTCTACAGGCATCGCCCGGCAATATTTCTAGAATGTTCTGTTCTGCTGGCTTGTTGCTGGCGTCCTCTTACCTTCCTCTTGGCCACGCTGCGGTGGTAGTCGGCCTTCTCCTGCAGCAGCTGGCGGCTCACCGTCTCCTTCTCCTCCTCCAGACCGCTCTCCCGCTCCAGCTGACGGAACTCCAGGTCCTCAAAGCGCTTGGATCCCGACTCCAGAGCCTCCGCATTCTGCCGACGGGACGGAGCCAGAGCGCAACAGCGGACAGACGGACAGACAGACAGACAGACAGACAGACAGACAGACAGACAGACAGGCAGACACACAAACAGGTTCACAGACATTAAAAAACACTGGAACTATTGTATTACAACTCATTTATAACAGCATATCAAAACGTTTTATGACCCCTTATATTTTCACAGATTCTGGAACATTCCAAAGGGAGAAATAATGGTTAGGTTGTATTAATAGTTAGTTAGTAAGCTGTTATATTGTTGTCGTTAGGTAGAACACATGGGGAAGATATCAAAGACAAAAGAAACTTAAGAGGCCATAAAGAGACACACATGAAGCTCATGCAAAGAGCACAAAACAACAATCCCTTTTAGCTTCCAGATACCACCGAAGCACAACACAGCATTCATGTCAACTAACTGACATGTGGAACCCACTCATACTCAATGCTAAGAAAAGGAAGAGAAGCAGAAAAATAGAGATACTACAAGGAAGACTACGAAGGAACTAGGACATAGCAGAGAGGGTTTTAACTACCAGCTACAATGCAAGTCATTACGTTTGTTTACACAAAGTTTAATTTCAGACTCGGAAGGATTCCTGAGGTTCTGACGGTTTCTGAGGCAGTTTCCGTTTGCTATTTTGGTTTCTGAGTCTGTTTAAAGCATCTCTAAGCACAGTGTGCGCAGTATGCTGGTGGTGAGTACTGAAGACTGACTGACCCTTGTCAGCTGCTCCTGCAACTGCTCCCTCAGGGACTCAGGGCACTTATCAAGCTGGCTCTTCAGCTCATTGTACCGGGCCCGATGTCTCTCCAGGATGTCCCGCTCAGCCGAGACATTAGCCCTCCCCTACAGAAAAAATGCACACACACACACACACACACACATACACATACACACACACACACAAGCACGCGCACACACACACACACACACACACGTGCACACACACGCAAACATACATACAGTCCCAGGGTAGGGATGAGGGGTAAAAAAGCACACACACACAAACACACACACATACTGCTCAATTCCAAGCCATGCGGACGCTTAATTGTTAAGTGTATTAGTGATGCTCCAGTGCTGAGAGGATACTTTTGTCCACTGAATGAAAATATAGTAGGTCAATCTGACACTGTGAAAACGGAGGAAACAATGTCAAAAGTTAAGCTATACAGTGATATGGTTTCAGTTAACCAGAATATAAGTGAACCGATATTATCTATTATATTAGCATAACATCACTTTTCATGTCATGCCAATATTAGGAGCCTATCAACAGATTTGACATCAATGCCAACTACATGAAGCAGGCAAAAGTCATCAGACATAATCCTAAACACAAAGCTCAAGTGACTTCAAATCTACCATTAGGAATTCCCTGTGTGCCAAAAGCTGTTTTCCAACCAAGTGAGTTAGCAGCAAGAGCTTAAGAGTCCTAAACGCAGGTTAGTGACAAAAGGACATATGGGCTGGGACCAAACAAAAAAATTCTTAAAATAACAATACTGATGGATCAACTGATGACCAGAAAATGAGGAGAACAATATAGTGACACTGTACCTTGTCTTTCTCCCTCTGGGTGGCGCTGTCTAATTCATTGAGCTTGTACTGTAGCTGGTTGATGATCTCAAACTCCGCCTCCACCTGATCAAGCTCTGCCCTCCGCTCACCCTGTAGCAATGCCCGCTCCATTTCAGCCTGGAACGACACAATGATAAATAATGTCTACAGTAAACATATTTGGGCATTATAATAGCACCAACGCAAACTTATTGACCAGATCATTTAGTAAGCAGTCAGCCTAAACCTACCAGGTAGTTTGGCATAAACAACACCTCAATTAAGGCAGTGTACACATATAGTGTATAGTATACTGTATACAGTGTGTACTGTATATATACTGTATATATATTTATTATTAGGGTTCATGCAGCGAAGCTGCAGAAACCTATTGTGTTTCTCTTTGTTCTTATTATTATTATTCTGTGCTGGGATCCTATGGCAGCCCATAGAACCGTCTGGTAAAAAGTTGTGAAATTTGGCACACTGATTGGGGACAGTCCCATGATTCATTTCACCAAGTTTCATGTAGGCAGATGTAGCGCTCTAGCGCCACCAACAGGTCAAAGTTGGACGTACGTTCACACACGTAACTTTTGACCCGTTGGCCCGATTTTCAAAAATGAGGCATCCTTGGAATCCTTGGACCAGGACGAGTTCAACGCACCCTATGACGTCATTTTGCGCCATGATGGATTTTCCGCCATTTTGGATTTTATCAAAAACCTTCAAAAAGTTTCACGGGTCACAATTTTTGTCCGATCAACACCAAACTTGACACAAATCATCTTCAGACCAAGCCTCACAAAAAACATTGTAGTACATCTTCGCAACTAAAACCGTTCGCCCGTGACAGCCAATCAAAGTTTGCGACGAAGTCGCCAGACAGGACGTGGGCTCATATCTCAGCAACGATTTCATGTATCAAGACCAAACTTACTACATGGACCGCTTACCTCATCAGGAAGACGCTTAAGAAATTTGGTGACCTTTGACCTCTAGGTGGCGCTGTAATTAGCAAAAATGCCTTTTGGCCTGTAGCTGTTGACGTGTTTGAAATTTCAACTTATTAGTGGGATCTATACATGCTCTTGGAGGTCTTTAGATTGACACATGCAAATATGTGACATTATCATAATTGATCAGGGCGCCATATTGAATTTAGTCAAAAACACTAAAAAGCAAACACAGGTCACAAATTTGATCTGATCTTCACCAAAATTGGCGCAGACCATCATTAGAACATGCCTTATAACTGCATAAGTTTATGGAACAATTGACGAAAGCGTTCGCCAGTAGCAGCCAATCGAATTAGGCGGCGAAGCCGCCAAACAGGAAGTGAGCTCATATCTCGGCAACCCTGTAATGTATCAAAACCAAACTTGGTACATGGACTGCTGACCCCATCTGGGGGACAATCAATACATTTGGTGACCTTTGACCTTAATTTAATCCAAAACACTAAAAAGTTTGCACAGGTCGCAAATTTGATCCGATCTTCACCAAAATTGGCACGGACTTTCTAAAGACCATGCTTTATCACTGCATTGCGCTCTGAAAGCATTCGCCTTCAACAGCCAATCGAATTTGGCCGATTCGCTGCATGAACCCTCCATCGCTGCTTGCAGCTATATTCATATTTAGGTTTCCTCCGGTCGGAGGTAACCTATTGTTATTGTAGGCTTTCCTATTATTATGTTAGTACCATGGGAGTCAATGGCAGCCCCTAGAACCATATGGTAACTTTTTGTGAAATTTGGCACACTCATTAAGGACAGTCCCTTCTTCAGTCACACCAATTTTCATGGCTCTCATTACACCACTCTAGCGCCACCAACAGGTCAAAGTTGGACTTTTGTAACACACGCAACTTTTGAACCGTATGACCGATTTTCATAAATGAGGTACCATTGGATTCCCTGGATCCAGACGAATTAAACCCACCCCATAGCGTCAATTTCCGGTTATATAGATTTTCCGCTATTTCCGGTTTTATCAAAAACCTTTGAAAGCCTACTCCTCCTACAATTTTTGGCAAATCTTCATCAAAATCACCAGAGATGATTTTCACACCTAGCCTCACAAAAGTTATCAACAGAATTTTGATCCTCACAACCGTTTGTCCGGTACAGCCACTCAAATTCAGCCAAAAAGTCGCCAAACAGGAAGTGAAGTCATATCTTGGCAAATCTTTGATAAATCAACACCAAACTTGATATGTCACTGGAAGACACTACAACATGTTGCCATTTGCAAAGGCAACTTCATATCTTCAAAAATGATTGATATAAAGCAAATTGGATAAATTGTTAACGCTAAAACAATGCTTTACACATCAACAGGTCAAAATGTGATACTCTGATTGAATCACAAGTTCATGTGAAGACACTTGAGAATGTTTAGAACACAAATCTGAAAAAAATTGACTGTAAGATGAAAAGTAGATTTTTGGTGAATATTTCAAACATGCATGCTTGACTACTTAGGTGGTTCTAGGGTGGTTCTCTATAGAATGTCTCTCTGTCTCCTCATCCGCTCGGCTCCTAAATCCCACACAAGCAGTCTTCCCTTAACACACGCGCAGTCTTGGTTTTACGCACACACATTCTCACAGAGACACAGCTTGGTGTCACACGTACATTCTCACAGACGCACAGAGTAAGCACACACACACAACCTCCACTCAGTCTAAACTTCAAGGCAAAAGCATTGTAAATGTTGGATTTGAAATGTATTATCCCATTGGCAAGTCTGCAGCATGGATTTTTCTATACAGTGACAAATTGTCACAAAAATACATTTTTCCCTGGTTCGCAATGTTTGGAGGAGGAAACCGCCATCGCTGCTTGCAACTATATTAGTTTATATGATTGGCTTTTCCCACCTCCTGTCTGGATTCCTGAAGTTGCTGCTCTAGTTCAGTGATGCGGGCCTTGAGCTCGTCCACGCGGGCCAGAACTCGGACCCGCTCGTCCTCCAGATAGGCGAGCTCCTGCTGAGAGGCACTACCTGCCAGGGTGAAGTCCTCGTGCTGTAGGGAAATTGCCACGGGAAAGGTCTAAAGTCAGTATAAACAGCCCAGGACTGTCTCGGAACAATGCAGAACAATTAGAAGACTACAATATTTACTTATGTTTAAGTGAGAGAGAGAGAGTGTGTGCATGTGTATGTGTGTGTGTGACTGATTGAGTGAGTGAGTGAAGGAGTGTGTGTGAGAGTGAGAAAGACAGTGACTGTGTGTGTGAGTGAGCATGTGTGTGTGAATTTGTGTATTTGTGTGTGTGTGTGTGTATGTGTGAGTGAGTGAACGAGCAAGAGAGCGTGTGTGTTTCTGTGAGTGAGAAAGTGAGCGATCGTGTGTGTGTGTGTGTGTGTGTAAGTGTGTGTGTGTGTTTGTTTGTGTGTGTGTGTGTGTGTGTGTGTGTGTGTGTGTGTGTGTGTGTGTGAGTGAGAAAGTGAGCGATCGTGTGTGTGTGTGTGTGTGTGTGTAAGGGTGTGTGTGTGTGTGTGTGTGTGTGTGTGTGTGTGTGTTTGTGTGTGTGTGTGTGTGTGTGTGTGTGTGTGTGTGTGTGTGTGTGTGTGTGTGTGTGTGTGTGTGAGTGCGTGCCCTCTCTTACGTCCTGGTGCTGGCTCTCTGTGCTGCTGCACTCCTCGGTCAGATTCTCCTCGTCGCTCTCCCTCTGCCTCTGGCCCAGCCTATGGTGGGACGCCACGCCTGCAGGGTCAGCTCCGGGTCGCTGGACGGCCCCCTCCTCCATCCCAGGGAAGAGGCCTGTCTTGCCCACTTCTCCAGCTGTGATAGGGCCCTCACCCTTGTTGTACTCCGCACACAAACTCAGAATCGTCTCTAGCCTCTGTCTCTCCTGAAAACACAAACACAAACAAATGTTTACATATACCAAGCGAATGTGACAGTCAATCTGTAGTTATATAAAACATCCAAACTCAGCATCCATTTCATATATATCCAAACCAAGTGTGAAAAGTGAGTGAAAATCATATTGTCTTCATGCCGTCCAGTCCGAATGAGTGAAGAGACCCAGTGAAGTGTCTCACTGGCATAAAGGGTTCAGGTACTGCAGTGTTTGCTTGTTGTATTCCCAGCTGGACGCAATCTGACACCCACAGAGGCAGAGGTGACAGAATAAGCATGCCCCATTCAACCTGCCAGTTTCACAGAACCACGTCCCATGTGCAAGCCAACTCTATAACCACCAACACGGACTCACCAAAACACACACACACACACACAATGAAGTAGGACACTTCCACGCATAACCAGTTCAAACACATATGAAACGACCCGTCTACAGCAGCAGCTGCTGCCCACCCTCCACAGATCCCCCCCCCCTTGACTTTACAACTCCCCACCGGCTACTGACCCTTAATAACCTCTCACCTCTTCTCTCCAACTGTTCCTGCCATTCAGCCCCTCATAAGACGCAAAGACAGGCAGACTTCCTGAGTATCTGCACAGCTACGGACTCCCCACCCTCTGCACAGGTCTGGGCCCGCAACAACTCTGCGGGAACTTCGGCGCGATCCGACTAACTTGTCATACGCGCACAGCTGACAATTACCTTGGGACACTATCCAAGTGAAATGACGCCAGCTGGGAGCAATGATGCTGACCAAAATAACACGGCCTTGTGTGTAGTCTTACAAGAGGAACAGTGTGCTGATTAGGTTCAGGAGACAAGCATGACTGATATAAGTCATGAATTAATGAATCATAATTTACTTCTGGTCTCTGCTTGTGATGTCCCCATTCCTATTTCGCCTCATTAACAACAAGGTTTAACATTAATTAACAACAGACGGACAGACAGACAGACAGACAGACAGACAGACAGACAGACAGACAACTATATCTCAAGCAGGCAGGCAGAAGGCATAGTTCTCTGCAGTGGTGGTCCAGAGTACTTTGGTGCCATAGGCACACACCTGCTGTGGCACTCCTACACGTGTCATGCGGTCAGAGCGAAGGGAGAGCAACTCAAAACTGATAAGAAAACATTTCTTTATCGAGAGAAAGGAACCCTCAGACCAAGAGGAACCAACTCTCAGGTAAAATCCATGTTAGACTACTAAGCTACTCAGACAACAGGCAGATGACTCAACAACTCAAATAACAAATTCTTACATGTTCAGCCTCACAAAATAAAGCCTCATTGAATTTGTGTCACAGCTATTAAGGTTTCTGTCTATGAAGGTACATACCAACTCAATGTCCTGATCAGATCTTGGTAATAGGTGAAGTCTTCGTCATAAATCAATCCTTCATGGCAAAAGCTGAGACAAATTCCTATTGTAAAGCCCTCACATGGAATTACATGACAGCCAGAGAAATGTTTCTATCCGAAGCCTGGGAGGGAAGCAGTGAATGAGTGAGATGAGCGAGTCATTTCAGGCAGCCTGGCTATGAAGGGGGAGAAGTCTGTAGGCATGCAAACACTCTAAACAAACAGATGAACAAACACAGCACTCCGGCCCACTCCACATGCCACCCAAGGAACACAAGGGGGGCAACGGGAAGGAGAGACCAAGCCCACGACTGCTTCTAGAGACCCCTGAAGCTCCTAAGGTTCCACACGACGTGTCAAACTCACTCATTTGAACCATAATAATAAATAACCGATAAAGCTAACTCTGACTAGCCATAGGTCACCAGTTACAGCCTTGCTGGTTTCTTTTCCTGGCTCCAACGAATGAATGTCAGTGAATGAGGGTGTGCTACTGTGGTAATTAGCTACTGTCAGTCTAGGTTTCAGTTTCTAGGTCAAAGGAAGCTGGCTCAGTATCAGCGAGTGGTTAGTCTAGCCATTTAATGAGATACCTAAATATTTAGACTACAGAGGTACATGGCCAACTGAGCGATAAACTGTGTATAAATCCAGATGAGTGGGATAGAAACAAGAGTGGAGGCATCAAGCGAAAACATTTAACTATGAAGAAAGGCTATGAAATGTGAAATCTGTAAGACTGCTGTGTCAAATAGCCAGATATGTCTTGTCTGTTTCTTTTCCGCATGGAATGTGTAATACATAGGACAGACCACTTGTTCTATGGCCCACTTCAAATAAGGTTAGCTCGCCCCCTAGTGGATTTTTATCTTGACTACAGTTCCAGGCCTTAACCATGTTTACTTCTTCACAACAGGTGAGCATTAAATATTTAACATCCTTCGCCCCTCTTCTCTCTGTTGCTCTATATATCTTATTCTCTCTCTCTCTCTCTCCCTCTCTCTGTATATGTATGCACGTGTGTGTTAATAGGAGGAGGTTTAGCTCAGTGATAAGACTGGAGGGGCATGGCAGCTCTGTGGTTGAGCAGCAGGTTGGCATCTTGCCAAGTAGGCCAAGTCCCAGAACTGTAAGTGCCTTATCCATTATTGCAATACACAGAATCAAACACAGAGAGATAGATAGAGAGAACGAGAGATAAAAGAAAAAAGAAAGGAAGAAAGAATTACAGCTCGACCCACATAAGTGCAGAGAGTGCCTGGAGAAATATGTTCCCTCTCTCTCTGCTCGTGTCTCCTGTGGGAAGGAGTGAACAGAGCCTCATTTTGATAATTGGTGTCGAACACACTAACAGACATGAACGTCTCACACGTGCAAGAACCAACCACACAGCGGCAAACACAACTCATCCCCTCTTAAATGCCCAGCCAGTGAGATCATGCAGGGTTGAGGTCACTTCTGGAGCACCCTACAAAGCCAGGTGTATGCAGACTCCTGGCCACAGATCTGAAGTGTTTATATGATTATGAAAAGAATGCCAGGAAAGAGAACCCCCCCCCCCTTTCGACCTTAATATTACCTTAATATATGATTTTATCACTATATCCTTGATCCCACTGTTAAAACTTGTGGACTTAGGAATCCAAACTATGTCAAACATGTGTGTATATGGTCGTAAATTATATATAAGGAGCCTTCAGGCTTCTCCCTTGACCACCGTTTCAAACACGACTTCCTGTTTGTATTTGTTTACGGGATGGCACTGTGAAAATCTGGCTCCTTAAATAGCTTTTCTGAAGGGGCCATGTGGAATGTTTACCCTCTGTGATACCCGCAGCTGTCTGAAATTACACGTGAGAGGTTCCGGGGTGGGGGACGGGTGTGTTCAAGAGTGTAAAATGTTTACAAGTGGGCTAAAGTTTGTGAGGTCTGGCTCAGGTAAGTGGTCAGTGCAAGACAGGAACTATGTTATGTTTATGACCCTTCTGTGTGGAAAGCTGCAGTAAAATGCTACAACAAATACACATAAAGTGTTCCCAGGCTCACATTATGGTCTATATACTTGCTCTGTTCTAAAAGTGTATGTGTCAATTTCTACGTGCTATGTGTCAATTTTAATGTATACATATGATGTATGAATGACATGGCGAATAAGTGTGTAATGAGATTAATTTATCACACAGTTGTAGAGGTTTGGATAGAAGAAGTGGATGGGAGTAGACTGTAGATGAAATAGTCAAGTGTAGTTAAATCAGCCTGAGAGAGAGAACCGGGAGATGGGTGTGCTGAGTGCAGTATCAGTGTGGAGGAGGAATACGTTTTTAGGGGCTTGTGGGATTGGAGGTGGTCTGTTCCAGGCCACTGTGTTGGGTAAATATAGCATTCAGACAGACACACCCTCTCTCCATAACCCTTTAAAACTCCCACAGGAATTTACATGAGTGTTACTATACACTGAGACTGCTAGCCCCCTATCAAACCTCACCCAACCCTTTCTAACTCCAGCCATCCCAAGACTGACATTAAAACATTATACATGTACCTTCAAACAGGATGTAACACACAATATACCAACTGAACGTTTGTGTTTGTAAGGAACAGGCAAGAACTATCACAGTGAAGGCATGAAGAAGGCAACACACACACATGGTCCTCTGCTACACACACACACCCACATGGCACCCTCTCTTTGCACTGTCAAAACACCACACACACACACACACACACACACACACACACACACACACACACACACACACACACACACGCACAGAATCACACACAAACAGTGGGACAGACAGAAGCGTGTGCACGCACACACACACAAACAAACACACACACCCAAACACACACACACACACACACACACACACACACACACACACACACACACACACACACACACACACACACACACACACACACACACACACACACACAAAAACAGTTAGGCAGACGAAAGCACGCGCACAAAAATCCACTCAAACTCACCAGCCTCTCCATTTCCTGCTCGCGGAGCCTCTCCTCTCTCTGCCGGCGGTGGTATTCCAGCAGCTCGTCCTCGTTGTCACTGATCTCTGAGATGCTGTTTTTGCGCTCGCGGGTGAAGGGCACCGCCATCCGGCCATCCCTGCCAGCCTCCCTCTGGGCCCTCGGGCTGGTGAGGGGCGAGACCCCTGGCTGCTTGCCCAAAATAGAGGAGGGGAGGGCGGTGCCAGGACCTCCCTTCTGCCTGCCACTCGCTGCAGGGTGGTCTCTGAGCCGGGAGGGGGACGGGCTGCGCCCCCTCAGACCCCTCACCCCTGAACCCTCCTCCTCCGGTAGGGAGGTGACTCTGCGCTGCTGCCTGGGCCTCTCAGGGACTGCTTTGGCCAGTGGCGTGCGTGGGGTGTGGGGGACGCCTGGCAGCGCCCCTGGTAGGACGGGTACTCCTCTGCGGATAGTGGACGGACTGGGAGGGGGAAGTTCACGCCTGCTGGTACCGCTGCCGGATGTGTCTGGGGCGCGACGGGTGGCTTGCGGGCTTCCTGAGGGCAGGGATCGAGGCTTGGGCTGGACCTCATAAAGAGGGTGGTCCACAGTGGTCGGCGCAAGACGAGGGATATGGCTGGGCTGCTTCGCGGGGCTGGAGGACCGGGAGGAGTCCGTGGCGGACTGTTGCCTCATGGGGCTCGAAGGGCACTCCTGACCCGAGGAGCCCACGCTGGACCTTGGGCTGGAGGAGGCAGGAGAGGACGAGGTCGGGGTGGACTTAGGGGTGAGTCTGGAATAAGTCTGTCTGTCTCCAGAAACCGTGGGGACGGGGATGGAGGAAGACCCTCGAACCAGACCGATGCCCTGGGTGGGATCCTTGCGCGCAGATGTCGGACTAAGCGGTGCCTCCACCAAAGCTTTCCTGTGGTGCCTGGGGCTCTCCTGGACCTTATGCCCCAAGGCGCTGCCACTCTTGGGTGCTGATGACCGTGGCTGGGGCACTGGAGGTTGAATGTTGCGGCTGAAACTAGAGGAGCGAGCTGGAATCGGGGGGTTAGCCAGCTCCTTCTGGGCTCCCAGACTGCTGGTCACCGAGGGGGAGGAGAGGGGAGAGAAGGGTGGAGAGTTGTTCTCATAGCTGGAGCTCACTGACATGGCCCCGGGGCTAGTAGGGGAGCACATGGGGAAGCGGCCGCCGCCATTCATCATGGGTGACAGCGGGGACTGGGGGATAGGGTTGTGCGGTAACTTCCGGGGCTCGGCATATGTGGAGGACTGGGCATCATCCATAGTCAGAGAGTCCATGATGTCCTGGAGGTCCTTCTCGATGGAACGGACGAGAGTGCCGTGTCCAGGACGACCCCCCTCACGTCCCCCTGTTAGGTTGTTCCCATTTAGCATGGAGTGGGAATCTGTATAAAGAAGTGCACATCTAACATTTTAGTAAAAGTTGATTGAAGACACTGTTGATAAAGACACATCTATACATAGCCCCACTGACATTTACATGATTTCCCTAATTGTCATGGAGGGGAATTGCTAAATAATTTACGTGAATATGAATACATCAATTCTAAAAACCTCTACAAAACTTAAAAAACTTGCAGTACATGAACAGTTCTAAATTAGGTTCCAACATAGACGCATTATGAAAGTCTCTCTACGGGCATGTTTTCACACTGTGCTGGAATCCTATGGGGATCTGATGCTAATTATAAAATCTGTAGTTCCACACTTCACTTGCACTAGTTATGTACTCCACCCTTCTTAAAGGGGGGCTGGGTATTCAACACACACACACACACACACACACATACACACACACACACACACACACACACACACACACACACACACACACACACACACACACACACACACACTATCCTTCCACCACTTTGGCCAACATCAAACCCCCTACCCACACACACACACACATATACACACACACACATGTAGTGAAGGGTGTGGCATATATACCAGAGAAAGATAGAGGGAACAGACTTCCCCTCCACACTGCACGGCACAAAGGTCAGAGCAACTGAGGAGAATAGAGCCCAGAGCATTGCATGAGTCATTTCCAGACATACGCTCTGGCCATAATGACTAACAGCATGAACCAGGCACCAGACAGCCACTCCAACTGTTCCTCGCTCTGTCTTACAAATGCAGTCCACAGTCTGACCTTATCTACTGCGTACTATACAGGCCCCCTAAGCAGGGAAATATGTCTGCCGGTCCTCTCGAAACTAGCTGTAGTTCTCTATTGCTCAAGCGACTATGTGTCTTTTTCAGTTGAGTGTTAGGATGACATGTTCAGTCTTTATCAATTATTTAATACTGGTGTTTATGTTGGTCACAATTTCCATCCTGCAGCGTGATTGTAGACTGTTACAGTCCCATGCTTATTGGAATGGATACGTTTGTTGTTATACCTTTAGGAATCGCAGACACCCCACACGGGTGCCAAAATTAAATTTTAATTCCACAATGATATACTGAAATATAACAGACCTCAATATGCAGTGAATAGTTTGTTAAGTATTAATTAGTATAAATGCTGAATGTAATTATTGTGCGCATACGACCAAAGACAAGTGACAATACAGCAGTATATATTAGTGCCTGACTTCAAGGGCGTGGGCCTGGTCAAAGGTGTCAGGGCAGGGTTTTACTGCCCAACTTCCTTTTAAACAGAAAAACAAAAAGACTTCTGAACCTTGCCCCGAGAAACCAGTGCATTCCTTCTTGAGACACACCAGTGAGGTATTTATTACTACAGGTACAAAGTCTTATAAATCAACGACCATTACATGGGGAAAAATATGGGCCATGGACCAATCTATTCCAATCTAATAATTTTTTGGCATAATGGACTCCAGCTGCTTGAGACCAGGCTTGAAATTGAGTCATGCTGATACACAGCAGATATTATCCCACAGAACAACAACAAGTCAATCAGTTAACTAAGGGGAATATATCATGGAGTCTATTGCAGTCTGCAATATGCAAACTGTCACAGGCCATAGCTCTACTCTGCTCGCTCTCTGGTAACTTCACCAAAGCTTACACTTGTCATTTGATGATAGTGAGTTGATCATGGTAACTCGGTTGTGATCAAACTATTTTCTGTATACTTGCATGCAGAACCTTTACTCACTAATGTGTCACAAATGAAGATGCATGTTAGCTTCATCATTATACATGTCACATGCTATACTCAGTGGGGCAGTAATTGTGATGGCTAATGCAAGCTGCTTGACTGATCCAGATCAGCAATGAGTGTAACCATATACATCATACAGTATGTGTACACCAGTACTTTGAATGCTCAAACCTATTGCATACCAAGGAGGCCACCTCCAAGAACGTGTTATCTTTAGACAGCATGTCATTAGTTATGTAGCAAACTGCACCACAGGGAGAAATATCTGTCTGCCACAGCCTCCACTGGCTGGCTCCCCAATGCGAGCTCCAGTAAGTATGGAATCAGATCAATGACATAAATATTTTGTAATCTGTAATATAGATTTTGTATATGTAACATAGATTTAGTATCTGTGAAACCATCTACACTTTCAAAACCTATCTTCACTTTCAAAATGTATTTACAGATACAGATTTCAAATACGAAATGTATCTACACTACACTTCAAAAACTATCTACACTTTCAAAAACTATTTACACTTTCAAAAACTATCTTCACTTTTAAAATCTATTTGCAGATACGGATTTCAGTTACGCATTACGGATAGGGATACGGATTTCTGTGTGGAGTGAAAGAAGTGTGGAGTGAAAACCACTGACTATGATTGTGCGTTTTACAATGACTTTATTAACAACTCCAAATATAGGACTTCTTACTTGTGCCATTTCTCGGTCTCTGATCCATGACTGCTGCATACACCGTTTCACTCAACTTTCCCAGTTACCAGCAAGCTAGCGCCGCTGATTGGCTAGTCAGTACAGGATACAATGTGTTGATTGGCGCTTTAGAAAATCTGCCAAAAGCGCTGATTGGCTCTTTAGAAAGGAAGTAAAGACAGTGCCAAAAAGATTTTGTAATTCGTAACAGAAATCCGTAACTCGTACTTCAAATCCGTATCCGTCTCCGTATCCGTAATGCGTAACTGAAATCCGTAACTGAAATCCATATCTGCAGATAGATTTTGAAAGTGAAGATAGTTTTTGTAAGTGTAGATAGTTTTTGAAAGTATAGATACATTTCGTATTTGAAATCCGTATCTGTAAATAGATTTTGAAAGTGAAGATAGTTTTTGAAAGTGTAGATACATTTCGTATTTTAAATCCGTATCTGTAGATAGGTTTTGAAAGTGTAGATGTTTCACAGATACAAAATCTATATTACAGATTACAAAATATTTATGGCATTGATCTGATTCCATAAGTAAGCGGGTAAAGCCATTCACTCACTGATTGAGAGCAGCATGTGCCAAAGCAAAGATGCTTGCATGCTTCCGTGGGAGGCACAGAGCTCCACTTGTCAAAACAATTTAGCTTGATGAATCGGTACTACTGCTAAAATTATGAACTTCATAGGAAAACAGTGATTTCTAAATTCAGAGAGAATTCAGCGTCAATGCCATATTTAACGCATTTTCGGCTATTGATGAACCATAAATGGGACGTTGTGATATTTACAGAAGTATTTTCCCAGTTCAGATGAAATAGCCCAGAGCTATTATCCTGCATAGCCATTATCATTCACCATAACACAGTTTGTATTTCCATTCCTTTTTGGGCATGGTTTAGACACGCTAAGCTTAGCCACTTGCAAAACATAGAATTCTCTTCGTGTGCTGCTGACAAAGTAGGGAATAACGGTGAAAAAACTACAACTAAAACGTAAGGACTCTGAGGCCTCAGCATTCCCAATGAGGAACGCTTGGGTTGGCCAGGTATGCGCTGTCCTGAGTATAAACATGGCCTCTCTCCAATGGAGCTACTGAGCCATTAGCTCTGGTCAATGAACTACTTATTTTCTGTTTTACCAACTTTCAAGCACAACACAGAATAGATGAGTGGAGTAACTGTGTGTTGTGGTTAAATAAAGCAATCAATCTTCTCTGTTGTACATATGCTAAACATGTGCTTCAAATCTGGGTCACTTTTTTTTAAAGCAAACACGTGTTTCCTTTCTGAAGGATGACACTGTTGTTTTGACTTAACCAACAAGCCTGACATTGCTGCAAGCCCTTCCTTGAACTGGCTTCTGTATTCCTCGGGACATATCCCAAATGAGCGTTAGTGTGAGTTAATCATGACTGGTGGGCGGGCGTGCGTGCGTGTTTACCTGTGTGGGCCTTGTAGCTGCTGGTTGGGCCGAAGCTTCCACCTGGCATCATGTTCTTCATCCTGAGGGCCTCCTCTGGGTGGTTGAAGCGGAAAAAGGCAGACTGACCAAAGCACAGCATGCACCCTGTCAGACAGACACAGGAGGTTATCAGAACTAAGATATCAGAGAAGGCATTTCAGTTCATGAGCAGTCTATGTTTCTTCAACGTCAATACCTGGAGCTAGAAATCACATTACAGTAGTTTATTGCCTGTATTGGCTAAGAGTCTGAAAAGCACGGCGGATAGAGAGAGGTAACTGCAACATCTTCAAAGGGAGAAACACTGAAGAGAGTGTGGAAAGCAAACTTCAGGGATAACAACTTGACCTCTCATGGGGAACCAACCTGAATGGACTTCTTTTAACATGGAGAGATATAAGGAGCGCCGTGTGCAGGTAAAGGGTACATAGAAACCGACTTCAGTCAACACGCTCGTGTTGTGAAAACATCAGCAGCAGATGCCCTTTTGTGCTCCGTGGCATGACTAGCGGTGTCTCTGATAACACTGATCTCGCCTCAGAGTCGCCATTCACTGGGACTGCAAATGAAATCTTTAGAATCTGCTCGCCCATGAGTGAGGGGGCAATAACTCAACACCTTTGACAGGCACCAAGACAAAGAACCCCAGAGAATGATGTGCAGCAGCAAAAGGGATGTGTTAGAGCTAGCGCTAAAGCTAAACGCTTAACACCCACTTGAACCCTTTTCTCATTAGCACTCATTGATTAGGTGATACAAGGGCACCATTATTTTCTTTTCCATTTAAGCTTCCAAGGTATTATAACATGATTGAAACATGAGATAGAATTAATTGTAAGACATTTTTGCAGAGAGGCAATGAGTAGCCACTTTACTGTTTCAAGAACATTTGCTGTCCATGGGCTTTCCTTTGCAGGTGACTAAATGCAGTGAATTGAACCATATTTGCCACCTGAAAAATAACATTGAATTAAATTATGTTTATGAATAGGGATTAACCTTCCTAACACACACACACACACCACACACAAACAAGATGCTGTCTGGCTGGTAGATGCATGAATAACCAGTGGTGGGTCAGTTGTGGCAGCCAGTGAATTATGAGTCAGATCCATTTCATAATGAAAAGCTGGTCAGAGTGTGTTCCGTCAGAGGGCAGAGAGAGAATGACAAACAGAACACACGTCAAAGCTGACAGTGAGGCAATTGTGTTTCAGAGGAGACCATATATCTTCAACAGGCCTCTTCCATGCACAGGTTCATTTAACATTATAATGACACATTTGTTGCTATAGACATGAGTGGAACATCCTGTTATTCATTGCTGTTACTATGTCACAGACAGAAAACAAGGTGACAAATGTTCCCTGGAGATCCTTTTAGACACTGATGTCATGGGTTTTTAGGGAATTGTGTAATCAAGCTGCTGAATTGAAGAAAAATGTATAGGTTATATTTCCTAACTTTGACAGTTTCTCTAGCCCATGTTTTACTCATGCATGAGATTTTCTATAAGGAACATTGCACTTCTAAGTTTCCATTCACGAATTCTACTTTTACGTTTACATTTTCAAGGCAGTGTATTGGATTATGCAACATATGACTAAAACAGATAGGCTAGTAGTATTTTACAGCGAGGTTGACGAGATTCAAGAAGGAGAACCCACTAAAGAAACTCAAAACACTAATAATAATAGTATCAGTAATAATGAACTGACACTGGATTATTCCGAGCAATTCCATATTCGACAAAGGTTAAAGCAACAGATGAGTGCAATTGATGACGACAAACGATTCTGTGTAAACTGCATCATCGTATTCAGAAATTCAATAGGCCTATATTCCGAACAAACCCATATTTAAAGCCTATGTCATTTTTAAAAACAATGATCTCTACGCCCGTATAGACTGACCCATAGACCGTTAAAAGTTGTAGCCTCAAAATGGGGAACATTTCAATCAATTTTAAGACTCAGATGATCATGATAACGATCAACTACTTGAACATTTTAAATAATATCCAAAGTAGCTTAGTATTTGAAGAAAGCAACAGCAAATATAATTTACTTACATATATCCACTTAATAACAGGCACCCATTAGCGCGTCACGGCAAACGTCCTAGCCTACTACTCCCAGGATTTGATGCTTTCTTCTTCTTGGTTGTGTGTTTGGTGAGATGAGGCGAGCGCTTGCTTGCGTGTGCCACCGATCAATTCCTTTGTGATGATAATTTCATCCACTTTTCTTCCTCCCGGGCTGCACATTGACTGTCTAAGCTAGGGGCACACAATAGGGCGCAGATGTCCACCTGGCTAATTGTTATACGTCTTAAAAGGACCGTTCACCCAGAAAGTAATTTCAGCAATATCCCCTCAACGATTTGTTTAAAAAATCAAACCAATATACAAGTCTACTTTCCAGAAAACAAACATCCATTCGTATGACCACCTCAGAGCGTTGGCCTCCTTATCGGTAGTCAAAAACACGCAAAGCGACTCACGACAGTATTGATTCAAACATTGCCTCGACAACACGCCGGACAGCTGTCCCCGCACCGGCTGTTTCCAGCAGGAGATATTCTACGAGCCGTGGGAGGAGGGGGCGGGGCAGTCCACAGTGACATTTTGGGACTGGGCTTAACACAGTAATATTTCATTTGTTTCATCATTTGTTGGAGAGTTTACCGATTTGAGACGTCGAAGCGTTTTGAGTTAGTTTGCCTGTTAGTTGAGCCTGTTACTACACTGCCATTTGTGACCATAACGAGATACTGAAACTAAAATATTGTGTATTTAAAACTATCCTTTGGTGCACCAGTGAAGTAGGTAAATTCCTCATGCATCAGTAAAGAAATATATGTCAGTTACGACATTTAAAAATGATACGATGTCTAAAGATTTTAGGCAGTGTAGTAGGAACCTAACTGGCATGAGCGTGCAAACTAAACTATAACTTTCATTGTTATGCAGTGTCTAAGCCAGCAGTACTCCAAACTGGAGACCCTAAAATAGCCACAGAGAATGGAGCAAGGGCAAGTTCTTTCCCTCAGGGAAGTTCAAACAAACGTGCAAGGTTATCATGGCAACACAGTCGGACTTCACCTCCTGGTATTTGGGCCCAAGTAGTAAATGTCAGGCCAGTCTAAGTGGGCAGACATACCTGCACAATAGACATGGGTCATGAAAATACAACTTGAGATAATTCTGATGAGAAATCATAAAGATGGTGCCAAGAATGACACTTCATTCTACATTCCTACCTCTTTAAAGTAGCAGGAAGGGGTTTTGGTCCAAAACTAGCAATCTAACTACTGAAACGGATTGAAAAACCTTACAAACAATAAAAGCACTGATAACAGGCTTGCTATCATGCTAATTCCTATTTTAGGCGATAAAGTTAGTTTTTTTACAGGTACACTTTTCAAGGTGGTCTGACTCGAACCACAGAACTGCTTATCGCCTAGAATGGGCAGAACGTTGGAATGACAGGTGTCATTCCATATGACCATATACAATGAAAATACATTTGAAGATAACAACTCGGCAATAAATTCATGCTTCAAAAAGTGGCAAATTGTTGCATACTTAGGGACAGCTGTCTTTCTAGACAACATTCATATCTGTTAGGATACAGTATCTGACATGGTGGACCGCTACTTCAGTTTCAGCTGTGCAGTCTTGCACAATGGATTGATATTCCAGTCTTTGTTTGATTTGATTTTCTGCTTTGATTCCATCAATAATCTGCCCTGACAGCCTGACTTGTGCTGTGCTGTGAGTCGTGCCAGAGTCAATTTCCCCCCCCCCACATGAATGGAGAGATGAAATCATGTTATGTCTTCATGATATGAAAGGTAAAACTCAAAGAAACAGGCAAGGTTGCTTTGTGAACCAGAGAGAAAGATTGGCACAAACCTTTCAAGACAGAATCAAAATGGTATTCTTTGCTTAGTAACTGCATGGTACTAACTTGCCGATATTCCAAAAAATGAGTTGTATCTTGTATATCTTGTATGGGCTTGGCGGTTTCAGGAGTTGACAACCCACTGTCACCTTCTCCTGTGAATTTGGAAATGCTTTGTCTGTGTGTACCTTGTGAAAGTCTGGTGGGTTTGGTGATGTGCTGGCCATCCATGGAGCACTGGTTTCCACAGGGATAGAGGATGATGCTGCCTCCCTTGTTTTCAATGTAGCAGTGCTGGGCTGCGACACCAGGACCCTGGAGGTCAATGTCAGTGTTCCCATGTCCAAGTGTGGTCCTTCCTGTGCCACAAACATACATATTTGACATTTCATTTTACACTCTTAGATCCAGTCAGGCATTTAAAAAAATATTTGTTTTGCTCCCAACATGAAAAAGAGTAATGTAGAAAAGACATGAATTTCTTCTGAATCATAACTAAAGCAGCACAGAACGCCAAAATCAGGCTTTGATAAACTTCTTTCCTTCAGTTCCCATCTCTGACTTTTTTGACACACTCATAGTCTTTCTCAGAGTCTCTCAGAGTCTGGCGTCTTCCTCAGACAGATGGGAATAAAAGAGTAATAACTCAAAGTCTTTTGTGAGTGAAGACAGTGGCGCCTGGTGAGCACTGTGGCAGTGGGTGGGATAGACTTCTTTCACACACACACACACACATACACACACACACACACACACAGAAAGAGAGACTCACAGAACATACAGACACACAGAAAGAGAGAGAGAGCGAGATAGAGAGAGAGAGAGAGAGAGTGAGACTCACATAAAACATACAGACACACACATATTGAGGTTAGGGTCAGGGTGAGGTCGTGGTCTGTTGGATGCCTGTTTCACAAGGAAAGGTCTTCTAGTATCACTCTCCGATATTGTCTCTTAGTCTACAAACAGATGTTTGTTGGGAAACAGTCTCAGCATTTGATGCGTCTGAACACTGCAACAGTACCACATTTTAGTAACTCTCTACACAATAATGTGACATTCATAAATACAGCAGATACCCAAACCTGAAGCATACACAAAATCACCACAACCTGAAAATCATAAAACAAATCTCTAAACTAATTATCTGTACCATCAAGTATACAGTATACATATGACATATGAAATCAATCTACAATCCCATATTGCATCTTTTGCAAACATTTCCCACTTTTGGGTAATTCATTTAAAAATGCTAAAATGATGTTTAAATTTACATTTAGTCATTTAGCAGACGCTTTTGTCCAAAGCGACATACAAGGGAGAGAACAGTCAAGCTAAGAGCAATAAAACCTGGTGTAACAATAAATTGTTATGAAGGACATCAATTATGACTTTGCTGTTGAATTTCTTTAGTCAGTTCTGTTATGTAAACATATGCTCTATACAGACAGACCCACAGTCACAATGGCATTGTCTACAATTACTGTCCCCAACGCTCCCACACCATCAGGAACATTTCAAATAAACCTTTAATTAATGTCCAAAATGCAGCTCAACTCCCATAGTGGCAGCCATTTAAAGCCCATTAGTTAGAGCTACAGACAGGCCACACAGCACTCCAAACCACAGAGTGCAAACACAAAGCCTGGCCTGAGGAACTAATTACTAACTAACCCTAAACCCTACACACAGACAAGTAGTATGGACTTACAGTAGATATGTGCTTATATATAGCACAAGAACTCCTCTCTAGGGCTTCACAGTGATGGAATGAGGGGAAGCACTTCCTCTGAGACCTTCTGTGAGAGAACACTACATGCCTCTCTCCTGCAAGAGAAAAGTCCTCTATTTGTCATTCTTTGTGTGATGAGGTACCGCCAGGCCGTGGTGCTTCACAAGGCAGGTGCCTCCAGCAACGCCACTTTCATTAACCCTCCCAGCCTCTTCCCCACTTAGGGAGAGCATCCATTTCATCTACCGCTTGGCTTTGTTCCAAAAAAATATAAATGGATGATGTTATTTCCATGGATACCAGCCAGATGCTGATTCAATAACAACTGCTATATCTGGTACAGTCGTGGGTTCATCCCGACATGTCCTTCACAGAGATGCAGCGCAAAGGCCATTGTCACACCAAGAAAGATCAGATGTCTCTGATTTCCATTAGAATTCAGTGAATAATTCCATGATGCTGTCCAGATGCTGTAAAAAATTACATTATTTGAACCACGCTCACCTTCTGATAGAGGTAGCAGTGTAATGGCTGTGCTTAAACGACCACTCCCCAAGCTGACCAAATGGGGGCGGTCTGACTGGACCTTCACGGTTTTCCCCGTCTCTAGCAGGTCCAGAGGGGTCCCCTACACAACAAGAAACAAAAACAATTGTAAATATAGTTATGGAATGTTCCAACAACAAGATATCAAAAAAGGAGGTTCACTTTTGTATTTTCTTTTGACTTTTCCCAGTCGCAATGTAACCATATTCTTAATGTGTTCTTACAGTGATGTTTTCTTGTATCTGTTTCAAGAGACCCTGCTCCACTCTATATAATTCGCAGTATAAATGACAATCAGATCTCCATCAAATAGGTTTGCTCTTAGTGGATAGCTGCCTATAGCCTTCTAAACAGGATTACAGCGTGGTGGCTAGAACTGACAGGTAAAGCAGGAGCAGTCTAAGAGGCTAAATGGGTTTAGCCTCTTCAGATACTGCATGGAGAGCCAAGAGCCTAAAGGGATTTGGCTAAGGGGATAACACCCACTGACTGAGCCGGTGAACAGAATAAGGTCAAAGTGTATCAAAGTCACTCGCCACGAGCGCAGACTATGGGCCCTATCTTGCCGATCAGAAACGCAAGTAGGACGGCGCCAAACGCAAGTAGCTGTGTGGCCGGCTCTATGGCGCAGTTGCTATTTTAACGGCGGAAAAAACACACTTGCGTCCAGCGCAAGTGTCAAAAGGGTTGGTCCAAAGGAGGTTACTCAGCCATAGGTGTGGTTTGGGCGTAATATGCAATAAACCAATCCGAGCGTCATCTCACATTCCCTTTAAGAGCGAGGAGCGCATAGTCCATAGCGGCTTGTTATTTTGATGGCGGAATTACCTGGTGGAAGACCGGAAAAGTTCACAGCCGAGGAGACCGACGTGAGATTTACACCAATTTTTTTGGCAAGCCATATATAATTACAAGGAAAATAAAGTATTTACCACATGAGGAAATCATTGTGATATCTATATCCAAGATATTAAAAAAATAGGCATACATCTAGCGTACACATTGACCCAAATGATTCAGGTTAATTGTGACATTTGATTTATTGTATGGCTTTGTAAAAAGCCGGGAGATAGATATATGGGGATGCGAGAAACCCTCAAAAAGTTAGCAAAGTCAAGCAAGCATGGGAAGATATTGCCGTGATGGTTCTGCTACGGGGCACCCGAAAACGGTGCCGAAAACGCTATAATGACGTCCGGAGACGTGGGACATCCAAGCTGGAAGGTAACACACGTTCTCGTGGCCTCACGGGAGGTCGATCTGCCTCGACCCAGGATCTGACGGCAGCAGAGGACATCGCCACGTCTACCCTCACGCCTGAGAGCGTGCAGGGATTTGGGGGCATGGAAATTGGCACCCAAGCCAGTGCACCAGCTGACCAAACCCAAGGTACATAAATAAACTCCACATACACAGAGATGAGTTTACAAGATTTATGATGCCAAAAAAATTGGTGTAAATCTCTCGTGAAGACGACAAAAGTAAAGTGTAGCCTATAGGTCCTATACTGTACGGGCAACATGCGCCCTTAAAATAGCGTTCTGAATACGCGTTACAGACTTTAGACATTGCGCCTCTGACATTAGACCAGCTTTTTTGTGGTCAATGGCGCACGGCGCTGTTTTGAAACTGCAAAATACCACTTGCGCCAGAGAAACGCCTTCTCTGTTCCGCCCCCGCCCATGTCGACGCAAGTTCATTTCGAAGCGCGCCTCTGGAGGGAAAATCGCGCTGTGCGCCGGGTGCAAGATAGGAATGATACATGCGTCGGTGACAATGTCAATTGCGCTGGGTGCAAGATAGGGCCCCATGAGTTAAGAGGATACATGAACGATTGTCTGCTGATGCTGCTGAGCCTTCGAGCCTCTACCTGTTCTACTACCATTTTGTTGTTGTTTAGCTTACACTAATGATGATATTATCAATAAATACAATCATAGTAACATAGCAGCGTTTTCAACCTTAACTCATTCAGCTCATGTTAAGAGCTCAGTCTTGTACAGAACTCGTACGTGTACTATCTGTTTATTCTTGGTGAACAGGATGATATTTAGTTGGAACAGAAAACTGGAGAAGAAGTAATGATGAGAGTGCTACAGGAAATGCTTGTACAGATCCTCAGTTAGGTTGTTAAAATCCTTTTTTCCACACCCCATTTCTAGCTCTGGTCCTCCTGTCTTTACAGCCCAATAGTTTCCATAACCGCCTGACTCCATTCTCACCAACTCTCCGTTCTCAGTTATCATTTGCACTCAGTCCTGGTGTCTACCCCTTGATTTTCCTATTCTTATTTCCATCCAAAGTTGTTAAGTAATGTTCTCCTATGCTTTCCCAACAAATCCTGGTGTAATTTTAATGATAACATTTAGATTGTTGTTGTTATTTTAATATCTAACTGTTTCCATTTTCCCCCATTTCCATTTATCAAGGTTAAGTGTCTACATGTCTCTGTAGTTTCCCCTGCTTCCCCAATGTAATTTATTCTATACCTTCCACCATTTATTGTTCCAGTTTAGCTAAAAACGTTCTTTCCTGTGCTAGCATGCAAAGTATGCATACTAAAGTAATCAATTTACTACTTCCGTTTATAACCTCTTTACTGATATTAATAAACGATGGTATGGGTTACATTCTTTTCAGTACAGAAGGTAAGTACCTACTGTGCCTTATGAATAATGAAAGCTTTCCTGTGGCCACTGTGTGTGTGGATGCCCGTGTGTGCTTTGTGTTAAGTGGTAACTGCCCTCCTGTGGCGTGGCTGGCAGAGAGGCATGCTGCAGGCCATGTTCACGGGAAGGCTCTGCACACTCAGCACTCTAATAATGATCAGTATTTCCCACCACAAAATGATTATGTGCATGAATCCTCATGGCTGAACGCTGCCGTGGAGGAATATTCCTACAGATTTGTTCCCGATTAGTTTTCCCTGGCTGGTTTTCCAGAGATCTACCACAGCCTTTGCCTTCAAAGACCTTTTGGGAATGAGGGTAAACTTGATAGCATCAGCTGAGGTTGACTTGTTGAGATATTTGACGAGAGAGAGAGAGTAAACATCGCCTGTTGAATACACTACATTGTATTTTGCACATATTCTGCTGGAAATATCTCTCTTCAAGAGTAAATTAAATGTCTCATCACTATTATTGTCATGTAATACCTAATGTATTGTTATGTTATAAAATCTCTAATTTACATACTTCAATCACTATCATTACTGATGAAGTCTAGTACAGTGATTGACGGAGCTCTGTCTTCAAATCAGAATGAAACCTACGCACTATTCAAATGTGAGATGAATCTGGCAACATTAAATATAATTTAATAATAAATATACATTAAATATAATGCAAATACAAATACAAGAGAATTGAGACTGACCTATCTCTACCTACAGCAACAGTGAGCTTTCATGTTGTGTCTTACCTGTAGCACCTGGTGTGTCTGTCTGCCATATTCCGGAACATTCCTGTTCAGGGTGTCCATATCTTGATGGTTGTCTGTCACTTCATCAATTATATGAGGGTCCTGTAAAAACAAGCAACAGCCAGGAAAATGAGCACACCCAGCGACCACATATACATTAAGGAAGGAAGTCTATCATTTGTGCAAAAGTAAACATTGCATGGAGAAGCTCACACTTCAAAGACAAACATCAAAGGATCATCTGTGTGAGTAATCACAATGCAATTGTAAAATACCTGGCAAAGTCCTACCTGAGCCATAAAAGGCAGTGGGAGGGAAGACAGAATAGAGAGACCCTAAGTGAACTGAAACCATGACAGGCATCTGCGACACTGAACAATGAAGCGCTATGACACATAGCCTGACAACCAAATAACCAGTGTCTGTGTTTTGGTTCTTTCTCTCTCTCTCCTTTTCTTTCTATCTCCATCCCCTCTCTCACTCCTACACACGCCCACACACACACACATGCACACGCCAACATGAGTCATGAGCAGATACCAGAGGGCCATAACAGATGCGGCCGCTTATTTAACAGTGGACCCTGGCTCAGGATAACAAAGGTGGGTGAACAGGCAGGAAAGAGGATGGCCCCCGGACATAACACCTCCATAGACACAGCACTGATGAATCATCTCCGTCCAAGTGGGAAAGCCCCCTCCCCTGCTCTGGCCCAGCGCTGCCTCACAGACTGTTCTCAGACCAGTTAAAAACAGAGGAAAGTACCAGACTATGCCCAAGGGTTACTGAATAGCTAGAGGAGGCATGTTTGTGCCTGTGAGGAAGACATGTACACTGTTTTAATTCAAGCCAGTCGCAAGCTAATAGGAAACAGATAAAGTCTCTGTGGCCTACAAACAACTCTCATTAGTACACAACCATGTCAACCA